>NC_062547.1:36550733-37164876 GCF_016906955.1 Phacochoerus africanus | reverse complement strand
CTTGAAGGATAGCCATTGCTCTTAAAAAATAGGTTACTTAAGTGAATTTTTAAAATACATGAATGAACTTATTTGAAAATTGACAAGACTTTGAATGTAGATTAATGATGAAAGACTCAGTTTTAGAGAGGATAAAAATTTTCACTTTGGAGAATTGAGTTTGAAATTAAAAAAAAAAAAGTTTAGTAGAACAACATCTGCATATTTTTGAAGGAAGCCTTCAACATTACTTTTAAACTATTGATATAAAGATTTCCATTTGATTTCAAAATCTACTTTTATTGGAAATTTCAACATATTTTCCTTCAAGTTTAATTGAGATATAATTGGCATACATTACTGTATAAGTTTAAGGTATATAACATAATCATTTAACTTAAATACATCATGAAATAATTACCATGATAAGTTTAGTGAACATCCATCATCTCAAATAGATACAATATAAAAGAAAAATGTATTTATCATGCTGCAATCAGAAGACACTGAGATGCAAATAAAATATATCTATCTTTTACATATATTTTACATATAATACATATCTTTTACATATAATCTAATTAAATAATGGACAAGTGTTACTATTTGCTCATTATGGCATCATATGAAAACACTGAGGTGCACCCTAGGGTCAGTATATTAGGGTCAGATCACCCTAAATATAACCCTGGGTATATTTAGGGTGATCTGACTTCAAATATAGATTAGGTAGAATAAAAGGAAATCATTTTGGGTCCCTGAAGAAGCTTCCAAAGGTCTTTAATGGGATTGGCAGTCCCATTAATATGTGTGTCAGGAAATGCAGGAGCCCTAGGAAGATGTCAGTGGAATAGAACACTGTCAATCTAAACAGCCCTGAAGGAGATCCAAATAAGAAAGTTTCATGAGATCGCTCACTAGAGGTGATCTGGCATAGCACTGATATTGTCATGAATAAAGAAAACATAAGTGGTTCTAAATATGAATGTCAAAATAATTATCACAAGGATTAATGCTTGGATTATCAGGCATCGGTTCTGAAGTCAATTTCCTCTTCAATTAGCAACATTGTGTCATGACCACCAAGGCGAGTGGGGTAAGGATGGTTAATGTCTACCAAGAAAAGCCAGAGAAACCCCTAGCTTGCCCATAATGTTTGTTACTTTGGAGGGCAGTGCTATTTACCCTACAATACAAGTATACAGGTTCTGCTAGAGAACTGGAGCTACATTATTTGGGCACTAAAATCCCCACCAAGATTGCTTTGTACCTAACGTACCTTTTGGCATAAATCACTAAATTGACTTTATTATATAACTTAAAAAAATTTAAACAAACAAGAATCCTCCTCTAGAGAGTTTCTTTCGCAGTTGATACCATTATAGCACACTAAATTAAGAGCATAAATGTACATTCAAATTGATCTGGGTTTAAGATCAAAATTTCTAGCTCTGTGGCCTTGAGCAAAGTCATAAGGTTCTTTAAAGCCTTTTTTCCTTCATCTATAAGATATTGATTACAGAACTATTCACATACAGAATTGCACTGTGTGAATTAAACGAGAAAATGCAGGTAAAGTTCATAGCCCATTGTTTACTACCTAGTGAGTTCCTGGAAGGAGTTCTCAAACAATCTAAATACAGAGGCTCAGGAAGCAGGGAACTCAAAATAGGAAGAAGTAAAGGGCAATTTCCAGGAACATGCTGGAAGGAGAATATAAGTTCATGAGCTCTGTGGCTGACATCATGAACCACCCATCCAGGTGCCAGTTACGCCAGAAGACAGACTCTGGAAGAGAAGTCTTTTTGGGAATGAAATCGGTAGAATAACTGATGGTATAAAGTATTTCTACAATGTTTACATTGCTGAGGGAGAACCTGGGAGGCTGAATGATACACAAATAGTAACCTAAGGGAATGGAAGTTGAGAGTGACAAGCATATCTTGCTTTTGGGTAGAAACGAGGAAGAGAGGGGAACAAGATGACTTTCCAGATGCAGAGCTCAAAAGGAGTGAAAGAGGCCTTTACAATGAGCTTGCCTACAGTAAACTATGTAAAATTCACTCACAACTCTCTCTCCTAACAACATAACTAAGAAGTTAAAACCTTGATATGATTTAAAAAAAGAGTGTATCTTGAGTTAGACCACAAAGCCTGCTATATTGCCTTAACCACAGCTGCTACCAGGGTCTAGCAAGGAGAGAGATAAAGAAACCTGCTTTGCTACATAAATAACTAAAATGCAATACGATGCCTGCTTAAATAACAATTTTAAATTACATACACACAGCAAAACAATACAGCTAAGGGATTAAAACAAATTGCTTGGGAGAGATAGGGAAACTCTCCAAATGTAGATGTTTGAGTTTGGGCCTTGTTATAGAAAAGTGGGACATCAAGACAGATGATCAAGACATTAGGACAGATAAATACCATGTCCACAGGCAGAATGTAAAGACAAGCAGGTGAAGGTAAGGTGAAAGCAAGTTTTTGTGGGAAGAGAAGGAAGCAAGTCACTGGGACGGTGGGGGGGGGGGGTTACTACGATAGATTCATTCCTGATTTTAAAAGACTTGTCTGGAGTTCCCATCATGGCACAGTGGAAACAAATCCGACTAGGAACCATGAGGTTGTGGGTTTGATCCTTGGCCTTGCTCACTGGATTAAGGATCCGGCATTGCTGTGAGCTGTGGTGAAGGTCACACACGTGGCTTGGATCCTGCGTTGCTGCGGCTGTGGTGTATGCTGATAGAAAGAGCTCCGATTAGACCCCTAACCTGGGGAACCTCCATACCTCCATATGCCGTGAGTGTGGCCCTGAAAAGACAAACGACCAAAAAAAAAAAAAAAAAAGATTTGTCTCCACAGAGTTCCCATCATGCCTCAGTGGAAATGAATCTGACTGATATCCATGAAGGCACAGGTTCGATCCCTGGCCTCACTCAGTGGATTAAAGATCCAGCATTGCCATGAGCTATGGTGTAAGTCTCAGACATGGCCCGCATCTGACGTTGCTGTGGCCGTGGTGTAGGATGATGGCTGCAGCTCCAATTTGACCTCTAGCCTGAGAACCTCCATATGCTGTGGGTGTGGCCATATGCTGTGGGTGTGGCCCTAAACAAAAGGGGAAAAAAAACATAAAAGACTTGGTTCCAGAATACTGTAGTGAAATTGGCCTTAACAGCTGTGAGAAATGGGATGTTCTGAAGATAGAAAAAGTTATCCTGTAAACAGATGTTTTAGAAAGACACAAACCTTATTAAGAGTGCTTAAATTGCATTGGGCCATGAAATATAATAATTAGTAAAACAAGAAAAAATAAAGGCAAAAATGAAAAATTGTGCTTTAGTTCTATATACTGAAATTTGGCACTTTCCATTAGCCTCTACATGGAATAAAACATGAGCCAGTGCAGCTGCCCACCCACAGCACCAGCTCAGGGTGGAGTCCAGGAAGGAGGCACTCTGTGCTCTGGGAAAAGTGGCAGTACAGGTCTTCAGATAGTTAGACATTTTTTAGGAGAAATTCTTATGAGCCCAATCCTCGCATCTCCTAATAACTAGAAAAACACTAAAATCCTTCAGTGATGACTGATGTCTGTGACTAGTAGTAACCTTCTTAAGACCAGCAGCAAACTTCTGTAAAATGTGTGCATGGCTGCATGCACCTCCCCCTTTACCTTTATGACTTATATCTTGATATTCCCCCTCTCCTCTTTGGGGCAGTATTTCAGATAAGCCCTGCAGAGGATATCATGAACCACTCAACCACCCATAGCGGTGGGGGGGGGGGGCTGCCTCCTGGGCTATAGTTAATTGGACAAAACACAAGATGGTCATCTGTGAAAACAGCCAGTCCCAAGCAAGGACGGGCCAGTGAGCCCTGAGGGAATTCAGGAAAGAAACGAAGACTGGCCTACAGCTGAGGTGTTCTCAAAGGAGTGATTCTAGTAAGCTCAGACTTTTACTTCTTCCCATAGAAATTGGTTTTCTGTAAATCTTTTTATGTAAATCTGGTTATCTGTAAAACTTTTGTTCCTATTACCCCTCCCTATGTTGCAAAAACTCATATATCCTGGCTTCTCCTCCAGCGGTTTCTCAGGGCTACTTGAGATGCTGTGTCCCAGGAGGGTTAAGTCCTAATTTCACCCCAAATAAAAGTTAACTCTCAACTTTCAGGTTGTGCATTTTTAGTCGATAGTTCCTAGGCCTATCATAGAAAATTACCACAAACTAAAAATAAAGGAAATTAATTTCTCACAGTGCTGTAAATTAGATATCTGAAATCAAGGTGACCATGGGGCCTTGTTCCCTATGAAGGCTCTGGGGAAGAATCTTTCCCTGCTTCTTCCGACTTCTGCTAGAACACAGCGATCCTTGACATTCTTTAGCATTACCTGATCTCTGCCTAGGTCTTCTCATGGCGTCTCCCATGTGTTTATATCTGTGTGTTTTCTCTTGCTATAACACTAGTCATAGAAAGTAGGACTCATTCTAATGCAGTATGACTTCATCTTCACTTGATTACCTCTGCAAAGATCCTATTTCCAAATAAGGTCACAGTCTGAAGTTGAGTGCATGAAAACTGGAGGAGGCACTATCCAATCCACTGTAGGTCCACCATTTGTCCCCACTGAAATTTATATCCAGCCCACATGAAAAATAAATTCTCCTCATTCTCATCCTACCATCCCCCAAAGTCTTAGCTCATACCAGCATCAACTCTAATTCCAAAATTCTCATCTAAATATCATCAACACAGAAAGTTCCAAATCTTATTATCCAAATCATCGAAGTCAAGTATGCTTATGAAATTTTATTTGAAATCCATGATAGAGCTATTATTGCTAATTGCCACTGTCATACTTGCACAACTTAAATGGTAAGAAATGAATGAAACATAAGGCAAGGTAATAGATTTTAGGTGAGTGAGCTATATGTTCACTGGGGAAAAAAGCTAGACACAAAGGAACATTTACAGTGTGATTCCATTTAAATCAAATATAGAACTAGCCACATGTACCTCTGCTGATAGAAGTCAGAATAATGGTAACATGGGGAAGCAGATGTAAAAAGTAAGAGATATAAAGGAAACTTCAGGAGTGAAGGAACTGTTCTATATCTTGAGTTTGTTATCATGGCATAAAACATATCAAGCTAGGAGTTCCTGCTATGGCTTAATGGGATATGTGGCAGCTCTGAAGCACCAGATGCAGGTTCCATCCCCTGCCCAGCACAGTGGGTTGAAGAATCTGTCGTTGCAGCAGCAGCAGCATAGGTCACAACTTGGGCTCATATTTGATTCCTGGCTCAGGAACTCCATATGCCACCAGGTGGACAAAAAAGAAAAAAAAAAAAATCAAGCTGTACAGTTAAGGTTTATGCATTTTATTTAATTCACAATTACAAAATAAGTCAAAATAAAAAACAAAATACAAAAAGAATTACCCATATGAAAACTCCCTAGAATGTTTTACATATACCTGATAAATCAGAGATGCTTTAAAAATTTAAGTAAACATAGGATGCAAGTATAAAAGAAATTCATAATAATCTAGAAAAAATGTTCCTTCATATTTCTTCACAGATATTTTATTTCCATCTGGGAATATAATATGTGTATGGTTTAAGATAACATCAGAGCATGATTCATTGCAACAAAGTTTAAAGCAAGTACTGTTTATTGGCATTTGAACAGTCATTTATGTTTTAAGTTAATATATTTTAATTCAGGTATACAGAGGCCTTTAAAAAGAGATTTCCTACTTATCTGAGTTTTTATAAACCCACAAACTTTCTGCAGTAACGTCATTAAAATGAAAGGATTTTTGGTGTATATACTAGCATCACTTTTTAATCTCAAAAAGTCTAATAGGGTTTATAGTTAAATGACAGGATAAAAACCTAATGTCAGAGCTTAATCACTTAAAAAAACCCCAGCACCATTGTGGTATAATTGATACACGAAGAGCTACACATGTACAATGTGTACAATAATGAGTTTGGGCATATGCAATCACTCAGGATATTTCCATCATCATTAGTAAAGCCTAAACTGTTAATTTTATGTTTTATTATTTTTGAGACTGAGCTGCTAATTAAATAGATTATAGAAAGGATGTTGCAAGACTGAATTAAGAAATTAGGATTAACATATAAGATAAAACTTGTAGGTCAAATTCTACTTAAATATCAGGAAAAAAAAGATTCATAAAATAGACCCCCTTAATCAGTTTTAGTTACTGCAGTCAACCACAGATTTCAGTGGTGAATTCTCATGTCAACCCATTGTCTTGCCTAAGACATGAATCTTCTCTGTCCCTGCAGATTCCTCCCATAGTAATTTTGTAGCCTTCTTGGTTATCAGATCTTTGAGATCAACTGTTGAGGTATCCCAGTGCTTATGTTCAAGTAACCATTATTTTACTTCATAATGGCCCCAAATCACAAGAGGAGTGATGCTGGCAATTCAGATATGCCAAAGAGAAGTCCTTCCTTTAATTGAAAAGTTTAAAGTTCTTGATTTAATAAGGAAAGAAAAAAATATATATGCTAAAGTTGCTAAGATTTATGGTATTAAAAAGTCTTCTGTTTAATTGTAAAGAAGGTAAAAGAAATTCAGGCTAGTTTTGACGTCACATCTCAAACTGCAAAAATTACATCTACGGTGTGTGATAAGTTCTTAGTTAAGCTAGAAAAGGCATTCATTTTGTGCAATAAGATGTTTTGGAAGAGAGAGACATAACATGTATACACATAACATTTATTACAATATGTTGTTATAATTGCTGTATTTTTATCATCAGCTATAGTTGATAATCTCTATATTATATTATATAAATTAACCTTTATCATGGTGTGTATATTGGAAAAAAAGATAGTACACATATGGTTCAGTACTATCTGAGGCTTCAGGCATTCACTGGGGGTCTTAGAACATATCCTCTGTGGATATGAGGGGGGCTACTAAATGTTTAATGTGGAAAATCCAGCATTAAAGAAGCATTTGTTAAATGACTAATTCAGTAATACCTAGGCATTAAAAATCCATTTTAACTAAAAAATACCAAACACAGGTCTGCAAAACAAACAAATAAAAATGGAAAAGTTTACCAAGATGATGAAATCAATTCTAATTCAGAAAATGCGTAGGCACCAGAGTAGATATTTTCCAGTGTCTTATGACTACAAATAACTATTAAAAAATATAAAACATATAAAATAATTTCCACTAAACAGTGAATCATGCTATCCTTGACCACAAGAGATGAAAGCAAAATTTTAAGTAATTGAAAAAAACTCAAAGATGACTTGTGTTAAAAATATTTCTTTTTAAAGTAATATCAGCAGACAGCATCTGCGAAAACAAGAAAATACTGTTTGAGTTCCTCTCACAGCATACTCATTTAAAAATGAGGGATATTTTCCCTCTAAATAGATTCTGTTGGATCTCTAAATATCATTTCTAGCAAGATTTATTAGGTAAAAAGGGCAAAAATCCAAGTCCTCACATGATGTCAATAAGTGCCTTAGGGCTGATCAAAAGGATGAGTTTCCATTTAGAATGTCACATAATTATGGCTGGCAACTTGTTTATTGTGAATGCAATAACCTGAACAATCTAATAAGGATTCAGGAAATAAGCTTTAAGAAGATTATATAGAAAGAAGTCTTACTGTGGTTCAATTAAAAGTCTGAAACACGAATACACTTCCGTTTTCGTCAGTTAAAAGTCTGTAACAAGAATACATGTTTGTTTTCATCATTTCATAGAGTCTATTTATTCTTGAGTTGTTTACTATCTTGACTTATTCTCTTTACCTTGTATAAGCTTCTGTAACAGCATGAGTCATGTTGCTGGATAATAGTTGCAGTTCTCTTTGATCTTCAGTTTGATTCCAAATTTAATAGAAACGGTTAAATATTGTCTTTGTCAATTTTCACTTGAATTCAGTCATTCTCTAAGAATCAGTAACCTCAAGTACAAAATACTTGGTATTCCCCTCACTATGAAACCTGTGATTCACGTGGTATTGGAAGAGGTCTACTACATTGGCTCTCAAACATCAACATGTGTCAGCGTACTTGAAGAGACTGACGGTTAATTTAGGTTTTTCCAAAACCCCATCTATATTCCTTTTTTCCTTGAATCATTCCTGGCAACACTTGGACTAGTGACCATCCTCTGATAAGCCAATACTAAAAAAAAAATATTAGAGGTACAAGAAAAGAACTGGAAGAGATGTCTGGTAAAGATGAAAGGGAGGAAGTCAGAAAAGTGGGGAAATCATTCAGTTCAAGAAGTTAGTTTGACCCCAGTGAGAAAGAGGGGAAAGGAAAGAATATTTGATACAAAAAAGGCTTAATCTGTAGTACAATTCTAAGAATGCTTTGGCAAGAGGATGTTATGGGCCAAAGCTGCCTGCTAAAGCAGTTCTGCATTCTACAGGAAGAACACCTCCTTCAGTATACCTACTCCACTGGCTAGGAGCAGCCTTTGTGCAAAAATAGGGCCAGACCTAAAAGGGCTATAGTTGGGATCATTAGTTAATTTTGTTCCCTGCAGAAAGAGATCTGAGTGTGACATTTTCATAGCCAACATAGCTTGTCAAAACACACATTTCTGGGCTCTATCCTGAAGAGTTTCTCATTTAGTAAGTTTGGGGGTGGATATGAGAATTTACATTTCTCACAAGTTGCATATGCTACTGATCTAGCAACTACATCATGGGAAATGCTAGTCTATATATAAGAGCATTTGCTGGTTCTCTTTCCTCTTTGGATATGTTAGAGTGGAAGATAATATATGTGTTAAAATTAACTCTTTTAATACTTTTGTTTTTTTCAGAGCTTTATTTAGTAATATACTGAATAGTTCAGTGAGTGTTAGGTTATAAAACTGCATAAATGCTGCTATATGAAACTGCTTTAAAAGCACTTTGCTGGTATAAAAGAAAACCCCTGGGATTCCTTTATTGCTTTGTCTTATTACCTCGGCTAAGAAAACCTAACTTTCCTTCGTTATATTTTAATAGCTAATACCACATATATTAAAACAATACATTGAGAATAATACATAGAGAGACTAAGGTTATAAGGTGAGAGTATGGTTGGAAAAAAGGGATTTATTTAATGACCCAAATTTACTAAAGATGCTGAGACAAATCCCAATGTGTTGTATCCAGAGCACGTGATTAAGAAAAACAAAACAAAACAAACAAATAAAAAACTTAATGATTCTCTTGCACTGGGAACACACAAATTCCCGCTGAGTATTTTCTTACGTAAAATAAATGTTTGGACAAGAATTACAGCGGGTAATTTAGATAATCAGACATTACACCAAGGGCTACAGCAATAAGCAAAATGATTTTTCCCAGCAAATGAGGGGGTACAAAAAATAAGATCTAGCGACTTGGACAAGAATGAGAAGTAAGTGGAGCTGAAATTCAAGAAAACGTGTGACCTATGAGGCAACACTGGTACTCAGTGATCCTCAAAAGATGATCAGATCTCTCACTGTTGAAAACAAAGAGAATACTAGCGGAGAGTGAAATCCATTTCCTGCAGCAGTGGAACAGCTAAATATTAGGTTCGGTAGAGAGGTGAATAATAAGATCCTTGATCTGAAAACTAGAATCAGAGAGAGGGACCAATAATCTAATAACATGAATTCAACCTTATTATTAAATGAATGAGAAAGTAAGTAATTAGCATAACTAATAATGAAGACAAAACTCATAGATATAGGCTGCACACTTAAAATTTGACATCACTGTAAGGAAGAACATAAGCAAACACTGAGAACATTCTACAATTAATAAAATAGGTCAGAAAACTAGAAAAGAATGTAGGGGAAAAAAGGCAAATAGAAATTATATTCAAAGAAGAGGTGAAGCATCCAACAAAAAAATATTTCCTTAGTCGCATAGTTTAAGAAACCTCACCAGATATTTTTTAAGTCAATGAGATTTTAAAACTGTCTTCAAAAAAATTGCATATATATCCTGCAAGTCATGTCATATAAGTACGGGAAGTAAATGATATAACATTTTCCAATGGAAAGTAAACTCAACTGGTCTGTGTTTTGTTTTATTCACAAAGTCCAAGTGAATGAAAAAGGAACTTCTGCCTCACAGCTTTACTTTTCCAAGTTTGTATTGAAGGTCATTAATTTTTGAAAAATGGACGCTTTCTATAGAGACATATATACAAGATAAATTCAACTGAACTCATATCTAAAGCCTAAAATATAAGAAAACAAATTTAAATAATTTAGTGTTGCTTGTAAATGTTAATATTAATGAGGTTAGTTTTGAGTATGATGGAGTATACAGGTAGAGTTTACAGTTTCCTTAAGCGTAATTAAACAATATAGTTCTATACAATGTAGAAAGTATTATTTTTAGTAATTTTCCTGTAGGATTGGTAAAAAATATATATATATATATTGGTTATAGCACCATGCGAATGAGTTTCCCATTGCTTTCTGATAATACTCTTCTTTGGACCTAACATGGTTCTTCTTCCACTGCTAATAATGTGAATGTAAACACTTCATATCTGAATATCCACTAATTGCTGGAAAAATTACTTTTTTTTGTTTTTGTGCTCTATATTTAGTCTTTGAATATAGAAAGTATGTGAACTCAGTTTCTGAAGAGATTCTGCTTAATTCAACATTGTAGGAAAAAAAATGCCTGGGGTACGCTATTTGAGAATGATGTTTTCATTGTGGTGTTAAGATGAGACATTACATTTTTCTTTTTTTCTTTTTTTTTCCTTGTCTTTTTGCCTTTTCTAGGGCTGCTCCTGCGGCATATGGAGATTCCTAGGCTAGGGGTCTAATCAGAGCTGTAGCCACTGGCCTACACCAGAGCCACAGTAACGCGGGATCTGAGCCGCGTCTGCAACCTACACCATAGCTCAGAGCAATGCCAGATTCTTAACCCACTAAGCAAGGCCAGGGATCAAACCTGCAACCTCACGGTTCCTAGTCAGATTTGTTAACCACTGAGCCACGACGGGAACTCCTACATTTTTTTTAATATGCTTTCATCCTTTCTTGAAAAGTAAATTCACGTTCTGAGCCCTTGTTCCTGTCCATAATCCTCTTCTGTTCTGTAGTGGGAACTGAAAACGCAGGGTAGGGGAACATGGTGTATTTTATACTTGACTAATTTTTACACTAGGAATGACAACCAGATTATGTATGAACTTGAAATTATTTCCAACCAGGCAGTCATAGACACTATGAAGCACTACTATATGCCTTTTGGGCTCTACCTTAGGTTTACCATTTAATTTTGAGTTTCAAGTTTATTTAAGTAATGCTATAGGGAGTTCCCTTGTGGTTCAGTGGGATAAGGATGTTGTGTTGTCACTGCAGAAACTTGGATCAGTGCAGTGTCCTTCCTTGGCTCAGGAACTTCCATATGTCACTGGTGCAGCCAAAAAAAAAAAAAAAGAAGTGTTATAGGTTAAACAATATGTCCACCCCCTCCCCACCAAATCCACACTTGAAAGTAATCCCTATTGTGATGGTATCTGGAGATGAGACCTTTGAGAGGATATGATAATGAAAATCGAACTCTCATGAATGGGCTTAGTGCCCTTATAAAAGAGACCCCTGTGCCATATGAGGCTACAGTGATAAGACAGCTACGGATGAATCAAGAAGGACCCTTCACCAAATCTGCTTGTGACTTGATTTTAGACTTCTCATTTCTGGAGTGTATTAAAAATACATTTCTGTTGTTTATGAGCCACCAAGTCTATGGTCTGTTATAGCAGCTCAAACTTGCTAAGACATGTACACTGAGACTACAATAAAGGGCAGAGGGTAGGAAACATTTTTAACATTACACTATAAGAATTTTTCCTTTTGAAGATTTTATTTTATAGCATTTTAGATTTACACTGTAAAAAAATTAATAAACAGAAACTCAATAGAGCCAGGAGACCAGAAATGGTAGCTTTTACTCTTTGTGACAACAGCAGAGCCAAGCAGAAGAACAAAGACTCCCTTTATTTCCTGGCAGGGACTCAGCCACCAAAAAGCCATGAAATCTTCGCTTATTGTCCTCCCAAATTTGTTCCCATCTATAAAGTCCAATGCCTTCCCTTGCTGTGCAAGAGACGTCTACATGGCTTGCCATGATTCCAGCCTCTGAATTGCAACCATTTGCTGATCCAAAATAAATCCATCTTTGTTGAAGAAATATCTTGCGATCTCTTTGCTTTAGGTCAACAATAGAACAATTGCTCAGAAATTACCACATTTGAAAGAACTAGAGCTCTGGAAGAGATCAAACTGAGTGCTTTCAGCACAGACTTCACAAGAAATTATAATGAGCTTAACTAATCAATACAAATTAAACTTCTGAACGCTTTTGGCACATAAAAATACTCAAGATTATATCTGATAGGGACATATATATATATATATATATATATATATATATACAGCAATAATATATAATATAATATATATTCATTGATGGACCCTCAGGTTGTTTCCATGAATAATGCCGCCACGAACACAGGGGTAAGGTAGTCTCTTTGAGTTGGTTATTTTGTTTCCTTTGAATATATACTTAAAGTGGGATGGTAGTCCCACTTCTAACTTATTAAGGAGCTTCCATATCTTTTCCACAGTGGTTGAATTAGTTCATATTCTCATCAACAGTATATAAGGATTCTCTTTTCTCACATCCTCACCAGTATTTATCTCTTTTCTTTTTGATATCGGTCATCCTAAAAGGTGTGAGGTGATACCTCACTGTAGTTTTGATTTGCATTTCCCTCATGATTAGTGATATTGAACATATATTCATGAAGCTGATGGCCATTTGCATATCTTCTTTAGCAACAAAGGTCTATTTAGTTACTTTGCCCATTTTTTAATTCAATTTTTTTCCTTTGCTAATGAGATATATGAACTCCTTGTATATTTTGGATATTTACCCCTTATTGGATATACATGGTGAAAATATTTTTCCCATTCCACATATTTCCATTTCATTTTGTTGGTGGTTTCCTTTGCTGCGCAGAAACATTCAATTTTATGTAACTCCACTTGTTACCTTTGTTTTTGTTACCTTTGCTTTTGGTGTCAAAAAAGAAAGTCATTACCAAGACCAATGTCAAGGAACTTATGCTTATGTTTTCTTATAGAACTTGTGTGGTATCAAGTCTTACATTCAGGTTTTTAATCCATTTTGGGTTCATTTTTGAGTCTGATGTAAAATAGGGGTTCAGTTTCATTCTTTACATATTGATATTATTTTCCCAACACCATTTACTGAAAAGAATATCTTTCTACCATTATGTATTCTAGCCACCTCTGTTGAAAGTTAATTGGGGGAGGAAGGCAAGATGGTAGAGGAGTAGGGGGACATGCTCGCCTTCTCCCACAAACACAACAAAAATCACATCTACAGGTTAAATGACTTGCACAAAACAGCAATTAATCGCTGGCAGAAGAACCTAAACTCCAATAATGGCAAGAATCTCGTGATATAACTGGGTAAAACAAGAGAAAAGAGGAGAGTGAGAGAAGGAGAATTGGGGCTGGATGGGTGCTCCCAAAAGGGAACTGTGGAGGAGAAAGGGATCCCACACCCTGGAAAGTCACCTACTCTAGGGAAAGATCAACCAAATGGGAGGGATCTCCAGATGCAGAGAAGAGTGCAGCAATAAGTCTGAGATCTGAAGAGCAGAGTGAGAACCGAACAGATCATCCGAACTACTGGCACAGTCACCTACAACAGAGACGCTTGGGTGGGAGCTGGGCACCGAGACCTTGGCTCAGGAGGTTATTAGTCCCAGGGAACGGGCTGGGGTGGGCAGTGAAGAGACTGCTAGGGGGAGTAGGAACCCGTCAGTCGGGTTGTCGGGCAGAGACTGCCTGGGGGACTAGGTAGCCGAGCATTGCAGGTGGAGGGAACAATACACTAGGGGCTTGCAGGGTGGAAAGCCACATCAGAGGTAACCTGGGAGAAGAGCTGGATCTGCAGGAGAGACAAGGCACCACTGTTGGGAGGGGAGAGGAGGAGGGGTGGGCCACCAGAGAATACTCCCCGCACCACAGCGAGCTCACTTGCCTGCCAGCTATCAGAAAGCTGTCCCTCCCAGTACATCCCTCCCTCCCCCCACCCCACACACATGCACTGGACCTGAGGCTGCCTGCCATCCTGGAGGGCTGGCCTCACTATTTGCAGGGAGCCGACCATGGCAGGGGCTTTCCCTGCCCTGGCCTGCCTGCCCTCTGGAGGGGCTACACCCATGCAGAGCAGCACGCAGCACCGCCAGCCCCCTGGAAAAGGCCCACAGCCCAGAAAAGCTGGTACAAGCTTGGCTTGGCCATACAAAATCTGCCTCCACTGTGGGGTGATCCTGCCAATCCTGGCTGCCCTGGGGAAGAGCCCCTTGGGTTCTCAGAAGCCTGGCTAAGCCGCTCCAGACATTGGGGGTGCTGCACTCCTGTGGAATAGCTGCCCAGCACCGCCAGCCCCCCTGGAATAGTCCTGCAGCCCAGAAAAGCCAGAATGAGCTCAGCCCAGCCGTACAAAAGCTGCCTCCATTGGGGCTGGTCCGTCCAATCCCGGCTGCCCTGGGGAAGAGTCCCTTGGGTTCTCAGTGGCCCAGCTGGCTGCTCCCACCCTTGGGGGGTGCTGCACTCCCATGGAACAGCTGCCCAAAACTATTAGCCCCCTCTGCAAGAACCTCACAGCCCAGAAAAACGAGATCAAGCTCTGCTCAGCAGCGGGAAATCTGCTTCCATCGCGGTACAGACCTCCCAGTCCTGTCTGCCCTCAGGAAGTCCTCCTTTGCTTCAGATGGACCCTGTCAGCCCTGCCCACCCTCAGGAAAAGCCATGCTGCCTCAAAGAAGACGACCAACAATGCCAGCCCCTCGGGAAACATTCCACAACAGTGCCGAGGCAAACCTTGCCCAGCCATAGGGAGTACAACTCCACCAAGAAAAAGAAAACCAGCAAGATGAAGAAGCTGAGAAACCACCCCCAGTCAAACCAATAGGAGAACTCACCTAAAACAGTCAACAATGAAACAGACCTCTGCAGTCTGACAGACTTGGAGGTCAAAAGGGAAATTAGTTAAAATACTGAAGGAATTAAGAGCAGATATGAACAGTAATGCAGATGCCCTCAGAAAGGACTAGAAAATATAAGGAAGAGCCAAGAAAAACTAGAACATTCATTTGCAGAGATACAACTGAGCTAAGGGCAGTAAAAACCAGAATGATAATGCAGAGGAACGAATCAGTGATGTGGAAGATAAAATAATGGAAATCACCCAATCAGGTCAGCAGACAGAAAACCAAATGAAAAAACATGAAAGCAATATAAGAGACCTATGAGATAATATAAAGCAGGCCAATTGATACATAATAGGAATCCCAGAAGGAGCAGAAAAAGATAAGGGAATGGAAAATACATTTGAAGAAATTATCACTGGAAACTTCTAAAGGATACTGATTTCAAGATACAGCAAGCACAGAGGGCCCCAAACAAGTTGAACCCAAACAGACCCACACCAAGACACATTATAATAAAAATGGCAAAAGTTAATGATAAAGAGAGGATCCTAAAGGCAGCAAGAGAAAAGCAGAATGTTACCTATAAGGGAACCCCCATAAGGTTATCAGCTGATTTTTCTTCAGAAACTCTACAGGCCAGGAGGGAATGGCAAGAGATATTTAAAGTGCTAAAAGTTAAAAATATGCAACCTAGAATACTCTATCCAGCAAGAATATCATTTAAAATAGAAGGGGAAATGATTTTTTTTTCCCAAAAAACAAAAGCTAAAGGAATACAGCAATACAAAACCCAGGCTAAAAGAAATATTGAAGGGCTTCTCTAAACCAAAAAGAAAGGAATGAGGAAGCCACAGTCAGGGAACAGTCACTCAGATAAGCCAGCACACAGATTTAATCATGAACATGTTTAAAACAAAATAAAATTAAAAAGAAAAAAAAAGAGTCATCAAAATCATAAAATATGGGCAAGGGATGGTGAGGAAATAAATTCTCTTTTTAAAAAAAATTTTTGCTTTTATTTCTTTCTTTTTTCTTTTTTTTTTCTTTTGTGTCTGTTTCTCTTCTTAATTTTAGTATAGTAATGAAGTGTTTGAACCTGCAGGCACATCAGGCTAAAACACATAATTATAGGAAGGGGTTAGTATCCTTTAAAAACAGAGCAACCACAAATCAAAACCAAACACTGCATTTGAAAAAAATGCAAAGAAAAATATTCAAACAGAAAATAATTGGAGACCATCAAACCAAAAATGAAAGGAAGAATGGAGAATCACAGACTCAACTGGAACACGAGGTTTAAAATGGCAATAAATAATCATCTATCAATTAGCACCTTAAATGTCAATGGACTGAATGCTCTGATCAAAATACAGAGTGGCTGAGTGGATGGAAAAGCAAAAACCTTCAATCTGCTGCCTACAAGAAACCCACCTTAGGACAAAGGACACACATACATTGAAAGCGAAGGGGTGGGAAAAATATTTCATGCCAACAGACATGACAGGAAAGCAGGAGTTGCAATACTCATATCAAACAAAATACACTTTAAAAAAAAGACATAAAGAAAGACAAAGAAGGATACCATTTAATAATTAAGGGATCCATCCAAGAAGAGGTTATTACTATCATCAACATATATGCCCCCAATACAGGAGCACCCAGATACATACAACAAATATTAACAGACATAAAGGGAGAAATTGATAGGAATACAATCATAGTAGGAGACTTTAATACCTCACTCACACCAATGGACAGATCCTCCAGACAGAAAACCAATAAAGCAACAGAGATCCTAAAGGAAACAATAGAAAAGTTAGACTTAATTGACATCTTCAGGACACTACATCCAAAAAAAGCAGAATACACATTCTTCTCAGGTGCACATGGGACATTCTCAAGTATCGACCAGATATTGGGACACAAAGCTAACCTCAACAAATTTAAAAACATAGAAGTTATTTCAAGTATCTTCTCGGACCACAATGGCATGAAAGTAGAAATCAACCACAGGAAAAAAAAAAATGAGAACAAATACTACTACATGGAGCCTAAACAACATGCTACTAAAAAACCAATGTGTCAATGAGGAAATCAAGAAGGAAATTAGGAGTTCCCATCATGGCGCAGTGGTTAACAAATCTGACTAGGAACCATGAGGTTGTGGGTTCGGTCCCTGCCCTTGCTCAGTGGGTTAACGATCCGGCGTTGCTGTGAGCTGTTGTGTAGGTTGCAGACGTGGCTCGGATCCTGCGTTGCTGTGGCTTTGGCGTAGGCCGGTGGCTGCAGCTCCGATTGGACCCCTAGCCTGGGAACCTCCATATGCCGCAGGAATGGCCCAAGAAATAGCAAAAAAAAAGACAAAAAAAAGGAGGAAATTAAAAAATACCTTGAGACAAACGATAATGAAGACACAACCTCTCAAAATATATGGGATGCCACAAAAACAGGGCTCAGAGGGAAATTCATAGTGATACAGGACTTTCTCAAAAAAGAAGAAAGATCTCAAATTGACAATTTAACCCGCCACCTAAACGAATTAGAAAAAGAACAGAAAAGACCTAAAGTCAGCAGAAGGAAGGAAATTATAAAGATCAAAGAGGAAATCAATAAAGATTCAGAAAACAACAGAGAAAATACATAAAACCAAAAGCTGGTTCTTTGAAAAGGTAAACAAAATTGACAAACCTCTGGCTAGACTCAGTAAGAAGAGGAGAGAAAGACCCAAATAAACAAAATAAGAAATGAAAAAGGAGAAATCACAATGGATACTGCAGAAATACAAAAAAAAAAAAAGCGAGAATACTATGAACAAATATATGCCAATTTGAAAATCTGGAAGAAATAGACAGTTTTCTAGACTCTTATAGCCTGCCAAAACTGAATCAAGAAGAAACAGACCAACTGAACACACCGATCACTAGAAATGAAATTGAATATGTCATAAATACACTCCTTACAAATAAAAGTCCAGGACCTGATGGCTTCACAGGTGAATTCTACCAAACTTATAAAGAGGATCTGCTGCCCATCCTCCTTAAACTTTTTCAAAAGATTGAAGAAGAAGGAACCCTCCCAAAGACGTTCTATGATGCCACCATCACCCTAATTCCAAAACCAGACAAAGATACCACCAAAAAAGAAAACTATCGGCCAACATCTTTGATGAATACAGACACAAAAATCCTCAACAAAATTTTAGCCAACTGAATCCAACAACATATCAAAACAATTATACACCATGACCAGGAAGGGTTCGTCCCAGGTTCACAAGGATGGTGCAACATACGCAAATCAACCAGCATCATACACCACATTAACAAACAAAAAGTCAAAAATCATATGATCATCTCAATAGACGCAGAAAAAGCATTTGACAAAGTCCAACATCCATTCATGATCAAAATTCTCACCAAAGTGGGTATGGAGGGAACATTCCTGAACATAATCAAAGCCATTTATGACAAACCCATAGCAAATATAATACTCAATGGAGAAAAACTGAAAGCCTTCTCACTCAAATCTGGAACAAGACAGGGATGCCCACTCTCACCACTGCTCTTCAACATCGTTTTGGAAGTCCTAGCCACAGCAATTAGACAAACAAAAGAAATAAAAGGCATCCATATAGGAAGAGAAGAGATCAAACTGTCACTGTATGCAGATGACATGATACAATACATAGAAAACCCTATGGACTCAACCCAAAAACTATTTGAACTGATCAACAAATTCAGCTAAGTAGCAGGATTAACATTCAGAAATCAGTCGCATTTCTCTATAATAACAATGAAATATTAGAAAAAGAATACAAAAATACATTTTAAAATTGCACCTCAAAAAATCAAATACCTTGGAATACACCTGACAAAGGAGGTAAAGGACTTATATGCTGAGAATTATAAAACTTTAATCAAAGAAATCAAAGAAGATGGAAAGAAATGGAAAGATATTCCATGTTCATGGATTGGAAAAATCAATATTGTAAAAACGGACATACTACCCAAAGCAATCTATAGATTCAATGCAATCCCTATCAAATTACCCAGGACATTTTTCATAGAACTAGAACAAACCATCCAAAAATGTACATGGAACCACAAAAGACCCAGAATTGCCAAAGCAATTTTGAAGAACAAAAACCAAGCAGGAGGATTAACTCTCCCAGACTTCAAGAAATACTACAAAGCCACAGTCATCAAAACAGTGTGGTACTGGTATTGAAACAGACAGACAGACCCATGGAACAGAATAGAGAATCCGGAAATAAACCCAGACACCTATGGTCAATTAATCTTTGACAAAGTAGGCAAGAACATAAAATGGGAAAAAGAAAGGCTATTCAGCAAGCATTGCTGGGAAACCTGGACAGCTGCATGCAAAGCAATGAAACTAGAACACACCCTCACACCATGCACAAAATAAACTCAAAATGGCTGAAAGACTTAAATAGAAGACAAGGCACCATCAAACTCCTGGAAGAGAACACAGGCAAAATACTCTTTTTTTTCAAATACTTATTTTTCTAGTCTGCTGTGGAAGTGCTGGAAATACAATGTGGGGGAAAAAAGTAAAAGGAAATAATATAATTATAAGGAAGGCTATATAACCCAAATATTAGTATCTTAGTTTGGAATCTTGAACTGGCTCTGAAAAATTCTGATTTTTCTTCAGGCTTATATAAGGACAAAGAAGACCAAACAGCTTGAGCCAAGGGCTAGGAGCAAGAAAGATGAATGTGGTTTTGGAGGACTGCATTTAAGTCAGTAAGACTCAAAAAAAAAAAAAGAACTTGATGAGTACATTAAGTATAAGATTAGGAAAGAAATGAAGGAACTAAATGTGGAGGACTTTGAACGAGGATCTAAACTCAACATTTTCTCCCAGAACCAGCCTTGGGTTCACTCTGAAATTCAGTAGAGACAACATAAGTAAGGAACAATTAAGAGTTATTTTGACTCACTCAGAGATGTCCAAATCTTGTCAAATGTTTGATCTGTTTTTGAATACATATTTTCCTGGTCTTGAAATATAATGACAAATGCTTTGAATAAGCATGTTCTTGATAGTGGCAAACCAATTATTTCCATGTAAAAGGTTTTAGAAAAATATATTCTAGGGAAAGAATGTAAACATTCTCCTCAGAATTACAAAGTTAAAGAAATTATTAAAAAGTATACCCTGCAATGAAATTATTATTTTTTAAACTCCAGCTAATAAATGTGGCCAGTCATATTAAGCAAGATAAATTAGAATCTAACTTCTACTGCATGAACTCAGGATACATAGTATGTTACCATATTCCATACACATGCACATACAGCCTATCTGCCTGAATAGTAACAGCAATACACATATCACCAAAAGCAAAGTAAAACAGAGAGGGATGGATTAAATTATCTAACCCAATTTTATACTCTTTTTTGATTGAAATCATGGTTGGTGAATAAGAACCAACAGAAAAGAGAGAAGCAACTTGAAGATTTAAAAATATATTTTGAGCTGTGTTTTTTTTTTTAACAAAAACTTACTTAATTAGCATATACTATGTACTCTCCAGTCCACTTTTCTAAACACTTTACAAATATTAACTCATATAAACCTTATAACAACCTTTTGCAGCAGAAACTACTAGTATCCTCATTTTACAAAGGAGATATATAAAGTTACAATCTTGTGGAAAGTCACATAGGTAGTTAATGGCAGAGCCAGGCAGACAAGTTCTTTGCCATTTCTATGTGCATTCTTCACGATTTCTTCTCAGTTTATTTCCCAGAAGGAATCAAATATGTCACTATTCACATATTCAACAAGATTCTTAGCAGTATGGATATAAATTCAAACTAAAATCCAACTTCCTGCCTTCTTTGAACTAAAATTTTTATTGGATAAGAAAGGATCAACTAAGACTATAGACAAGAACTTTCACAACAGGGTAAATAAGCACCATGAAGGAAATAAACCATATTTACCTGATGGATAACTGAGAGTAGAATGTTTCCATTATTAGTTGACAAGAAAAGACATTAAAGGAGGTAACATTTGAAGGAATTTCTACATAATGAGAAGGACTCAGCATATGAAGAATCAGGACAAAAGACTGCAGAACCAGGAAGCAACATGTGCACAGGCCTTAAGGTGGAAATGCACTTTGTTAAAGGAACAGAAGGAAGGTGAGTATAGTTAGGAGTGAGGGAGAGTGTAAGGAAGAGAGGGTTGTAGCCAGGCAGGCAACAGACTTTAGTGGGGCCTGTGGAAAACAGTATAAAGGAGTCAATGTTTTATTATTTAAAAAAAAAAAAAAAAAAACTTTAGGATTCTTAAAAGCAGGAAAGTAACAGTACCAGAAGGAAGAGTTATTGTATGTTATTTTACTTTCTTAGTGATGAGAGTGTCAGATTAAAGTCATCAAAATTTTAAAAAGTTAGAAGACACTGCATTGAACTCTCCTTGCTATTCTGTTTATAATGACAGCTTCTTAGCATATGCAGAAGTATTTCTACATTTCATAGGAGACTATCAAGATTAGTGCACAGAAAAGATGGATTTCTTTGGCATATTTTCCTTTATTGTAGAGGTGGTATGTACAGAGCTTTCACTCTTGAAGAAGACAACTTTGGTTCTATTATATTATTCAGAATTTTAAAAAATAAAGATTTCCTCCCTTTAATTGGACAATATGTTTCTGCAGTTTTTATTATAATAAATTTTGCATATAAAATAGATACATTTCCTGAGATTTAGTTTTTATTAATCCATTTGTCTGAATTTAACTCAGTATACACCAAAAAATTCCTTTACCTTGCCTGTAAGACTTCAACTATTTTTAACCTCTTTTAATAACATGCATTGATCTTCAGCTCTTATTTGAATTTTGTGTTCATTGAAAAAATTTTATAAAGTTTGATTTTATATAGTTTACTAATTTATAGTTTACTATTATTTTGTATATTATCATTACATGTTTCTAGTTATAAAGACTTTTCTCTTTTTCTGAAAATAGTATCTACTCCAGGTAAATAGAGGGTATTTAATTTAATTAAATACAAGTTCAAAAATGTTGGCAGAGCTTTTGGAATTACTGAAAGAAAACAATGTAAGGCAAAGCAGAGCCTGAGAAAGACAGAAAGCTGCTGCAAATATGATGGGCTGCCAAGCACAAGTTAAAATAAAAGCTGCACAGAAAGAATTGGAGTCATAAAGAAGGCACAGACACTGCCAGACACAGTAGTGAGGAGAGAAGGAAAGCCTGACTTTTCTCTCTGCTCTCGCTCCAGTCTCCCACCAGGCCTCTCAACTGACTAAACGTGACAGGAAGCCTGGTGGCAAAGGCCCCTGAGAAGTATAGTATGAAGAAGTATAGTTCTGAGTTCAGACCTCTGTTATGACTTGAAGATTAGGTTTAGGTTAGAAGGGTAGGGAACGAACCTATAAGCAGATAACCAAATGACAGGATATAGACTCAACTAAGATCCCAGTAGGCAAAGATAAGTATATTTGACACAGATAATTTAATGAACAACTTTTATGAATAATGCATTTGTGACCTACTCTGCAGCTTGTGGTAGATGCTGGATCCTCAACCCACTGAGTGAGGTTAGGGATCAAACCCACATCCTCACAGAGAGAACAATGGCTCCTTAACCCACTGAGCCACAACAGGAACTCCATGAAATATTGACGCCATTAGTAAAGCAAAGTTTAAGGTCATTTGCCCTCTATATCAGAAACCTTAATTTCCATCCATTCTTTGCTTTGTAAAATTTAATTGTTTTCTTTTTTAGGGCATCTGGCCATGTACTAAACATTGGGTTTTTTGTGACCATAACACCAAAACTACTTTTCTCCCACCATAAGTGAAAATTCCTTTCAACTTCAAAACAAAGTTAGAAGAAAGGTAGAAACATAGTTCTGCATGCCCAGCTTCTCTCCACAAATTCACCAATCAAGACAGACATTTCTGGAAGAAGGAAAGCAATAAGAAGATGAAGAGAGAAGCCAGGAGTGTTATGTTAATTGATGACCAGAACTGTAGAAGAAAGAATGAGAATAGGGAAGGAAATCAAAATCATATGTCTACTATAGTGTGTGTGTGTGTGTGTGTGTGTGTGTGTGTGTATCTGTCTGTGTGTGTAGTGAAGAGAGATTTAATTTTGATTGAAGAAAAGAAAATTCTCATAAAGATATAAGTATAACCAATAAGGAAAAAATAATATGTTAATAAAAAGTGGACAGAGGAGGAGTTCTCATCATGGCTCAGCGCTTAGTGAACCCAACTAGCATCCACAAGGACGCAAGTTCCATCCCTGTCTTCCCTCAGTGGGTTGAGGATCTGGCATTGCCACGAGCTGTGGTGTAGGTCTCAGACGTGGCTCGGATTCCGTGTTACTGTGGCTCTGTCGTAGGTCAGTGGCTACAGCTCCGTTTGGACCCCTAGCCTGGGAACCTCCATATGGTGCAGTTGTGTCTCTAAAATGACAAAAAGACTAAAAAAAAAGAAACATGGACAGAAGAGTTGGAGGGCTTGTGGCTATGACAGGTAGTTAGTTATCTTTTATCATAGTGCATTTATAGGTTTTGATTGATTTTGACAGATCGAGAAATAAGAGTATAACCGTATTAGAGTCATATAACTGGAGAAAACTAAAATTCAAAAATTATTTAAAATAACTGGTTTCAAGGCCTAGTAATGAAGTTTGTGTGTGAGAAGTTAGAAAAGGATAATTCAGTATTTATGTTTTCATATTTTTTAAAAGTATTTATGTGTGTATATACATATATATATATACATAATTTTTGTTCAAATATATTAACCTAAATATTGATTTACTTACACTTACAAGTAAAAATTTTTCCACAAAACATGGAAAGAATGAAAAATTGAATATGTCACTGAGATGCTCTAAAACACTCATTCTCATATTCTTATGACAAAAGTTAGCAGCAAAGGATAAACAGTTATGTAATATCTAATAAAACCCAAATTGACCAATCAATACATGTATTAGGATTGAAATCTTATACACTAACATTTATTTATTTAACGCAGCTATTTTGTTTAATTCAATTCACTGATTAATATATATTAAACTATGTGTATATATATATATATGTGCATATATATATGACATTTAAATCTTTTCCAGAAGATAGAAAGTTATCATTAATATTTGAAATCCATGCTTACATACTCACTGCAAATTGATGATAGTATTAGGCTCAAATATTTTAAAATCATCTCATTTCTGAAGTCTTATATTATTACAGGTATTTTCACAACTTACATTAACCTTCTTTTAATCCTCGAGTGATTTTTTTTTTCTACAAATAATGATTTTATGTAATTACAAATTTAAAAGGATGCTTATGTTTCCATAGGTCTCTACAGCCCAAAGGTCATATATATCCCACTCTGGATTTCTAGGTTGAAGGGGTGATTCTATTTGGTCTATTTGATTTTGAAGAAATTATATTTTATATGTAGCCCACTTGCTTTGGATGTGTTGAATTTTATTTGAGTTATTTTGAAATGTACAACTTGCATTTCTACTCATAATTTCTTAAATATAATGGTAGCCAGTTTATTAAAGTATTAATATTAATAGAGAACAAGCCTTGGATTCTAAACATCTATTATGACACTATACTAAAGGCTTATTATTATATTGGGAGTTTAAAAATCATATACTCAATAAGCAAAATCTTTAGGTCTCACAGGTGTTAAGGGCAGATAGTGATAAAAAGGCGCAATTCTGGAATGCCTAGCAATTTGCCACCTACTGTGCTGAGCTACAATTAGGCAAAAAAGAATAAATCCTATTGGTCATTGGCTAGCAAAGTAACAAATCGATTATTTCAGTGATATACGGTTTCATCTAAGCATAGGGAGAATAAGAAGGCTTTTTTAAAATACCTGAAAAAAATTATCAACTGCTGGGAAATTACAACTAGGACTTAAAGGAGCCCAGCATAATCAAAATACTATATAGCCATACCTTGGTGACAAAGTGAAAGTTTGCCTTGCAAAGAATTGCTCAGCGTTAAGTCATCAAATCATCAAATTTCTTTCTAGCATGGATTTTTAATGAATAGTTCCATGCTTGAGTCTATAACTGCTTTTTCCTTCTGTTTCCTTCCCTATCAATTAAAAATATCTCAGAATAGATTTATGGGAAACTCAAAACAAAGCAAGTGAAGACACAGGGGAAGGGGCACAAAGCACGTTTAACTTACTTTTTGCTTGTTCTATTGTCCATTTCCTTTTGGGTTGGGTACAAAGCCCATATGTCTAGTCACATTTTCCTAATTGTGTTTTATTAACAAGTTAAAAAGATCTGTGTTAAAAAAAAAAAAAAAAGATCTGTGTTGACATCTGAGAGTAATTTATAAATAAAATCATAGATAGAAGGATATATGAAAATGACATTCTCCATTTTTAGAAAACAAGGAGACCATTTCACCTTCTTCTTAAGAGTTTCCTTGGAGGCACAGTGAATCTAAGCCCATATTTCAATCTTTGCAATTCCTCTCTAGGAATTAAGCCCATAAGCACTTCTTACCATGAGGAGATACCTCCAAGGTTTAGGCTAAATAACCTTAAGACATGTAAGAACGTAACTCCAGAATTAGCTCAGGGATCTCTCAGGGGATACAAAGAAGACTGTCTCAAGGTGCCATTCCTTGTCTATTAGGAAGGTAAAAGACATCAATTTTCTTTCTTCTGTTTTGCTGCATAAACTATGTGAGATTCTACTCTAACTTCACAATCACTTTCATACTCCACTAATGCATATAAACCTGTTAATGCTTACTCAGTAATAGTCTGTATTCTCCCTCTCTTTTATGATGATACCAAGGACTGTTAGCAAGATTGTTTTATTTCCCTATCATAGGTAAAGGTGACAAGACTCACAGAATCCCATATCAGTAGATTTTAAAAGTTAGATACAAAGTCAGTACAATAAATCATCAAAAATGCTCAAGGGGCAGATAGTGCTCATAATTAGATATATGCTAAGACCTGCAGCTGTAAAAACATTCTAAACATTCTAAAATAGTTCAGTGAGAAGACTACATGAACAGTTAAATCTCCAAACACTGCATTCTTTAAGGTGTTTTGCCAGGCTTATGTATGATCTACAGACATAAATCCAGCCTTCTAGCCTTCCTGGAAGACTAGGAAGGTTTTTTTCTGAACTACACAGCACTATATTCACAGATTTATCATAGTTGTTTATTCTGGTGTCAGTTTCTTCTATACGATTCCAAATTGAAATCTGATCCTTTATACCCCCTGGATACTGAGAATCAAAATCACACTATTGTCTACATTAACATGACTTGGTTATTATACAGTCTTCATTAGTATTTTTTACTTTTCCCAGATTTCTATGCTAAAGCATTTGAATATTAATAATGGGAACTTCCCAAAAGGCTCACCAACTCTTCAACGAAAGCAGCAACAGATGGTTTGGTTCCTATAATGTTTTAAATTTCCTCAAATGTCTCACTTGACTGTTTCTGTCAATCCTGAACTACTGTACCATGATTTTGATTCAATCTCAATCAAGCCTTCACTTTGAAAAAGCTATTTAATATCAAACTTCCAATCTCCAGTTGCTCCTGATTTTGGAGTTCCCTTCCTTCTCCCCATGGGCAATTTCTCCAAAAGCTTTATGAATTCACATTCTGTTACTGGTGTCTATAACAGATACACTCAGCCTTGTCTTATCAAAAGGTCTTATTGGTAATATACAGAGGAGTCCAACACTGACAGCCCTCAAAGGCACTGACTACTTTTTTTCAGATTTTTGACAGAAAAACTCACAAAGGATTAGCATAGCCTATAAATATCAAAAAAAGAAAAATTAAGTATGTCATTACTGAATAAAATATGTTTAAGATACTAGTTCATCCTTCCATAGACATAAGGTGAGTGATATTTATAAAACTAATATAGGAGTTTCTGTCATGCCTCAGTGGTTAAAGAATCCTACTGGGAACAATGAGGTTGCAGGTTCGATCCCTGGCGTTGTTCAGTGGGTTAAGGATCCGGCGTTGCCATGAGCTTCGCTGTGGGTTGCAGACGCGGCTTGGATCCCGTGTTGCTGTGGCTCTGGCGTAGGCCAGTGGCTACAGCTCCGATTGGACCCCTAGCCTGGGAACCTCCATATGCTGCGGGAACGGCCCAAGAAATGGCAAAAAGACAAAAAATAAAATAAAATAAATATAAAACTAATATGTTAGTTTTTGTACTTGTTTATAGCTTTGCTTTCAAACAATTATATTACCATAGCAGTATGCCTCTTTCTCTCATAACTGGAAAAACTGTATCTCAGTTTATCATCACATCAATTTTTTTAATGTAATAATATTTCCAACACTGCATTATGTATTCAACTGTAATACCATATGCCATAAAAATTTTCTAATGATTCATTCATTAGTTCATCTATAGGATAGGCTAACATAAAGCAATCATATTCTTTTTTCTTCCTTATGAGTGCATGAATGAATAAATGCAAATAAATATGAACTTTTTCATATTATCTGTTCATTTTTTATGTCTAGTACTAGTAATACATGTAACATCTACAGTTTGCAGCATACAAGATAATACTGATATAGGTAAATTTATCTTGTAAACAGATGACAGAAAATTAAGGTATCTATAAATATAGTATAGTATTGAAGTACACTTTTCTCTTCCTTATGATTGTAATAATATTTCCTTTACTGTAGCTTACTTTATTATAACAATATAGTACATAATACATATAACATACAACATACAACATAGTTTTAATAGATTTTTTTATGTTATGGTTAAGTCTTCCCATCAACAAGATGGTAAGCAGTTAATCTTAACTATTAGTAGCTAATATTTTGAAGAGTCAAAGTTATACATGGATCTTCCACTGCTCAGGGGATTGGAACTCCTACGCCCTGAGTTTTTCAAGGGTCAACTGTATATTCTCTCTTTCCTCTGTCTCTCTCTCTCACTATAAGTATATAGTGAGAAATGGAGAGCGCACACACACACACATATATATATATGAGAGAAATAGAGAAATATATAATATACATATACAGTGATATATACAAACACATACGTTAACTTTTATAATAATCCAATGAGGAAGGAAATAATATACTATTCTCATTTTATGATAATTTCCAATTTAGGATCATATAAAGCAGAAGTCTGAATAGTTCACTGCAAATAACTTACGACTTCCATTAAACTATAATACTTCTCCACCTTTTCCTTTGTAACATATATCTCTGTGGCTGGCATATCATGTTCTCCAAAAATGTATAGGAGCTACATTTTATCCAAGATAAGTGTACAATGGCAATAATTATTGGTTTTATCCTGAGACCAGTCTAATAAGAGTCAAGGGTGGAACCATAAAAGGAAAGCCATTTTGTAGTATTAGAGGAACATGGTACACTCAGTCATCAAGTAAAAGATGAGTGTCTCTGGGGCAGAGCAATGTGAAATTAAATTCCTTTTAAAAGAATATCATTGGCATATATTAACATGAATTATTAAGATCCTTTCCAAAGTAGAGGAGGAAAGCCAGAGTTTATTCTGACCATCTTAGAATTTCAGGAGCCCAAACAGCAAATTTCTTTTGTAATATCATTTACACATTTTATGTTATGCATCTTTTCTCATCTGTATTGGAGGTATCTCATAGGACTGCTGAGGTTAAATAAATGAATATATTTGAGTCATATAAAAAGCCTCATATTTATGTAAATGCCCTGTAAGGATTACCTATTATATGTTGTTTCACGATACTATCTAATTTTTGATATTTAACAGGTGTTTTGCTATTGTCTTTGTGTCCATTAAGATGAGTGAAGTGTTAGAAAATAGAATTAAAATTGTGTTAACACTAAGGCATACCTAGAGGACAAATTTTTCTTTTTCTTTCTCTTTTTATTTTTTATTATTATTTTTTTTACTAAATTTCTGATGCAGGTATTTCTCTCATAATCTCTTATCTCTATTTATAATCTGGCCCACCCCATCAAATTTATTCCATCAACATTAACAAATAAACACACTTTATATACACAAAATTAAGTAAGATCTAATGAATGGCATATTTCTTGGTTATTTTAACTTTCTGAGATGGTAAGAAAAATGTTGACTTTATTATAAGCAAAGGATATTACTGAATATCATTTTTTTGGAACACTGAAGCTTCTGCAAATTATCTAAACATAGGAACATGCATATAAATTTTATCATTTATTAAGTTATTTATAATTCTTCAGAAATTATTACATGTGTGTAACTAAAAACAAAACAAACTGGTTACCTTCTACAGACAGAAATATACATTCCAGAGGAGGTTTAATCGATACCCCTCATACAAGGAAAAGCCAGTGTGAGATAATTTGCAAATTTATTTCAGTACTCCTGATTTATGAATATGTCTGTTATTTAGATTTTACTTAGAAGAATTTCTTACATTTTGCCAGTTGTCTTACTGAATTAATGAGTTAAATAAAATCTTTAACACAGGTTTATTTTATATCTGCATGAGTTGGGTTTTTAAAAAAATATTACTTTGTTAAAAGGATGAGATTTTTAAAAGTTAACATGACTAACTTATAAATAATTTTTGAAGGTGTTTTCATTTGCCTAAAAATTTCAAGAAAAAAGTTAATTTTTAAAATTAGACATGACTATTTTAAAATATTGCTAAATGACCACACTTGCATTCCAAAGGCAGATAACTATTCAGAAGAAATTTTATTCTTAATACAAACTTGTTTATCACTGACAACATAAGAATTTAACATAAGTGATCAGGTTGCCCAATATTTCTGTGGAAAAGTAAGTTCAAGACAAAATCAACAAAGACTGTTCATGCATAAAGTGTAGCAAAGGAATTCATATCTCATTGCTTTTATTTTAACAGGGTTTCACTGATGTTATTCTGGAGAGCAAGTTATAAACAGTAAAAAGAGAGAGGCTGAGATAGTCTGATAAGCAGTTCTATTAAGTGGAACTGTTGGAAGTGGGGAGATTTTTTACTTGGTAAGTTGTAAGTCACTGGCTGGCTGTAAGGCAGCATATATATTCCTTTTTATGGCCATGGCCGCACTTGTAGCATATGGAAGTTCCTGGCATAGGGGTCGAATTGAAGCTACAGCTACAGGACTATGGCATAGCCATAGCAATGTGGGATCCAAGCCACATCTGTGACCTGTGCTGCAGCTTGCAACAATGCCAGATCCTTAACCCACTGAGAGAGGCCAGGGATTGAATCCACATCCTCACAGACACTATGTTGGGTTATTAACCTACTAAACCACAATGGGAACTCCTTGGAACATTTTAATAGAATAAACCATGTTTATTAAGGATGCAGGTTTTCTCTGTGTGGCCATATCCTGAAACAAGTGAGGGTCTATGGGAAATTTTCAGTAGTCAAACTGTCCTAATGACCTGGCTGGCTGCAAGCATTGTCACCATGGAAGGCAACTCCTCTATCCTCATAGAATTTTCTCCTTTTTTAAAGCTGTGTTTCCTATTGCTTATGCAATTTAGTTAAATTTTAAATATGCTATCTTCCCTATTGTTGCTTTGTTTTGTATGTTACTATTTACATTTTAATAAATTTATATCCTGTGTCTTCCTAACCAGATATGCTTTTTAAATGTAACCATGGAGTCTTCACCATTTTACATTATCAAGAGTAGAGATTGAAAGCTCAGTTGCTAATGAAGTTGAAAAGTCCCATCAGTGAATGCAAGTGTGTAGAATTCAAACCATTAAATATTAAAAAAAATAAACATACACCATTTCTTTGTTTTATCATGCTGCTTTTATGTTTATTCCATCATTTCAAATGTAACTTTAATCCATCCATATTGATGCTGCTAGTTAAAGCAAACAATTTAATATGTTTAGTTGTAAGTAGGGATTAATTAATTTACAAAGCAAGATTTTATGTTAATCCCTAGGTCTGATATAACCAGTCTTCCAGTAGTGCCTGGGTCTTTCTCCACAAATGCCTTAGTTCCATAATGGACTCTTTAAAACTCCCAAAGATTCTGATATAAAAAGTAAAACCAAAAGACAAAATTATATGCATAATGAGTAGTGATTAAATGCCTAAATTTATAGTACCAATTTGTGGGGTTCTTTTTTATCATGGGAGGAAACTATAGAGAAAAATTATCCATAAATTAAAGGGGCTAAAAATTGTGAAAACTTCCATACACACAGAAATGAAAAAAAAATTGCTAGAATTGATCCATGGAGTAAAGATCTGAATGAAACATAATCATACACTTTTAAAGTCCACACATTCAAGGGGAAAGAGGACAAAAGAGGTCCCATGATGCAAATGTTTATTGCCTCTTCATAATCACATATTGTGAGTCTTCACCTGGAAACATACATCCAATTACTGCATGCCTCAGAAAATTGATAAATATTGGGAGGAGGAAATAATCTAAAGAAATGTGGTCTGTTCATTCCAAGGGCTAAACTGGAAGTTACAATGAAGTGTGAATATTGATTTAATGACTATTCATCATTAAACCATATGCCTATGGACTTGCAGTTATTGGTTTAGAAGGGTAGGCGGTGATACATATGAATCTTTTGTACTGGAAATGTGAGTTTTTGCCTTAACATCTGTCTCAGAGACAAATGCAGATCATCAATATAAAAAGATACACTCAGAGATGGTCCACATGTTCACTATGCTATATGCATAGCAGTCTAGAAATTAAATATTTCAAAAAAGATGGCAGACATAAAGAGGAAGATATAGGCTTTATCATAGTAATATGGAAAGGATGGATATTCTGATAAGCAACATGGGTTAGTTACTTACTCAAAAATGTGCTTGGCAAAACACTATGACTAGTAATGTATTATTCTAATACATAAAATCTTAATACATTTTAGTCTAGAGAATATAGCAGGTAAATAGGATCGTTTTCAATATGTGTAATAGAAATTTTCTATATGTGTAATAGAAATTGGATATAATAATATCCAAATATGCAATAATAACTATGTTGTATATTTAATGAAGTATACATCAAAGCTCTCTCTCCATAAAAACATACATGCATGCACACACACACACACACACACACGAAAAGGGAGAAAGAATAACAGAGAGACAGAGAACTGAAATCAGCAGAGAAAAAAAATTCTTTTTTTTTTGTCTTTTTGTCTTTTCTAGGGCCACTCCTGCAGCATATGGAGGTTCCCAGGCTAGGGGTCTCATCGGAGCTGTAGCCGCCGGCCTACACCAGAGCCACAGCAACGGTGGATCCGAGCCACATCTGCAACCTACACTACAGCCCACAGCAACGCTGGATCCTTAACCCACTGAGCAAGGGCAGGGATCGAACCCACAACCTCATGGTTCTAGTCGGATTTGTTAACCACTGCGCCAAGACGGGAACTCTGAAAAAAAATCTTTAAACTGCAGGCATACCTTGCTATATTGTGCATCTATTATGCTTAGCAGAGAGTGCCTTTTTTACATATTGAAGGTGTGTAGCAACCTTGTGTTGAGCAAGTTATTCTATCTATACCATTTGCCAACAGAATTTGTTAAGCTCATGTCTCTGCGTCACATTTTGGTAATTTCTCCAATATTTCTAAATTTTTCTTTATTATTGTATTTTTTACGGTGATCTGTGATATTTGATGTTACTACTGTAATTGTTTAGGGGAATTATTAAATGGCATAGTCCATGTAAGAGGGAAAACTTAATTGATAAATGCTCTGTGTGTTATGACTGCTTCACCAGTGTGCTATTCCATGTCTCTCTCCCTCTCCTGCATCCACCCTAGTCGCTGAGATGCAACAATATTGAAAGTAGGTCAATTAGGTTTTGGTTTTTTGTCTTTTGTCCTTTTTATAGAGCCACATCCACGGCATATGGAGGTTCCCAGGCTAGGGGTCTAATCGGAGCTGTTGCTGCTGGCCTACACCACAGCCAGAGCAATATCAGATTTGAGCAGCATCTGTGACCTACACCACAGCTCACAGAAATACCAGATCCTTAACTCACTGAGCGAGGCCGGGGATCAAACCTACAACCTCATGGTTCCTAGTCAGATTTGTTTCCACTGCATCACAACAGGAACTCTGAAAAATAGGTCAATTAGTAACCCTACAATGGCGTCAAAGCATTCGAGTGGAAGTAAGAGTTGGCACTTTTCTCACTTTAAATTAAAAGGTAGAAATGATTAGGCTCAGTGAGGAAAGCGTGTCAAAGTCAACATAGGCCAAACACTAGGCCTCCTGCACCAAATAGCCAAGTTGTGAATGCAAAGGAAAACTAATTGAGGGAAATTAAAAATTTTAATCCAGTGAACACATGAATGATGTGCAGAAGGTTTGCCTGACCTGAATAGAAGAGCTGAACAATCACAACATTCTCAAAAACCTAAACAAGCCTAATCTAGAGCAAGGCCCTAACTCTCTTCAATTCTGTGAAAGCTAAGAGAGGTGAGGAAACTGTGGAAGAAAGTTTGAAGATAGGAGAGGTTGGTTCATAAGGTTTAAGGAAAGAATCCAACTCCATAACATAAAAAGTGCAAGGGGAAGCAGCAAGTGCTGATATAGAAGCTGCAGCAAGTTCTCCACAAGATCAAGCTGAGATAATCAATGAAGGTAGCTACATTAAACAACAGACTTTCAGTGTAAACAAAATATCCTTACGTTGGGAAAAGAGATCTCTAGGGTATTCATAGCTAGAGAGGAGAAGTCAATGCCTGGCTTCAAAGCCTAAAAGGACAGGTTGACACTATCATAAGAGCTAAAGCAGCTGGTGACTGGAAGTTGAAACCAATGCTCATTTATTGTTCTGAAAATCCTAGGGCCCTTAATAAATCTATTCTGTCTGTGCTCTATAAATGGAAAAACAAACCCTGGATGACAGAACATCTATTAACAACATAATTTAATGAATATTTTAAACCCACTCAAACTTATTGCTCAGAAAAATTAAACAAATTAAAAAAAAAAGATTCCTTTAAAAATATTACCATTTACTGACAAGGTCACCTAAGAGCTATGATGGAGATGTATAATGGGATTAATGTTGCTTTCATGCCTGCTATCATAACATCCATTCTGCAGGCCATGGATCAAGCAGTAATTTCAACTTCCAAGCTTTATTATTTAAGAAGTGCATTTCATAAGGCTATAGCTGTTATAGATAGTTATTCCTCTGACAGATCTGGACAAAGTTAATTGAAACAATCCTAGAAAAGATTCAGCATTCTAGATGACATTAAGGATATTCATGATTCATAGGAAAGTGTAAAAATATCAATATTAACAGGAGTTTGAAAAGTTGATTCCAGACCTTTATGAATGATCTTAAAGGGTTTAAGACTTTTAGTAGAGGAAGTAATTACAGTAGTGATGGAAATATAAGAGGACTAGATGTGGAGCCTGAAGATATGACTGGATTACTGCAATTTAATGATACAACTTGCGCAAATGACTTGATTCTTAAGGATGAACAAAAAGAGTGCTTTCTTGAGATGGAATGTACTCATTGTGAAGATACTGTGATGATTGTTGAAATTACAACAAAAGACCTTGAATATTACATAGATTGAGCTGATAAAGCAGCAGTAGAGTTTGAAAGGACTGACTCCAATTTTGAAAGAAATTCTATATATAAAATGCTATCAAACAACATTATATGCTGCAGAGACATAGTCTGCAAAAGGAAGGGTCTATAAATGTGGCAAATTCCACTGTTGTATTATTTTAAGGAATTACCACAGCCATACAAGTTTCAGAAACTACCATCCTGATCAGTCAGCAGCTTTTAACACCAAGGCAAGATCTACCACTAGCAAAAAGATTGTAGTTCACTGAATGCTCAGGTGATGGTTGGCTTTTTTTAAACAGTAAAGTATTTGTAAAAAGGTATATACATTGTGTTTTTAGGCACAATGTTATTGCTCACTACAGACTATAGTTGTACTACTGCACAGCTATAAACTACAGTATAGTATAAACATACCTTTAATATACACTGGAGAATCAAATACTTCATGTGACTTATTTCCGCATTTGCTTTATTGCAGTGTCTGGAACTAAATCCAAAATATATTTGAGGTATGCCTGTATAGTTAGTGTTCATTTCTGGTAGGTAGAGTTCTTAGAGATGAAAGACCATAGTTTTTAAACTACATGGTCCAATAATGAGGATTATGCATAATTAAAGATACATACTTTTCCTCAAAGTACAAATTCTGAACTTTTAGATTTTCAATCTTACTTTACACAGTAATATTGCCACTTTCCAAGAAGAAAGAAAGAGAAAAAAGATTATTAATCAGTTGGTACCTACTGTGTGACAGGTGTTATGAAAATACATCCTTATTTGTATTTTTTTAATATCCATTGAAATCTTTATTGTGCATGGTAAACTGGCGTTTTTACATGTAGGAGAAAACTAAGTGTATTTTATGCAAATTCACAAGTAATGGAGCTGTAATTCATATTTATACTTCTAAAGTTCAGTAATACTGCCATGGGATTGTGCCACAGTCAAAAATGATCCTTTGTAACCATTTGCTATTCAAATACTGACCTATTAAACATTTCTTCATACCAGAGCCAATAATTTGCATACTCAACAGAGGACACTGGCTATAAATTAGTCATATATAATTACACCACATACTGCACACTCTGTTTGTTCATAACAAATCTCTATTTTTAAATGAATTCTAGAGAAGAGATGATTGTTGCAAAGGTGCATAAGAAATTCTTACACTTAATACCAAGACAGTGAAAGGCACTGTGTTAGGTTTTCTGCACAAGCCAATTCTATCCCTTCTGCTTTTCTCCCCTATACAGTCAAGTCTGGAAGAATACATTCTGAATATTCTACATTCTCTAGAATCTCATTCAGTCAGTGTTCCAATTTATAGAGCAACAATTACAAGCAGACTTACAAGCTTGGAAGGCAGAAGCCTTACATCATTGCCTATATTAATGGCAGGCATCCATGCCTTTTTCAGACATGAGATTTGACAGCAGCTTCTTGTAAATCTCACCTTCTTCATTGCATCATCTGTGAACTTTGGAAATACTTTCCTGACCTATAGCAGAAAAAACTTGTAGAATCTAGAATCTATTACTAAGTCTGTGTGTTTTCTTGACCACTTATCTAGCCTTTCCAGTTCTTCATAAAGCAGCTCATTTCCTGTATGAAATCTTTTATTGCCTAAATACTCTAGAAATGCTTCTGTTTTCCTGAGTGAACTCTGACTGATATAGGAGATGCAAATGCATTGATTCTTACCAGTTAGTTTCTGCTTATATACACCACTGTGCATCCATATGTAGGAAGAAACTTCAAATCTAAAGATATAAACATCTAACATTTTTATTTATTTAGCAGGTATTATCAACTGAGATATATTCCCTTCCTGCATCCTGAGGTAGGTCTCAACCATTCTCTTTAGTAGGCAGAATTATATAAATTCAACACCACCAACAATGATTTTATATCAGTGCCACAAAGACTAACGGAGCTTTTTAGAGTCTCCATCAATTCCTCAAAGCTCTATCTTTCAAGATGTGGGCAAAGTTCTACACCTTCAACTACCAGATCTTTTATTGTCCTGATAGATAATAGATAATTCTCAGATTTCAAGACTTATTTAGAAGATTCATCATCTCTTGCTGTTATTATCTTATAATGATAATTATCAGATACTACTACAATCATTAATTGAAGGGATTGATATTATTAATCTATTACTAACAGGGGTTGCTGTGGCTCGATTTTAAGCTTGAAAGATATTTTATAAAATAAAATGCTTTACTTACGAAAATACAATTCAACACATCATTTTCTCTCTTTAAGGTACTGTTTTAAATTCTGATGTAATATCACCTAACTTTGTATTTTTTTCTCCTCACTTTGTTGTTGGCAGGAGGGATGAGGGTAAGTGGGAACAGGTCTGGAACTAGAAAAAAAAAATGTAGACATCTAACAAACTGTATGTACTTCAAAAGAAAAAGTCACTTTGCTACTAAAAGAGCTGATGAAAGTTGTTCTCTGGAACCAAATAAGGTCTGGCAGTTAATGGAAATCATTTACAAGTGAAATGATGAGGGAAGTGAATTACTTCATGGATACAGGAAGTTGGAAATATTAGTGTCACGGAGGTGAGCTTTTAAATTATTCCATCTTCACATTAGAAAATCACAATTTAAATTTTAACAATGTCATTTCCTTAAAGCTTAAAAATATCATGCTCAATTCCCAGTATAGGTCATATGGAGATGGGGCAAGTTTATAATCCACTAGAATTCCCTTTACATATTCAAGCACCTAGACAACTAAGGTTTATTTAGTCATATAAACCTCCAAATAAAAATACTATTCTAGGCAGAAGGAAATCAGAAAATACATCTGATTTGAAACTTTACTTGTTGTCCCTGTTACATTCTTGAAATGCCTTTGCTGAGATTATACAATGATAAACAGTATAAAATAACCGAAAATTTGTACTAAGGACAGAACCACATTTTTAATTTGGCAAGTCATCAAAAAGGGTACGAACTGAACCAAAACATTTTGTTTTTCCCTTTCATTTCCCCATGTCTGTGAAGATTAAGGTTTCTGATAATTTGAACAGAGGTATTGATAATCCTAAAAAATAAATGTAGTGAGATTACCTTTGGAAACTATAATTTAAGGAATATTGAAAAATAGAATTTTGTTTAAAGAAATATAAGAACTCATATTCTATTGCCAGGAAAAGAAAAAAATAAAAGTTTTTTCTGATAACATGCTACGGTTATGTAGTAATTTAGAAAATGAGGTAATTTATTTTTTTAGGTTCCTTAATAATTTGTTAATAGGATACTTTTCTCTATGCATCTGAGAACTTCCCAAAGGACAACCTGTCATCCAAAATAAGGAAGGCTTCTGTGAGGTTAATTAAAACCAATCTCCCCCAAAATGATACTATAGATCAAGAAAATAAACACGGAGTTCCCGTTGTGGTCCAATGGAAACAAATCTGACTAATGACCATGAGGTTGCAGATTCAATCTCTAGCCTCGCTCAGTGGGTTTGGGATCCTTTGTTGCCATGAGCTGTGGTATAGGTGCAGACGTGACTTGGATCCCACGTTGCTGTGGCTGTGGTGTAGGCTGGCAGGTATAGCTCCAAGTGGACCCTGAGCCTGGGAACCTCCATATGCCAAAGGGTAGCCCTTAAAATAAGTAAATGAAAATAAACAGCATGAATTGAATTATTTAATATTCTTTGAAAAATAAAATGAAATCCTTATGTTTTAATTTAATTTTTCAAATTAAATAGTCAAAATTTTCAACTCCTAAGTTAGTCGATTTTTTTGTATTCGAGCAAGTACAGTTTAGCTGACAAACCCCTAGTTCTTTTTTGAATGATTATGTACATTTGCATATATGGACTTCCTGAAAATAAATTGTTAAGGATTCCCCCTCAAAAAAAAAAAAAAAACCTAGTTCCAATGTATTTATTTTATAGCAATAAGATATTGCTTAGCACAACCTATATTCTAAACCTCTGCAAGTCTGCATTCAAAACAATTTTCTAGAACTAATAAATAAAGTTTTTTTTTTTTTTTAATATGTGTTTGGAAAAGAGTGAGTCCCTATCACAAGACTTTAAGCCAATGTTGGACAAAAATCTCTCTGAGGCACTGGAGCTATGGATGGGATGGCAATTTTAGTTACTGAGATAGAACTCAATCCTGGAAGCCCATCAGTTATCTGATGACCATTTAAAAACAAACGTAAGTATCTAAACTCAAATCTAATGAACCTTAATGTGTAGGGAGCAGGTTCCAGGCATTGTTAATAAGCTCCCTGAGTGATTCTCATCTATCTTGTTTTTAAACAATGCTGGAGAACCACAGTATTCAATTTTTTTTAAAGACATATACATAACAAGAACCTTTACTAAGAGAAAAAAATCTATAGAGAATGAATCATATTTGAAGTGCATCCATCACTTAATTATAGAAGCCTAAACTGTTAAGATTAACATTAAATTCAGTTTGTCCATTCTGACCTGGTTCTCTATAATTAGCTGGCAAAGTGACTTGAATTACAGATCTCAGGGAAGCCAAGCACTATATTTTCATCTGTGTGGTTACATTTTTTTCTTTCTTTCTTTCTTTCTTTTTTTTTTTTTAGGGCTGAACTCGTGGCATTATGGAGGTTGCCAGTCTAGGGGTCGAATTGGAGCTGTAGCCACCAGCCTATGCCACAGCCATAGCAATGCCAGATCCGAGCCACATCTGCAACCTACGCCACAGCTCATGGCAACAATGGATCTGTAAAGTACTGAGTGAGGCCAGAGATCAAACTTATGTCCTCATGAATATTAGTCTGATTCATTTCTGCTGAGCTATGACAGGAACTCCAGTGCAACTCCAGTACAACCAATTCCTATATTCAGTAAAAACTTACTAAGCATCTTAAGTGGACCAGACATTATTCTCTTGAACTCCTTGACATCTGATCCCCACTCTTAGACTCCCTATATGTATCTCTTTACTTGACACTGAGGCTATGAAGGATTGATCCTTTTAAAATATCCTTTCTGACCCCAAGTTCTATTTTCAAGGATGTAACACATGTGGGGAGGAAGACAACCAACACATGGGTAGGTGCCCTATGTTTCTGAGAACATGTGGCCTGAGACCTAATCACTTCCCAGCAGACCCCAACAAATACAGTGGCTGCTCTCAACTTTGATTCAGTATTGATTACACTTCACTTTAATAAATCTGTAAAAACGAACTCAAGATTTTTTGCAGCTAAGGATATTTATGAGCAAAAATTCAGAAGCATGCCAAACACAGAGAGATTCTAAACGGAGTAGAGAATATTTCCAACCGTTTGGTTCAGCTTCTAGAGAAAACAAACAAAAAATCTGAGGATGTGGGCAATGCAACATAAAAGATGCACCTCTTAAAATATGGTAAGCACTTGTCATTGAATAATTTGTCTCAACAGACTTCCTATAAAATCTGCATTTAAAAATAGCAGAAGGAACTATATCTAGTCACTTACGATGGAGTATGATAATGTGAGAAAAAAGAATGTATACATGCATGTGTGAATGGGTCACCTTGCTGTACAGCACAAAATTTGCAGAACACTGTAAACCAGCTATAATGGAAAAATACAAATAATTATAAAAAAGTATGTTATTAACATCTGACACTTTACATAGTGACATTTTTTCTTGTGATCAGAACTTATAAGTTCTACTCTTTTAACAGCTTTCAGATATACAATACTTTTGATTAACTACAGCCACTATGCTGTACATTACATCCCCATGACTCATTTATTTTATAACTAGAAGTGTATATGTTTCAACTCCCTTTCCTCATCCATCCACCTCCCACACCCACCTCTGGCAACCACTAATCTGCTCCCTGTACCTATGAGCTTCATTGCACACCTGAAACTAATCAATGTTTTACAAATTATACCTCAATAAAAATAAATTTAAAGACAAAAAAGGATATCTATTTTGAGGATGGGTCTTACAACATTTGCATTTGAGAACATACCTATATCAATATTCCAGTTGTATTCACTCAACTAACAAGATAAAAAAGAAGAATCAAACATCATCATTAGTCTAAAATTGGCTGAGTATATAATATCAGAGTTTCTTTGTTTCATTAATTTTTTTTCACACCTACAATAATAATTCCACAGTGATGGCAAGTAAGCTTCAACTCATATGCCAGTGTAAAACAATTGATAGCAAAACAACAACCTATTAAGAAAGAAATCAAGTTCAGAATCAGCAGAAAATTAAGCCCTGGAAGAATGTCTATTTCTGTCATATGCCAGTGAATGGAGGTGGTGACACCTGGAATATATTCATGTCCACCATGTCTGTGTTATCACATTACATTATAATTATCTTTTTATATGTTATGTCCCTGCCAATATAAGCTTTTGTTGGTCAGCAATTAGATTCTATTTCTCTTTATATCACCATTTACTTACACAATTCCTGGCACACAAAAGATACTAATAATTGCTGGATGGTTGTTCTTTACTACTTGGCAGACAGTAATACATGGAAGTGAGGAATTAAGGGATGATCACAGTTCTCTCCCTCTGCCAGGTAAGGTCAAATCTCTATGTGCTTGTGTTGACTGAAATAACCCTCCAGACCACTACTGTGTCCAGACAAACCTAACATTCTGAGTAAAGAAATCAAACTAGACTAAAACGGAGATGTGCAAGTATCTGGAAGTATATTAAATAAACATGCATCATAGGTGTCAATACTTAAGATTTTGTATTATTCAGTGAGACTGAGATGATTAATATCTCAGAGATAACCTGATATCCAGCGGATCTCATTTGTCTCCAAACAAGTTTCTTCTTTAGAAGCATTTACTTATCAATCAAAGATTTAATGACAATCTTGTTATAAAAAGAGAATTTGGAAAGATGTAAATAAGTTTATGGCATATTTTATATAACTAAGAAACTTGCAGTCCATGGACAGGGAACAGAGCAGCTGCAAAGAGACAAGGAAATCTGTGGAAAACTAAATCAAGTCATCCAGTTAGTGGTTCAGTCCATTAACCCGACAGCCACTTTTGACACTGCTGTGTCCCTTCTCTACCATGCACTCTCATTTAATCAATCACAAAGTCAAATCTACCTGACAGATTTCTCTTGAGTTCTTCCACTTCTCTCTATTTCTATTATCACTGGCTTTTCCACTATCTTCAGTAACTTCTTTAAGAGATACCCTTTCTCTCAGCCTCTCATCCTTCCAATTCACATTTTCAGTGAGAGTGATGTTCCTTAAACAATATGATTTAATCTGTTTTTATCTTGATTTAAAAGAATAACAACAATCACCTGCCTTATACCTTGCGATGCTCTCCTTTCTTCCCTGAACTTCAACTACCTTGTCTTTCCTAGAATTAGAGACACTGGTTCTATAAATTCAGAAGTATCATGATTTTCTTCTTTATATTTATTAAAGAAGTTGAACAGTGTCTGGTATGAATTTGGGAAAGGCACAGGAGAATTTAACAATATTGAGACAAAATACTGGAAGGATTTTAAAATAGTATCAAGGAAATAAAACAGAAAACATTTATTTTGCCCTTACTGCAGCCCAGGCATCAGCTCATGCACCTTTTTTGATACTTTCACAGGGGAGAAGCAATTGTATAGGCAACAAAATTGTCTCTCAAAGAAGTTATTTATTCAAAATCAAATATCACTAAGTGGGCAAAGCTAGGATTCAAGATTGAGATCTCTATAATTTGTTCTGGATATAGGGTATTTTACATCTACAATGCAAGGTATTTTAAACATATTTTAAAGGAAAATAGGAGATTTATAAGACATCTCAGGCATGGAATAATGCAACAGACATAAATATTAGTTTGGCAATGCCATAGAAGCAGTAAAAACTGGTAGTGTGATCAAAAGGGATATAGGCTAGAACAGAATGAAAAAGGAAAGGAGGAAATATTGTCTGCCCTTCTGCCATGAATTATACTGCATGGCAGTATAATTATAATTATCTGGGGTTGAGGGAAGAATTCAGAGGCAAACTTCGAGGTATTAAAAGAATAAATGTAAGGTGCTTGCTAGCCTAGGTTAGGAAAAGTGTTGCAAAAAAGAATCCATTTTCTGTCAATGTTGTGATAACCCACTTAGGTAACTGTGGTAAAAGGAAATAAAATTTGCTATGTCTAACTTTATTAGTTGAGAAAATCCTCCTAGCAAATTAAAAGGAAATGTAAGACTAAAAATGTAAAAAAGTATGATTATTTTGTCACAATGCTCAAAGAATAACTTTGAAGTACACTCCTTGGAGCAGTTATTAGAAGATCAAAAACATCTTATTTTAAAATAAAAGTTCACAAATCTTGTTGGAAACCTCTGAAAATCAATGTATTAAGACAGTCATTCTCACTTGCTTTCAAGCATCTTTTAAATGGGAAAATGTTTATTAATAGACTGTTGGTATAGCATAGATGGTTTTAATAAAATAAAGTATGCATAACTAAGAAAGGAATGATGCAATCTGAAAATTATAAATATAAAATTTATAGACATGATTTTCTTAGCACTGGGAACTATGTCTAGTCACTTATGATGAAGCATGATAATGGGAGAAAAAGAATGTATACATGTATATGTAACTCGGTCACTATAATGCACAGTAGAAAAAAAAATTGTATTGGGGAAATAACAATAATGAAAACTTAAAAAAAAATAATTGTCCAAAGCAACCAGAAAAAAAATTTATAAACATGATAGCAAAGAGAAAGCACAGTGATCAACACATTCAAACAAGGGATAAAAGGACAGAAAAAATTACCAAGAAAAGTTTATATGATTTTTTTGGCAGGATAAATTGTATGTTATATTTTATTATATCATGGCATCTGTGAATTTTAAGATAAAAATTGTACACTTAATCTTATACTAGTAGAACTCATTTATACAAAATCTTCAACTTTTTAGAAAGAGGTGCTAATATCAGATAATTATTTATATGAACACTACTTTCATGGAACAAGCAAGATACCCATATTTGTTTACAAAAGTAGAATAAATATAAACTGAAAATTCACTGTAGTATATGCTCTGAGAGTAGAAATTTAGGAATAGCCTGAATGTCCATAAATCAGAATCTAGCTAAGAAAATCTCATTCATCAGATGAAATTTTAAATTTACAAAAATTTAAATAAAAAAAAATCAGAAGGAAAAATGAAATATATACCTATGAGATATTATTCAGATGGTAACTACGGTGAGTAGTTTCAATTTAAATTTATTGCCAAAAAAAAAGGTATATTGGACAATAGTGGTCCTGAAGGGAACAAATGGTAAAATTAAAACGTTATTTGTGTATAGTGGGATTGTGTGCTATTTTTTCCTATTATTTTAATTTGAATAACCCATGCTGTCCTTATAATTTATTATTCAAGTCTTTTGTTACATACAAAAATGTATCAACTATATGTAAAATTATAAATTTATTTTGGATATAAGTAAGTCTATTTCCATTTTCAGTTGTTTAAATACAACTTTGTTTTGCTCTACTTTCTAATGAATTTATATATCCCTGGTAACCAAAATAATGACATGAAGAAGTTGCTCACAAATAGTCTAATCAATAGCTTGATAAGTGAAGAATTGGATACTGCAGCCAAAATGCCTAGCTTTAAGTTGGAATTGCCATTTACTGGCTAGGTAATCATGAACAGGTTTATTCTGTATTGAACGACTTGGCTTTTTCATCAGTAAAATGTGTTAACAATAATGACAATATTTACTTGCACTATGAGGATTGAGTATGTTGAAACATGTGGAATATTTAGATGAGTGTCCAGCTCAGGAAAAGTTAATTACTATTAGAACAAGAGTAGAAGCTGGAGGCAGAGCAAGGTGGTGGAAGAGTAAGAGGTTGCACACACCAGCTCCAATAAACACATCAAAACAACACATCTACATGTAAAACTACTCCCACAGAACATCAACTGAATGCTGGCAGAAGAACTTAAACCTCCCGAAAGGGCAAGAAGCTCTTGACATAACTGGGTAGAACAAAAGAAAAAATAAAAAGAGAGAAAAGGAATCAGGACAGGACTAGCATTCCCTGAGAAGAAGCTGTGAAGGAGAAAACTATCCCACCTCCTGGGAAGCCACCTAACTGAGGAAAGATCGATTGAGTTGGCTAGATCTCAAACACCCCAAGAAAAGCTTAGCAGCTGGACTGAGAACAGCAAAGCAGAGTGAGAGCCACACAGATCATCTGAACCACCGGCCCAGATACCATAGCCTGAGATGCTCAGGCCAGGGCTGGACACTGATACTCAAGCTCCAGAGGTGAGGCCCAGGGAGAGAACTGGGGATGGCATGATGGGCTAAGGAGCAGTGCACCACGGGCTAATGAGGGGAACACCACGGCAGAGGGAACCCAGGAGAAGGTCCTGACCCGCAGGAGAGGCAAGGCCCCGTTCCTGGGGAAGGGAGAGGAGAAGGGAAGGGCCACTAGAGGAAACTCCCTGCACTGAAGCTTGCGCATGCCCTCAGGCCTAGAGGGTGGGGCAGCTCTGCCTAGGCTCCAGGCTGCTAGAAGCCTTTTGCTCCTTTAAGGGAGATTAGGCACTTCTTCTGCAGGCTATCAGTGGCCAGGCACCTATTGTGGGCTAAGGGCATAAGGGGGCTAGGTACAACATGGTGCCTCTTGCACGATCCACAGGTGGCTGGGACAGACTTCGGTGGTCATCTCTGAGGCCAGAGGGAGGCATGGCTTGCCACCACTAGGGGCATGTGAGGGGGCTCCACCAGCAACCCCAGCCACTCAGGGGTTTCAAAAAAAGAAAAGAAGAGGGCATTGCAACTAAGCACTATACACTGTTGCTCTCATTCCCCTTGGAACACACCCATCCTGCAGCTGCCACTGCCAAATGCTCTGGGTGTTGCTCAAACACCTGGTCACTGTCCCTTTCCAAGCCTTAACTAGGAGCAACTGGTGCAGCACCTCGTGCATGGGCTAAGTGGGACAGGGTGCTTCTTGCATGGTCTGCAGATGGTAGAGGCAAACCGCCGCAGTTATGCCTGATTCCACAGGTGGGCATGGCCCACTGCCATTGGAGATATTTGAACGAAAATCACTTGCAGCCCCATTCACCTAACGGGTACCACAGAGGAGGGCACTGTGACCGAACACCACCAGTTGGTGCTCTCGCACCCCCGGAACACACCCACCTACCCTGCTGTTGCCACTGCCAAACGTTCTAGGCAGTACCCACATGCCTGATCTCTGTCACTTCCCAGGATCCTGTAACTAGGCACACCCTATACAGCACCTCATATGTGGGCTAAGTGAGATAGGTTTCTTCATGCATGGTCTATAGGTGGCAGGGGCAAACCACCAGTTATCGCTGACTCTAGAGATGGTCATGGTCTGCTCCCAATAGGGGTCCCTGAAAAGGCACCACCTGCAGTAACAATCACCTCAGAGCAGGGTACTACAATCAAACACAAGCTATTGCTGCTCTCATTCCACTGGGAACTCAGGCACCCTGCTGTTGCTACGGCCAAATGCTCTGGTCACCTTGAAGATCTGCCTAGAGCTTGTTACCACTTCCCAGGGCCCTGCAACTAAGTAGCTGTGCCACCTTCCTGCAGGTCCTTGCTGCTATTAAGAGCCCAATGAACAGGCACTGTCTGCTGCCCCTATCCATTGCCTCCTTCTCCCTGAAAACACACTGAGCATCCGGGGAACAACAGCCTGCTCACACCGAAGAAAGAGTCAGCAAATATTCAAACTCCCACACCAAAAATAAATAGTAACCCCACAAAAAGTACAAAGGGGTTTTCTTGCATGGAAGTAGCCTTACAAGACTACAGTTTGGCTTCCCCGAACTCAAAGAAAAAGAAAAGCACAAGCAAGATGAAGAGGCACAGAAACCATTCCCAGTTAAAAGAACAGGAGAATTCACCTAAAGTAGACAACAATGAAACAGACCTCTGCAGTGTAACAGACATTGAGTGCAAAAGGGAGGTATTGAAAATACTGAGGGAATTAAGAGAGGATATGAACAGTAATGCAGATTTCTCTAGAAAGGAACTAGAAAATATAAGGAGGAGCCAAGAAAAATTAGAAAATTAATTTGCAGAGATACAAACTGAGTTAAGGGCAGTAAAAACCAGAATGAATAATGCAGAGGAACGAATTAGTGATGTGGAAGATAAAATAATGGAAATCACCCAATTAGGACAGCAGACAGAAAACCAAATGAAAAAACATGAAAGCAATATAAGAGACCTATGGGATAATATAAAGCAGGCCAATCTACACATAATAGGAATTCCAGACGGAAAACAGGAAAAGGGGATTGAAAATATATTTGAAGAAATTATGGCTGAAAACTTTCCAAATCGAAAGCATGCTGATATCAAGATACAGGAAGAACAGAGGGCCCCAAAAATACTGAACCTAAACAGGCCCACACCAAGACAAATGAGAATAAAAATGGCAAAAGTTAAAGAGAGGATTCTAAAGGCAGCAAGAGAAAAGCAAAGCATTAATTATAAGGGAACTCCCATAAGGCTATCAGCTGATTTCTCTACAGAAATACTACAGGCCAGAAGGGAGAGGCAAGATATATTTAAAGTGCTGAGAGGAAAAAAAAACTGCAACCTAGAATACTCTATCCAGCAAGAATATCATTTAAATTAGAAGGGAAATAAAGAATTTCTCAAACAAACAAAAGCTAAAAGAGTACAATAATACTAAACCCATTCTAAAAGAAATACTGAAAGGGCTTCTATGAATTAAAAAAAAAGAGAGAAAAGAGAAAAAGAAGAATTAGGATGGAGGAAACTACAACTGTAAAGCAGTCATTTAAATAAGCCAGCATACAGATCTAAACATGAAGATGTTAAAAAAAAAAAAAAGACATCAAAATCATACAATGTGGGGAAGGAAAGTAAGAAAATGTAGTTTTTTTTTTAATTTTAATAATGTGTCTGAGCCTACATGACTATCAGGCAAAAGCAAGCAGATATAGGAAGGGCTTAACATGCTTAAAAAACAGGGCAAGCGCAAATCAAAACTGAACATTACATTCACAAAAACTGAAAAGTACTCAAGCATAAAAGTGAAAAATTATCCAACCCAAAAAAGAAGAAAAGAAAAACACAGAATAAAATGGAAAACAAGGAATAAAATGGCAATAAATATGTATCTATCAATAATCACCTGAAATGTTAATGGACTAAATGCGCCAATCAAAAGACACAGAGTGGCAGATTGGATAAAAAAGCAAAAACCTTCAATATGTTGCCACAAGAAACTCACCTTAGAGCAAAGGACATGTACAGATTGAAAGTGAGGGGATGGGAAAAGATATTTCATGCCAATGGACAAGACAGGAAAGCAGGAGTTGCAATACTCATATCAGACAGAATAGACTTTAAAATGAAGGCCATAAAGAAAGACAAAGAAGGGTACTATTTAATGGTTAAAGGATCCACTCAAGAAGAAGACATTACTATGGTCAATATATATGCCCCTAATATAGAAGCACCCAGATACCTACAACAAATACCAACAGACATAAAAGGAGAAATCAATGGGAATACAATCATAGTAAGAGACTTTAACACCCACTCACAACAATGGACAGATCCTCTAGACAGAAAAATCAATAAAGCAACAGAGATCCTAAAGGACACAACAGAAAAGTTAGACTTAATCAACATTTTCAGGACATTACATCACCAAAAATCACTATATACATTCTTCTCAAGGGCCCATGGAACAGTCTCAAGAATTGATCACATACTGGGGCTAGCACAAAGCTAACCTCAGCAAATATATTACTACAGAAATTATTTCAAGTATCTTCTCTGACCACAAGGGCATGAAACTAGAAATCAACCAGAGGAAAAGAAATGAGAAAAAACTTACTACATGGAGACTAAACAACATGCTACTAAAAAGGCAATGGGTCAATGAGGAAATCAATAAGGAAATTAAAAAATACCTCAAGACAAATAATAATAAAGAAGCATCAACTCAAAATCTATGGGTTGCCGCAAGAGCAGTGCTCAGAGGGAAATTGATAGCAAAAAAGGCCTTCCTCAAAAAAGAAGAAAGATCTCAAATTGACAACTTAACCCACCACCTAAATTAATTAGAAAAAGAAGAACAAACAAAACCTAAAGTCAGCAGAAGAAAGGACATCATAAGGATAAAGAGGAAATCAAAAAAAGAGATTCAAAAAACAATTGAATAAATCATAAAACCGAGATCTGGTTCTTTGAAAAGGTAAACAAAATTGAGAAACCTCTTGGCTATACTAACCAAGAAGAGGAGAGAAAAAACCCAAATAAACAAAATCAGAAATGAAAAAGAAGTCACAATGGAAACTACAGAAATACAAAAAAACATCAGAGAATACTATGAACAATTATATGCCAACAAATTTGTCAATCTGGAAGAAATGGACAACTTTCTAGAGACTTACAACCTGCCAAAAATTGAATCAAGAAGAAATAGATCAGGAGTTCCCATCATGGCTCAGTGGTTAACGAATCTGACTAGGAACCATGAGGTTTCGGGTTCAGTCCCTGGCCTTGCTCAGTTGATTAAGGACCCAGCATTGCCAAGAGCTGTGGTGTAGGTTGCAGACATGGCTTGGATCCCGCGTTGCTGTGGCTCTGGTGTAGGCCAGCAGCTACATCTCCGATTAGACTCCTAGCCTGGAAACATCCATATGCTGCGGGAGTGGCCCTAGAAATAGCAAAAAGACAAAAAAAAAAAAGAAGAAGAAGAAGAAGAAATAGATCAACTGAACATACCGATCACTAGAAATGAAATTGAATATGTCATAAAAACACTCCCTACAAATAAAAGTCCAGGACCAGATGGCTTCACTGGTGAATTCTACCAAACATACAAAGAACTTATACCCATCCTCCTTAAACTTTTTTAGAATGTTGAAGAAGCAGCATTCCCAAAGACACTGTATGATGCCACTGTCACCCTAATTCCAAAACCAGATGAAGATATCACCCAAATATCATTGATGAATATAGACGCAAGAATTCTCAACAAAATTTTAGCCAATGAATCCAACAACATATAAAAAAGCTCATATACCACAACCAGGTGGGATAAATCCCAGGTGCACAAAGGATGGTTCAACATATGCAAATCAATCGGCATCATACACCACATTAACAAAAGAAAAGTCAAAAACCACATGATCATATCAACAGATGCAGAAAAAAACATCTGACAAAGTCCAACCTCCATTCATGATCAAAACTCTTACCAAAGTGGGTAGAGAGGGAACATTCCTTAACGTAATCAAAGCCATTTATGACAAACCCATGGCAAACATAATACTCAAGGGAGAAAAGCTGAAAGCCTTCCCACTAAAATCTGGAACAAGACAAGAATGACCACTCTCACCACTGCTATTCAACATAGTTTTGGAAGTCCTAGCCACAGCAATCAGACAAAAGAAATAAAAGGCATCCAAATAGGAAGAGAAGAGGTAAAACTGTCACTGTATGCAGATGACATGATACTATACATAGAAAACCCCAAGAACTCAACAAAAAAACTACTTGAACTGATCAACAAATTCAGCAAAGTAGCAGGATTTAAGATTAACATTCAGAAATCAGTCGCATTTCTGTATACTAACAATGAAATATTAGAAAAGAATACGAAAATATAACACCTTTTAAAATTGCACCCAAAAAATAAAATACCTGGGAATACACCTGACCAAGGAGGTAAAAGATTTCTAAGCCAAGAACTATAAAACATTAATCAAGGAAATTAAAGAAGATGTAAAGAAAAGGAAAGATATTCCATGCTTCAGGCTTGGAAAAATTAATATTGTAAAAATGGCCATACTACCCAAAGCAATCTACAGATTCAATGCAATCCCTATCAAATTACCCATGACAGTTTTCACAGAACTAAAAACAAACAATCCAAACATTTATATGGAACCACAAAAGACCCAGAACTGCCAAAGCAATTTTGAGGAACAAAAACCAAGCCGGAGGTGTAACTCTCCCAGACTTCAAGAAATATTACAAAGCCACAGTCATCAAGACAGTGTGGGACTGCTACCAATACAGACAGACAGACCAATGGAATAGAAGAGAGAATGCAGAAATAAACCCTAATATCTATGGTCAATTAATCTTTGACAAAGTAGGCAAGAACATAAAATGGGAAAAAGACATTCTTTTCAGCAAGCACTGCTGGGAAACCTGGACAGCTGCATGCAAAGCAAAGAAACTAGAACACACACTCACACTATGCACAAAAATAAACTCAAAATGGCTGAAAGACTTAAATATAAGACAAGACACCATCGAACTCCTAGGAGAGAACAGAGGCAAAACATTATCTGGCATCAACCTTACAAATGATTTCTCAGGTCAGCAGAAGAAATAAAAGCAAAAATAAACCAATGGGACCTCATCAAACTGACAAGTTTTTGCATAGCAAAGGAACCTGAAAAGAAAACTAAAAGACATCTTACAGAATGGGAGAAAATAGTGTCAAATGATGCAACCTACAAGGGCTTAATCTCTAGAATATATAAACAAGTTATACAACCCAACAGCAAAAAAGCCAACAACCCAATTGAAAAATGGGCAAAGGACCTGAATAAACATTTCTCCAAAGAAGATGTACATATGGTTAACAAGCATATGAACAAATGCTCAACATCCCTGATTATTAGAGAAATGCAAATCAAAACTACCATGAGATACCACCTCACACCAGTCAGAATGGCCATCATTAATAGGTTCACAAATAACAAGTGCTAGAAGGGGTGTGGAGAAAAGGGAACCCTCCTGCACTGTTGGTGGGAATGTAAGCTGGTACAACCACTATGGAGATCAGTATGGAGATACCTTAGAAGTCTATACCTAGAACTACCATATGACCCAGCAATCCCACTCTTGGGCATATATCCGGACAAAATTGTACTTAAAAAAGAGACATGCACCCGCTTGTTCACTGCAGCTCTATTCACAATAGCCAAGACATGGAAAAAACCCAAATGTCCATCAAGAGAGGATTGGATGAGTTAGATGTGGTGTATATATACACAATAGACTACTACTCAGCCATAAAAAAGAATAATGCCATTTGCACCAACATGGATGGAACTAGAGACTCTAATCATGAGTGAAGTAAGTTAGAAAGAGAAAGACAAATACCATATGATATCACTTATGTCTGGAATCTAATGTATAGCACAAATGAACCTTTCCACAAAAAAGAAAACCATGGACTTGGAAATAGATTTGTGGTTGCCAAGGGGGAAGGGGAGGGAGTGGGAGGTATTGGGAGCTTGGGGTCAACGGATGCTCATGGAATGGATTAACAATGAGATCCTGTTGTGTGGCACTGAGAACTATGTCTAGATACTTACAAGGCAGCACGACAATGGGAGAAAAAGAATGTATACAGGTATGTGTAACTGGATCACCATGATGTGGAGTAGAAAAAAAAATTGCATTGGGGAAATAACTATTCAAAAATAATAAAAAAAATAAAGAAAAAAAAGGGGAAAAAAGATTAGAAGTTGAAGAAGTGTCTCTTGCAATTGAAGCACGTTTTGCATCTCATTCATTGTTGCACATCCCATATCTAGCACAGTGACTGGCATCTAATCAATGATCCAATATTTATTTAGTGACTCATATAAGGTATGAAATAAAGACTACCTTTTTGAGGTTGTTTTAAAAAAGCTTTAAAAGTGAATTAAATATTATTTACAGTGCCAACGATAAAGGCAGGCTTTATGCTAAACAATGAATCTATAATGAGTCCTTATCCTAGGGGACTTAAAAGTCTGATGAGAAAAAAAGACAAATAAACAGAAAATGAAAGCACATGGTAATGAGTTCTTTGTTGGAGTTGTAAGCAGTTCTGAGAGCTCAGAAAGAGAAACTAGCTCAGCATGGAGAGGGAAAGAAATCCTCCTGGAGAAGGAGATTCTGCTTTAGTGTCTGGATGGATGGCCTTGCCATTCAGAAACTGCAAATACAGAAGAAAACAAATGTCTGAGGCTGTTGGGAACTTCTATGTTCATCTGAATACGGGTGCCTCTGGAACAAACAGATCGAGTCTCTAGGCAATTAATGAACACAAGTAGATATTCTTTTTGAGAAATGCTTTTAAAGGGGATAATACATTAATATGATTACAAAAGTATGTATAGAAGTGAATACTTATTAACACAAATAACAGCATATTACTAAGTATAAAGATATGGCAAATATCAAATAATTATAAAATATTTCCCCAAAATGTAATTGAAGCATTTACTTAGCTGTGTGTCTTACTTCTATACTACTGTTTGGCCTACATTTTTAGTAATATACTATTAGCCCATCTCTTCCATGACAACAGTTCTGAAATGAGATTTTCTATAGAGAGAACTGAAGGATAATACATCCTTCCTGCTGGTAGGTGATTGAAATGTAATTTTTATTATAATGGTTTAGAAAAAGCTCTCACCCTCACAATCCCTTACTGAAAAAACAAACAAACAAACAAAAACTGTCTACAATTTAATCTGTAGTTTCTAACTCAAATTATGCTTCTTGCCAAAGGAAAAACCTTATGAAAAATCCTTTTGCTTCATCTCACTTGGCATGGTCCCCATTCAGCTGAGCCTGGATGCCCCTGCTTTTCTTCTCCTTCCTAAGCTTCCAGAGCATCAGGAGATAGGGGTAGGGGCATGGAAGATGGGGATATGGAAAGTTGCTATTAAGCCTGGGTCCTAATGCTTCCAAACAGGGAGGAGAACAATGCTTAGTGTGAGTCTTTTTCTTAGGTTCAAATACAGGGTCCAGAGAATTACTGAGATCCAAAAAGGCAGTTCTTTTTTTTTTTTAATTTATTTTTTATAGCAGAATTTTTTATTTTTTTATTTCCCCAATACATTTTTTTTCTACTATACAGCATGATGACCCAGTTACACATACATGTATACATTCTTTTTTTCTCACATTATCAAGCTTCATCATTAATAAGTCCACAAACAACCAATGCGGGAGGGGGTATGGAGAAAAGGGAACCGTCCTGCACTGCTGGTGGGAATGTAAACTGGTACAACCACTATGGAGATCAGTATGGAGACACTTTAGAAATCTATACATAGGAGTTCCCGTCCTGGCGCAGTGGTTAACGAATCCGACTAGGAACCATGAGGTGGCGGGTTCGGTCCCTGCCCTTGCTTAGTGGGTTAACGATCCGGCGTTGCCGTGAGCTGTGGTGTAGGTTGCAGACGCGGCTCGGATCCCACGTAGCTGTGGCTCTGGCGAAGGCCGGTGGCTACAGCTCCGATTGGACCCCTAGCCTGGGAACCTCCATATGCCGCGGGAGCGGCCCAAGAAATAGCAACAACAACAACAACAACAACAACAAAAAGACAAAAAAAAAAAAGAAATCTATACATAGAACCTGGGACCCTGCAATCCCACTCTTGGGCGTATATTTGGACAAAACTTTCCTTAAAAAAGACACATGCACCCGCATGTTCACTGTAGCACTATTCACAACAGCCAAGACAAGGAAACAACACAAATGTCCATCAACAGATGATTGGATTAGGAAAATGTGGTATATACACAATGGAATACTACTCAACCATAAAAAAGAACAGAATAATGCCATTTGAAGCAACATGGATGGAACCAGAGAATCTCACACTGAGTGGAAACAAGGCAGTTCTTTACTTGAGAAGGAAAGAGACTGGGTAAAGAGAGTTATAATGGAGGTAATACTGAAAGCCCATTAGCCTCACCAAGATAAAAGATCAGCATGGAGAAATAGCGATTTGAAGCTGGAATAGTGTTCTAAGTCTCTAGCACAAGAGTTGGTTAGATTCTTTTTTTTTTTTTTTCCCCTGTAAAGGGACAAATAGTAAATACATTTGGCTCTGTGAGCTATATGGTCTTTGTTGCAAATACTCAACTCAGACAGCAAGAAAGTAATCATAGACAATATATAAATCCATAGATACAGCTGTGTTCCAATAAAACTTAATTTACAAAAATTAGTAGCCAATGGGTTTGACGTACAGCCATAATTTGCCAACCTCTGCTCTGGACTATAATGAGAGTCTGAAAACTTAGAATAGGCCCCAGCACGGGAAAAAAATAAAATGAAAATAAAAATAAAAATAAAATAAAATAAAATAAATAAAATAAAAGCTCTCTGGTTGTCTGTGGAGCTAGAATAGGGAGGATTACTCCTTATGTCTAAAATAAAATTCATTGGAAGAGTTTATAAGCTCACTGGGTGAATCCAACAGATTCAACTGCTCATACAATAGCCAAATAGAAATTTACAGAGGCAAGAAGTCATATATTTTAAATGAATGTCACAGACAACAAATGATACAGAGAGGAATAAAAATTATTTCATACTGAGTGATCAGAGAAGACTCCACAGAGGAGAGGAAATTTTAATAATCTCTTAAATCACAAAGAGAATTTAAGGAAATGCACAAAGTAGAAATGTAACTCAAGTGTGAATAAATGGGAGCAAAAGGTGCAAAGGTTGCAATCCAGGATATCAAACACCATTATTCCAAGGAGCAATAAAAAATGGCTATTGAATGTAGCGAGTGTTTATGAGGAAATAGTCTAAACTATAGTTATACATGACATAGAGTCTGTTAGACTTTTATCTTCAGACCAAGAAGAAATACAAAGAGAATGATTCTCTTTCCTTGATGACCTATTCCATAGACACTGTAATTTACAGAAGCAGAAAAAATAAGTACAAAGACAATCTTCCATGTAATAAATCCACCTGGACTATGTAGGCTGTGGAAGTTATCACTATTCTGTAGTGCATGGGATTTGTAGCCTCAATCTCCTAGGACATTCTGCAAAATAGAGACAATTCAGTACACCCTTTCATGAATTGCAATGATAATGAAGCAGAAAAAAAATAATATATTCTGCCTCCTGGATGCCTAGCTAGATTACAAAATAAAAATCTGGAGCTGCATTAGCTCTGTTATCTGTATTTGCAAGCAGTTCACAAATAGTAGGCTGAATGATATAGATTTGCACATTCAGTGTAATAGTACTGAAAAAGAAATAATAGCTATTTGAATAAGTAGTGAATATGTTCTCTCAAAACAAATTCCCACTAAAAAAACAAAAATATTAAGAACAGCTTTTGTGGACAAGGGATAGCAAAATAAATGCCAAAATGATCTTTGTTCTACAAACACTCAAGTTCTATTACATTATGTACAAGTATTCACTAACAAGTCTTATTTTCTTTTCCAATTTATTTTAACTCTATGAATGCTTAAGTAGAAAATCTACCTCAAAGGTAAAGAATCTGTGTGGCTTTATTAGGAGTTTGATGCTAAACTTCTCTCTAAGACCTAAAGTTTTAAATCTGGAATTGCTCTTTAGTGAAAATTATTCTATTTGAATCAAACTATAGTTGATCCTTCTCTTCCACTCTTGTTCTCTTGTTAATCTGACTGTTTAGAGAATGGAAGACTTTAAAAAAGAGCACTTTATATGAAACAATCTATTTAAAATGTTGACTTTTTAAATGCAAACTTTAGTACCTGATACCTTTCAGAAGGTTACTTTTTATAAATACGTATCTGGAAGGAATTTTTTTTGTATATTAAACTTTCTTCTTATAAAAAATATAACTAAATATTAGTTGTACTCAACTCTGTCAGATATTTTGCTATTGTTTCATGGTTTAACTTTTTTGATTTACATAACATACATATGAGACAGATATTACTACATTCTACATTTATTAAACTGAAGCAGTTTCACCAATTCAGTTTCAATCCATCTGATTCAAAAATCTATGTTCGTAAAGATGAAGTTATTGCCTCTTTAACTGTATATAAATATGAAGATGTTTGCTAAAAGCACAGTAAACACTAATTAAATTCAATATTTAAATGGATTTCAAATTTATAATGGAGATTTGGTTCCATATAGGAAAATAATTTTAAATTAAAAAAAAAAGCCACAAACTCCATCTGCTTCTCCAAAGCAAACTAGTATTTATCCAATTAATAGTCAGTAAATACCAGCAATATTTAGATCATCTTGTATTAGGGGGCTTCAGATATTATTTCTGAAGGAAAGAGACCTAGGACACTTAAGAGATCTGTGAATAAGCTCCAAGAGAAGCTTATTTCAGATCTCCCTGACATTGCGTACACATTTTTGAGTATACACATAAACTTTTCTAGGTTGAGGGACCATGACTTTCATCACATTTTTAATATCAGTGACAATCCAAATTTAATTACCACTGTCCTGAAGGAAATGGACCAAGGTAGTACACTTTCAGACTAGGCCACTTAGGACATCCAACCTAAGTAAGAAGAGTGTACAAATACCCCCAGAGACTTCTTCTAACCTATCATTCACTTTGGGGTGGAAGAGTCAAACTCTACTGTGTTCCTAGAGTTCTTGCTGTATAAGTAAGAATTCTAGAACATGAGTACAGTCACCTGTCTCTCTCTTTCTACCTTAGAGATACAGCTAATTTAGCAACTACACTACCAGGAATGATGGACTGACAGGAAAACCACTAGAGTTAGCTTGGATGATAGTGACTCACCTGTCCTTGTGATAAAGATTTTTTCATGGTCAAAATTCCCTAGTGGATATTTAATGGTGATTTAAAAATGTGATTTCTGAGATCATATTTTAATACATTAAATGAGTGCTCCCCATTGCATTTCTAAGAATGGTAGATATAGTAGTTTTAATATGTGACAAAGTTACTGTCTTTCACATTTTCTTTTCATCATTTGCCGTCATTGTCATATGTTTATTTAGTGTAGCAATCACAGTGTGGGGGAATATATTAAAAAAAAAAAAAACATGCTGGAGTTTCAGTTTACATGCTTAAAGAATGAATAAGGAGCAACTGGACAATGCTATTTGAAAACTAGGCTGCCTAGATTCCACTTATAGGAAGTATATGTCCTTTAAACTTTCCTCTTTTTTTTTTTTTTTGATTTTTTTTAAACTTCAAAGTAGGTAGAGGATTGCGGAAGCAGTGGTGGTGTGAGGTTTAGCCTAAAGATACTAAAGGTATGCAAATCTCTTTTGAGGCAAGTCTGTTACCCCCATTGTCTGAAATGTCTCATTAGCAGAATTAAACTCCTAGGTTAAAAGAGTTATTTGGGGTACTTTAAATATATAGTACTTCACAGGACAAATGTTTGTGTAAACTTGTGTGTCTCTTTGGCTGGTTATGATTTAAAGATGAGTTTACTTACATAAATAATCTTTGAGTGTCTCTCTAGCCTCATTTTTTAAATCAATGCTGTCACCTCCACTGCAATATGAGTTGGAAACATCATTTATTACATACAGCTTTTTGTTTCATATCTTTCTACTTAGACATCTGCGTATGTGTGTAGTTTTCTTCAACTGCTCTATCCCCCAAACTCTACTCTACCTTGTCTAATAAGCAAATTCTTCTTTTAAGAGACAGATTAAAACATCATCTCTTTGGTGAGTTTTTTGTTTGTTTGTTTTGGTCTTTCTGTCTTTTTAGGGCCGCACCTGCAGCACATGGAGGTTCCCAGGCTAGGGGTCCAATCGGAGCTGTAGCCTACACCAGAGCCATAGCAACGTGGGATCTGAGTCACATCTGCAACGTATAGCACAACTCATGGCAATGCTGGATCCTTAACTCACTGAGTGAGGCCAGGGATTAAACCCATGTCCTCATGGATGCTAGTCAGGGTTCAGTAACCACTGAGCCATGACGGGAACTCCAAGTCCTTTACTAATGTCCCTATTCTGCCCTTACTATCCCAGATGATCCTTAAGGGATTCTTTCTCTATGATCCCACTTGTACTATATCTTCACCAATGAGGTTCTATTCCTATAGCTAGTTACTAAAGATAACTATTTTTTCTGAAACACCTTTAGAATACTTCAATTTATCTCTTGTTCTACATTTGCAAACCTATGAATATTTCAGATTTATAGAATAAACACAATTCATATCCATCAGTAACCGTTAGGACACAGAGAATTAAAGTACCAACACTCAATGAGAAGAGACAGTGATGGATCAAGGGAAGGTTTACTGATAAAGTCTATGAACTGAGTCCAATTCCTGATAATTACTTGCTATACATATTTCAGTTTATACTGATGCCATTTAAACACTGTATACTCTTCCATAATTATGTACTTCTGTAACCTTTATAATAATCCAAGACGTTAATCACAAGGCAAAAACACAAAATGGGAATTGAAGTGGGAATATACACTCCAAACGCAATAGAGTATTATTTATTTTATGGCTACTAAGGGTAATATTCAAAACTTTATTAATGTAAGAGTGTTATCTACATTGTTCTCAAAAGTTGAATATTCTCTTTGGAAATTCTGCAAGTTTATTTCATTATATCCAACCATTACAGCAAAAGCATGCTCAGATCAAGAGAGATAGACCGTATATTTAATTATATATTATATTCCCAGAATAATGCTGCAAGTAAAAAAAAAATTCATATAATCAAAGATAAGAGCATCTAACACACGTTTTTATTTGATATATCAGTGCATACATTTTGAATCCTCTCTAAATGGTAAGTCTATACTGCATGAAGCTTTCAAGAGCACAGAAATAAGGCAATGCAGTTCCAATCACAGAAACACACTTACTGTATTGTATTACTACTCTTTTTTTTTGTCTTTTTAGGGCCCCAGGGGCGGTATATGGAGGTTTGCAGGCTGGGGGTCAAATCAGAGCTGTAGTTGCCGGCCTATACCATAGCCAAAGCAACGCCAGATCCTAGTCGCATCTGTGACCAACACTACAGCTCACAGCAATGCCTGATCCTTAACCCACTGAGTAAGGCCAGGGATCGAACCTGAGTCCTCATGGTTACAAGTCAGATTCGTTTCTGCTGAGTCACAACACGGTCTCCTATTTTATTACTTCTTTATTTTACCTTTCTTCATTTAATTCCAGCAAAAGGAAAGTGAAGAAATAGACAATACAATTATATTTTAAAATTAGGAACAGGTAAGTGACATAAAAGGAAGTAAGATTGCTACACTTCACTCATCTGTAGCTTGTGATAAAATAAATGCCTAGAGCAAGCCTAAAACATATATAGAAGGTAATATATTAATTAAAATGGAATGCTAAAAATTATTCAAGTAATCTACAGCAAGGCAAATAAAAAGAACCAGTTCAATGTGAAATATAGAGCCAAACATAAAATACATAATAAAATGTAATTAAATGATAAAAACACCAAGTATAAGACAGAGATTCATAGAATAGATAAAAAAACATGACCCAGCTGTATGATGTCTATAGGAACTAACTTAAATATAAAAACATAGGCATGTTGAAAGTACAAAGATAGAAAAAAATATAAAATTTAAATATTGGAGTTCCCGTCGTGGTGCACCAGAGATGAATAATGACTAGGAACCATAAGGTTGCGGATTTGATCCCTGGCTTCACTCAGTGGGTTAAGGATCCAGCGTTGCTGTGAAGTGTGGTATAGGTCACAAATATGGCTGAGATCTGGCTCTGCTGTGGCTCTGGTGGCAGCAACAGCTCTGATTAGACCCCTAGGCTGGGAACCTCCACATGCTGCACGTGCGGTGCTAAAAGGAAAAAAGACAAAAGACAAAAAAAAATTAAATACTAATAAAAAGTCTATATTAATATTACACAAATAGATTTTAAGGACAGAAAGTTAAAACGAACAAAAGGGCCATTAAATAGTGAGAAAATAATTAATATATCAAGAAGATACAGACATTCCTGTCATGGCTCAGTGGTTAATGAATCCAACTAAGACCCATGAGGTTGCAGCTTCCATCCTTGGCCTTGCTTAGTGGGTTAAGGATCTAGTGTTGCTGTGAGCTGTGGTGTCTGTCGTAGACACAGCTCCTATCCTGAATTGCTGTGGCTGTAACTTAGGCCAGCAGCTGTAGCTCCAATTCAACCCCTAGCCTGGGGATCTCCAGATGCTGCAAGTGCGGCCCGAAAAAGCAAAAAAAAAAAAAAATAAATAAATAAATAAATAATAAAGAAAGATATAATGCTATATGTGTACATACCGAAAACTAGTGTCAAAATAATGAAGCAAAAATATAAAAGCATGAAAAGATATGTAGACAAATCCACATTTATTGATGGATATTTCAAAATTGTACCTTTGGTTACTGGTAGAACAATGAGACAGAAAATTAACAATGTTAAATGCGGGGAGCCGAGAAGATACAAGGAGCCAAGGAAGGGAGCTTGCCTGAATGGTGCAAAACAGACAGCAGGCTCCTAATCAGAAAAAAAGGACCTTGCCTGATAGCAGAAAAACCTGAAGGCAAGTTCCTAACCAAGGAAGGGAGCTCACCTGAACGGTGCATGCCGAAGGTGTGCTTCTGGTCAGGATGAAGGCCTGCCTGTACAGTACAAGCCGAGGGCAGGCCTCAGGTTATACGACTCTCATTTTGATGTTGATGGGGAAGAATTGGGGCTTTCCCGGGAAAACAATTTCCATGTTTGCGCCGGAGAACATGGATTGTTTCTCGGGTGACCTAGTCTTTCCTGTTGTTTTGTTATTCAGTTTTCCTCAGTCTTTCCTGATTATTTACTTATTATTCTTATTTTCCATTCTTATTTTCCTGTGATTTGTGATTTAACAAAATTACAATAATAATATAATAAGAATTTCATCCTGAAAGATTTTCCCCTATTTAAATCCAACTCAGTTAAAACATAGTGTTTATCTACTAACTAGTTATACAGTAAACTTTAGAGTTAGGATTTTAATAAGGTTCATAGAAGTTAGACATATATTATTCTTCATCAAAAGAAACCCAGCTGTGAGTTTTGTCCTTGATTTTAGAAACTTTTAGCAGTAGCTAGCTAAGTTGATTTGTATGTTCTCACACTGTCTCTCTGCCAAGGACACTTTGAAAACAGACACTAGTCTGAAGACAGGATTTTTTGTGTTTGTAACTTCTTCAGCTTGTGAGAATTGGCTGGCCATGAGATGGTTTGTACCGGGTCTCCTCTTTCCCACATGATATGCTGTGCCTGTTTGTCCTTGAACTATACTTACTAAATTTAATTAGGCTGAAGATTTTAAAACATAACGTATTGCTACTGTACCATGTGATCAAAAAACAAAGCCTAATAGTTATCCAATGTACTTTTAACACTATGATGTAATCTGTAGTGAAAAACTGTCTATATAGTTAACCACCTATGACAATAAAATTTGAGCAGTCCAGTGCCCTGAAAGAAGAGACAAAGAGGCTGTCTCCGTTCTTTCGCCGATACTGTCCATCTCCTATCAGGATGTATATACCCTGGCTGCTAGACCCGGTGTTGGAGCTGGCCTCCGGCAGTTAAAAAATAACTGCATAATTCCATCGAACAGGCCACAGCTGACATCCATAGATAATTCCAGCAATATCAGCAAACATACTCATTTGAAGCGCATACCAGAAAACTCAAAATTGACCAAAAGACCTTAATATATTGAAAACAATTAAAATTATACAGAGTATATTCTCTGACCAAAATAGTATCAATGTAGGAAAGAATAAACTCATTAGGATTGAGTTGTTCAAATCTTGTTTATTTAAATGATGGTTCTGGGGGGAGGGGGGTGTTTGTTTTATGATTGGCCTTTAACTGGCTAGCTCTTATGAACTGAATTCTTGAAATATTCTCATGATAGAGTTTTGCATTCTCAAGGTTTTTAAATCACACTGCCTAAATAGTTCGTATCTTTTGATTTGTGATAAACACCTTTTCTCCTTCTGGGAGTCTGGAGCTTTAGTAATGATTTCAGTAGCCATGTGCATACATGACCAAAATCCAATAAAATCCTAGACTCCTAGGCTCAGAGGAGCTGTCCTAGTAGAAAACACTTGTCAAGTGTTGTCATATTTATTGCTGGATGAAGTAAGCATTTCTACTGTTGCTCTACTGGGAGAAGGCTCTTGGAATCTTTTGCCTCATTTCCTCCAGATTTTGCTTCTTATGCCTCTCTTTACTGACTAAGCTTTGCATTCTTTTGTTGATAGATTTTAATTATTAGTATAAAGACTTCTGAGTTCTAGTGAACCATAACATTCGGGAACCCTCAAAGTAATGTTAAACTTAAAGTCAATAACTGAAGACCAAGAATGCAATTACCAAATGTTAGGAAACTAAGTAGGTCACTAGTAAATAATACATGAATCAAAGAGGAAACCTCAAAAGAATTTCTTTTTAAATATGTATAACTGAATGAACATAGAAACCAACATATTAAAATTTGTTGAAATTAGACAAATCAGTGCTTAGAGGGAAGCTGGCAGAATGAAATGCTTATGTTAGAAAAGAGGTAATATCTCAGATCAATAAGTTCCTATGTTAAGCTAGAAAATAAGAAGAGCAAAGTAAACAAAGGAAACATGAAAATAAATAATAGAGAATAAATGAAGATAGAAAATACAACAGAGAAAATAAATGATACAAAGTTCAAATATTTTAATTTCTAAAAAAAATCAATAAAATTGATAAACCTCTAGTAAGTTTGACAAATATTAGAGGTATAAGACATAAAACATCAATATCAGTAATGAAACAGGGGGTATCAACAAATTTTACAGCCATTACAAGAATAATGACATTTCTCAAACAACTTCACACTTATAAATCCAAATAGAAGACATGGATAAATTCTTCAAAACCCACAAACTATCAAAACTCAGCCAGGATGAAAGAGATAACCTCAATAATCCTGTATCTATTGAAGAAATTAAATTTATTATTAAATAGCTCCTGAAAATCTGGATGTCCAGATAGTTACTGGAATATTTATCAAACACTATAAAAAAGGTCAAGGACCATCTTACATAATTTATTCCAGGAGATTCCTGATGATAAAGATGATTATACAAGTGTACTAATCAGTAACCTGATCAGAGAATGTTGTAGATATAGAGACGGACATAGTAGAAAAATGGAACAGAATGTGAGGAATAGGCCAATTCATTAATTTTTGACAAATGAATACAAGCAACTCAATGTAGTAGAGACAGTCTTTTCAGTAGAATGTTCTGGAGAAATTGGGCATCCATAGGTTAAAAAAATACAGAGGAGAAGGAGGAAGAGGAAGGAGAAGAGGAGAAAAAACTTTGATCTAAATCTCACAACTCATATAAAATTAACCAAATTAACTCAAGATGGATCATGGTCTTAAATGTAAAATACGAAATAATAAATCTTCTAGAAAAATGCTATAAGAGAAAAACTTACATTTTTTTTTTGCCCTGGTAAACAAACAACAAAAACCTGCACAGTTTGACTACCTGAAGAATTGTTCAAGAACTTAAATATTTCAAGCACATATTCCTCCCTCAATTCATCTTCTCTTTCTACATTAAAAAATATTTCCTATTTATTTCACTTTTACTCCCATTGTATTGAATAAATCCAAGTAAAATTTGGATCATTTTAAAATTGAGGTAGAATTCTACTGAATAATTTTCCTGGAATTAAGCCATTTAGGATATGCTTCATAGACAGTTTCAAATGTATATACTTTGGCAGAGGGAAAAACAAATAACAGTCTACATAATTAAGTTGAAATCTTCAATAAAAATATTACCTCAATATACAATACTGATATTTTTGAAAATAGTATTTCTGGTGCCAAGAGTCTAATGCTGGCCATTCTATTCTTTAGACTGAAGTTTTAGAATGTTAAAATGGCAGTGTGATGATGCAAAATTAATGGCATCAGCATTTCTCCAAATTTCATGTTTGCATTTTGAATCAGCTCGCATTTGCCTATATTTTATATAAATCCTGAAATGGATTTAAATGTTTTTGTCTTTGTGTCTTTTTGGTTTGGAGTTATTAATAACGATTGGGGAATAGCTGCTTTATTTTAAAAGATTGCTCCATCTAAGAACATTGTGTATAATTTAAGAAACTTGAGAAAGCTATAAAAGCCCATCAAGCATCATTTATAGTCTCAGGTCATTAAGTTTGGTTAGCTTATTCTTCACTAGTTCATAAAAGTAAGCCGTGGATGATTTCAGCAATTTGTAATTCCTTTTTCTACTTCATTTTGGGAAGAAACTCAATGCCAGATTCCTGACTACAAATGCTAAATTCCCCTTTCTTTCAGTCATCCATCAAAGTATTTGCTTTCCAAATCCCTTTACAAAGTGTTTTACTCCCTCTTTCCTTTCTTTCCTTTATTTTTATTTTTCTTTTATGCTGCATTTTGTAAGGAAAAGAGGATATTGGTATTTGTTAATAGGCTCTGGATTTTGCATATGTTCTTTTGTTTTGAGTGAGAAATTCCTCACTCTGATACCTGATTCTGAATACACAGGACCTCTGCACTCTCCAATAAAAGTGGGTACTAAAGAGAAAGATTCTGATACAGCAAGTAAGAATTTAACAATTTCTTAAGAGGAAAAAAATCAGTGATTTTATTTATATTGATCCCATCTTTGCCATCATCTGTTCACTTGTTCATTCTTTGTTTTTAATAAATTTTATTGAAAAAATAGATACAATATATTGTACACATTTCAAGTATGCCATTCAGTGAGTTTTGAAAAAAAACAGTGTACACCCAAGAAATCACCATCACAATGTGCAAAACATTTCCACCTCTTGGAATGTTCTCTAACTCTCCTTTACTGCCCATCCTCCAGCCACTAAGTCAACCACTGATCTGTTTTCTATTCACTAGTGTCCCCTGTCCCAGAAATTCATAAAAAAAAAAAAAGTCAGGCAGTATGTACTCTTTTGATTTTATTTTCCTCAAGACACTATTTTTATTCAATAAAATGTTTTTAAGACAACTATTTCTTTGTCTCTTTCTTCTTATTTCTGTGGCACTGCTGACTTTGGGACCTGGGTTGATGAGCAGGCCTCATCAGCTCATGATATCAATTATTGTAGCTTTATATTATATTTCAATATCATTAATCACAAGCCTTATATAGTTTTTTAGAAAATATTTTTTGGCTGTTTGAAGTACTTTATATTTCTGCATATATTATAGAATTAGTCTTTCATTTTCTGCTAAAAACACTGCTAATATTTTGAATGCGGTCATCTAAAATATTGGACCAATTTGGAGTGAAATGACCTCTTAAAAATACTGAACTTTCTGATTCATGGTCATGGATATCTGTTCATTTAATTAATCTTCTTTATTTTTTCATCACTATATTCTCACCTCTTGACTTTTTCTAAATATCTGTCTTTCCATAGCATCTGTTTCCCAGTGCAAAAGCTGTCATGGTCATGCATGCTTTAGCACTTCAGGAATATCATGCTTCCCTTGCGAGAACAATAGGGGAGCTCAGTCCTCAGGCTAAGGAAGGACCTGGACCACCAACCAGACAAGGTAGGCTCTGTCCAAATCCAAAATAATTTTGCAATGTCAACAGTTATGCTAATCTACCAAGAATCGTTAAATATTAAATTTAAATGTCCAATATTAAATATTGGAAAGACAAAGAGAAATGGAGACAGGGAAGGAAAAAATAAAAGAAGTGAAAGAATAAAGTGTGTTTTCTCTGTTACATTACTATAACCTTTTAGAGAACAGGAACCATATTTTATTACTCTGTGTTACATACAGTCCTTCCCTTCCTCCCCTCACACACACTATAGCACTTCATCATGATTAAATAAAACCTTACGTAAAATCTCTAATGTATTTATGACTTGTATTTGTGTCCTCTATTAACCAGTTTTTTAGAATATTCAGTATTTAAAAGGCAAAATGCTATACACACAGCTTTGATTCATGTAACATTTTAAAGAGTTGCAGCAACTCAATTTCTAAACTATATAGATAGAAAACAGAAGCAGCAGCTTCAAACACAATTTATACTTTTTTAAACAGTACATGGTTTTCCAGCTTTTGCTTGAATGCCAAAAAAAGGAAGATTCAACTGCCAAAAAAACCTACCTGAAAAAGCTTATATTAACAACACTTACCAAAAATTTTAAGGATTCACTACATTTTCAATTAATTTTCTAAATGAAAATGATCAAAAATTTCAAACAAATTTTAAGTTGTTGATTTTCTAACCTTCATAATACATTTTTTCCTTTACTCTGAAGCAAAAACCTTTTTAGTTTTGCTTTCTTCCTTTTTAATTTCAGTTTATTAATAGATAAAGGCAAATTTTGTTAACTATAAATTATCAGTCTCCTGACATACTTAGATCCTATTCATAAGATATGAAACCTCATTAATTTAAGGCTGGTTGAAAAAAAACATCCCTCAAAGTCTGCATAGTAAATGCCAAATCAATATCCAATTTATGATCTTTGTGTGCTCTTATACATATATGAAAAGATAAATGAATAAATATAAAAGGTTTAGCAAATAGACTATAGAAAGAAAACCATCTAGCAAAAGTTATTCTCATTACTCATTTAACTCTTTGTTCTTTTGAATGACAATAATATGGAGAAAATATTATATAGTGTGGCTTTATGTGTGTTTGTTGTTTTTACCCATTTCTGGTGACCTAATTATACATGGTAAATATGAGGATCTTTTGTCACAGGTTGATGTTCAGTGGAGAACATCCTGATAGAAGGGATACTCAAAAAAAAGTAGCCAAAATTACTTGGCCTGTTGAAGTCCAATCACTTCTTTCATCAACTGTCACATCTACGGAATAACTATGGTCACAGGTGTGGAGTCTATGCACAGGATCAATTGCCGGGATCCCTAACATGAAGGACCCTTTAGCTATTGTTGTTGCTATTACCAGAACCTAAGTCCCTAATAAAGTGTGATATCCCAAGAAAATCAACTGACCTCTCAATAATAAACTGACTTCAGTTGACCCTTTCCATCCTAGAAGAGACTACAATTCAATCTAATAGAGATAGACACACAATCCAACTACATGCTTGACTTTGACATCAACCAGAACTACTGAGGGCTTAGAGGATGTCTGATCCATCAGTATGAGATCCCATATAGCATCATATCAAACCACAGGACCCATATACAAACAGCAAAGAGTATGCAGGAGTAGGCATATGATCAGAGGATTTACAACTCATATCATATATTCTACAACCTAGAGTCTGCCAATGTTAAAAATTTATCAAAACACCTGCTGGAGGCAAAGCTGAAGTACTAGGTTGGAGTCAATATTTGGCTAGGGTGGTTTGCTATCCTTAAGAATTCAGTAAAAAACTTAAATCAATAAATTTTAGGTAGTGCTGTACCTCCAATAAATAAAATACACAGTATAGGGACCAAGAGTGGAAGCAGGAGTGACCTATCTTACCTCCAATCTCACTGACTTATTTGAGGAACTCGTCCTTTCTGTTTCTCTAACTCTGGTTTCTGTAGCTTTCAAGGTCCTATTTCCCAAAAGGGAAATACTTTTTCCAGGGGAAAAAAAAAAACAAACAAGCAAACAAAAACAAAAAAAAAAACAAAACAAAACAAAAAACAAGACATCCATTGAACCATAAGCTACAGCTGTGGCTTCAACATATCAGGAATCTTATGCCAGTGAAGGAGTTGCTGGGTTGTAGGGATACTTACATGCTACAGGCTGGGGAGAAATGTATTAGCACCCAGTTGATCCACGTGGATACATTTTGTCATGCCCTAGCTAAATTTTTATGGTAAATGACAAGAGAAATAAGCAAGGCTTGAAAAAAGCCATGGTGATAAGTAGTTTGGGTCTCTAACAGATGACTCTGTTACACCTAAGCCACAAAACCACCAGAGGTGCTAGACTAGCTGAGTATACTGTAGAAGAAGATGACTTCATCATCATTTGTGTGTCCAATCCAGCTACATGAAAAGGACTGCAGTCTCCCTAAACTTTACCTTCTAAGTTTCTCCCAGCACAGGAGTTTTTTTCACGACTTAATAAAAGAAGTATATTTCAATGACTCAAAGGGTTTTTAGGGGTAGATACTAATATGTACTTCCCATATTCCTTTTCAGGAAGGAACAACTTTAGTCCCAGCTGCTGGAAATGTAGCTGAGCAAATTTCAGCTGAGTACACTTTAAAAATCATCTCAACTGGAGAGTGCTGCTCTGTTTAAGTACATAGTCCTTGCTGGGAGGTACATGCTCAGTGATTGCTTGACATGGGAATATAAAGTTCTGTCCCCCTTGCTTTAATTCAGCAAAACTCTGAAGAGTTATTTCTATTCTCCGCACACAATTCTGCCCCCACTTTACTTCCACCAGTGTTGATCTCAAGAGCGTTACTGAATAAAATTCCTGTTCACTAATCTCCATTTAACATTCTACTTCCTAAGAAACCCAACATAAAAATATGATCTCATAGACACTAAGATGCTAGTTTAAGATAAAGTATTAAAATTGAAAAGTGTTATTCATTTGATTTCTTTTTATGAGTACAATAAAATATACCATGAATAAAAATACAAATGTGCTTTTTGATTCATATGTTGCTATTTGAATTATAATTTAAAGGCTCAATTAAAACCAGACCTTAAATCAAAGAGACTTTGGAAACACTCTTTTGTAACTATACAGGCTATAAATCTTTGGTTCATACAAAGTCTATTTTAACACTAGATGATTCCTTCATTCATTTAATCTGTTTAATGATATAACAAAGTTTTTAATAATAAAATGCATTAAATAATTTATAATATTTAGATTTATGGGAATTTTTATTGAAAATCTGATGGATATTAATAATAAAAGATAAATAATAAAGATATAATTTCAGAAAATGTGATACATAAATAACAACAATGGATAAGGCCTACCAACCTGGCTTTGTTACACTTGCTTTATTTTACTCTGAGCCTAATTAAAACTTAAATTGTTTTATCCTAGTTAGATAAAGCAAGATTCATGTAAGCATTTACAAATTAGCTGTCATTTAGTGTGTTCTATAAAATAAAAGTTGTATAATGTATTCCATTATTAAAAACAGAAAAAAATATTTGCAGTCAAATAAATTTTGAAAGAAGGAAATACTAAACCATGTCTTGAATAATCACAATTCATATTAATATATATGTCATTTAAAGAAGAAACTAGTAAAATACTCTTAATTACCACATGCGATTTTGCCAATGACATTAACTGAATCATTTGGGTCATCCATTTACACTTCTCTCAATAGTGAAATATATTTTAGGAAGTAATAGCTCAGAGATACCCTCTATTTATTCATATTCAACTAATTTTTGATGAGTTCCTACTATGTATAAGGAAGATGGCTACAAAGGGAAGAGAGAAATATAAATTTGGACCTATTTGGAACTTGATTCAAGGGTGGAAACCAGAAGAGAAACAAGTAAAATAATTACAATAGGCATTAAATTCTGTTAAGAAAATTAATAGCAAATGTATTAAAATATAAGCAACAAAACAGGGTAAAATAATGGCTATTAAATCATGATTTCAACCTTCATATATTTACTTTGTGTATTTGAATTTCTAACATAAAAATAACTTTTTGGAATTGTAGTAAATTTTAGTTAATTTTATTTAGACTGAGGGTGTTTTTTTTTAAGTACTATTTGTGAATTTTTCACTTCTTGTAAGCACAAAAAAATAGTAGATCATCAGTTTTGTTACCTCAAAATATGACAAGAAGAAAACAATTCCAGAAGAATTTACAACACTCATAATCACTTTTCTTTTGCTAAGAAAATTTGCAAAGTTTTCTTTGCTTCCCAAAGTTCATTCTATAATGATGCTCTTTGGCTTCAGTTTTGGCCTGGGTAAAACATGAATTTTAATATTCAACCATTTGTCCTCTGTCCACAGTGCATATTTGGCATACCTACAGAATTTAGTGTTGGATAATTTCCACCTTCGTTTAAAAACTGGCATGCTTCCACTTTCTAAATAATGAGAATGCTGTAATTCATGTGTTATTTTTTTATACAGGGTGTCAAAAATCCCAATCATATTAACAGCCCAATTCCAATAATAACGTTAACTCCTCTAAATAAAAATTTACATGGACAGTTTTCACTGGTCTTGATGCCTCTCTAATTTCTTTTATTTTTTAAATTATGAGATATTTCAATCTTAATCTTAGCACATGAGTATATATATTACTTTAATTATGCTTTCTGTCAGCCAAGTGTATTTTATTTCAGACAGAAGAAAGCATAATTTTGCAGATCAATACTTACCAACAGTAATTTCCACAATGAGGAAGACTTTCCACAAGTATATCCACTACACAGTGCTGTTAAAATTATGGATTTTAATCCCAGAAATCAAGTTTGAATCCAAAGTGTGTTGGAGAGTATCTCAAACCAAGCAAATTAGCCCATGTAGGTCTGACTCTAAAAGTCTGCATCAATCTCCTATAGTTTGATCCACTAGAATTTTTTAGAAAGAAATCTTCAACTTTCACATTTAGGGAACCATAAAGAGATAGCCACAACTAAGAACCTAGTTTATTTTAAAGTCACAAATATCAAAGAACAATGTAAGGGGTAATTTGAAAGCTTCATTTACAATGAATGTTAAATAAACCAAAATGATTTCCTTTTTTTATCCAAAGCCATTCCTATAGATTATAGGGGAGGGACAATTTTCTCTTTACCCTTTAGGTTCTAGGCTGAGTTCCACTGGGTCAAAAGATTAACAAGAGAACAACGAACAGAAGTTTAATAACATTTATACCTCCTGTACACATAGGAGATATCCCAGCAAGCTGAGGAATTCCCTCAAGAGAATGGGCTAAGCCATCAACTTAAATACCACCTCCAGCTAAAGACAAAAGTAGATGTTGAGATAGAGGATGGAGGGAGAGGAAGGCCAGTCATGCAGGTTGTCAGGCAAAACACAACAGCCAAAGGTATGGTTGTTATGCAGATTGAAGTTCACATCTTCTACATTCATAAGAGTTTCTACTGTTTTAGTCTTCCTCCTCTTCCTGGTACAGAGAGGAAGACACACTTAAAAATGGAGATTTTCCTTATGCATGTAAATCTCTCTTACAAAAGTGTAACTGTTGTACAATAGTTGGTAAATCAAGGCTAAAAAAGGGCTATATTTATTTGAGTATTCTTAAGAACTGCAATCCAGGACACAGATTTTGGTAAAACCAAAAGTATGTTCCAGGGAAGAGAAAGAGCCAGTGTCTTATAAAGGCAAAAGCCGCAGCTTATTAAAGGTGTCTTGCAAGAATCATGTTTGGCTGTCAAGAGTTATTTAGGGTAAGGGTCTTATAAGAACCTTGAGTTTTTGGAATACGGTACAGATGTTTTGGATACTTATGCTTAGCTAATAAGTAGAAAAAGTCCAGATTCTAACCAATCTGAAACAAGCATAAGTTCTACTTCCTCAATGGCCCACAGATCCATTTTGAGATCTCTCTTAGCAATATCAACTCCATTTTGATTTTCCTTTCACATTTCCCCCTTTCAACCGAGATTGTTCTTTGGAAAACACCCATCCATTTGGTTATTTGGCAATGGCATCTACTTTCTTGGTGCTGAGAAGGCTCATTCCCAGAGATTCATGCACCACAAAGGAGGAAAAGAGGTGATTATATGAGAGGTATGTGTTTAGAGATTTTTATAGCCACATTTGAGCATCAAGTGGCCATCTAGGAAATGAGCCATTGTTGTCATTCAAAATAGCAGAAATTCATGGATCTTCATCAGGAGGAATCTTATAGGAGTGATTAATCATCTTCAGGCACTGAGCTATCATTATTCCTACGCAGAGTGTCACAGTACAGCAGCAAAGATATAAAGCATTGACAACTTATGGAATACACAGGTAGTAATTAATAATACATGAATCAATAGCAATACCATAAGCAAAGAATTTAGTCAATTTTCATCTGAGTCAAATTAACCTTTTAGTATGTCACCAAAACTGGATTTGGGGTCACTCATAGCATTTATTTGCCTTTTCATGTGACTTATCAAGTAGGTAATATTAGATGATTCATCTGGTACAAAAACACATCTAGCTTTTATTACAGCACAGGTACCACCTTGGAAGGCTGTAATAATATCAAAAGCCACTGGATTGTTTAAGACTGGATTCCTTATTAAAGGTACCTCAGAATTTAAAAGATGTATAGCTTGTGGCTGTCATTTAGGGAATGTTGGGTACTTGTTGGGTAAATTTGGTTAAAGCTTATGTATGTGTAATGACCTCTTCTAGTCCCAGTGAGGAAATGAAACATTCTGCCAAATTATCATACCAGTGAAAGACTAACCTAGCTTATCTTGCTTTTTTAAGAAGAGGTAATTTTCAGGGGCCATGTTGCAGGTTGCACAAATTTGCCCTTGAGTCCAACGAAATCCTAAGGTACAATGTTCTCTTCACCCCGGAGGGAGATAAGGCCAGAGGTTAGGTCCACAAAAGGATTAGTTTCATTTGAGGCTACCCAGTAAATACCAGATCGTCTATCCTAATCAATTCCAAACCAATCACTAGCTTTTGAAGTGACAATTTCAGTACAAGAATTACATGATGCCCATATGAGATGTCAGGTTTTTTTAGGCAAGTTCATCTTTATATGGTTAAGCTGTTGCCAATAAAAAGGGGCTTTGGTACTTACTCAAAGTCCAATATTAAGCATATATATCTGTTCCATAATTGGGGAACCATGACCCCTAAAAGATGAAATGACAATCTCCACTTCTGGTCTGGTTCTTTCCCAAGATTGGGCTTTGGTAGCATTAACAGAAAGCAAATACTGAAATATGCTTCCTATTCTTATTGCCCTGTTCTATAGCTTTTCTTCAATTGAGTGCACAAATAAACAAGTGGGTCAAAAGAGTTTCAAATTCATCATAGGTGATTTTAGTCCAATGCAACAAAAATTTACAAGATGCATACGTTTTAAACAGAAAATAAGCTGGAGTTCTAGACCATAGCTGCCCAGTGGCAATGGCTTTAAAAACCAAACACTGCATAACTGAGTACTCACCAAGATGAAGGACTCCTTCCCTAGATAAAGCTGACAATAGAGGATATCCAAATAAAAGCTCAGAACCTCAACCAAATGGGAGGTTCTGAACCAGGAGGACTTACCTCATAGTCCAAGGCCAGTGAGGAGCCAGCAGAGTGAAGGGTGATTACTTGCGATGGAGGCAGAGGTAAATCACTCAAGATCCTGCTTCTGATATCAGGTAATGTTGAAGAAAAGTATGATGGCTAGAAAAAACAGAGAGCTTTATTTAATGTCTTAGAAACTGCAATTCAGGAGACACAGATTTAGGTAAAACTGAAAGACTGTCCTGGAAAAAAGAAAGGGTCAGGGGCTTATAAAGGCCAAAGTCACAAGATTGTTAAAGTTGTAACAATTATAATTGATTCTGAAGCAAAAAAGGAAATATATCCTTAAGAGCCTGTTGCAAGTTGTTTAGGGTAAGGGTGCAATAACTATCTTGAATTTCTGGAACAATGTGCAGGATGTTCTGGATGCCTATATTAAGATAATAAGTGGCTGAATTTAAGTTTCCATCTGGGCTGAGATGTGTATAATCACACTTTCTCAGTGGCCTCCGCACTTCATTTTAGAGAGCTCTTCTAGCAATTCCAAATCCATTTCAATTTTCCTTTCATGTAACTTCTACTAACTTTTTTTTTTGTTTGCTATTTCTTAAAAGTAATCAGCCTAAAATAATACTTATGCGAAAGAGACATACCTAAGGGTAAAAAATTCTACTCGCCTGCAAGACTAGATATGGAAATCATTTCAAAAAATGAAAATCGTTTTATCTGTCTTAATTTTATATATTAGGAAAGCTTTACTATATACATTTAAATTGATTTCAACTAAAGAAATAGCTATACAAAAGAAACAAATCCACTTTATACTTTTGATTTGGCTGACCTTCTTTATCCACACTTTATCTTAAGAATGTATTTTTTCCTAAAAAGCAAAAAGGGGGTCCATTGATCATTCATCAGTTTATTTATCCCCAATGTTGGATAAAACTAAAAAACAAACATACTTCACTATCATAGATTGAAAGTCATAAACTGAATGCCTTTAGAGGCAATATTCTCATATTTGAATATATTTTCTTAAAGTGGATGTTTCTGAAGAATAAAGGCAAATCTTTCCCACTAGCTTTATTTAAAACAGCTGCTTCATGTAAATTTCAAAATATTCTACCAAACTGTGCTCTAGAAAATTTCATTTGTAAACTGTACAGGGTATTGTTTTTTGTGTCAAACAGAGCTCAATATTGGCTGAGAACATAAAGACTGGCCATTGATTGACAGCTAAAGAATCTGCAATCATTAATGTTGCAAAATTAATTAGATCAATGACAAAACATGGGATAAATTGATTATCTTCCTTCCTGAAAAATATAAAACATCCTGGCACAAAAACACATTTTGAACAAATCCACTTGGAACGGAAGCACAATTTGTATGACTCTTTGGCATAGGGATTATCTTGAGCTAGTTATTTTAAATTAATAGTTGATATAGAAGAAGCTCTGTAAAGATATAGAAGTTAGTTATCCTTTTGCAAGAGACTTTTACATTTATAAAAGAAATCTTTTTTTTTTTTTTTGTCTTTCTGCCATTTCTTGGGCCCCTCCCGTAACATACACCACAGCTCACGGCAACCCACTGAGCAAGGCCACGGATCGAACCTCATGGTTTCTAATCAGATTCATTAACCACTGTGCCATGACAGGAACTCCAAGAAATCTCCATTTTTAAAGGTATATCTCTTTGTACCAGGAGGAGAGGTATGACTAAATCACTAGAAACTCTTCATCACTACAGAAGGCAAAGACTTAAATCTGTATAACAATCACACACTTGTTTATTGTGCTTTGCTATATAACCTCCCACAACTAAATGCCTCCATCCCCACATTTTCTTTTTTCTTTAGCTGGAAATGGTACTTAAGGTTATGGCTTGGGTGTTTTTCTAAAATTACTCACTTGTTTTCGTCTCCAATATGTATACAGGTGTACATGTTATTAAAGTTCTGTTTGTTTTTCTCCTATTAATCTGTCTTTTATTACAAGGAACCTTAGCCGAAAAACTCGAAGGATACAGGAAAAATAATTTTTCCTCTTCTACAACCCTTATACACATAGTAGGTAAAAAAAGAATTCTAAGCCTAAGTCAAAACTGACTCTAGGAGTTTCCGTTGTGGCTCAGCCAAAATGAATTTGACTAGTATCCATGAGGATGCAGGTTCAATTCCTGGCCTCGTTCAGTGGGTTAAGGATCCAGCATTGCTGTGAACTGTGGTATAGGTTGTAGACACATCTGGGATCTGGTGTTGTTGTGACTGTGACATAGGCCAGCAGCTACAGCTCAGATTCAATCCCTAGCCTGGGAACCTCTATAAGCCTCTGGTGCAGCCCTAAAAAACAAACAAAAAAACTGACTCTAAACATTATACCCCATTCTATACAAACTCACACATTTGTTTTTGTATTTTGCTTTTTAGGTCCGCACCTGTGGCAGATGGAGCTGCCTATTTTTTCTATGCCACAGCCACAGCCATAGCAATACAGCATCTGAGCTGCATTTGTGACCTACACCACAGCTCACAACATCACAGGATCTTTAACCTACTGAGTGAGGCCAGCGATCAAACCCTCATCCTCATGGATATGGGTTCCTAACCCACTGAGCCACAAGGGGAATTCCAACATTTAGTTGTATTTTGATTATTCCCTGACAACTGTCTGTAATGACCAACTTTAAGAAAATTTTTGCATAAGATACTTCACAGGATTGCTAAGTATAAGTTAATTAAATACTTGTACATATCAGTATGTTTTAAAAACTAAATATTTATATTTGCAGGGGAAAAAAATTTGCCACCCCAAAATATGGGTCTTTTGAGCTGATGGTTATTTTAGCCTGATTGCTTTTAGAAACAAAAGGCTCAAGAAGATCTTTTACCTCCTTCTCTCAACTGCTTAAAAGAATTTAGATAAAGGGTCTATTCCAGGAAAATAGCTGTATCTATAGATAATTAAGGTATAATAGGATCTATATGTGAAAGACTGGGGGAAATTCAGCAAGGCCTCTTTGATCCTGTCTTTCATTATCTCTGTATAGCCCAGCAAACATTTATTTACTAAACATTTGCTCTCTTTCATTTCCCCAAAAATATCCTTTCTTCTCTTTAAAGCCACAAACTCCTACTCCCCTTCTTTTCTCAAATAGTCAATAAACTTCCATTGCCTAACATGTCCTTGGGGCCCATATTCTTATGAAACTCCCATATGTACATAATAATTAAATTTGGTTTTCTTCTGCTAATCTCCTGTCTCATGTTGATTTAATTCTTAGACCTGCCAGAAGAATCAGAAGGATAGAGAAAACCTTCTTCCTCTTACCCACACTGAGTTCTTACCTGGGGCACCATTTGGTTATCATGTAACTATATTTTCTGTAATCATTAAAATAAATTGTTTTGAAAATATACTATACTTATTACAATTAGGTTAAATATCAAAATCAAATGGTTAATAAAACCTGATTTATTTCTTTGGACTCTGGATAGGGTAGGAGACTGAAAATTTAAAGGATTGTTTTCCCTTTTTTGCATGTATCCCTCTTATAATCACTTCCTCTTCCCTTCACAAAGTACATATTAGATCAGATATGCAAATACAAATTATTTCTGGTTGTGATTTTGTTCTTTCTTACTAAAGAGAGAAAAGTGGTATCTGCAAGATATAGTGTGTGCATGTCCAAGATTCTTTAAAAGATTCAGCCCCTACTTAATCAGATAGATCACATATGCAGAATACTTAAGAGAACATTCAAAGTAATTCTATGTACTGAGTTCATAAGAGCCAGATCAGAACCTGAAGAAAATAAGCTGAGCAAAACCAAACACATTTGGCAACTTCTATAAGTTAAAGTCAGTGTACCCATTGCTGCACTCAGAATTGGCAACTGTACATATAAGTATCTATCAATGAGCACTGGCTTGCAGATGAAAATGTTCCAGTTAATAGAAGAGGAAATTGCAGGGAAATAACATCTGTCATTGAAGATTTAGCTCTTAATACAGAGTAAGCCTTGTTAAAACTTTCTACCTAAGCATACCTTCTATGTCCCAGAAAGTCCCCTACATTAAGATCTAAGTAAAAACAGCCAGCCACAAACATATCATTGAACACCTCATGTCTGTATATGTGTGGCTACGTATGTATATCACTCTCACAGGGAAAACATCATGACACATGCTGATCCTAAGAGAGTAACATGGTTAGAAGGATAGAGCTAAATTTCTAAGTATAAAATGAATAGTTTAACAGTTTTTTTTGTCAGAGAGCTCTAATGGGAAAAAAAGAGAGGATTTAAAGTTAGACAATCTACATTTAAGCTACAATATTATTTTGGTAATAACAATGTAAACTTGGACACATTCCACAACCTCTCTAGTTGTCAGTTTTCTCATCTGTATAAAAGACATAGTGCTACTATGTCCAGAAATGTATACCATGTACCCCTGGGCAACACCTAAGTGAAGATCCCTAGGATGCTTGAGAGACACAAACACCATTATATAACAATGTGGACTTCTACCCCATCTCTGTCTGAGAAGAGGATCCACTACAGAGATGAAAACTCAAATTTCTGCCAAGGTGAGTGGTGAGCCCAGTCACACTGTTGTTTGGATCCCTCTCTTCTCCAATTCTCCATTATTGTGAAAGTTACATGAAATCAGGAATCTTTGCTTTATTAACTGATGAGAACCAAGAATTTGACACACATGACAAATTATGACACACATGACAAATTATGGGATGGAAGTGACAGCAGATGATCAAGGAGATTCCTAGTTACTTTGTTGGGCAGATTTTAGAAGTAAAGATAGCACTGTAGGAGTTCTTGTCATAGCGCAGCAGAAACAAATCCAATAGGAACCATGAGGTGGCAGTCTCGATACCTGGCCTCGCTCAGTGCGTTAAGGATCTGGCAGTGCTGTGAGCTGTGGTGTAGGTCAAAGGCACAGCTCGGATCTGGCATTGCTGTGGCTGTGACTGGCAGCTGTAGTTCCGATTGGACCCCTAGCTTGGGAACCTTCATATGCTGAGGATGTGACCCTAAAATGCAAAAGACAGCACTATAGATACAATTTGCAATTGTCATGTGTTCATAATTTTTGTTTGTTTATATCATCTTATAGAATGATTATATGCTATTTAGAAACCCAGGACCAGTATATCAACTCAGAGGTCCAGCAAGAAAAAGGAGAAGAGCTACTGCTTAGGAGATATAAACCTTAAGAGACTGAGTAAGAAGATGGATTCCCAGAGTAAGAAGTAACTGGGAAATTATAAGAACTCTGAGCCTGTTTACTGGTCAAGGCCTGAGAAAGGGTCCAAGGTATTCTCTATACAGCCCCACCCAACATAGGTTAGTGGACAAACTAAAAACAATAAAGGATTGAAAGTATTTAGATGACTGAAATGATTAGATGTCATTGTTATATGCTAATTTCCATACTATAAAGTGCAAACTGTCAGATTCCAGAAAAAAGCCTAGCATTTTGGTTAGTGCGTTTTGAATGAAGTAAAAGACAGAAGGTAGAGTGGTCATTTCAGAACAGAACAAAAACTTGAGTGAATGTAATAGCCAACATATGCATGATAATTTATAGGAAACAAAGTAATCACAGAAAAGAGGAATTTGTTATCACATCCTTCCTCTTATTTCCTTATGTTTCTTATTTGTGATGGAAAGTCTGCAAGAAAGTTTTGTGCCAAATCTAGATAAAGGTATGGGAACTGAATGAAAGCTGGTAAAACCATCTGACAAGGCAAGAGAATAATACATGTTGTGGATCAACTGGAAATAACTTTGACCACAAAGTCAAAGTTGTTAGCTGATAGTATAATTAGTCATTGAAGCAATGGGACCCAAGGAGCCACTGAGGGTCATTAATCGGAGAAGAAAATAATAAAAAGCAATGTTTAACAAAGTTTAACTGATGGTGGTACCAGAGGGAAATGTGATAAATGTGGGAAATTGGGCCTAAAGGAATAAGGCATAAAGGTAGGGAGTTTTGCTGTTTTGGATGTAAAGAATTTAATCACAGTGAAAGCAATGAAAAAAGATTATTGTAAAAATAGACATGTTTAAGAAAATATCAATAGTTTTGACGTGCAACTGATCATAGAAGAAGAAAACGAGGAAAAGTTTAAAGTGATCTCTATTATTTTGGTTCCGACTCAAAATAGAGTAAATTTCCACTGAAGAAAAAGAAAACTGAGGAGTTTCTGTCATGGTTCAATGGAAACAAATCTGATTAGTATTCATTGGGACACAGGTTTGATCCCTGACCTTGCTCAATGGGTTAATGATCTGGTCTGGCATTGCCATGAGTTGTGGTGTAGGTCTCAGACAAGGCTTGGATCTGGGGTTGCTGTGGCTTTGGCATAGGCAAGCTGCTACAGCTCCAATTCAGCCCCTGGACTGGAAACCTCCATATGCAGTGGGTGGGGCCCTAAAAAGACAACAACAACAAAAAAAAAAAAAAGAAAGAAAAAGAAAAAAAGAAAACTGGGATGGCAAGCATCTTACATGTTTATCATCTATGAGGTACTAATATTTTTTTTGCATTTCATTTCATTTAATATCCACAGAAGGCCTATGAGGTATTAACATTTCCCTGTTATAGATAAAAAAACAAAAACAAAGAGACAAACAGGCTTTTAGAGTTTGGATAACTGGGTCATTGTTATCCAACAACAACAAAAAAATTTAAGAGATCCAGGATTCAAGTCTACGTCTGCCTAACATTAAAGCCCATATTTTTTCTCTGTTAGCTTGCTACAAAGTACTTTCACTATCAAAAATTAATGTAAAGACATTACAGAAAATCACAGTCAAGTCCTGTAAAAACATACTGTCAAAGTAATAACAACAAAGAAAAATGGGAGTATTCAAAACTATCAATACAAAACTCATGTTAAATAAATGGGAATTAAAATGAACATACTGGAGTTCCCGTCAAGGCGCAGTGGTTAACAAATCCGACTAGGAGCCATGAGGTTGCGGGTTTGATCCCTGGCCTTGCTCAGTGGGTTAAGGATCCAGCGTTGCCGTGAGCTGTGGTGTAGGTCACAGATGTAGCTCGGATTCTGTGTTGCTGTGGCTCTGGCGTAAGCTGGTGGCCACAGCTCCAATTCGACCCCTAGCCTGGGAACCTCCATATGCCACAGGAGCAGCCCAAAAAAAGGCAAAAAGACAAAGAAATAAAAAAAAAAATTAAATTAAAACATAAAATGCACATACATATAAAATACATATGTTCAAAGCAAAACAATTGGTTTTACTGAAATTAATGATTTGCCTTGCTATTTTTGAGCTCTTATGGCTAGACTAATAAAAAAATTGATGCAAGAAAATTAATAGAAGTAAATGCTTTAATTCACACGCACAAATGTCCCATAGAAGTAAGTTCTAAGAAGTGTCAAAGTAGGTAGCTTTTATACTTTTTAGACAAAGAAGAATGGACAGGACAAAGAAATTTAAGTTTGAGGTACCCAATTAGTGAAGAATCTAAGTGGAGTTTGGGCTTGGGGTTGTAAATAAAAGTAACAAGATTTATTTATATAGGATTCTCATTCAAATCCCCACTCTGTCAATAAGGATGTCCTACTTTCAGATGTATGCAGTTCACCTTTAACATGGGAGATTTATTTAATGATTTCAGGGAGACAGAAAAGAGTGTAACAGCAATCCTCTTGCATTGGTTGTTTCTTAGGTAATTTTATTTCAAAGTTATCAACATACCACTGTAACATATTTGGGGGCAGTGCACCTTGAGCCCCCATACCATCATAAGAAATGTAAAGGCTTTCAGTATATATTTTTTAGGCTTTTAATTTTAAGGCAATGTGGTTCATTCCGAAGTCAGAGGTGATGTATTTGGAATCAAAGGAATGAATAAATGATGTTTTTTTTTCCTCATACTACCACCAACTCAAGTATAATTTAGCTTAACCCCATTGTTTTTCCATAAAACCCTATGTTTACCTCTCTCATTTGCAACACCACAGTACAACTATGGATTTATGTCCAGCCCTATATCCTAGATAGTTATAAGGTATAAGGATAAGAATTATTCTTTATCTCTGCACATCAAGGGTACATTTAGAACGTAGCATAATATCCAACATGAAATAAGAACTGAAAATGAGAACAAGAAGACCAACTAGTATCAATAGAGTTGGCCTAACTCTATTAACCTAAACTGGCATAAGATCTGTAAATCATTATTTTACTTAACCCTTACAGTCCAATGAGGTAGGTATTAGATTATATCCATTTTACAGATGTGAAAATTAAGACTTAGAGGAAAAAAGGCATTTGCTCACAATCACAGGATTAGGTAATTGCAAATTTGGCAGCCAAAGAATCTGACTCTAAAGTCAGTGTTCTTAACCACTCAGTAATTTCATCTTTTCATTTAATAGGCATTCAGTTATTGTTTGTTCAGTGAATAAAGGAAATAAAATAAATGGCTGTGTGATTACAAATGGAAATCATATTCCTCTAATCTATGGGAAAATTACCTTACTGGAGATAGACAACAAGAGCCTAACAGTATTTAGATGTATATATTTATCTAATAAACATAGGACACATTCACATTTCAATTTTAGTTATTCTGAGTGTCACAAAAAAGAGTGTCTATTAATTTATTAATTAGGGGTTCTTCAGAGAAACAGAGCCAACAGAATACTGGAGAAATATATATATTATATTTACATCCAGTATTATGTACAATACTTTTATGTAGTTATGTATATACATACAATTTTATGTAAAATATAAATATATTATATATATATATATATATATATATATGCGCACATATAATTGTTTTACACAATCATGGAGGCTGAGAAGTCCCACAGTCTGCTGTTCAAGGTGGAGAATGTGGAAATCTGGTAGAATAATTCAGTCTTAATCTAAAAGCCTGAGAACCAGGGAAGTAGGTAGTGCAAATTCCAGTCTGAGTCCGTATGCCCAAGAATCAAAAGCATGGATGTATGAAAACAGAAGAATTTGTATGTTCCAGCTTAGGCAGAAAGAGCAAATTTCCCTTCCTCTGTCTTTTTTGTTCCATCTGGGCCCTCAATGGGTTGGTTGATGCTGACCCATATTGGTAAGAGTGACATTTTTCATTCACTCTATGCATTCAAAGGCCAATCACTCCTGGAAGTACTCTCTCAGATACACTTAAAAACAATGTTTTATAAGCTATCTGAGAATCATTTAGCCCAGTCAAGTTGACACGTATAATTAACCATCACAGGGCAATTACATGAAAAGGTCGGAAAATGCATTAACCCATGGATACGCATAAAATTCAAGATTTCTCTCCTGTTTGGGAATTCAATGGAATTAGAGACCTTGAAACCAGCTTGAAAATATTTTGTATATTGGGGGTGGGGATGGGAAGAATATGTATGTTTAAACTAAAGTTATGGGAGGAAAGACAGTATTTGTAAATTTTCAGAGATGAATTCTATGTTTTTCTATTCTTGGAACTATAAATAATGCTCAGTTTTTTATACTGCATATGTGGTAGAAGAATATGATGGACATGTACTATAATATATTATTTTTAATAATACTTACACCTATTTTTGTGGAGACAAAATTGGTTCATTAAGTATTTGTCATTCTGCGTAGAATACTGCTTCAGAGGAAAATATTGGGAAAGATGCTTTCTTACGCTCTGTACCTTACCTATTTGGACGTATGGCAAATATCTGTACTCTACGACAATGGGTTGGTTCCCAGTGATGAGAATAACATATACTTTCCATTTTCTCATATTAATATTCATAAAAAACAACGAAAGTGAAATATAGGAAATATATGTAGGAACTTATAAGCAAAATCAAGGTAGGAGTTCCCGTCGTGGCGCAGTGGTTAACGAATCCTACAAGGAACCATGAGGTTGCAGGTTCAGTCCCTGCCCTTGCTCAGTGGGTTGACGATCCAGCGTTACTGTGAGCTGTGGTGTAGGTTGCAGACGCGGCTCGGATCCCGCATTACTGTGGCTCTGGCGTAGGCTGGTGGCTACAGCTCCAATTAGACCCCTAGCCTGGGACTCTCCATATGCCGTGGGAATGGCCCTAGAAATAGCAAAAAAAAGACAAAAAAAAAATCAAGGTAAAAGGCAGCATCCATTGGCTGCTGTTTCAAAGTGAAAACTCAATGTATACTTATACAATAGTAAATATGTAAAAAGCCTATGATCATTAATTTTACAGTGTATATTACTGGGAAAATGTTGTCTTTATTTTTATATTATATACATTATTAGTTGCAATTTGATGCACTGATTATGAGCCAAGCACTTGACTAAGGACTGCATGTATTATCTTCTTTAACCTTTGCAACCATCACATGAGGGATAGAAGAATATATTTAGTTGCAAAATTTTATTTTTTTAAATAAGTGCCTATAACGTTTATAACTTGCTAGGTACTATTTAAGCACTTCATAAATATGAATTAAATCTTTATTACAGACTTCTAAGTAAATATCATTCTTACTCACATTTTACAGATGGAAACTGAAGCAGAGATTAACTAATTTGTCCAAACTTATACAGCAATTACACAGTTGGGCAGAGGTGCAAATCTAGTCACTCTGGCTTTAAACTAGAGATTATAGGGTGGTGAAGACATTTATACAGGTGTAAATAGATAATAATTAATAGGAATGAGTTATTAATTTGAAGTTTTTCTGTAAAACTACCCTTAGATCCAGGCAAGAGATTCCTCTGTCTTGGCTCCTAAACTTCAGAGGCCCTTCTTCTGTCCCCCCTTCTGTTGTGACCTTTCCATGGAGAAAGGAATACAGAAAGTGGAGGAGATGTACAACCTAGGACCCTTTCCCAACTCTCTCCCAAACTCCATACTGGTTCTTGAGCCTGCAGTCTCCTGCACACAAGATTCATGGCTGCTTCCACAGCCTGCTCAAGGCTCTTCACCAACTCTATCCTCTCTTAAAGTTGACTGCATTCCCAGTGTGTGTACTCAGGCCCAAGGAATTGCCAGGGGTGCCTTCTAAAGAAATTGGAACTGAGATTAGATGTGCAGGCTGAGAAGTCTGCAACATGTTCCTGAGACCATCCCAGGATAAGATGGAACAGTAAATTATGAAGAAATGGGCGGGCCTTTGTCTAGGGGCTTATAGCCAGGTCCTTCTGTACCACTACACCGATGGTTTCCAAGAATTCTAAATCAAAATCTAGACATCCAAGTCATTAAAAATGTATCTTATACCACATATTCCTATTTAATTTATTTGTCAATGGACATTTAGGTTGTTTCCATATCTTGGCTATTGTGAATAGTGCTGCTGTGAACACAGGGGTGCATGTATCTTTTTAAATTATAGTTTTGTCCAGATATATAGAGATTATCACACCAAGTGAAGTCAGAAAAAGAAGACAAATACCATATAATATCACTTACATGTGGAACCTAAAATATGACACCAAAGTACCTATCCACAAAACAGAAACAGATTCAAAGACATAGAAAACAAACCTGTGGTTTTGAAAGGGTGGGGGAAGGAGTGAGATGGACTGGGAGTTTGGGGTCAGTAGATGCAAACATTGCATTCAGAATGGATAAATAATAAGGTCCTATGGTATAGCACAGGGAACTATTTAAGTCTTCTGGGACCAACCATGATGATGGAAAATCATATAAACATGAGAAGGGGTGTGGGTGGGCGTGGGTGTGTGGGTAGAATTGAGTCACTTTGCTATACAGTAGAAATTGACACAATATTGTAAATCAACTATAATTAAAAATGAAAATGTATATTTTTCAAGGTAAAAGGAAAAGAAAGTATTTTATTTATTTTCAACTCTTGTTCAATACCATAAAAATACTGGGGATTGGTCTTTCCAGAAAAACACATTCCTACTCTTTATGATATTCTACTTCCTTAAATCTGGTTATAAAATGTGTGGATGAAAAAAAGTAGAGCACACAACCTATTATTAACATGATAAAGGAAAAATGTACTTCTCCTTATCCGCTCAATTATATTTCATTAGTACTGTGTTTGACAGATCTCTTAAAACTCAGAAAATCATAATATAAAGAATAATGAAGCAATCCTTCAATCATTTACCTGGTAGTGCATCTAAAAAAAATGATACACTAAAATGTTAATCAATTTCAGGTTTCCCAGCCTTTCATCGGCTACCATGATTTTCTCAAACCCTTTGTCAAATGTAAGGAAACATATGAGTTTCAGGTTTCTTTGCAGGTTTTTAAGTGTTGATTATAATTCTTTTTTGCTGTTAAAATACTCTGATTTTACTATATTTTATTAAAGGAAATTAAAGTTTTGTTTGTTTGTTTGTTTTTAGTTTTTTCTTAGTTATTCCATCAGATTAGCTATTCCTTTCATACAATGTCTCACAGTGTAGAAATTGTGTTTTATTTGATCAAAAAATGCTTAAGGGAGAGGAAGCAAGATGGAGAATGGGATTAAGACATACAAACTAATATGTAAAAAGTAAATAAGCAACAAGGATACATTGTATAGCACAAGCAAATATACCCATTATTTTGTTATAACTTTAAATGGAGTACAGTCTTTTAATACCAATCTGAATCAGTGTATGTTATACATACTAAACTACCACAACATCTTAAATCAATTATACTTCAGGAAATGGTTACAATTTTAAACTAAACACAACTGTAAAAATTCAATATTTTGACTTTAGTTGGAATATCTGAACTGAAAACAAATATACCAAGACTAGCCAAAAAGAATAAGAAGGAAAAGACAATCATAAAAGGTCAACATTTTTTTATCAAAAGTGGAACTTCCATTTCAAAAATCATTATTTTTTAAATTAAAAGTTAAAATATTTTTATTTTGAAAATTGAGCTTTGAAAGTCTTAGCATGCATTAGTGTAAATGATGTTCTACTATATTGCATGAGTCAGCCAGAAGATGGACAGTACATGCTTCAGGAAAGCAAAAAAAAAAAAAGCAAAAACAAAAAAAAAACAAAAAAAAAACACAGAAAAAGTTCAGAACCATATTGTATTCCACTTAAAAAAGTTTTCTGTGTGATCACTTTGAATAGATTTTTTTAAATTAAATGATCATTATTTTATGAAGGTGAAATGGAAGTACTTGTCATATCTATCTAGCCCTCTTAAAAACATCCCCAATACTATACAGACTAAACTGGGCTCTTTTTCAGATTTCAACTTTTTCTGAGCCAATTTATGCTTCTTCACCATGGCATTATTACATAATTCAGTTCAACTGCCTAGATAGAGACTACAATTCATCCTTTGTGGTGAATCAAGAGACATGTAATTCATAGCATAGTCTCTCAAAACAAATTGATTTTTAAAAACCATAACAGATAATGTGTATACACTGCCATTTGGCACTGAAAAAAAAAAAGAAAAAGAAAATCAAAAAGAGAAGAGATACTCAACAAACTGCACAACAACAATCGGACAGGGGAAACACTGTCTGTCATTTCATGGCTTTGTCCATGCAATCCCCAGAATCAGGATGATTAGATGAATGATGTGGATTTTTCAGTTGTGTATCATATAAATACTGGCAAAAGACAAAACAGAACCACACATGTGGTCTACTATAAAACTGCATTGTTACTCAGCAAAACATTTAGGAAAACAGATGGTTGTAGAATTTCAGCATAGATTTCAGAAAGCATTCTTATTTATATTGTATTGTTGTGTAAGCTGTGATTACACAATGCTTAATGTGTAAGAAATGTTTGAAAAGTGAGATATTTCAACAAATGTTCTATTTGTTGGATAAAGTCATTTGACTCACTTCTTCCCTCCACCCCCACACACCAAATCAAGGAATTTTGGAAACTGAGACTCATTATAGCAATCTTTTAACAGACATGGCTTAATGCTAATCAAAGGGCCATTTTAGACAAGTTTATGTTCTATAGTTAAAATAGATTTTGTTGTTGCTGTTTTCAGTGTGAGATCTTATACTTTGTAGCAGCACAAAAACACACTGATGGCAACATTTAAAAGGCCTGCATATGTATCTTTGGGGAGAAAGAATAGTTAACAGTGACATGATATTTTTTTCTATCACTTTTGTCAAAAACTATTTAAGGTTTTTAGCTTCTAAGAAATCTTTGAATCCTTTTTGGGATCTGCTAAATCTAATTCTAAAGAGGGATGTGAAATGAGAGTGAAATATAGACACACTTGAAAGAATTATCCATTAAGAACAGAAATTTAAAGTAAAATAGAACTAGATGGGCAAAGCCACACATTTCAAGAGTTCGCAAATCTTTTGTTTTTGCTGTGGCTACTTAAGGTGTCTTTGGCATTTGGTTTATTCATGCTGAAGATAGTATACTGATGAATATATTAATGTCTTATACATATCTGTTACATTCAACAAATGGTAAAGTAAATATTGTATTGGGATACTTCTGAGTACAGACTCTATGTGGAGTGCAATTGTGCATTAGACTCTACTGTGCTAGATATGGGAAACAAAACATTAAGTAGAATGTAACTCCTTCCCTTTGAAGAGCTGACAATTTATACTTTTTCAATTGACTTATTTTGATAAATAAGCAAATATGAGACACAGAATGTTACTATTAAATCATAAGTATTGTGTTACATAGAAAAAGTTCAGGTTATAGTTTAGAGTCTATCCCCATTGAATTCAATGATTTTGTGTACTCATATCCAATCAGGTTAGTAACACTTTTATCACAAGTTCTCGTATCAGTATGCTGTATACCCAAAACTAACACAATATTGTAAAATAATTATGCCTCAATTAAAAAAAAAAACTTAGGAGTTTCCATTGTGATTTAATGGTAATGGACCCAACTAATATCCATGAGGACACAGGTTTGATCCCTGCCCCTGCTCAGTGGGTTTATAAGGATCCAGCATTGCCATGAGCTGTGGTGCAGGTCATGGAGGTGGCTTGGATCCTGCATTGCTGTGACTGTGGCATAGGCTGGAAGCTGCAGCCTCAATTTGACCCCCAGCCTGAGAACCTCCATATGCTGCAGATGCAGCCCTAAAAAGCAAACAAAAAAGAAAAAAAAAATTTTAAGGATTTCAGAAGTGGAAAGCAGCTTTTCTTCACTTCATTTACATTTCTAATTCATTGTCTAACAATCTCTGGCATCTTCACCTCCAGTCCTCCCATGGTTTCCAAATCTAAAAGGTCCTCAACGTCTCATATTATTAATTTTAACAATAACTGCCAAAAATAAGTTACACAATATTTGCATTCTATCTTACACATTCCTTGCATTAAAAAATCCTTAAAATAATCATATGAGGTAGGTAATATAATTATGCTCTTTTTACTAAGGAGATATTTGTTTTTGGAGTAATCAATACCCCACTAATCAATCAATTAATTGCTTGACTCAACAAGTATTTACTTACACCTACTCTTCCCCAGGCATTAGAAGGGGCATAAAAGCACAATTAAAAAAAAAATATATCTGCCTTCACAGAGTTCGTAATCTAATAGTGGGACAGTTAAATTAACCAACAGCTCTAATAGAATGATTTTTAATAAATGTATGTTAGAGAGTGCCTTAGGTAACAAAAGAAGGCCATCTAAAAAAGTCAGCGAGGGTCTTAAAACATTTCGTAGTGTAGGGACCCTTAACTAAGTACAAATTATATAGAGAGAAGTTTGTGAGGGGAGTAAGTCATTGCAGGCAAAAAAGAACAATACCCATCAATACAACTTGATTATTTGTAAGTCATTTGTACTTTTGTTAATCATATGTTCTGCAAGAATGATTGAAGCAGTGGGCATTCAACCCATGAGAAAGTAGCTAAATGCTGGAGCCAGACTCAAAGGATTTTGTTTCTTTTTTTAATTTTTTTTTTTAATTTTGTCTTTCTGTCTTTTCTAGGGCCTGTACCCATGGCATGTGGAGGTTCCCAGGCTAGGGGTCTAATAGGAGCTGCAGTCACTGGCCTATGCCAGAGCCACAGCAATGCAGGATCCGAGCCGTGTCCGTGACCTACACCACAGCCCACGGCAACACCAGATCCCCAACCCACTGAGCAAGGACAGGGATCAAACCCTCAACCTCATGGTTCATAGTCAGATTTGTTAACCACTGAGCCATAATGGGAACTCCAGGATTTTGTTTCTTATTTAATTCACATCAGATATCATGATGTGATAAAAGCTGCATCTGCTTATTAAAGAATATTTAAAAGTTAAGATTATGATTAAACTTTGATGTGAGCATGTGATTAGGATATTTGATGGAGGGATGGGTGAGATCCTGAAGAATTTTGGAAACTGTTAAAAAAAATTCATGATTAAAAAGCTCTTGCAAAACACCCATCCTGGATGTTTTCTGAACTGTTAATTTTGTAGCTCAATTTGCTCTGTGTAACTATATGGGATTCCTCCCTCCCAACTGCGTCTTGCTACTAAAATTGTTATAAATATGTCACTACAATTTCAAAGACAACATTATTTTGAATAGCAATTTACATTTACTTATTTCTGTTTTTTTAATCACTCCATGATCCAAAATTTTCTCCTACTAAGTTTTTAAGTTAGCAAGACAGCACAGCATTTAGAGCAATAGCTCTTAAATCAAGCAGACTTAGCCTTTCCTAATGCTGGCAGTGCAGGTAATCCCAACGCAATCTTACTTTGCAGGAACTATTCAGCCCCTTGCCTGGAAACCTCCTTGTGCCTCAGGTGTGGCCCTAAACACACACACACACACACACACACACACACACACACACACACACAAAAGAATCCAACTGGTATCCATAAGGAGGTGGGTTCTATCCTTGGCCTTGCTCAGTGGGTTAAGGATCTAACTGCCACAAGCTGAGGCACAGGTCACACATGTGGCTTGATCTGGTACTGCTGTGGTTGTGGCATATTCCTGGCATATAGCCTGGGAACTTCCATATACCAACGATGTGACCCTAAAAATTAAAAAAAAAAAATTTAACTAGCTTGGTCTTCTGTGTATACAATTAGATCTATGTCCATCCTTTTCTACCTTGCTCTCTGCCTTAGAGTGCTGATCCCATCAGAGGGATTCAGATTCTCTCTGAGTTCGGCCAATGGGATCAACTGAAGAATAAAGAGAGATAGAGGGGTATGCTTATATATTTCTTTCCATAACTCTTTCTTTGCCAAGTAATCTGTATCTGTTTCCCAAAAGTCTAATGTTTTCCACATGAATTTCTCCTTCCTGGGTTCCATAATCTCTCCCTTTTCTCCCATTTTAGAGTTTTGTATGTTAATATCTCTACTGTTATAAACTCAGGGTTACTGAACTATTCCATTTATTTTTCCTACTCTGACTCCAAACTTCTGATATAATTCTCGTGCAAATAAAAAGCCTTGAATTACACTAAGTAATCTTGTGCTTTTAGCTACAGAACTAAACCTGTTTTTAAGTATCTTTTGTGTCTCTGTGTTTATCTAGTGCATAGCTGCTGCTTTATGTCATGCCCACCTAAATGACCTAATATATCACCCAAAAAGTAGCACCAAGGAGAAAAAATAAAAATACAAACAGTTCATAAAACACAAAATTTTCCATGTGTTCTACTATTCAATCACAATAGAACATGAAAGATAATAGTGGATGAAATCAGTTCTTACAGCTTGTGAAAATAAGTCTCAATTACCTTTGCTCTATTAATATATAAGATTTGACAATTGTTCTCTATGTAGCAACTAAGATCAGACTATGAACATATGCTTGTGGCAAACTTAGCACTGTCATGTCAGATTGTGCCTTCACCCCATCATCTGCTTGCCATATATCTCCTCCAGACCCTTTTCCATCCTGCACATGGAAGGTAGTAGTAACTTCCTAGTTCATGATCCAATCTCCAGTATTCCTACACCACTCCATTCAGCAAAATACTGCTATTCTAAAATGTCAGTTTGATCTTCCCTACTTAAAGTTTTAGATTTTTTTTTTCATATTTGCCTACTGAATACTGCTAATCTCCTTAGCAAGGTGTTTTTTTTGTTTTGTTTTGTTTTTGTTTTTGTTTTTGTTTTTTTTGCAAACTGAACTTGGTTCCTTTATGACAAAAGACACTATCTTACATTCCTTCAGGAATCTGCACTACACCAGTTAAAAGTAATAGGTTCACTTCATACTAATTTGAAATAAAAGGTCAGAATATCAAAGTCTAAATAATTAGTTGTCTGTTAACAGTTTTTTTATAGTGAAAACAGTGCTTTGTTAAAAAAATGTGTTTGATTCAGCTTATAACTTTTTCTTGAGGTATCCATCAAACTCTTGTTTGCAGTAGAAATGCTCTATGTGTAATTCCTCTTTAATTGCCCAAAATATTAAAAAGGAATTAAGATTTAATGTGAGTCACAATTTTACTTCTTCGGAGGAATTTAAGTGAAGAATATCATGGCTATTAATAAAATGTGGCGCCACTATTATGATTCAGGCTGTAGCACCAACAGTTTATCCATTATTGTTTTCACATCATCAGTGCAAATATCAGCACAGATAAAAAGACAAATAATTGCTCAGTATTACTAAGAAAGAGGCTTTTGCTGACAGACACCTTAAAAGATCTTCAGGTACCCATAGGGCTCCATGGACCACATTTTTGTAACTGCTGCTATAAACACTGAATTAAGGTCTTCAAACTGCTGCTGTCTTTCTCAGAAATCTCTGCTTATTGCTAACAAAGTACAAGAAATCTAGTTGAAGAGAAGAAAGATGGAACCATGGACCTTGTGTTCTGGTATTCATGTTGTTTGTTCAGGGCTTCAATTATGTGTCTTCTATCCCACGTGTGCCCTTGGACCTGGGCCAAGATGCTGCTCCTCTCTGGAGCTTTACTGCAAGCCTGCCATCTGTGTTTCCATAGCATTTTTATGTGGCATATGACAGTTTCTATCATATTGCTTATAGCTATTAATTTGCATGTCTTTTTCCTTTGATAAAAATTGAGCTTGTGAAAAGTAGGAAGCATGTTTTATTCACTTTAGCACCTTGATACCTAGGGTTGGTACATCATAGATACTAATAAAAAAAAAAAGGAGGAAGAAAAAATAATGAAACAGTTCAGAGGCAGTGGAATTTCTGGCTGTGGGGTTAAGTTTTCATTGCAGTGACTACTGACTGAAATAATAATGGTAGGCATCTTTTATGGCAGGCTTACTATATTTCAAGCATGGTCCTAAGTGTTTTCCACATATCTCATTTAATCCCTATACATTTTTATATATATATATATCATGTATTATTCTCAACTCCTCCCATCTGTATCTTGTTGAAACACAAACTGAAGGCTAAAATTATAAGTGAATTTTTTTCCTAAAGTTACTCCACTAACAAATATTGGAGTCAGTATTCATAATATAATACTTATCTGAATGTTAGAGACTTCCCATCCAAGAAATAAAGCATGTTTATGGAGGCTTTATTGTGGAACTTTGTTTGTTTGATGACAATATCACCTGTGTATGTTGATCTGAGAACACACGTCATGATCGGATAACTATTTTTCCACTCAGGTAGGGGATTGCTTTTGGTTTCCATGATGTTTTTATGGCACTGACTTGTTTTTTTTCGTGATTTTTATTGAAATATACTTCTGTATGAAAATACTTTTCTCCTGGTCCTATTAGCTTCTTCACACAAAATAAGTCTAAACTTGTGTCATGTTGCCTGTCTCGTTGCATTTAGCTCAGGGACCTTATAGTCTAATGGTCAATGGCCATGGCTGGGGAAGAGAAAAACCAGTTTTAAAAGCAGAATCACTCCTAATCACTGTGAAATAAAACTTAATTGGGCTTCTCCTCTCTAAAGGCTATGATGTTGTTATTTTCTAGATGCAATTCTCCTCTCTAAAGGCTATAATGTTCTTATTTTCTAGATGCAGTTATCTCCTGGTAGCAGACTTCCCCAAACTGCACTCGGCTTATAGGGACATATAAGCATGATTTAACTTGTTGCTACTAGAAAACAGTCTGTCTTGATGGGGATATCTTGATGCAGGGAGTATCCTTCCATCAGGAAGATACTTAGGTAGGCAGAGTTTTCAATGAAGGTACATTTAGTAATTCTGGATTATAATAGTTTGAGAATAATATTCCCCTTAAAGTCAAAGTGAGTTAGTTATCTCCCACTTGACTGCAGAGGGGTTTTTTTCTCTAGGCTACAGAATTCTTGGGGGTTTTTGTTTGTACGTTCATTTGTTTTGCTTTTTTTTCCCTCAAGCACTGTACTTCCTCACTACAGTACTGGATTCAATGATAAAGTTCCTTCTCTGTACTCTATCCTTCTAAAATGAGCACTTTTCCAATATTCACCTCAGCCTTCTCAGTTCAAGCAATGCCCTGGAGATACCTGATCCAGAGTCTCATTTTGCTTTCAAACCATTCAGTGGTTTTTGACCATGGCCCACAGGAAGACATACATTTACATCAATAACCATGCAAAGTAAGAATTTTACAGAAGAAGTTTTGTCTTACAAAGTGCAGTATACTTTGATAGCCTTTTATATATTCTCTCTACAGGTCCACTAAATTGATTATGTGATTCACTAATAGGTCATAATCTTCTATTTGAAAATGATAATCTATTCTAAAGTATTTACTCCCAAAGTGTAGGGTTATTAAAGAAAAGCCATCTAAAATTCATGGATAAAAATACATATTTACCATAAGAAAACCAATGGTGCACTGGTTCAAAAATTTTGCCATGCATCAGAATCACATGGAAGGTTTGTTTATACATCCACAGATTACTGGGCTCCATACCTGGAAATTTGATGAGCAATCCAATAATTTGCATTTTAAATAAGTTATCAGGTAATGCTAATGCTGCTGATTTAGGGGATACACTTTAAGAATCACTGGTCCAGGGGAAAATCAAGGATTTCCTCCCGCTGAGCCTTTATTTACAAGATATGTCCTCAGAGTTCTAAGGATGCCCCCTTGTGGCAAGCCAAGTTAAAACTTTGGAAGACAATGCTTCCAAAATACCAGCAATGAAAGTAGTAGAAATAACAGTCAAAATTAAAATATCCCCTCCACATTATCTAAGATCTTAGACATTAAATGATAACAGAAGATACTATGAAAAACTCTTGTCAATAAGTTTGAAAATGCAAATGAAAAAAAAATAAAAATAAAATACACCCTCTGTCTCTCTCACAAAGAACTATGTAAGCAATAAAACATTGTGGTCAAAAAGCCACAATTTAGAATCAAATGAACCTGGGTTCAAAGCTACTATTTTAGTATATAATACTGAGCAGGCTACTTAACTTTGCTAATTTTTATCTTCCTCATCTATAAAGTGGCATAATGATAGCACTTTATACCTCTTAATATTATTGTTATAATTAAGTGCATTACTATATAAAGACTGGAGGATCCTGATTTAGAGTTTAGGCCATGAGGCTGTGTCCTCAATTTAATATCTGGAAGTGCAACCCTTGGGACACTAATACTCACATTCCCACTGTCAAGCCTTCCATCAAATGCATCTTTCCCTAGATACATCCAGAAAGAAGTGCTATTCATACCAAAGAACTACTGTGAATTCAGAACTCCTATATATCCTTTATCTCTCCACTGGAAGTTTGCTCCTTCAGAACAAGTGAATGCGCTACACAATTCCTGGCTGATGACAAGACTAAAGGTTGATTGACATAGCTGATACCAAGACATTCCCAGAGACTGTCTTCTTTACACTGTAGACATGTCTCATGTATGTGGTTCGAACTGAATCCCATGCCCTGCAGCTTGCCTGTGACACCAATGCAGGTGTCTATTGCAGGCTCCAGTGCAATGATTAGAACAGCTTTCCTTTCAGTTCTGCGCTCAACCAGAAACGTACAACAGTGACATGGGCCTGAGTCTCCAGTGCATGGCTCTTTTTTTCTTCCTTTTTCTTCTTTTATTGAAGTAAAGTTGATATATATATTGCAGGTGTATAATATAGTGATTCAAATTTTTAAAGATTATATTTCATTTACATTTATTAAAATATTGGCTAAAATAAGGCTATATTCTCGATGCTGCATAATATATCCTTGTATCTTTAGATGCACTCAATAATTTCCCTGCACCATAATCACATAAACAAAAATATTCACTCTTTAAAAACAAAACTAAGAGCCATTAAAAACACAACTACTGGAGTTCTCCTTGTGGCTCAATGGTAACTAACCCAACTAGTATCCATGAGGACATGGGTTTGATCCCTGGCCCCACTCAGGGGATGAAGGATCCAGCGTTGTTACAGATGTGGCTCAGATCTGGTTTTGCTGTGGTGTGATCTGGCAGCTGCAGCTCCCATTCAACCCCTAGCCTAGGAACTTCCATAAGCTGCAGGTGAAGCCCTAAAAAAGAAACAAAACAAAACAAACAAAGTTTTTTTTAATTACTAATAATTTGCCTATTTTCTTACTATCTGAAAATAATGAAAGGAAAGTAAAATTATCAATTCCTGCCCTAAAGGAGCTCATTGTGAAACTAAGGAGATAAACACATACTGAATTTCTTTGATCTAAAGAACTGTTCCCACATTTGAATATTTTTCAGATTTAGATGATGTTTTAAATGTAGTAATGTTCTTTTTCTTTCTGAAAGTAAAACCTATTAATAAAATCAACATCATATTTATAAACTGTGGTTTATAGTTTCAGAATCAAAACCAGGAAAGTAAGAAACTAACTATAATACAATACAAGGGCTTGTGTAAATGTCTGAGCAGATACTTGTAGGTTATATACCTGTTGGGAGACGATTTTGAATAATAGAAATTTTGAGAATTGAAAATGCAGACACTGACTTTGACACACATGCACACACACACACACGTTCTATGTCCTGATCCCACTACCAACATTTTTACAATCATCACTATCAAAATTCATAATTATAAACCTCACAATGTTTTGATATAAAAGGTGGCTGTTCCTCATCTCTGGGAACTGACCAACCTCAAAGCATTATTAATAAACATATGACAGCCCTCAAATATTTAGAAATGGTAGTATAAAAGTAAATCCCATAAAAAACACCCATAAATCCCAACCTAAAATGTTAAAGCATGTTAATAAAATATAAAACCTGTTCCTGCATTTCTTGAAAAGAATATATCTTTCTTAATACGGATAAATAAATGTGACATGTAAAGTTTCAAAACCGAAACTTAAATATTTAATTGCAGGGCTGAGGATGAAAAATATCTATATATTTGGTTAGATTGGAAAGGAAAATAAATCCCATAGCTTTACAAAGAAGCTTGCATTTGCCTAGAAATGACAGCAAAAAATGAATGATGCTGTCTGAGAAACAATGTCATTCATGAGCAAAGGTTGGCATCTGGACCTGCTTTTAATCAGACAGCTCTAAGCTCTGCAGTCAAACTAAAACCTTCTGTGCCGCTGTAAATATTCACTTCCAAATGCATACATAGTTTTAGAAATGCACAATGATTCTCTGAAATAGATGCCTGTAATTTATCTGTTCATTTTGTTAAAACTGTGACATCAAACAGAAGAAAATAAATTTTGTTAAGTATTTTCCTTTAAAATATACATTTCCATCTCATTGTGTGATGTTGAAAATGCTTATGAATGGTGCTTAGTTCCCCATCAGGATGACTCATTCAATATACATAAGCAGATGCAAAATGTATGAGACCTATTTACAGAACTACAATAATAAATCTATATAATACAATCTTAGACTTTAGGCTTGGCATTAAATTCTTCTTCATTTTGGGTAAATCACTAGAACCACCGAAGCCTTGTTTTCTCATACCTAAAATGGGATAATAATATCTACCACATGGGTTGTTACAAATATTTAATAAATAATCCGGAAGTTCCCATTATGGCTCAGCAGTAACAAGCTGACTAGTAACCAGGAGGATGCAGGTTTGAACTCTGGCTTCACTCAGTGGGTTAAGGATCCAGCGTTGCCGTGAGCTGTGGAGTAGGTTGCAGACACGGCTCAGATTCTGCATTACCATAAAGCAAAAAAAAAAAAAAGAAAAAAAAACCTACACAAAATATTTTGTCTGGGGCCTGTTAGCTCAACAAATTGCACCTTCATAGCTTTATTATGATCCTCAAAGTAGAATAAAAGATACATGGTATGAATTAACTGGTTTTCTTATCTAAAAAATATATACAGGGAATTCCCTTCGTGGCTCAATGGTTAACCAATGTGACGAGGAACCATAAGGACGGAGATTTGATTCCTGGCCTCCCTCAGTGCGTTAAGGATCCAGCGTTGCTGTGAGCTGTGGTGTAGGTCACAGATGTGGCTTGGATCCCCTGTTGCTGTGGCTGTGGTTCAGGCCAGGAGCTGTAGCTCAGATTTGACCCCTAGCCTGGGAACTTCCACAAGCTGCAGGTGCGGCTCTAAAAAAAGTAAAATAAAAAATATGTACAGGAACATCTCCATAAATAAAAATAAATGCCCAAAGAAAACACATTAGAGAGAGATTATCTTCTTATAGATGAATTCACTAAAATGTTCATTTAAATATTGCATTCCTTGAATTCACTTAAAATCTGACTGATAACATTTGATTTGTATGGGAATTTGCAGAAGTACATATCATATAAAGCATGGTATATCTGTATGTCTTTTCAAAATGCCAAAGTCCATATACTTTATAGATCTGTAAATTAAAAGTTATCTTCTGGTCTGAATGTTTCTATGTTTCAAAAGAACTTTTCATTTATAGGAATGGAAGTTTTATAGTAAGTATCTGTGAGATAAGTGAAATTTGGGCCTGAAGATTTACAGACAGACCATATCTAGCTGTATAAACTACATGCATGCAGCAGACATGTAGTTGTTTCTGTGGCTGTGGGTCTGAGAGGGGGAACAGAGGAGGCAGACCAGAGTGAATAGAATTCCTTGTCTTTTATAGATTTGCAGCATATCAGAGAATATATGGAATTCCAGCTGGTTGAGTTTCAGGGTTTCTTTTTCATTTTGTACTGGGCCCTGAAACTTGTGTAAGAAAGTCTATATAGAGTTAATAAAAAAAATCTAAAGGGAAAAGGATAGTTTTTTTTGTTTTTTGTTTTTTGTTTTTTTAAACATCATCAGAGGAGTGCTATGCCATAAGCAGAAACGCTCATAAGAAAGACTTTCTAATTACTGAGTTTGTAATCTCTGGATGCTCTTACACATGGGTGCTCAAATATAATACTCTTGTCTGCCACATAACCCTTTCTACCTCTCACTGACATGAATTAGCCTCCGAGATCTCCGTATCTTACTGCAGGGGTTCCGTTTATGAATGCCATTGCTGCTTCAGTTTCAGATCTAGAGAGACACAGGCTATCCTCCAATAACAGGCTATTCATTTGACTCAAACCATGACTGTCAGTTTCATGTGAAGCTCTGCCTTGAGTTCTGCTGGGAAGGTGCTGTGAAATCATCTGAAGGACAGGGATATAGTTTCAACACTGACTTATTTCATCTAGGTTCAAGGTAAGGTCAACAAAATCAGAACACAGATTCAGAGCCCATTTTCTATATGCTTTATGCAAACTTTATTCATATTCACAACTGAAAATTTTAAATGTGTGTCCTTGAACACAGAAACAATCAGGGAAATAGCCTAAATTTTGAAATCTTCCATGGGTTGGAATTAAAGACTGTATCACTTACTTGACAAGTTAATCACCCTCTAAATGAATTTCCTCATTAATAGTGGATCAATTGTATCATATTTGTATTGTTTTTTTTTCCACAAAAGATGGAAAATTATAACCGAAGGCAACAATCAGTAGTAGAGGGAAAAAGATATGTGGATATTTGCCTTCTTTCGGCAATTTATAATCTGAATTCCTTTGAAACACTTAGGAATTTTCCTGCTTGTGAAACAAAGCCCTTTATCAAAATTTAAAATGTTAGATACTTGCTCTCCTGACATTTCCAGCAATAAAGCTAAGTGGCATAACATAGAGTCCCTCAATCACATGCATTCACCCAAAATTTTGAGTAATAGGCTACTGATGCCCATTAAGAATTGAGGACTGTCTAGAACCTCTTCTGCTGAGCATGGCCTTAACAACCTCAGATAAACTAGGTTGCAGAAGCATCAAGGGTGACTATTCTAAAGGCTGTGCTAGTGCCCAATGTCAATGCAGTAAGCTCTGATGTCCATTACCAGGGGCAACAATACTAGTGTCTGTGCCAGGGCAGCACTGCACCACAGTTTATAGCATTGTTCCTCTGCTGTGTGTGTGTTTGTGTGTGTGTGTGTGTGTGTGTGTACATATATATCCCCTCCTTGATTATAAGTCTTTCCTGGAGATTCTGAGTCTTGTCTGACAACCTTTAAATAAATTTTCTACTTGTATTAGCTAGAGTTGTTTTCTCTTGCTTGAACTAATAACTCTGATTGATGCAGCAGATGATAAATACATTCACATATTCCAAGAGACCTTGACAAATGACACAGAGATAAATAAAACTTCATTTCTAAGCAAAGATTTCTAGTCTAGAAAGGCCAGCCAAATCATATTGATGACTACACTTTGGAGGAAAAACCATAGATGTTTATTTCATTGTGTTGGAGAAATAACTGCTGAATCTGAATGCACAAGATCACTTTTAAAGGAATAAGTTAATTTAAAGAAAAGAGTATCACTTGCTTTAAGTTTCTATGGATGATATGGATAATATAAAAATCCTCATATAATATGACACTGTCATGCCTAAAAGATGTTAACAGACACCCAGGGCCCAGTTCATAGAAGACTCTCAGAAAAGGCCTTTTTTTGGTCTTTTTGGGACCACGCCCATGGCATATGGAAGTTTCCAGGCTAGGGGTCAAATCAGAGTTGCAGGTGCCAGCCTATAGCACAGCTCACAGCAATGCTGGTTCCTTAACCTACTGGGCAAGGCCAGAGATTGAACTGAGGTCCTCATGGATATTATTTGGGTTATTACCCATGAGTCACAACAGGAACTCCAGGAAAGGCTTTTTGACTTGCCTCTATAAAGTACAGTATAAGGAAAAGGTCTACATGTATTCTTGGCATCTCAGTTGCTGAGAAAGAAGTCTGATATTTCTAATGATCTTATAGAAGATACCAGGGAATCATATATTTGAGGCTCTCTGAAACTGATGAACCCTCTCCTTTACACAAAGAAGATATGTGTTTTAAAAGTCAAAGAAGAATAGAAAGGGTCCTGGAATTTTGGCAACAATAATCCACACATTTCCCTTATTTGGTGCCCTGTAATTCCTTCGGTAGTAGAAAGGAATCCAATTACCACCAGCCTTGGATGTCCTGGCCTTTTCATTGGATTTACTTAACTTCTTTACTTGACCTCTCTCTCTGGTATCTATTCCTCTTTCTGGAGGTACTCTGGGATTGATTTGCTTCTTTTACCTAGTCTCAAATATACCTTTTGGACTTTATGTAAAAAATAGTTTTTCCTCTGGTAAAACTATGGGATTTCTATGATTTAAACTGACACTTCGTCTCAGTTTTTTTGTTGTTTTTTTCTTTGGGCCTCAGGGTTCTTTCTCCTTTGGACCCAGTTCTGCCTCCCTAAGCCACTTCCTGGCATCAATACATCAGCCAAAGTCCCATCTCTCTCCCAAGTACAAGGAGGAAACTAGATCCCATACTTATCAATGAAAATCCTTCAGCTGAAAGAAAAAATCTCCAACTAAAACAGATCTAACAGAATAGACACTCTATTCCTCAATCAGACATTTATATTAGAAAGTTTTAGTCTTGGTACAGTCACTTAGTAATAATATGAATGACTCAAAGACATCACATCTTTCCACAATGTGGAAAGAATTTTGTCGATTTCTCATGGCTCCAATATTTTAGCTATATCTCCAGACATTATATTCCCATAAGAGAGCATCCAAAATAGGAAGGAAGGGAACAGGGATTAAGTGGGTCATTTTTCCTATGACTTTCCACTTTTACCAAGAAGGGACATTTTTCACAGAATATTCTAAGATGATTCCTTTCATCTCACCGTGTGACTCATTCCCTCCATTAAAATAAATAGTGAGTTCCCACTGTGCTCAGAAGGTTAAGAACTTAACATTGTGAGCATGAGGGTTCAATCCCTGGCCTAGATCAGTGGCTTAAGGATCTGGTGTTGCTACAAGCTGCAGCATAGGTTACAGATGCGGATTGGATCCTGCATTGCTGTGGGTGTGGTTTAGGCCTGCAGCTTCACTGGCCCAGGAACGTCAATATGCCACAGGTGTGACTTTTTTTTTTTTTTTTTTAAAGAATGTAAAATGCCCTGGGATAAAAACCTTGGCAGCCAACAAAATCTGATTTTATTTATTTATTTAATAAGAAAGTGTTTTCTTTTGGATAAGTAGCCGACTGTGGGTGTGATATCATGGCTTCCAACAAGGTTTAGAGAGAGGGAACAACTTCTCACAAACCTCTCAGGTTTTAAATCAGAAGTTTAGGACCATGATCCAGATTTCAGTAAAGAGGTTATATTTATTGTGACTAAAGCATAAATTGTACCATTCAGTCATGAAGGGGGAACTCTTTGGTGTCTATGATAAATGTCTTTGCTTCTGTTTCCTTTCTTCACTTTTGAGGCATGATATGAGACAGGGATGGCTGCAGTAGTGGAGCTGAGACGTCCACATGAAGGAGATGAACTGCACGCACACATTTTTCTACAGAATTCTGGATCTTGGCAGGTGAAGAAGTGAAAAATTACACGTAGAGACCGATGAGCCAAAGGCAGATATAAACCTCGCTTTGTATGAAGCACTGCACCCTGAAGAGACTGTGGAGATGTGGCCCATGGTTTTAAATGTTAAGGAAGAAAGAAGGATTCAGCTGAAAACTATTCTGACTATATCACAGAAAACGCTGTTGACTAGCTGGGATATCTTCTAAGATAGAAGGCTTTAGAATAGACTTTTAAAACAGAAATTGTAACAGCACATCCTCAGTCAATATCCATGGATGCATAACACAGTTTGTAATTAATTACCCGTATTAACAGAATAGGTTGGATCCAAACAATCCCCACACACTAGAATCATCTTTGTGATCTTTTACTCTTCTGTCATATCATTTGCTCCAGAAAACAGTCTTGAACTTGACTCATCAACCTTATTTTATCTTTAATAAGGGAATTTAAAAAATGTCAATGTAAAATAACTGAGCAATGTCAGTAGCAATCGATTTAGGGAGTATAACTGTAGCAGTAGTAATAGCATATAAAATCTTTCACTGACATTTTATTTTCCTGACTGGATGAAATAGCTAGTAGTACCATCGATCATTTTTTTTAACCTCATGCTATGGGCCTGATCTCTCATGTATTATTTTTAATGGTTATAAAACCCTGTCTCAGAAATAAGTAAACTGTTTTAATTCACTCAGGGCTATGCAGCCAGTTTTAAAATTATAGGCCCCGTCTTCTTTCCTGTCTTTTTTTTTAGGGCCACACCCATAGCACATGGAGGTTACCAGGCTAGGGGTCGAATCAGAGCTGTGGCCACTGGCCTACACCATAGCCACAGTTATGCCAGATCCAAGCTGTGTCAGCAGCCTACACCACAGATCAGGGCAACACCAGATCCTGAGCGAGGCCAGGGATTGAACCTCATCTTCAGTCAGGTTCGTTTCCGCTGAGCCATGATGGGAACTCCAGGCCCTGTCTTAGAATTCTAATAGGTTGCTTTGGAAAAGCTACCTTGTCCCATAAAACCTGTTTTACCTTGGGACAATAACAGATAGATGTTTTCTCAGGATGCCAGATGAACAAAAGAAGAATGGGAGAGAACAACAAAGAAAGAGTTACTGCTTCTATTCTAGGTAAAGGTTGAAGGAAAACCTAGGAACAAGGCTGATAAAATATTGCTTCCATTCCAGGAATAGAAGTCAGGATTGTCCAGAGGAAAAAAAAAAAAAGAATAAATAGGATGTGTATGTGTGTCTAAGTATATAGATATAGGTATAGATATATTTCTTACGGAATTTCTTGTCTTTAGGGGTTTGGGTCTTTTATTCTAAAAACTTTCAACTAATTAGATGATGTTGACATGATGGAGAGTAATCTACTTTATTAAAGTCAACTGATTTAAGTGTTTATCTCATCTAAACAAATATCTTCACTGCAACATCTAGATTGGTATTTCACCAAAAATTGAGTACTTGGGTGCTTTTGCCAAATGGACACATAAAATTACTCATCACATCAGGGAATTGACAGTTGAAAAATGCTCACAGAACATTGATAAAACATAAACTGAGACAAATCATCCCCTAATACTGGTGTTTGCTACTGTATCTTAATATATTAATTATATATTAATATATCATATATAAGTAATATAATAGTTCACACCAACCTTTATATAATTATATACAGTACATATCACTTTCCCTCCATCAAGTTAATGCACAAAAACATCACAAACTATATTCAATAATTTAAGTATTAAACATCTAATACAAGACATGCAATATGCCAAGCACAGGAGACAAAAGGAGAAAAAAAAAAGACAGTCTCTGTCCTCAAAGGGGCTAATAATCTGATGAGGGGATCAGAGAAATAGAATGCCTTTATGTAAAACAATTAAAGTTCCTGTTGTGATTCAGTGAAGAACCCCACTAGCATCAGTGAGGATGCAGATTCAATCCCTGGCCTCACCCAGTGAGTTAAGGATCCAGCATTGCCCTGAGCTGTGGGTTCAATCCCTGGCCTCACTCAGTGAGTTAAGGATCCGGCATTGCTCTGAACTGTGGGTAGGCCTGCAGCTGCAGCTCCTGTTCAACCCCTAGCCCAGAACTTCATACTCTGCAGGTGTGGCCGTAAATCAAACCAATTAGGTCTTCTTTTCATTACTCGTCAGTGTCAAAGCCAAGGTTATTACCTTTCTTAAAGCTGCATTGTCACATCAATCATTGTCTGATAGGTTGATGAAGGTGAACTCTGTACCTCCAAAAAGATATCTTCTTGTTATGGACAATTTACCAGCATAAATAGAAATATTAACAAAAATTTTCAAATCAGTAATAACAACTTATTGGAAATAGAATGCATACACATTAAGGATAAAAGAAATACAAACTGCAAGGATTTTATAATTACAATGGAAGTCCTTATATTAATTATGGATTAACATTAGAGTTTTAAATATCCAAATGTCACATAGGTACTGAATAAAAATGTGGAAAGGGCCTTGCTCAGAGTATTGAATTAAAGTTATTGGTTGCTCCCAGAATCAGTGGGAAAACAGGTACTTTTGATTTAGATCTGAGTTCAAGAATCTGCTTTGTCATTACCAGGTACCAAGCAGCACCTGAGAGTAGAATGTTCTTAAGATTATTTCCTTATTTGCATTAAATTTGAAGCATAGGAAAACACAAGAGAGTAGGTCACAGGAGAATAGATAAAGAGACTGTCTATTATATTTTGCACCATTTATATCCTTTGGTATATAAATTGCTAATGTAATGTGAAGTAAAATTGTTTCTCTTCTCTACCTGCGTAATAGCTGCTGATATGCACATACACACAAGACACAGACACACACACACACACACCATCCCTGTGGAATACAGCATGTAATTCTACGTTATGAAATTATCATTATTAGACACACCTAGAATGATTTCTTGCTGTCACTTAAAGGTGTCTCGTGTTATCAAAAAAGCCAAGAACTCCTGAAATACACTGGTTTATACAGGAATAACTAATAGGCTTAGAGGCTGGTGAAGACTAGCAAGGTAAAGGGAGCAAACACAGACTTGAATTTTTGAGCCTCACCTTTGTTCCTGTTGTTCTCTGAAATTTTCATTTCTCCAACTAATGGACTTAAGAAGACATGGGTCGATGGGAGATGTGATTGGAGAATGTCACGTCCTCCGAAGCTATCCAGTAACAAATGTGCTTTCCATACCTTTTGTTTCATTCTGGAAAGAAAAACAAAGTTTGATAAATGTTTCTTAGAACACCACGTAAAAATGAAGAGAGGGTGAGAGACTAAATATCAAACCGGAGGTTTTCAGCTTAAATCACAAAACTTTAGAGATGGATAAAATTTCCTAGACCAAACTTCTCTCTTTAGAGCTGTAGTGACTATTAGTCAGAGAACTGGAGGTTAAACTGTTGTCAAAGAGGGGGCTTACTTTTCTTTTCATTGTATTTTAATTATAAAATCATAGATTCACATTTATAAAAATTGTCAAAATAACTGTTTTGGGGAATAGAAAATGTTATAAGAATTGAAAAATAATGCATTTTTTTAAAATAAGGTACATTACTGTGTTTTCCCATATAGTCTTTCGTCATTACACAGACAAAAATCTTCTCTATTTAGGAATTAAACTTCTCTTTAAACTTGTGACACAGAAATGTTGGTAATATGGATAAAGAAAAAATTAAATCAGATTTATATATTTAAGTTTCAGGATCAGAAACTTCCTAAGCAAATAGAAATATTAAATTATCTTCTAATTATTGTAATGTTCATGGATGCATGAATAATCTTAAAATCATGTTTTAACTGTGTACAAAGTAATACAGTAAATACAAAGTAATATAGTAAATACATAAAGCAAATCACACATGTATCAGTTAAATACGTAAAGTAACTTAATAGTATAACAGTAATAATAGTAATATAAACACTTGCAAGTGCACTAACTTTAAGGGTTTTCTCCTGAGGTTTAACATTGTTCTTTCATTTGGAACACATTCTTTGTTTCTGCGTTTGCTTGACTCTGCCTGTTGGTTTTTATGAATTTAATAAAACACCCACCTCTCCCAGTCTTGAAGGAGTGGCCTCTTGCACGAAATAAATCTTATCTTGCAACACTGTCCTCTCTCAGGATTGCCTCGCATACCTAGGTGATTGTCCACGCAGCCTATTTTATTTTTAGAGGCTCAAAGTAGTGGAAGATGTGAGAAGACCGGTCTGTGTCCCAAAGGGGAGGATTTCAGTCAGCATCTTGATTTAAGCCGATTGGAAGCCAGAATCTCAAGCAACGTCTTTTAGAGGATATTTACACGTGGGACTGCCACCTGTGCCTGGTGATGGATGTGGAGGTGTCTCCCCGGGCAGCCACTAAAGAACTGCACCAGACATAAAAACGGGGTCTCGGGTCTGAAATCGTGGCGCCAGACGTAAAACCCAGGGCACCAGACGTAAACAGGCATCAGACGTAAAACTGGGGCAGCAGGCATGCGTGAAAGCTACCCCGAAGAAATACCGGCGCCCTGGAGCTCGCAAAGATGGCGCCCGCCAGTGTTTGTCCGCTGAGAGCATGCCAGTGGCCCCTAAGAAGATATCAAATAGATGTCTACCCTCAGGCCGACACTCTGAGACAATCAAAGAGCCTCTCCACACAAAGTCTGGACGCAGCTTGATCTGCTGCTTCCACGCTGGGCCAGGAAGGTGAGTCCTCACGTGCTAGAGCCCTGGGAACATTCTCAGCCTGCTACAGGTGTGTCTTCTGGATACAAGCTCCCATGGTTTTCAAGGGAAATGTTTTGGAGGCCTGCTTCTCAGGTGTAGGTCTTAGAAGTCAGGGGTGCCCTATGTGGGCTCCAAGCCCCTCGCTCCTCAGGGAGAAGCTTCCAGTGTTGAGGTGCCTCGGGACTATAAGACCAGGGGTGGTTGAGCCAGGGGTGGGGTTTCTGGCCGGGTTGAGTCCCAACCTCTCCTACCTGCCTTCTTGCCGCCCTGCTCTCCTCCACCCAGTACATAGGTATTGCTCCGCCAGTTTTCAGGGTTTAATTCAGAGAAACCTGTTCTGTATGTAGCTGTAGATTTGACATGTTCTTTGGAGAAGCTGAGTTCGGGATCCTCTCACATCACCATCTTGAACCTGAATTTGTCTAACTTAAATAATAGTCCTCCAGTATTCTCCCCAGTCCTCAGTTTGATTTTTTTTTTTTTTTTCTGTTTTTGCACTGGGCAAACAAATCTTTATTCCTGAAGCTGAAAACAGGCATGCTCTTCCAATTGGGCCAGTGCCCCATCCCAGGCCTAGCACATTGAACTTGGAGACCCAGGCCCTCCATCCCTGAGTCATGTTCTCTGTATGTGTATATAGAGTGGATTCCCGGGTGACATCTAGAAGTAGCCCAGTGTTAGGAGGTTCTTATGGGTACCCTGTCACAAGGTGGGCAGTCTCAGGCAGGGGGACAGCATCCCCTTGTCTCCCTCATTAAAGCAGCAGCTGTTATTTTCAATTTGCTTTTTTTATATTTTTATTATTCCTTTGCCTATTTAAAATAGGCGTATCACACATATATGTACATTAAGACAGAATATCACTGAATTTGACGTTTTAAAATCTCCTTAGAAATGGTGCTATAGTGTATATATTCATCCATGTCTTGCTTTATTCAACATTGTCCAACAATCTGTTTGTAAAATTCCTCCTTATGTATGTTATATGACATGCAAATATAAGTTTGCAACAACCACTCTCATACTGTATTCACAAGCCAGAAAAAGTATTTTATGAACAATATTTTTCTACCTAAGCCAAATAAGGTGTATCAAATACTTAGTATTTGTCATTTTATCTGTTTATGATCAATTTTGTAGCATAAAAGTAAATGTTAATTTTGAGTCTAAAGATGGCTTCTCTTCCATCTCAGGCCCAATATAAAATAATATGTTTATTTACCTCCCAGGTATTTTGAAGAATAATTCTGACCATGATTTATTAGCAAGAATAATACTAGGGAATTTGAAATTAAAATGAAAGGGCATGATTGTCTGTGGGAGGTAGGGAGGGCATCCAGGTAGACAGTTTTAAGGATGCTCTCCAAATTTGAAAATATCATATTTAATTTTGTGTAATTTATTTCCATAATTTTATTTCTTCCAAATTTTATTAAATTTTTAATTTTTTATTATAGAGATTTACACTGTTCTGTCAATTTCTGTGATACAGCAAAGTGACCCAATTATTCATTTATGTACATTCTTTTTTTCACATTATTCTCCATCATGTTCCATCACAAGTGATTTTCCAAATTTTGGGTGATTTTATCACATACACATTACACATACCTAGAAGACAAAGACAATCAATTATTGGGACAATTTCTATATGAATCATCAAAAGAGTTTTTTCCTTAAAAGAATGGATACAATAATAGAAAAAAGATCTGTTGTGCATTAGTAGTCACTAAAACCCTCTCTCTTTTTGTTTTCATGACGCTACATTGACTGAATTCCATTCCTGTTTATGTTCTAACTACTCTGCAAGAATACACTCAATATTCTGATTGCCTTTTAGATGCCAGGTACTGTTCTTGGAACAGGGAATAAGCCATAATGAAAGACACGGAAGGAATCATTGACTGCCTTTGTCAAAAACTAAGCAGATCTGCCTCATGTGGGTTTCACTCGGACTAGACACTTTTACACTTAGTTTACCTGGACATTAAAAGAGAATACTCTCGAGTTAGATCTTCAGCTCTGAAACTTCAACATGGCAGGTAAACTGCTAATCTGGCATTCCTTAAAATTATATTCTTGAAAATATGTCCCTAGCTGATAAGTAAAGAGTGCCCTGTGTTAGGGACAGAGGGACACATTCAGCAGTGGAAGTCTGCTCCTGGCTGAATTTAGCCACTCTTTTCATGAATAATTGAGCACAGACTCCAAAACTGAATACTAGCAACTTACTAAAAAGAAAAATGTGACAATTACCCAGGATGACCCTCCTTCTATTTTCCTAATTATATTAAAGCTTCAATTATATTAAAGCTTTTTACCTGATTTAAATATAATTTCACTATGATTGTGTACTGTGTAGGGGTAAACAGATACAGGTTTGAATCACTGAACTGGGCCTTACCTTGCACTTTCCCATCCAGAGTTTCAAAAATTTTCTTAGCTCTCTCTGTTTTATTAGACATTCAAGGAATCTCAAACACGTGCTCTCTCTACCACCTAAGACTGCCATTTGCACTTAAAAACATATTACAAACAGGGAAACATATGAACTGCAGATAAAAAGGAGACATGCTGTATTCAGATTTTACCACTAAGAGGCTGACAAATGGTTGGAGGCACTAATAATCTAGGCTTCAATAATGAGGATAATTCTATAGCTTAAATACCATTCAACAGAGCTAGGCCATTCCAGAATTTGGCAAGACAAAAATGATCACATCTATAGCCAGTCAGGTCAGCTCAGGGTATGAGAACATAATAAAGAAGGTGGATTCCATTCTGACACCAGCAACTTTTGTAAGATTCCAGACAGGTAGAGAAATTCAGAAAAAGAACAGACAGTTCTGGAAACAGATTTCTAATAAACTGCTGTGAATTGCTTCTTCAAGTAATAATACTGCTTTTTAAGAACTACTATTTTTAAATACTGTCAGTTAATTGTACTACCATAATCAACCATTATTGCAAACATTAAGATGATGTTACTTTTTTAAGGTTCTGATACATGCCAATCACAAGACTCACGTCTCATATTCTACTTTTCCTAATCTAAAGAATTAGTTCACAAAGTAGATATTATAATCTCAACTTCATAGGGAAAGAAACTTGTTTACTTCATTAGTCACTTCATTTAATTGACTTCACATGATTCTGATGTTATAATCCCAACTTTAGGGAAAGAAACTTGTTTACATCATTGATTATTTACTTAATTTAATTGACCTCACATGATTCTGATTTTATCTCAAATGGTAACTACTTAGGCTCAAAGAAAACACATTCCTATATAGACACAATGGTGCTGCTTCATATGCTGCATGTCTAAGTTTCTATATACTGTTTTTCTCCGCCTCATGCATCAGTGTCTCATATTATTTTTTATTCATGGCAATAGGTATTTTGTGAAATTATTTTCAAACTGTTGTCTCTTTCTGCCACAAGAATGTAATGTCCTCAAGGACAGAGAATATGTTTGTTTTGTTGCTGCATGTGCAGAGGTTAGAGTAGTGCTTGGTACATAGTTGGCACTCAGGAAATATTTGTTGAATGAATGGACAAAGAATATCTTGAGTAATAATGTGATAAGTAGCAGAGCCAGGATATAAGCAACCTTGGGTTTTTCTTGAGTGGCCAAAGCCTATATTTCCTTTTATGTTTTTTATTCTACATTTCACATTTTATATATAGCCTCTTAGCTCAAGCTTATCAGCTTTTACATATGATGACATCAGAATCTCCAATAATTGAAGAGTTTTGTCCAGTGAGAAAAACCCAGCCTGCCAGGTGTGAGAGCATTGCCACAGCTTTCATGTCTACCATATAGGCACATTATCTGGGTGAATTAGATTCTTGAAAGAAAATATATGTCCTGAGATCCACTAGATTGTAACCAAGATTAGACAATGATAAACTCATAGAATGTATATCAGTTTTACCCCCCCTCAGCACATCAGCCACAATAATACTCGAAAACTCCAGGGTTAGAGCTGAGTTCAGCTACTGGAAAATAAACCATGGAGCTTTTTAGTCAACTGTATCATTAATATCAACTTAAACATTCCAGTGATTATAAAAGTAGATAACATAAGTGTAGGTTCTGTTAAAAAAAAACAGCAACTCTACCTCGGAATGTTTTGAGTTTATTACAGTTTGCAGAAACCATCTAGGCAAATACATTCATTCATTTATTCATTCCCTTCATAAATACTTAATGAGTACCTACTATGTACTTTTTGCAATACTGGGAACCATGTACCGTTATAAGTGCCAAATGTCAGAGGGAATACTAATTAATTCAGATAATAGACTATATTAAACTGTCCAAACAAATATTATTTAGTTTTATATCTAATCTGGAAATATCACCAAGCAGTCTACAGCTGGTGCTTCATATCCACAGGTTCTGCATTCTATATGCAGTTTGTTGAATTGGTGGATGCATAACCCTCAGGTAGGCAGGCTGACTAATATGTCATTTTATGTAAGCAACTTGAATATCCAAGGATACTCGTTTCCATGAAGGGCCTGGAACCAATTCCTCACAGATATGGAGGGAGAACCATATGTTAATGTACTTGCTTTGTGGGTTTTGGTAATTCTTAAAAAAAGGTACCATATGTGTTTGACACTAATTTTGTGCAGCCATTTGTACCATATCAATACCCGTAAGACATAGCAAATTTACTCCACTTCTTATTTTATTGCTTGCACAGTTTTCATTTATTTACAAAGTAGAATTCAAACTGACTAGGCTCAGGATATGCATTTAAGTCATCACTGCTTGCTCATCTTTAGTAAAAAAAAATTTTTAATAGAATGGACCTAGGAATGTGGATAAGAATTGGTAAGCCTTGGTGATCTCTAAGACCTTTCTTGTTATCTGTCTCATCTGCTCTTGTGCATTCATTCTTGGCGATCTTGAATTGTGACATCACTATCAATCTAGTTATTTTTGCTTGACCACAACATTATTTTTACTTCTATCCCCTCCAATAATCTTCATATTTAAAAAAATCTGTCACAAAAACTTACTTCAAGTCCTGTGTTTTATCTGCCTCTGAATGCTCAGTCAGTTTTACTAGAAATGTCCTGAAGCAAGGATGGACCCTTCATGACTTGGCTGTAACCTAACTTTTCACTTTCCTCTTTTGGTACTTTCCTGTGACTCCTTTAAAATATCTATCACCCCCACACCAAGCCCTATCCTACCACACACATACATATACACTTTGTACTTTTCTTAACATTATATTAATTTCCCCATATCCATAATTCCACTGCTATTTTTCTTAGGCTCTGTCTGATGAATTCCTACTCATTCATTTAGCCAGACATCCTGGCACAGATGCCACCACTCATGGGACTTTTTCTAAACTGCATGGCTTTGTGGCAACCTGTGTATTTGCCTATTACAAAAGTTACCACAATTATTGTAACCTCTTTCTTTTCCCTTTGCTGCTTTTATGGCACAGACAAGGGGCTTTTCTTCCTTGTGATGCTGTAATTCTTAGAAGGACATGTGAATATCTGATAAATATGATTGAATTAGACTCGTAACAACAAGATGCCATGATTCATTCAACTAGACATTTTTGTCAGGTAATTAAATGTGAGATTAATTTAACTTTAATTACTATCACAAAATAACAACAAACATGCTATAATTTTCTACGTATAGGATCCTTTTCTTATTTCTTATTAACGTGCTAGGGCGAAAATGAAAATCTTTATTTTAGGGAGCATTTTACTATAGAAATATCAATGTTTTAAATAATGATGAAATTTAACTTTCTGATTATTTTGTTTCTTACTTGGAAGTTAAGTGCATAAGGCGTGCTTACACCCAGGTGCATGATACTGTTTAGAATCTCTGTGATAAATATGTTAAGAGAAAACTTAGTTCTGGGAAAGTGACATGAATCAGATCAATGAATGGAGTTACATTGTATGCCATAGAAATTTTATGGGCTTGAATTCACAATGTCCAGTGTACAAATGTAAAATTATGTATTAGTAAAACATTCTAGATAAAATACCAGAGAAACTAGGAACAGTTTTGAGCTCCAGGAATGTTATGAATTTAAGTTCTTTTGTTTACACTCAACCAGAGAGATAAAATTGATTTGACTCCACATCTATTTAGCAAATAACATTTGGATATTTTGGGGCTATCTAAAGCAGCTTCTCTTGCCTAACCTTAAATCCATTGCAGATTTACTTTCCCTCACATAAAATGTTAATCCTATCACTCTCTTCATTGCAGTTGTTCAATGCTTCTTAAGAAATGAGTGAAAACTTCTTAGGTGGTATAGGAGGCTTTTCAAAAACCAGTTCCTCGTACCTAAAATCATATCCTGGCCCTCTACACCTTACATGCTATGCTTCAGTCATACTCTTCTGCTTGTTGTGCTACATTTTGCTGTGATTGGAGACCTCCACTTGTTTACATGCTATTTTATCTGCCTGTCCTTGCTTGTCTGCTCAGTAAATCAAAGCTCCTATTGGAGTCCCCTTCCTAATGCAGCCTATCCTATTGTACTGGTTTTAAAGTTCCATTATAATCATAATCAGTATTTTTCATTGTTATTTTAATATTATTTTTTAAATAAGAACCTGTTACATTCTTCTTATTACACATGAAACAAAAGATAGAGTGATGAACAGTAACATTTATCATCTCTGATATCTGGATGTATAGAGATGACGAGTGGGAAAGTTAGTCAGTATGAAAGCAGTAACAGTAAAGATGGTCCTAAACTTCACAAAGTTTCCACTTAATTTTTTTACTTTACAGTGGTATGAAAGTGATATACATTCAGAATCTTGACATTTTTAATTTTGAGCTTTTGCCACGATAGCAATATGTGGCACAGTGCTCTCTTGTGATGTTGGACAGCAGCAAGGAGCCTAGACTTCCAGTTGGCCATGCGATAAGAGGATAAACAACTGATACACTGACGGCCATTCTATACCCAGACAGCCTTTCTGTTTTTCACTTTCGGTACAGTATTCAATAAATTATATGAGCTGTTCAACACTTTATTATAAATAAGCTTTGTGTTGGATGATTCACCCAACTGTATGCCAATGTAATTGTTCTGAGCATGTTTAATGTCGGCTAGGCTAAACCTTGCTGTTCAGTAGGTTACATGTAGTAAACACTTTTTTGACTTTCAACTTTCTCAACTTACAATGGATTTATTAGGATATAATGTCATCGTAAGTTGAAGAAGATCCATAATATGACAGAGAAAGGTGTGATGTGAAATTATAAGGCAAGGAAACCAAACCAAGTGAAAGACTAAGTCTTCTCTATGGAAATGATATTTTTAACTTGAGACCTAAACTCATATCAGCCAAAAGTATTTCATATTAAGGGAAGCAGTGTGATATAGGAAATAGATAATAGGTTTTGTCCCTAGGCAGAGGAAGTAAAATTCTAATGTAATCTTTTGGGTTTTTTTTTTTTTTGACTTTTTTTTAGGGCTGTACCCGCTGCATATGGAGGTTCCCGGGCTAGGGGTTGAATGAGAGCTGTATCTCCTGGCCACAGCCACAGCAACGCCAGATCCGAGCCGCATCCTCTACCTACATCACAGCCCATGGCAATGCCAGATCCCGCTGAGTGAGGCCAGGGATCGAACTCATAACCTCATGGTTCCTAGTTGGATTCGTTAACCACTGACCCACAATGGGAACTCCCAATTCTCATGTAATCTTGAGCGAATCATTTACTTTGTGCCTCAGTGTTCTCCACCCTAAAATGGAAAACATAATATCTAAATCTCCTTGAATTACAGAGATAATTATATATAACATAATATGAAAAGCTTATATCATTTGTTGATATTTATAGAATTAAAAGCCTTACCTTTTCCAGCAAACCATGGTAAGAAAAGTAAGAACTTCTGAAGATATTAGGCACAATCTCTGTGGAAGAGTCTTTTTATTTTTTTAAATTTTGTTATTATATTTGATTTACAATATTCTTTCAATTTCTGCTCTACAGAAAAGTGGCCTGGTTACACATATAAACAGATAGATAGACAGATATAGATATACACATTTTTCTCACATTATCCTCCATCATGTTTCTTCACAAGTGGTTAGATATAGTTCCCTGTGCTGTACAGCAGGGTCTCATTGCTTATCCACTCCAAATTCAGTAATTTACTTCTACTAACCCCAAACTCCTAGTCCATCCCACTCTCTCCCCTGTCCCCCTTGGCAACCACAAGTCTGTTCTCCATATGCATGAGTTTGTTTCTTTTCTATAGATAGGTTTATTTGTGCCATATATTAGATTCCACATATAAGCGGTATCATATGGTATTTGTCTTTCTCTTTTTGACTTGCTTCACTTAGTATGAGAGTCTCTATTCCATCCATGTTGCTGCAAATGGCATTATTTTGTTCTTTTTCATGGCTGAGTAGTATTCCATTGTGTATATGTACCACATCTTAATTAATTAATCTGTCAATGGACATTTAGGTTGTTTCCATGTCTTGACTATTGTGAATAGTGCTGAAATGACCATGGGGGTGCCTGTATCTTTTTCAGTGAAAGCTTTGTCCGGATATATGCCCAGGAGTGGGATTGCTGGATCATATGGTAGTTCTATATTTAGTTTTCTGAGGTACCTCCATACTGTTTTCCACAGTGGTTGTACCAATTTACATTCCCACCAACAGTGTAGGAGGGTTCCCTTTTTTCCACACCCTCTCCAGCATTTGTTATTTGTAGACCAGTGTGAAGTGGTACCTCACTGTAGTTTTCATTTGAATTTTTCTCATAATTAGTGATATTGAGCATTTTTTGGTGTGTATGTTGGCCATCTGTACATCCTTTGGAGAAATGTCTATTCGGGCCTTCTGCCCATTTTTTTTTTGTCTTTTTGTCTTTTTAGGGCCACATCCACAGCATGTGGAGATTCTCAGGCCAGGGGTCTAATTGGAGCTGTAGCCACCAGCCTATGCCATAGCAACACAGGATCCTTAACCCACTGAGCAGGCCAGTGATTGAACCCACGTCCTCATGGATACTAGTCAGGTTTGTTACCACAGAGCCACAGTGGAAACTCCTTCTTCTGCCTATTTTTCAATTGAGTTGGTTGACTTTTTGCTGTTGAGATGTGTGAGTTGTTTGTATATTTTGGAGATTGAGCCCTTGTCAGTTGCATCATTTGAAACTATTTTCTTCAATTCCTTAGGTTGTCTTTTTGGTTTTTCTTTTTATGGTTTCCTTTGTAGTACAAAACTTGTAAGTTTGATTAGGTCCCATTGGCTTACTTGTGTTTTTATTTTCGTTGCTTTGGGAGATTGACCGAAGAAAACATTTGTACTGTTGATGTCATAGAATGTTTTGCCTGTGTTCTCTTTTAGAAATTTTATGATGTATTGTGCTATGTTTAAGTCTTAAGCCATTTAGAGTTTATTTTTGTGTGTGGCGTGAGAGTGTGTTCTACTTTCAGTGGATTTATATAGGGATATATATAGGAGTTCCTGTCGTGGCGCAGTGGTTAACGAATCCGACTAGGAACCATGAGATTGCGGGTTCGGTCCCTGCCCTTGCTCAGTGGGTTAACGATCCGGCGTTGCCGTGAGCTGTGGTGTAGGTTGCAGACGCGGCTCGGATCCCGCATTGCTGTGGCTCTGGCGTAGTCCAATGGCTACAGCTCCGATTGGACCCCTAGCCTGGGAACCTCCATATGCCGCGGGAGCGGCCCAAAGAAATAGCAAAAAAATATATATATATATCTATAATGATCAACTAATCTGAGATGGAGAAAAAATATTGCTGGTGGAAGTCTTATCTTTGACCATTCTCTCTGGAAGAAAAGTGTAACTCAAAACAGACAGCATTTTGAACATAAAAGTATAAATATATACCCAAAGGAAATGACAAAAAGGAAGATGTAAACTGTTAAAATTTTGACTTTTTTTTCCTACTCCTACTTTTCCATTATTTAAAATGTTGCCTTAATTAAGAAAACTATCCAAATGTGAGTTATTCTAGACTTGTTATAATATGAATGAAATATATCCTAATTTGCTATGAATTGTACAGTTGATAAATTTTGAATTTTTAAATATATTTTATAAAAATACATATTTTGTACATCTATCAGAGATGCAAATCAGTCAGTGGTTTAATTCATTGATATACCAATATTCTTAAATGCGCTCTAAGGCAGTTTGAAACTGTAGAAAATAATTGTTTTTAGCAAGGCTCTTTGTGTTTAACTTGGAAAGGCTCTCTACTTACAGCAAGGGTGCATAATAATAAGTCCTTGACTTAATACCTGGACCTTAGCACACAAAGGTATTCAGGCTTTTATAAAAATGTTTTTGAGAGCTTCCTATCCTGGGATCGGGTGGTGGTCCATTACTAGACCTTGATTCTGCTTTCGGTAGTGAGGCCGTTTGTCCATTTTCCTCCACAACATTTCACTACAGTCTATGGGAGTTTTTCTTTTTTTGCATCTCCATTCTCTACATTTCCATATCTATAATAAATACTGGGGAATATATCCTCCTTGAGAAGTAGTGCATTGTTCTCAGCCTGTGTATTGTTAAAGAAAATTAATGACTAAAGAGTGTTGTTAAGTCTACATGAATCTCTGGAATTTTTAGTCTAATAGTTTATTTGGCACTTGAAACTTAGTTTGACACAAAATTCTTTTATTAATTTTTACTTTGCCTTATTATAATTGTATCCTTTTATCTCAGCTTTAGGGGAATACTTTAACACTATCTAACGTCTGTTGTATACCTACACCTTTAATTTGATCTTTGCCCTGAGATATGTTAGCTCTAAGTTCCTGAGCCTCAGTTTCTATCTACTTATTTTTTCCAAGGGGCTCTTAAAAGTCCTAATGGCAAGATGGCTAGCTTCTCCCAGAACAAGCTGTCCAAGAGAAAAAGGCAGAGGGTATTATTATTTGTATGGTCTATCCTTGCCTGGAATACTAACATATAAATTAATGCACTATGTGCAGCATCTTTCTGCTGAAAACCAGAAACATGTATGAAAGATATCAAAAGGAAGGTAATCTAATAAGAGAGATATGCTGACATTATTAATTAAAAGATTCAGTATCAAAAAGATGTAATTGCTGCTCCAAATTATCTATAGATTCAATCTAACCCTAATCACATTTTCATCATAAACTTTTGTAGATATCAACAACCTAACTCAAACTTTCTGTGGAATGGCATTTGAAATATATATACAAAAGAAGTCTGAAAAGGAAGAAAAAATTTGGAAGATCACATTATCTTTTTTCAAGTTTTTTATAGTGCTAAATTTATCAATACAGTGTTGGCAAAATGATAAACATAGAATAATGGAACAAAATAGAGAATCTACATTTGAACCACACAAATAGATTTAATTGATTTGACAGAAATTCAGAAGCAATTCCATGAAAAAGAATAGTCTTTTCAACAAATGAAGCTGGAAAATTTGAATATGCCTATCTTAGAAAAATGGACCTCAACCCTATTCTATACTGAAATATCTATAACTATAAAAATTTTTAAAGAAAACATGGGAAGAATCTCTGTGGACTTGGGTCAGGCAAATGTTCTTTAGTAGAATATAAAAATCACACCCAGAGTTCCCATCATGGTGCAGTGGTTAATGAATCCAACTAAGAACCATGAGGTTGCGGGTTTGATCCCTGGCCTCACTCAGTGGGTTAAAGATCCGGCGTTGCTGTGCGCTGTGGTGTAGGTCGCAGACGTGGCTCAGATCTGGCATTGCTGTGGCCCTGGTGTAGGTTGGCGGCAGCAGCTCCAATTAGACCCCTAACCTGGAAGCCTCCATATACCACAGGTGCAGCACTAAGAAGACAAAAGATAAAAAATAAAATTAAATAAAAAAATCACTCTCAATATATGAACATCAATAAATTGAATTTATCAAAAATATCAAATTTGATATTTGAATTGAATTTATACAAAATTAAAATTTCTAATGTTTGAAAGATAATGTTAAGAAAAATAAAGGACATGCAACAGATTGGGAGAAATATTTGCAAATAAAACATGTGACAGAGTAATTATATGCATACTATGAAAAGAATACTCAAACTCAGTAAGATGAAGACACACTGCCCAATAACAAAAAAGCAAAAAAAAAAAAGTTTTTGACTTATTTAAATAAATAAAGCCAGAATAAAAAGATTACACAGTATATGTGTTTATGTGAATTTTTGAAGAGGCAAAATTGTCAGAACAGAAAGTAGATCAGTGGCTTCCTGATTCACTGTGGGGATGAGGAGTTGACGAAAAAGGAGCAACATTAGGGAATTTGGGGGAAGTGATGAAATATCCTCTACCTTGTTTGTGGTTATGTAACTGCATACAATTGTCAAATTCAAATAATTGTACATTTAAAAGGGTGAATTTTGCTCTCTGAAAAAAAATTTAAACTGAAAAAAATACTGTATAGGTGTCTCTGAAAATATTGATAACACAGTACCCTCAATCCACATTCACTCCATAATTTCTGTCCTCCTCTGATCCAATGCGACAACAACGTAAAACTTAATGGGTCAAGGGAAATGACATGCTTCAGATAGCACATGCTTTTTTTTTAAGAAAAAAAGGTGAAGGAGGAAGAAAGGAACTTGGTATCAGATACTCAAAATATAGTTTTATATATTAAAATTGACCATGAGAAATTTAGTGTGAAGGATGGGATTGAAGTCCTTAAATGACATTGTTTGCATATGTACCTTGTAAGCTATTTCAATCTTAATTTTTTAGCTCATCATGCCTTTTATTCAAATTGCATGCCGAGTTATCACTGCTTAGAATTGGCATTTTATTTGATTATTGAAAACCTATTAAATTTTACTTTAAAGATTCAAATTTCTACCCTGTAATCTGTCATTCTGAGGTTTTTAGTTTCCAGATTTATGTTGGTGGGGCTTAGGGGTTGCATTCCAAAACAAATGACTTCTGCCTTTATTTGGTTTCTTTTAATCTTGTCAGTTGAATACTTCACATATGCCCAAGAGTGGGATTGCTGGGTCATATGGTAGTTCTATGTATAGTTTTCTAAGGTACCTCCATACTGTTCTCCAGTGATTGTACCAGCTTACATTCCCACCAACAGTGTAGGATGGTTCCCTTTTCTTCACACCCCCTCTAGCACTTGTTATTTGTGGACTTATTAATGATGGCCATTCTGACTGGTGTGAGGTGGTATCTCATGGTAGTTTTGATTTGCATTTCTCTAATCAGGGATGTTGAGCATTTTTTCATGTGCTTGCCATCTGTATATCTTCCTGAATAGAAAGGTTTATTCAGGTCCTTTGTCCATTTTTCCATTGGTTGATTGGCTTTTTTGCTGTTGAGTTACCTAAGTTGCTTTTATATTCTATAGATTAAACCCTTGTCAGTTGCATCATTTGAAACTATATTCTCCCTTTCTGTAAGATGTCTTTTAGTTTTCTTTTTGGTTTCCTTTGCTGTGCAAAAAGCTTATCAGTTTGATGATGTCCCATTGGTTTATTTTTCCTCTTATTTCTGTTGCTTTGAGAGACCAACCTGAGAAAACATTCGTAAGGTTGATGTCAGAGCATGAATTGCCTATGTTCTCTTCCAGGATTTTGATGGTGTCTTGTCTTATACTTAAGTCTTTCAGGCATATTGAGTTTATTTTGGTGCATGGTGTGAGGTGTGTTCTAGTTTCAATGATTTCCATGCAGCTGTCCACGTTTCCCAGCAATGCTTGATGAAAAGACTGTCTTTCCCATTTTATGGTCTGGCCTGTTTTGTCAAAGATTATTTGACCATAGGTGTCAGGGTTTCGTTCTTGGTTCTCTATTCTATTCCATTGGTCTGTCTGTGTGTTTGGGTACAAATACCACAGTGTCTTGATGACTGTGGCTTTTTAATATTGCTTGAAGTCTGGGAGAGTTATGTCTCCTGCTTGGTTTTTGTTTCTCAGGATTTCTTTGGTGATTCTGGTTTTTTTGTGGTTCCATATAAATTTTTGGATTGTTTGTTCTAGTTCTGCGAAAAATGTCATGGGTAATTTGATAGGGATTGCATTGAATCTGTAGATTTCATTGGGTAGTATGGCCATTTTTACAATATTGATTTTTCCAATCCATGAGCATGGAATATCTTTCCATTTCTTTACGTTTTCTTTAATTTCCTTGGTTAATGTTTTACAGTTCTTGGCATATAAATATTTTACCTCCCTGGTCAGGTATATTCCCAGGTATTTGATTTTTTTGTGTGTAGTTTTAAAGGATATTGTATTTCTGAATTCTTTTTCTATACTTCATTGTTAGTATACAGAAATGCAACTGATTTCTGAATGTTAATCTTATATCTTGCTACTTTGCTGAATTTGGTGATTAGTTCAAGTCGTTTTTGGGTTGAGTCCTTAGGATTTTCTATGTATAGTATCATGTCATCTGCATACAGTGACAGTTTTATCTCTTCTCTTCCTATTTGGATGCCTTTTATTTCTTTTGTTTGATTGCTGTGGCTAGGACTTCCAATACTATGTGGAACAGCAGTGGTGAGAGTGGGCATCCCTGTCTTGTTTCAGATTTTAGTGGGAAGGCTCAGCTTTTCTCCATTGAGTATTATATTTGCTGTGGGTTTGTCATAAATGGCTTTAATTATGTTAAGGAATGTTCCCTCTATACCCAATTTGGTAAGATTTTTGATTATGAATGAATGTTGGACTTGGTCAAATGCTTCTTCTGCATCTATTAGATGATCATATGGTTTTTGACTTTTCTTTTGTTAATGTGGTGTTGTAGAACCATCCTTGTAAACCTCGGATGAATCCACCTGGTCATGGTGTATGATCTTTTTTATATGTTGTTGGATTCGGTTGGCTAAAATTTTGTTTGTTTAGAATATTTGCATCTATATTCATCAAAGATACTGGCCTCTAGTTTTCTTTTTTGGTGGTATCTTTGTCTGGTTTTGGAATTAGGGTGATGGTGGCATCATAGAATGTCTTTGGGAGTGTTCCTTCTTCAACCTTTTGAAAAAGTTTTAGGAGGATGGGCACAGTTTCTCTATGTATGTTTGGTAGAATTCACCTGTGAAACCATGTGGTCCTGGGCTTTTATTTGTAGGGAGTGTTTTTATGACATCTTCAATTTCATTTCTAGTGATTAGTTTGTTCAGTTGGTCTGTTTCTTCTTGATTTAGTTTTGACAGGCTGGAAGTCTCTAGAAAGTTGTCCATTTCTTCCAGACTGTCAAATTTCCTGGCATATAATTGTTCATGGTATTCTCGCATGTTTTTTTGTATCTCTGCAGTATCTGTTGTGATTTCTCCTTTTTCATTCCTTATTTTGTTTATTTTGGTTCTTTCTCTCCTCTTCTTAATGAGTCTAGGCGGAGATTTTGTCAATTTTGTTTACCTTTTCAAAGAACCAACTCTTGGTTTTATTGATTTTGTCTATTTTTTGAATCTCTTTTATTGATTTTCTCTTTGATCTTTATGATAGTCTTCCTTCTGCTGACTTTAGGTTTTGTTTGTTCTTCTTTTTCTAATTCATTTCGGTGGTGGGTTAAGTTGTCAATTTGAGATCTTTCTTCTTTTTTGAGGAAGGCCTGTATTGCTATGAATTTCCCTCTGAGTACTGCTTTTGTGGCATCCCATAGATTTTGAATGGATGTGTCTTCATTATCATTTGTCTCAAGGTATCTTTTAATTTCCTTGATTTCCTCACTGACCCATTGGTTTTTTTAGTAGCATGTTATTTAGTCTCCATGTAGTCAGTTTTTTCTCATTTCTTTTCCTCTGGTTGATTTCTAGTTTCATGCCCTTGTGGTCAGAGAAGATACTTGAAATAATTTCTATACTCTTAAATTTGTTGAGGTTAGCTTTTTTCCCCAATATGTGGTCAATTCTTGAGAATGTTCCATGCACACTTGAGAAGAATATTTATTCTAATTTTTTTTAGATATGATGTCCTGAAATTGTCAATTAAGTCTAAATTTTCTATTGTTTCTTTAGGATCTCTGTTGCTTTACTGGTTTTCTGTCTAGAGGATTTGTGCATTGATGTGAGTGGGGTGTTAAAGTCCTACTATGATTGTATTCCCAGCAATTTCTCCTTTAATGTCTGTTAGTATTTGTTGTATGTATCTGGGTGCTCCTATATTTGGGGCATATATGTTGATGATTGTAATATCCTCTTTTTGAATGGATCCTTTATCCATTAAATAGTGTCCTTCTTTGTCTTTCTTTATGGCCTTCATTTTATTTTTTATTTTTTATATTTTCTAGGGCTACACCCATGGCATATGGAGGTTCCCAGGCTAGGGGTCTATTTGGAGCTGTAGCTGCTGGCCTTCGCCAGAGCCACAGCACTTCAGGATCTGAGCCATGTCTGCAACCTACACCACATCTCATGGCAACACCAGATCCTTAACCCACTGAGTCAGGCCAGGGATTGAACTCACAACTTCATGGTTCCTAGTCAGATTCATTAGCCACTGAGCCACAAAGGGAACTCCTGGCCTTCATTTTAAAGTCTGTTTTGTCTGATACGAGTATTGCAACTCCTGCTTTCCTTTCTTGTCCATTGGCATGAAATATCTTTTGCCATCCCCTAGCATTCAGTCTGTATGTGTCCTTTGTACTAAGGTGAGTTTCTTTTAAGCAGCAGATTGAAGGTTTTTGCTTTTTGATCCAGTCGGCCACTTTGTGTCTTTTGATTGGAGCACTCAGTCCATTGACAATTAAGGTGATAATTGATAGATGTTTATTTATTGCCATTTTAAACTTCGTTTTCCAGTTGATTCTGTGATTGTCCATTCTTCCTTTCTGTTTTTGGTTGGATGATCTCCAATTATTTTCTGCTTGAGTACTTTTATTTTCATTTTTTGTGAATGTAGTGTTCAGTTTTGATTTGTGCTTGCCCTGTTTTTTAAGTAAGGTAACCCCTTCCTCTTATTGTATGTTTTAGCCTGATAGCCCTGTAGGTTCAAACACTTCATCACCAAAATAAAATTTAAAAAAAAAGAAAAAAAAAAGAATCTATTCATTTCCTTATTTCCCTTGCCCATGTTTTATGATTTTGATGTGTTTTTTTTAAATGTTACTTTATTTTAAACATCTTCATGATTATATCTGTATGCTTGCTTTTTTATGTGACTGCTCTCTGATGGTTGTTTCTTCTATCCTAGTTCTTCCTTCTTTTTATATATATATATATATATATTTTTTTTTTTTTCATTTAGAGAAGACCTTTCAGTATTTGTTTTTTAGCTTTTTTTTTGGTTGGAGAAATTTTTTATTTCCCCTTCTATTTTAAATGATAGAGTATTCTAGGTTGGATAGAGTATTCTAGGTTGCATATTTTTTCCTTTAAGTGCTTTAAATATCTCTTGTCATTCCCTCCTGGCCTGTAGAGTTTCTGTAGAGGAATCAGCTGACAGCCTTATGGGGGTTCCCTTATAAGTGACACTTTGCTTTTCTCTTGCTGCCTTTAGGAACCTCTCTTTATCATTAACTTTTGTCATTTTTATTATAATATGTCTTGGTGTAGGTCTGTTTGTGTTCAACTTGTTTGGGGCCCTCTGTGCTTCCTGTATCTTGAAATCAGTATCCTTTAGATTTGGAAAGTTAACAGCGATAATTTCTTCAAATATATTTTCAATCCCCTTTTCTTTTTCTTCTCATTCTGGAATTCCTATTATGCATAGATTAGCCAACTTTATATTATCCCATAGGTCTTTTACATTGCTTTCATGTTTTCTATCTGCTGTCCTGTTTGGGTGATTTCTATTATTCTATCTTCCACATCACTAATTTGTTTCTTTCCATTATTCATTCTGGTTTTTACTGCCTTTAGCTCTATTTTTATCTCTGCAAATGAATTTTCTAGTTTTTCATCACTTCTCCTTATATTTTCTAGTTCCTTTCTGAGGGGGTCTGCATTACTGTTAATATATGCTCTTAATTCCTTCAATATTTTCACTATCTCTCTTTTGAACTCCAAGTCTGTCAGACTGCAGGTCTCTTTCGTTGTTTACTGCTTTAGGTGAGTTCTCCTGTTTCTTTAACTGGGAATGGTTTCTGAGCTTTCATCTTGCTTGTGTTTTTCTTTTTCATGGTGGAGGTACGTTCCTTGTGGCCAGACAGGGCTTTCCCTGGTGCTCCTGGGCCTTGGAGGTCTTCCCGGGGGTGGATGGTGCTCGGAGGCTTTCTTGGGGGAAGTGCAGCATTTTCCGAGGGCAGGCAGACCTAGCCTGCTCATTCCGAGACAAAAGAGTGCTTCCCAAGGGTGGGTGGGACTGGCCTGTGCACACTATAGTGGAAGCACCTGTGGGCACGCAAGGCTTACCCTGGCACTCCTGATCCACAGAGCTCTTTCCAAGTGATGATGGTGCTGGGCGGATTGCTCCGTGGGAGTGCAGTGCTTCCCCAGGGCCGACAGGGCTAAGGAGCACTTCCCAAGGGCCGGTGGGACTGGCAGGTGCACACTGCAGTGTAGGCACACTTTCCGTGGCCGGGCAGGGCTTGCCCTGGCACTCTTGGGCTGCAGACCTCTTCTTGAGGGCGAGCGGTATCGCATGGCTTGCTTTGCAGGAGTGGGGCAGTGGATGGCTTTCCAAGGGTGGGGAGGCCAGTCCGCAGGGATGGCAGGTGGTTTCTGGCCAGGCATGCACAGGGGTTGGGGAGGGGAGATGCACTGGGAAGCTCTGCTCTCTGATAGCTGGCAGGCAAGCACGCATGCTGGGGTGAAAGGCGTATTCTATGGTGGCCAGCCCCTTCTTCTCTCCCCTCCCCAACAATGGTACCTTGTCTCTCCTGTGGGTCCAGACCTTCTACCAGGTTCCCTCTGTTGTGGCTTTCCACTCCCCATCCCTTAGCGTATTGCTCCCTCCACCCGTGATGCACTGCTTCCTAATCCCTTGGGCTGTCTCCACCCCATCAACCCCAGCCTGCTCCCAGGGACTAACCTCCAAGCCTAGGTCTCCGTGCCCAGCCCCACCGCATGTCTCAGATTTTGGTGTCTGTGCCAGTGGTTCATATAGTCTGTGTGGCTCTCACTCTGCTTTTTAGATCTCAGACCTCCTGCCACTCTTTTCTTGGAGTCTGGAGATCCCTCCAACTCAGTTGATCTTTCTGTCAGTTAGGTGACTTTCCAGGGTGTGGGTTCCCTTTCTCCTTCATAGTTCCCTCTCTGGAGTGCCAGTCTGGTCCTGATTCCCCATATCTCTCTCTCCTCTTTTTTCTTGTTTTACCCAGTTACATCAAGAGATTCTTGCCATTTTTGGAGCTTTAAGTTCTTCTGCCAGCATTCAGTTATTCTTTGTGGGTCGTTTTATGTGTAGATGTGTTTTTTTGTTGTGTTTGTGGGAGAGGGTGAGTGCATCCCCTTAGTCTTCCACCATCTTGCCTCCTCTCAATTGTCCTTGTTAAATCAGTTTAAATAATCCTTAACTGAAGAGTCATATTAGCAAAAATAGGTAAGAATTATCTCCACATACATTGCATATGAGTTTGTGTATACTTTTACATATGCAAATATAGAGTTAAATAATCAGTCTAACCCTTAGCAAGTAGGTAATCCTTTCATGTTATCTTTTAAGAATATGCATTTTAATTCATATCCCTTTTTAAAATTAATTTCAAAAATAGGAATAAATTTGCACTGTATGTGAATCATGATATATTAGCACAAACAGGCAACTTATCAGCTTGCTGATTCAGTTAGATTTTCATAGACCGATACACTCAAATATATTAAATATAAATAATTACGAATATGCTCATTTCAATTTCCCACGATTTCATCTTTATTTTTAATTACACAGCAACACTGATTACCAATAACGTTAAGTATAAACTTCAACAGAATGGCATTTCTTAGAACAATCAGAGAGCTTGATTAACCAAAGAATGGTGGAAGGTTTCTTTTCTTTGGGCTATGCTGATATCTGAGATACTTGAAGACACTGAATATATTGCATCGTGCTTTAAAAGGCCAGAAAACAACAATGTGTGGCAAATGTACAGAAGCTCATAGTATGAGAGGTTAGTATTTTTGCCGTTTTAAAATTAAAAGTGCTTTAAATATCAAATATACAGTAAAGGAAACATAGCTGCATTACTAAGAACTCATCTACTAGGCATAATGATTAAATCATAAAGAAAGGATTGAATTCACTCCTTCAACTCATACTGGCTATGTGAATATGGGCAATTTATTACTTAAAACTACTTGCTTTTCCATTTTCTCACCTGAAAATGAAAAAAATAAATAATAAGACCTATCTCATAATTTCTCATGAAAAATTCATTATATATGTGTGTGTGTGTGTGTATGTATATATATATATATATATACTTCTAATTTGGGCCTTGAAATATCGTAGGTGCTAATATAAATAGTAATATTTTATTACATTAGATTTAAAAATCTGAGAAACACAATATTTTGCTAAAAGTTAGATTTTTGTTTTAAAGAAAAAGAGAAAGTCCTTCGGATATCTGTATCGCAAAGTACTTTTCTTTTGTGTGAAAAACCACACTTGTGGTTGCACCTGGGAAAGGGGGAGGCAGTGGGATGGACTAGGGGTTTATGATTAGTAAAAGTAAACTATTATACTTAGAATGGATGGGCAATGAGGTCCTACTATACAGCACAGGGACTGTGTCCAGTCTCGTGAGATAGGACATGATAGGGGATGATATGAGAAAGAGAAAAAAATATGTGTATATGGATGGGTAACTTTTCTGCATTCCAGAAATTGGCACAACATTGTAAATCAACTATACTTAAGAAAAATAAATATATTAAAAAACACAGTTCCCACAATGGGATAGCCAATTCCCTATGTCTATCTTTCTATCTGGCATCTATCTATTATCTGTCATCTGTCTAACAGTCTGTCTAATCTTCCACTAGTTCTGCTTCTTTGGTTGAACACTCACTGATTTAGATATGGTTTCCATTATAAATTATTTAAAAAAAAAATCACAAGACCTATTCCTGTTTGAAAATTTCAATAATGTTACATTAAAGTTTCTAAGACAATCTGGAATAAAGAACCCTAACTTTTCATCAAAGAAAATGGAAAACAATTTTATACTTATTTGAACTTACATTGTGTGTCTGGACTCTACATAATTATAGAATATTTGAAAAGTGGTAAGAAAACAAACATCTTCCTTCAAGGAGCTCACTGTCCTTGAAGGAAAAAAAATATATAATTTTTGACTGGACTAATTGGTATAAAATGCTTTTACAACACTTAACCAGCCAATTGATGGATATTTGTGATTGAACAACTCCTGTACTGAAGATTGTTTATTTTATTGACAGGGTAATCAATAAAGGAGATTTAATGTGTTCTAAACAGTTACTAAACTTTATCCATCTTATTCTTAATTAGGGTTGTTTGTGGTTTCTTTGACTACCTTTTTTATTCAAAGGGGGAAAGGATGTTAAAACATAGAATATGGTTTGTAGCTCCAGTGAATCTTGGCACAATCCAAATCTCATTTAGATTTAATAAATTATTAGAGCTAATTGTGTTCTGACAATTTCTCATTTGGAGATGTAGCTCTTAATGATTTCGGTATGAGGCATCTTGGTGCTAACACACATTTGAAATTGTCATATGGTGTTCAATGAAGTTGCAGTGCTCCTGTTTTATTCCAAACCTATATGATGTTAATTTTTCAGAAGCAAAATTTATATTTTTAAAATGAGTGCATATTTTTTTTTGTCTTTTTGCTATATCTTTGGGCCGCTCCCACGGCATATGGAGGTTCCCAGGCTAGGGGTCGAATCGGAGCTGTAGCCACCGGTCTACGCCAGAGCCACAGCAATGCGGGATCTGAGCCGCGTCTGCAACCTACACCACAGCTCACAGCAACACCGGATTGTTAACCCACTGAGCAAGGGCAGGGACCAAACCCGCAACCTCATGGTTCCTAGTCGGATTTGTTAACCACTGCACCACGATGGGAACTCCAGAGTGCATATTTTAAAATCAAATCAAACAACTCTTGAAAAACTAGATAATAATTGCAGTGCTATACAATGCCAGAATATATAAAGGTTGATATATTTTTTCCTACATTTTAACATGAGGTACATTTATGAAATTTATGATTATTGAATCATTTAATTTCCACAAATATCAGTTTTGTTTCTGGAGCCTCAGTTACTCACCTGGCCAGCAGGTAAAGGGAGTGACATTAAAGATGGATAAGAACCTCTAAACGTGGTTTCAATAGGAAAGAACAGAAGAGGCAGGGTAAATAGATTCAGGATTGGTAGTTTGAATAATGTCAGGGGTCTTCTAGGACTGGGAAGTTTTCCCGTTGTTGCTTGGTACCTTGCCCTGAGGTAATCATAACAAGAAAATAGTGGAGCAGAGTTTGAGTCTGCTCAAGTAAGGCTCTGTATTGGTTGCTTTGCAAATGAAAGGAGCACTCTCAGGTGAGTCTTTTACTATCTCAAAGAACTGGCTAGCCCTGGGAGAGGGAGTTTCTCCAGAATCTGCAAACCTCCATTTGTCAAAGCATCAGAAATACAGAAAATAAAAAAGCTTGAGTAATACTCTGTCTCCTTTCTCTAACCACACAGTTCTCTTCCCAGGAAGCAAACAGTACTAATAATTTTATTTTCAGATATAATCTATGTGTTTTCTAATATATGTAGTTGTACATTTTTTTACAAAGTAATTGCATACTGTATTTCTACTGTAATGCACTTTGCTTTTAGTTAACTATATATAAATACTCATATATTAGAAGGTTTTTATATATAGCTTCCAATTTTTCTTTGATTTATTTTGCAAATTAGTTCTGAAGAATAACATTAGATTAATATATTTGATCATTCTTTTGAAGGACATTGTTTTAACCTCTTGTTAACACAAATGAATTTATAAGAAATATGTTTATTCATATGTAATAGTACATATATTGTTATTTATAGGAATTAAATGGACGTGGATTTATTTATTTTTTTATTTTTATTATACTTGATTTACAGTGTTCTCTCAAATTCTGCTGTACAAGAAAGTGACACAGTCATATTTTTCTCATATTATCCTCCATCATGTTATATCATAAGTGGCTAGGTATATAGTTCCCTGTGCTATACAGCAGTATCTCATTGCTTATCCACTCCAAAATTCAGTATTTTGCATGTACCAGCACCAAACTCCCAGTCCATCCCACTGCTTCCTCCTCCCCCTAGGTAACCATCCCTTGGCAACCGCAAGTCTGTTCTCCAAGTCCATGAGTATCTTTCTTTTCTGTAGGTAGGTTCATTGGTGCCTTATATTAGATTCCACATATAAGCAATATCATATGGTATTTGCCTTTCTCTTTCTGACTTAACTTGGTATGAGAGTCTCTAGTTCCATCCATGTTGCTGCAAATGGCATTATTGTGTTCTTTTTTATGGCTGAATAGTATTTCATTGAGTCTATATATCACATCTTAATCCTTTCACCTGTTAATGGAAATTTAGATTGTTTCATGTCTTGGCTATGGTCAGTAAGGCTGCAGTGAACACAGGTGTGCATATATCTTTTTCAGTGAAAGCATTGTCCATATACATGCCCAGGAGTGGGCTTGCTGGGTCATATGGTAGTTCTGTATTTAGTTTTCTGAGGTACCTTCATGCTGTTTTCCATAGGGATAGTACCAATTTATGTTCCTACCCATAATGAATGAGGGTACCTTTTTCTCCACACTCTCTCCAGCATTTTTACTTTGTTGACTTGTTAATGATGGCCATTCTGACCAATGTGAGGTGGTACCTCATTGCAATTTTGTTTTGAATTTCTCTAATAATTAATGATGTTGAACATTTTTTCATGTTCCCTTTGGTCGTCTGTATATGTTCCTTGGGGAAATGTCTATTCATGACTTCTGCCCAGTTTTCAATTGGGTTGTTGGTTTTTTTGCTCTTGAGTTGCATAAGTTGTATTTTTTAGATATTAAGCCCTTGTCAGTTGCATCATTTGAAACTATTTTCTCCCATTCCATAGGTTGTCTTTTTGGTTTTTTTTAGTGGTTTCCTTTGCTGTGCAAAACCTTGTAAGTTTGATTAGGTCCCATTGGTTTATTTTTGTTTTTATTTCTGTTGCCTTGGGAGATTGACCTAACAAAACATTTGTACTGTCAATGTCATAGAATATTTTGCCTGTGTTCTCTTCTAGGAGTTTTATGGTGTCTTGTGTTGTGTTTCAGTCTTTAAGCCATTCAGAGTTTATTTTTGTTCATTGTGAGAGGGTGTGTTCTAGTTTCATTGATACACATGCAGCTGTCCAGTTTTCCTAGCACTACTTCCTAAAGAGACTTTTTCCCATTTTATATTCTTGCCTCCTTTGTCAAAGATTAATTGACCATAGGTGTCTCGCTTTATTTCTGGATTCTCTATTCTGTTCCATTGGTCTGAATATCTGTTTTTGTACTAGTACCACACTGTTTTGATTACTGTCACTTTATAGTAATGTCTGAAGTCTGGAAGAGTTATGTCTCCTGTTTTTTGTTTGTTTGTTTGCCCCCCCCCCCGGGTTGCTTTGGAAATTCTTGGTCTTTTACGGTTCCGTATACATTTTGGATTGTTGGGATTACATTGAATCTGTAGATTGCTTTGGGTATTATGGCCATTTTAACTATTCATTCTTCTGATTCAGGAGCATGGAATATCTTTCCACTTCTTTGAATCCTCTTTAATTTCCTTGAGTAATGTTTTATAGTTCTCAGCATGTCAGTCTTCCACATTGTTAGTTAGGTTTATTCCTAAGTGTTAAATTTTTAGTGGTGTGATTTTAAAAGGTATTGTATTTTTGTATTCCTTTTCTAATATTTCATTGTCAGTATACAAAAATGCAACCAATTTCTGAATTTAATCTCATATCCTACTACTTTGCTGAATTCATTGATCAGTTGAGTAGTTTTTGTGTGAAGTTCTTCAGGTTTTCTATATATAGTAGCATATCATCTACATAGAGTGACAGTATTACCTCTTTTTTTTTCAATTTGGATATCTTTAATTTCTTTATTTTGTCTGATTGCTGGGACTAGGACTTCCAATACGATGTAGATTAAAAGTGATGACAGTGGAATTCTTGTCTTATTCCAGATTTTAGTGGGAAGGCTTTCAGCTTTTCTCTTTTGAGTATTTTATTGGCTGTGGGCATGTCATAAATGGATTTTATTATGTTAAGGTATGTTCCCTCTATACCCGCTTTGGTAAGAATTTTTTATATAGAATGGATGTTGGCATTTTTCAAGTGCTTTTTCTGCATCTATTGAGATGATCGTGTGGTTTTTGACTTTTGTAAATGTGGTGTAGGACATTGATTGATTTGTATATGTGCAACCATCCTTGATGTCTCCCACTTGGTTGTGGCGTATAATCTTTTTTATATGTTTTGGATTCGGTGGGCTAAAATTTAGTTGAGAATTTTTGTGTCTATATTCATCAAAGATATTGGCCTATAATTTTATTTTTTCATAGTATCTTTGATTTAGTTATTAGGGTGATGTTGGCTTCATAGAAAGTCCTTGGGGGTATTCATTTTTCTTCAGCATTTTGGAAGAGTTTAAGAGGGATGGATATAAGTTCATCTGTGTATGTTTGGTAGAATTCACCTGTGAAGCCTTCTGGTCCTGGACTTTTATTTATAAGAACTGTTTTCATTACATATTAAATTTCATTTCTAGTGATCAGTCTGTTCAGTTTATCTGTTTATTCTTGATTTACTTTTGGTGGGCTGTATGTCTCTAGAAAATGGTCCATTTCTTCTAAGTTGTCCAGTTTGTTGTCATATAATTATTCATAGTGTTCTCTTATGGTTTTTGTATTTCTGCAGTGAATATTGAGATTTCTATTTTTCATTTCTTATTTTGTTTGAGTTCTTTCTCTCTTCTTTTTGGTGCTCCTGGCCAGAGGTTTGCCAATTTTATCTACCCTTTCAAAGACCCCGTTCTTGGTTTTATTGATTTTTTTCTTTGTTGAATCTCTATTGATTTCCCCCTTGACCTCTATGGTTTCTTCCCTCTGCTGACTTTAGGATTCGTCTTTTCTTCTTTTTCTGATTCATTTAGGTGTTGGGTTAAGTGGTCTATTTGAGATTTTTCTTCTCTTTTGGGGAAGGCCTGTATCACTATGAATTTCCCTCTGAGCATTGCTTTTGCAGCATCCCATAGGTTGTGAATGGTTGTGTTTTCATTATCATTTGACTTGAGAATTGTTTGTTTGTTTTTTGTCTTTTGTCTTTTTAGGGCTCACCCACAGCATATGGAGTTTGCCAGGCTAGGGGTTGAATTGGAGCCGTAGCTGCTGGCCTACACCACAGCCACAGCAATGCAGGATCTGAGCCATGTCTGCGACCTATACCACAGCTCACAGCAACATCAAATTCTTAACCCACTGACCAAGGCCAGGGATCTAACCCACATCCTCATGGATACTAGTCAGGTTCATTAACCACTGAGCCACAGCAGGAACTTCTTGAGGTATTTTTTTAAATTTACCTTTTCATTTACTCATTGACACATTGGTTTTTTAGTAGCATGTTTTTTAGTCTCCATGTAGTCAGTTTTTTCTCACTTCTTTTCCTGTGGTTGATAGAATAATAGAAACCACCCAGTCAGGACAGCAGACAGAAAAACAAATGAAAAAACAGGAAAGCAATATAGGAGATCTGTTGGATAATATAAAGCAGGACAATCTATGCATAATAGGGGTTCCAGAAGGAGAATAAAAAGAAAAGGGGATTGAAGATATAGTTGAAGAAATTATGGCTAAAAACTTTCCAAATCTAAAGGAAATAGATATCAAGATACAGGAAGCACAGAGGACCCCAAACAAGTCAAACCCAAACAGGCATATTATAATAAAAATGGCAGAATTTAAAGATAAATAGAGGATTCTAAAGGCAGCAAGAGAAAAACAAAGAGTTAATTATAACAGAACCCCCATAAGGCTATCAGCTCATTTCTTTACAGAAACAGTACAGGCCAGAAGAGAGTGGCAAGATATATTCAAAGTTTTAAATGGGAAAAATTTTGCATCCTAGAATACTCTACCCAGTGAGAATATCATTTAAAATAAAAGAAAGAATTTTTCTAATAAACTAAAACTTAAATAGTGTAGCAATACTAAACTCATTCTAAAAGAAATACTGAAAGAGCTCCTGTAAGTAAGAAGAAATGGGATGAAGGAAATCACCATTGGAAAGCAGTCACTTAAATAAGTCAGTATACAGGTCCAAGGGAAAAAAATCTATTGTAAAAGCAGTGATAAACACGAGGAACAGCAAAAGGACAAGCAGGATGATGTTCAAAAAGTGCACAAAATCATAAAATGTGGGAAGCAAAGTAAGAAAATCTAGACTCTTTTTTTTTTTTCTAGAATGTATTTGAGTCTATATGACTATCAGGCTAAAGCAAACAGATGCAGGAAGGGAATAACGTACTTGAAAAACAGGGCAACCACAGATCAAAACCAAACATTACATTCAGAAAAACTAAAAAGAGGAGGACACAAGCATAAAATAAATGGAAATCATCCAACCAAAAATATAAATAATAAACATAGAATCAACTGGAAAACAAGGTTTAAAATAGAAATAGATACATATTAACCAATACTTACCTTAAATGTCGAAGGACTGAATGCTCCAATCAAAGGACAGAGTGGCAGATTTAATACAAAAAACAAGAGCTTACAATATGATGTCTACAAGAGACTCACCTTAGGGTGAAGGACACGTATAACTTGAAAGTGAAGGGATGGAAATATATATTTCATGCAAATTAAAAACAAGAAAGCAGGAGTTGCACTACTCACTTCAGACAAAATAGACTTTAAAATGAATGCTATAAAGAAGACAACAAAGAATACTATTTAATGATAAAAGGATCCATTCAAGATGAGGATATTATACTCCTCAATATATATGCCTCTAATACAGGTGCAGCCAAATTCATACAACAATTACTAACAGACATAAAAGGAAAAATTGATGGGAATACAATAATAGTAAAAGACTTTAACACCCTACTCACATCAACAGACAGATCCTCCAGACAGAAGGTCAGTAAGACAGAGAGATCCTAACTGACACAATAGAAAAATTGGGCTTAATTGACATTTTCAGGACATTGCATCCAAAAAAAAAAATCAGAACCTACTTTCTTTTCAAGTGCATATGGAACATTCTCAAGGACCAGCCACATACAGGGGCACAAAACCTCTGCAAATTTAGGAGTATAGAAATTATTTCGAGTATCTTCTCTTACCACAATGGCATAAAACTAGAAATCAACTACAGGAAATTATGTGAGAAAAAAACTGATTATAGGGATAAACATTTAGAATTATGATGTATGTTGACAAATTTTCCTCCATAAAGATCATTACAGTTTGCATTCTCACCAACATTTGAGAAAGTCTGTTTCCTTCACTCTCAAAGTCACGCTAGCAAAGTATTTATCAATTTTGTTTTAATCTTAAGAAAAACCGTATTTCCTCTATACTTATTTAAGCATATATATAAAACACATGTAATTATTAATATTGTGATATATTTAATATTTATTTAAGTTTTTTTTAGTTATAATCAACATACTTGCCTCTTACATTTCCTTTCTCATATTCTTCCTTTATGGTTTTTATATTAATGCCCTACCAGTTTTATAAAATACTTTTAGGAATCGTCCCTCCTTTTGCATTTTTGAATATATGATAGGGATTATCTGCTTCTTGAATTTATGTTAAAAATTGCCTTAAAATTGTGACTTGCTAAGTCATAACATGTGGCTTACATGAATCCATATGAGTCAAATTTATGACTTTTACCCATGACTTTCATCTGTTTTCTAATTTGGAATTTTGCATGTATTTTAAGTTCAAGACAATTTAATAATATTTTAAATCAAAGTTTAATATTCCACGAATTGTCTGATTATTTTATTCACAAATGAAAAAAATAAATGGTGCCCAAATTAGAGAAATGCTTTGCCTAAGAATGGATTAATGATTTTCTTAATACATGAACTCAAAATCCCTCTGTTGTTCACACACATACTTATGTTATTAAAGATTTCTTAGTAGCACTAAGTTTGCACCACTAAACTTTTTTTCATTAAAGTCCTGGTTCACTTTTCTTTTTGTTGATTTGTTAGTTTCTGAGAAATAGATGATTCAACTAGAGTAGTCTGCTTCTCTTAGAAATGTTTTACAAGTTGCCTAAGAACACAGCATGTCACCTGTAAGCGTATTCTCACTAACACATTAAAATTATGATACTACTGTAGCATATTTGCTCCCTGACCTTATCCTATTCCACAAGGACTCAAGAGAAGGGACACCCTTCCCATGGTATGTATTCCTCACCACTACCCCATTTTGTTCTTAAGATTTAGTTCTTCATTTTAAGTGAAGAAATAAAGCCTCTACTACAGATGAGTGATGGCAGGAATGAGGGATGATATTCTTTAACCTAACTCTACCCTTACTAAGTTGGCTCTCTTGTCATGACAGGTCCATTGACATAGTAATAGCTTAACCCAACAAAACTGTCACAGAGCTTACAAAAATATTTTGCACAATTTGAAACAAAGCTTTCCCAGCTATTAAGTATCTATCATGCATTGAAACAAAGAAAATTTCAATAATAACAATATTATATTTGTATTTGCATTTGTACTCTTGATACCTACTAGAAATAATATGGTGCTATAAAGATGTAAATTAATATTATTTTGATTTTTCTATTTTTTATAGGTAAAGTAGTGAGACTTCTAGAGATTCAGAGAGGTGCCATTTTGTGAAAGATTATGCATTTTTTTATCCTCTAGCTGGGCATTCCTCTGAATTCACCATACTTGCATTAATATCACTGAGCTTTTTCCTGAGTGTAAGAAAACAGGATGCTTTGCTGCACTTATAATCAAGCATCAACTGAGAAAAAAAAATCACCTTTCTGACAGTTCCATCATGAATATTACCTCTATAACTAGAGAAGCCAAAAGAATATTGAGGATACATCAGATGTGATTAAGCTCTATATTTGAATACCTTCACTTCTCAAGACTCATTCCAGAGTATGACATGGTATTTGTGGAAAGTTAATAGATACAAATTCATATTTAATGTGATGTGTCACAATTTATTTTTTGATGCTGAAATTATTTTCTGTAGACAGAATTCAGTAAGATATAAAAAGAAAACATTGCCCTTCCTTTGGAGTTTCAATGGACTAATGTGTGGTTAAACAGTGAGTTTATTATGTAAGGATGCCAGAAATCATTAATGAATGCATTTCTAGTACAGAAAAAAAAAAAAAAAAAGCTACACCAGTGACAGTAAAATCCACTCACTTGGTTTAATTTTTAGAGCTCCATTTCAAAAAAGTCTGACAACCAAATGTTGCCTGTATAGGGACATTTTTTTTGCCTACAGATTTCAAGGGGCTGTTTGCAGATTCCATTTAGGGGATAAGTACTTAATGCCCAAATTGGTTAATTGAACCTATTAATAAACAGTAAATAAAATTATAATACACAAAAAAGAAAGATGAAAGTATGTCCTCATCACTTTCTCCCAGGATCTCCTACCCTGGAAATGACATTATTGTTATTTTAATAAGTGGGAATTAAGCAATCTTTTCTTCTTCCCCATTTCTAGCAGCATAATTTTTTTTTCTTTTGCAAAATTCTAACAAAGAGGAACTGCTTGGCTCCACTATCCAGGCATACTACTTCAGTGACTTAACAAAGAAACACTGGCTAGACCAGAATGAGTGAAAATATCTTAGGCTATTCAGACCGAATGAACCATGAACCCAATGTGGTGCCACTTAGCTATTTAGATGACAAAAATCCCTCTCCTTTTTTTTTTTTTACTTTCTTTCAAAAGTTATTGTTCTTTCTCATTTGATGAATACATGTTTGCAAATTATTTAATAGTTTAAATAAGTTAAATTGAGTATTAACAATGATGTGTAATTTCTCACTTAATTGAACTGTACATGTATTATAAAACAGTTTGTTTCAAACTAAAAGGGAAAGATATCTTCATAATCATCCAGTCTAAATCCCTTGCTTTACAGAAACAGAAACTTTTGCTTTGGAATAAAAAATGACTTGCCCAAATTCAAACAGCTAGAATCCGCAGTCCTGCTAAGTATGTACTGTTGTACCCTATACTCTGACCACATATGTGTTTTAATTCCTTTTATATCTCTGCTACACATTTGCATATATGTGGAGTTCACCCTCTTTCTTTCTCTATCATTTTGTACACTAGACCATTTAAAATGTCATTTAAAAAGCTTTTCTTACACCCTAATAATTCTAGTAGGATGTACTTTCTGCTTCCTTTACATCTACCTTGTTATTTAACTTTGAGGATCCAAGATCCACTCACTTTTAGTATTATTATTTGTTTACTTGCTTCAATTCTTTTTTCTACCCTCCTTCAGCTATAAGTTTATTGAAGACAGACAGTTATTTTATCTTTGATGTTCTCTATTATATCTAATGTAATATCTCATTTAAAACAATCAATAAGTACATCTATTTTTTGTTTTTAATTTGCAGCTGTATTTTAACTCAGGACCCTGACTTCTGACTCAAAGCAATGTAGCTTTTTTTCCTACTACACTGCATAGTAAGCAACACCAGCAGACAAGTCAAATAGGTAAGGAAGGCTGTATTCATGACTATTGCAATAGAGGAGAGGACCAAACACAGTTCCTCCTTTGAAACAAAGGGTAGGATAGTTTTTAACACAGGGAAGACCTGGTGGAAAGGTAGGATATTTATGAGGATTTTGGTAAATGTGTTTAGGTTATCTATTTGCTAAGTAGCTCCTAACTTGGGTTTCCACATTCATATAGAAATTGGGAGATAGGGGTGCTATTTTTTTTTTAAATAAATACATTCAAAGAAGTGCTCCCAGGTGCCCAAGAAAGACTTTCATATGTATTAAAACTGGCGAAAGTCTAAGAGAAGGTTTATATTGCCAAAAAGAAGTGAAAGAATTTACAATTGCAAGTTTTAAAAAGTAAATGCTCTAAAAAATAGAAAAATAAAAGGGGGGAGATCTGTGGCCTACAGTTAGGAAGAAACCTATCTAGAATTTAATTAAGCTGAAGAGTAGGTTAAGATTATTGGTAACCCTCAATTCTATTAACAGTGATACTATAGTTAATTTTTGAGGCAAGTAATAGGAAAATTATTCCTTTTAATTATTATTAAAAAATGGACTAGTTAGCCCTTTTACTCCTTTATATAATCAGAAGTTCCAAGGAACTGTGGGTCCAGGACTGGTTAACAGAACAGCCTAAGGATGTCACTAAAGACTATTTCTTGATTTATTTGTTTATTTTATTATAGTTGATTTACAGTGTTTCTTCAATTTCTCTTGTACATTAAAGTGACCCAATCAAATAAAGTTCCCTGTGCTGTACAGTAAGAACACATCGCCCATCCATTCCAAATGTTACAGTTTGCACCCATCAACCCCAAACTCCCCATCCATCCCACACCCTTCCTCTACCACAGCCACTACCCCCAGCAACCACAAGTCTGCTCTCCATGTCTGTGATCTGTTTCCATTTTGTAGATAGGCTCATCTGTGCCGTAGTTTAGATTCCATGTATAAGTGGTATCATATGGCATTCACCTTTCTCTTTCTGACTTAACATAGTATGAGAATTTCTAGTTCCATCCACATTGCTGCAAATGGCATTATTTTGTCCTTTTTTGGATGAGTAGTATTCTGTTGTATATACATACCACAACTTCTTAAACCATACATCCATCCATGGCTATTTAGGCTGTTTACTTATCTTGGTTATTTCGAATAGTGTTGCAATGGGGAGTTCCTATTGTGCCTCAGCAGTAACAAAACTGACCAGTATCTATGAGAATGCAGGTTCAGTCCCTGGCCCTGCCCAATAGGTTAAGGATCCATCATTGCCTTTAGCTGCAGTGTAGGTTATAAACAAGGCTTGGATCCTCCATTGCTGTGGCTGTGGCATAGGCCAGTAGCTACAGCTCTGATTTGATCCCTAGCCTAGGAATCTGCATATGCTGCAGGTGTGGCCTTAAAAAGACCAAAAAAAAAAAAACTGTTGAAATGAACATAGGGGTGCATGCATCTTTTTGAATGAATGTTTTGTCCAGATATATGCCCAGGAGTGGGATTGTTGGATTATATGGTACTTCTATATTTAGTTTTCTGAGGTACCTCTATACTGTTTTCCATAGTGGTCACAGCCATTTCTGATAAAAACTCTCCAGAAAGTGGGCATAGAGGGAACCTACCTCAACATAATAAAAGCCATATTTGACAAACCCACTGCTAACATCATTCTCAATGGTGAAAAACAAAACATTTCCACTAAGATCAGGAACAAGACAAGGATATCCACTTTCACAACTACTATTCAACATAGTTTTGGAAGTTCTAGAAATGGCAATCAGAGAAGAAAATGAAATAAAATGAATCCAAATTGAAAAGAAGTAAAACTATCACTGTTTGCAGATGACATGATGTTATACTTGGAAAACCCTACAGACTCTACCAGAAAACTGTTAGAACCCATCAATTAATTTGGCAAAGTTACAGGATACAAAATTAATACACAGAAATTGATTGCATTTTTGTATACTGACAGTGAAGGATCAGAAAGAGAATTCAGGGAAACCATCCCATTTACTATCACATCATAAAGAATTAAAATACCTAGGAATAAACCTACCTAAAGAGGGAAAAGATCTATACTCTCAAAACTATGAGACACTGATGAAAGAAATCAAAGTCAACACAGATAGAAAGATATACCATGGTCTTGATTTGGAAGAATCAACATTGTCAAAATGACTGTACTACCCAAAGCAATCTACAGAGTCAGTTCAATCTCTATCAAATTACCAAGGGCATTTTTTTCACAGAACTAGAATGGAATATTTTAAAAGTTATGTGGAAATACAAAATACCCCTAATAGCTAAATCAGTATTGAAAAAAAAAAACGGAATTGGAGTAGTCAGGCTCCTTCAGACAATATTACAAAGCTATAGTTATCAAAACAATACAATACCAGCAGAAAAACAGAAATATAGATCCATGGGACAGGATAGAAAGCCCAGAAATAAACTCAAGAACCTATAGTCAACTAATCTATGACAAAAGAGGCAAGATCATGCAGTGGAAGAAAGATGGTGTCTTCAGTAAATGGTGCTGGGAAACCTGGAAAGCTATAGGTAAAAGATGCAACAAAAAGAGACTATTAATTTCTAATATTCTACTGTGGTATGTCCCCCATGCTGGCCAAGTCATTATTATGGTCACAAAATTAGAACTAAATCTTCAGCCACTTCTTATAATGACAACAATATATTTGGGACAACCTATGGAATGGGAGAAAATAATTGCAAATGATGCAACAGACAAAGGCTTAAGCTCCAAAATATATAAACAACTCATACAACTCAACAGCAAAAAAAAACTAAACAACCCAATTGAAAAATAGGCAAAAGACCTTAATAGATGTTTCTCCAAAGAAGACATACAGATAGCCACCAGGCACATGAAAAAATGCTCAATACCACTAATTATTAGAGAAATGCTCATCAGGACTACAATAAGGTATCATCTCACATCGATTAGAATGGCTATCATTGATAAGTCCAAAGAACAAATGCTAGAGAGGGTGTGGAGTGTAAATTGTTACAATCACTATGGAAAACAATATGGAGGTACCTCAGAAAACTAAATATAGAACTCCCATATGATCCAGGAATCCCACTTCTGGGCATATATCCGGACAAACATTTCATTCAAAAAGATACATGCACCCCTGTGTTAATTGCAGCATTACTCACGATAGCTAGGACATGGAGACAAACTAAATACCCATCAAGAGATGAATGGATTAAGAAGATGTAGTACATATATGCAATGGAACACTACTCAGCCATATCAAAGAACAAAATTATGCCATCTGCAGCAACATGTATGGAACTAGAGATTCTCATACTAAGTGAAGTCAAAAAGAGAAAGGCAAATACCATATGGTATCACTTATATATGGAATCTAATATATTAGACAAATGAACCTATCCACAGAAAAGAAACAAACTCATAGACTTGGAGAACAGACTTGTGGTTTCCAAGGGGGGGTGGGAGGGACTGGTATTTTAGTAGATCCAAAATAATTTGGAGTGGATAAGCAATGAGATCCTGCTGTATAGCACAGGAAACTATATCCAGTCACTTATGATGAAACATGATGGAAGAAAATATGAGAAAAATAATGTGTATATGCATGTATAACCAGATCACTTAGCTATACAGCCAAAATTGACAGAACATTGTAGCTCAACTATAATTTAAAAAAGGTCTCAATCGATTTCTAGGTAATATATTCTTTTAGGCCTCATTCGCTAGAATTTGATCACATTCTCCTTCCAAATGTGAACCTAGAAGGATGAATCAAAACTCTTGATTATTTTACCACTATCAAGATTTACTCCTGTATTCATTGAGTAAGAATGTGTTTTAAAAGTTTTTCTTTTTTTTTATAAGAGTATAGAAATGATTATGGGGTAAGCAGCCAAAAATGTTGAGTGATGTTGAGCATAATTTATGTGTTTTTTGTCCATTTGTGTGTCTTCTTTGAAGAAATATCTATTTATATCTTATGCCCATTTTTTGATTGGGTCACTTATTTGCTTTTCGGTGTTGAATTACATGAGTGGTTTGTATGTTTTGGAGATTAATCCCTTGTAGGGCACTATATTTGCAATTATATTCTCCCATTCTGTGGGGTGTCTTTTTGCTTTTTCATGTTTTCCTTTGCTGTGAAGAAAGCTTTTAAGTTTAATTAGGTACCATTTGTTTATTTTTGTTTTTACTTTCATTATTCTAGGCAGTGGAGTGAGTCTTATGTTTTTTATTGTTGTTATAAACAATACATTTTATATTGCTTTTTATATTTATTTTGCTGGTATCAACCATGCAGTTGATCTTCATACCAATTTTAAACCTAGAAATTTGCAAAAGTAATTGATAATCCTAATAATTTTACTACTTATTTTCTTGGTTTTTTTTCTATGTAAGTTTTCATCATAACTTCTCTAAATACTGACAGTTCTGCTTTTTTCCCAATTCTTATATTTTTTTGTTATTTTCCTATATTACTGCCTTGGTTACATCTTGGGTTCAGTATTGAATGGAATTGGTTACAGTGGGTTTTCTCCTTTTGCTCCTGATATCAGAATGAAAAGTTTTGACTTTGGAGATTGAATAGTTTTGTTAAGTATTTTTAACAAATTAGGATAGTTTCCTTTTTGTCTACTAAGAATGTTTCCCATGCAGGTGAATTGATTGAAGATTTTTTAATTTATTTCAGAAGTTTCTTTATTAGATTACAAAATGCATGCAGAAAGGTGATCATATTCATGTGATTATCACCTAGATCAAGATAGTGAACAGTAACAGCATTCACATAAAATCCATTTATACTCTCTGCCAGTCACTTTTCCTTTCCTTCCCCTCCCACCCATAGATCAGTAATGCCTGATTTTAGAACTTACATAAATAGAAACATGCCATGGATTCTCTTTTGCTTTAGTCATCTTTAACTCAAATTACTTTCATGATACCCATGTTGTTACGTATAGCTGTAGTTCTTTCAATGTTATTGATAAATGGTATTCAGTGTTTTGACCACTATATGTTTATGTGTTCCAGTGCTGGTAGTTATTCATGTTGTTTCCAGTTTTTGCATACTATGGATGGCACTGCTCTGAATGCTCTTGTGCATGTAAGTTTGAGAACACATATATGCATTTATATTACATACATGCCTAGGAATGGAAATTGCAATATAAAGTATGCATTTGTTCAACTTGACTAGATATTGCCAAATAGTTTACCAAAGCAGTTGTTACCATCTTATACATTCATCGATTGTGTATGTGAGTAACAGTAGCTCTAAGTGAATATATATGTATTTTTCTACTTTCTATCAATCATCTATCTGTATATGTATCTATCATTTTTGAGTTTAGCAATTTTAATTAGTATGTAATAGTCTTCAATTGTGGTTTTAATTTGCACTTCTCTGATGATGAATGTCATTAACAAACTTATGTCATCATTTATGAAGTGCCTTTAAATATAAATTTGTACATCCATTAAGGAAAACAGCATGAAGGTTCCTCAGAAAATTAAAAATTAAATATAAAAATATGATATAGCAATCCTACCTCTGGGAATATACTGAAAATAATTAAAATCAGGATGTCAAAGAAATATCTGCATTATTATGTTTAGTCTAGTGTTATTTATATTAGCAAAGATGTGGAAAAAAACTTAAATGTTTATCAATAAATTAATGAATAAAATGTCGGATATCCATACATTAGAATATTAACCTTAGCTATTTGCTACAACATAGATGAACTTAGAAAACATTATGCCAGACACAGAATAAATGCTACAGAATTCCACTATTTAGGAATCTAACATAATTGAACTCATGGCAGCAAAGAGGAGAGCAGTGGTTACCAGGCACTGAGGGAGGGGAGAATTGGGGAGAAGTTATTGATCACAGTGTACATAGTATCACTTATGCAAGATAAAAAAGTCCTAGAGATCTATTGTACAACACAGTGCATGTAATTAATAATACCATATCGTATATTTAAAAATTAAGAGGATGGAAATTATGTTAAAAATTCTTATTAAAAAATAAAGGAGGAAGCTTCTAGAGGTGATGGTGACGATAGTTTTAGAGCATTTATCTCTTTCAAATATATATATTAAATATATGTACAGCTTTTTTGGATGCTAATTTTTTTTTATCTTTTTAGGGTCACACCTGCAGCATATGGAGGTTCCCAGGCAAGGTGTCAAATCAGAGCTATAGCCACTGGCCTACACCACAGCCACATCAACATGAGATCTTAACCCCATCTGCAACCTACGCCACAGCTTATGGCAACGCTGAATCCTTAAGGCACTGAGTGAGGCCAGGGATCAAACCTGAGTCCTCATGGATACTTGTCAGATTAGCTTCTGCTGGGCCATGATGGAAATTCCATGTACAACTTTTTCGTATGTTAATTAGAGCTTAACTATTTTTTCTATTGAGTTGTCCGCATCTTCTTAATTGAAATATAAGATCAGATTGTTATATAGCCTCTGTCAAGCTCTTTGATAACTATATGTATTGCAAAATACTTTCATCTAGCATATGGCTTGTTTTCTATTTTTTAATGACATTTAAAAATGAACTTAATATTTATATAATCCAATATTTTATGCTTTCTTATGTAGTAGAATTTTTGCCTACATCCAAATTTTGAAGATACTCTATTTTGTATTCAAAAATTTTGGTTTGTTTTTTATTAATCTATCTTTGACATTTAGGTTTAGATTTACAATTCCTTTACTATTGATTTTTGCATATAATATTGTATTAGTTTTCTGTTACTGGTATAACAGACTGCCACAAATTTAGTGCCTGAAAATACACAAATCTATTATAGGTATTTGGTGTTTTCTTAACTTATTTTCTGTTCCATCTGTCTATTCTTGTGTTGACATCATGTCATGTTAATTACTTCTATTTTTAATAACTCTTTGTATCTGGTAGTTATGCAGCTAAATTGTTTTACTTCAAGTTTACCTTGGCTTATAGAGGTCTTTTGAATGATTAGAAATATTTTAGATTGACAATGTCAATTTCTAGGAATTTGTAGGAATTTTATTTGTACTGAATTAAACTTGGGGAAAAACTGACATATTTTTAATATTTTTTATATATTTAGATCTTCCTTATGTTTCATCAACAACATTTTGTATTTTTCAGTGTAAAGATCTCTAAGCTTCTATGAGATTTGTTCATAGCTGCTTCATGCTTTTTATTTTTGTTTTTCAAAATATTTCTGTTTTTTGCTAATACATGAAGTGCAATATATTTACCTATATTAACCTTTATTCAGTGATGTGTTATGTTTATCATTTTTTTTTTGGTCTTTTTGCTATTTCTTGGTCTTGGGCCGCTCCCGCGGCATATGGAGATTCCCAGGCTAGGGGTCCAATCGGAGCTGTAGCCACTGGCCTACACCAGAGCCACAGCAACGCGGGATCTGAGCCGCGTCTGCAACCTACACCACAGCTCACGGCAATGCCGGATCGTTAACCCACTGAGCAAGGGCAGGGATCGAACCCGCAACCTCATCGTTCCTAGTCGGATTCGTTAACCACTGCGCCACGACGGGAACTCCATGTTTATCATTTTGAATAACTTCTCTATGGACAGCCAAATACCCTGCTCTGCTTTTAAAAGAATTTTAGCTTAACTGTAGGCATTTTAGTCCAAGACACATGGGAATTAAACAAATGTTATAACTGGACACCTGAGAAAACAATTGATTCTCTAATATTTCCACCAAAAGCTCTGCTAAATAGTCTCTTACTCACCAGCCTTCTCTCTGACTATGTAAAGCTTGTATTCTCATCCTTTGTCCAAACCCAGAATCAACAAACACTCTCAGGGAAATATTGGCCATCAGAAGGTCAGCCGACCTCCCTGTTATATGTCCTTCTCTGGAATCTTAGCTCTTAGTATTTAAACTTAGTCTTTTAGCAGCTCTCTGATGCTTTTAACAGAAGAGTCTTGTATTTTATTTGACATTATTATTATTATTATTTGTCTCTTTTTAGGGCTGCACCTGTGGCAAATGTTAGTTCCCAAGCTAGGGGTCAAATCTAAACTGCAGGCATACGCCACAGCCACAGCAACACAGGATCCAAGCCCTTTCTTTGACCACAATTCACAGCAAAGCCAAATCTTTAACCCACTGAGCAAGGCCAGGAATTGAACTTGCATCCTCATAGATAATAACTAGTCTGGTTCTTAACCCACTGAGCCACAGTGGGAACTCCTCATCTGACTTCTTTGATTTTTTTTTGGTGCTGATCTCCATCAGACCTTAGAGGGATATTGCATGTTGGATTTTATCTAGTTATTATGCAAAAATATTTAATTAAAATATATTTTAATACTAGAAACTAAGTTTGAGGAAGAAAAATTATTTAATCTTTTCCTAATGGATTACTCATGGATCCTGGTCAGGCTCATTAATTGCTGAGCCACTATAGGAATTCCCTATTTAAATTGTTTTTGATCTAATGTTTGTACACTGTTAAAAATACTCCTTGTATACTTCAAAGAATATATACTCTAAATTTGGAACACAAATTTCTATAACATCCTGATCGACTTTGCAAATAATTGTAATTTGAATCTTCTTTGGAGTTCCCATTGTGGGTCAGTGGCTTATGAACCTGACTAGTATCCATGAAAGTGTTGGTTTAATCCCTGGCATTACTCAGTGGGTTAAGGATCCAGCATTGTTGTGAGCTGTAGTGTAGGTCACAGACAAGGCTCAGATCCCACATTGCTGTAGCCATGGCGTAGACCTGCAGCTGTGTCTCAATTTGGCTCCTAGCTTGGAAACTTCAATATGCTGCAGTTACAGCCCTAAAGAGCTAAATAAGTAAATAAATAATTAAATCTTCTATTTCCTCTGTTTGTTACTCCTGAATGTTGATTAATTTTACTCCCTCACATATTTTCTTTTCGGTTTATGAGTTTATGTTCTTTAACTGAGGGGTTTTTGTAAATATAAGGTCTGTCCTGATCATCTTTCTCTCCACACAGCTTTGGATTGGCTTTTGCCAGAAATCAAAGCAATAACCTGGCCTCAGATTTTCAATTAATTTTTTTTTGTATGAGGGGTTCCGTCGTGACACAGCGGAAACTAATCCAACTAGGAACCATGAGATTGTGGGTTCGAACCCTGGCTTCAATCCGTGGGTTATGGATCTTGCATTGCCATGAGCTGTGGTGTAGGTCACAGATGTGGCCCGGATCTGGCAATGCTATGTATGGCTCTGGCATAGGCTGGTGGCTACAACTCTGATTACACCCCTAGCCTGGGAACCTCCATATGCTGCAGGCGCAGCACTAAAAAGACAAAAAAAAAAATTGTATGAGGTTTCATTTTCTCTTTTTCTCTTAAACAAATTGCTTTCATTCTTAGAAGCTTTAAACAATGAACATATATTATAATTTATTATTTATAAATTATAAATGGGCCAGGAATTCAGGAGAAGCTTAACTAGATGGTTCTGGTTTAGGATTTTTCATGAGGCTACAGTCAAAGCACTGGTCAAAATTTAGTCATCTGAAGGTTTCAGTGGGTCTGAAGGATCCACTTTCAAGATGGCTCACTCATGTAGCTACTGGGAGGAGGCCTTAAATCCCTGCTTTTTATTGTTAAATGTTTTGTTTCCACATGAACCTTTTCATAAGAATGTCTTAAGTGTCCATACCACATGGTAAGAAATTCCCCCATAGTGTGTGACTCAAAAGAGAATACAAGGAGGAAGCTTCAATAATTTTATGCCATACTCTCTAAAATCAGACATTATACTTCTGCTGTATTCTATTTGCTGTGAATGAGTCATTAAGTCCAGCCTACATGCAAAGGAGGAAAATTAATTCCACTTTCTAAAGGAAGAAGTACCAATAATCTGTGTATGTATTTTAAAATCACCACAGAAATTTCTATAGAATTTGCATGAAATATAAGTTCAATGCTGATAACTAATTAGGAAAAGCATTGTTTAATGTATCTTAGGAAGTAGATTTTTTCTTACTCAGATGCAAGGCTCAGATAATTTATCTTTTTCTCCCTGTTTAGAGTTGTATTTTGTTAGTTACACCTTTTTTATTGTTATTTCCCCAATACAATTTTTTTTCTGTACAGCATGGTGACCCAGTTACACATACATGTATACAATCTTTTTTCTCCCATTATCATGCTCCATCATAACTAGACATAGTTATCGTGCTACACAACAGGATCTCATTGCTAATCCATTCAAAATACAATAGTTTGCATCCATTAACCCCAAGCTCCCAATTCATCCCACTCTCTCCCCCTCCCCTTGGCAACCACAAGTTTATTCTCCAAGTCCATGATTTTCTTTTCTGTGGAAAAGTTCATTTGTGCCATATATTAGATTCCAGTTATGAGTGATATCATATGGTATTTGTCTTTCACTTTCTGACTTACTTCACTCAGGATGAGAGTCTCTAGTTCCATCCATGTTGCTCCAAATGGCATTCTTTTGTTCTTTTATATGGCTAAGTAGTATTCCATTGTGTATATACCACATCTTCCTAATTCAATCATCTGGCAATGGACATTTGTGTTGTTCCATGTCTTGGCTATTGTGAATGGTGCTGCAATGAACATGTGGGTGCATGTGTCTTTTTTAAGGAGGATTTTGTCCAGATATATGCCCAAGAGTGGGATTGCTGGGTCATATGGTAGTTCTATGTGTAGTTTTCTAAGGTACCTCCATACTGTTCTCCAGTGATTGTACCAGCTTACATTCCCACCAACAGTGCAGGAGGGTTCCCTTTTCTCCACACACCTTCTAGCATTTATTATTTGTGCAGGTATTAATGATGGCCATTCTGACTGGGGTGAGGTAGTATCTCGTGGTAGTTTTGATTTGCATTTCTCTAATAATCCGGGATATTGAGAGCATTTTTTCATTGAAACATTCAAGGGTGAAGCTATATGTGGAGATGTCAGTATGAAATCTCCATTGTATAAGTCCAAGGCATTGACTCATTATCTCCACCCAGCCATTACAAATAAAACCACATGGTCACTAAGGTTCTCCCATAGCTTTAGGACAGCAAATACACTCTTGCTCTGTGCTATATACCCTCTGATTTCCCTCGCTTTCTTCAACGTGAAAATACAACCATAAATTTTGAAATATGTTTATTGTATATTATAATATCCTGAATGTTTAAGGTTTTGTTGTAAAAGCTGTGACAAGATAACCATTCTAATTCATTAGAAATGGAAGTCTCTGAAAAGAGATTTATAGTGAAGTCATGCACGAAATCTCAATCGAAGTATTAGATACCACAAATCTAGAGTAAGCTTTTGGCTAGCCTTTGCATGTAATTTTCACTGACCAATTCTGCCTGTACATATTTCTAAAATTATTTTTCTTCTTCTCTCTTGTACTGATTCTTCTACCTTTGATGATGCATCTAACTCTGATAGGTTCACACGTTTTCAAGGTGGCTGAGTATCAAGACTTTGTATTCACAAAACATTTCAAGTTACCATTTGCCCAAACATTGTTCCATCCTAAGAGAAATTCTTAATTTTATAATTAAATTTAATATATAGCTAAAATTATTATATGTAATTACCATGATGTAAATCTTTGAATTTTAGTCATCAGTCTTTCTATTTGTTACCTTTCTGGTGGTAAAGTATTAACTATTTTTATCACCATTTAGCAAAAGAATGGTAACATCAATATTTATTGTATTCTTAATATTCACAAAGCACTAAGTTAGGCAATGGAATACAAAAATGGAAAACAGTCTAGTGTTATTTTCATAGAGCTAATATTATAAACATTAAAGAAAACTTGGTGACACAATGCACTGTAATATGTAAGTTGAGTGTTTTAGGGAATAATAATGAGAAGAGGGATTTTTTTTTTCTTACTCAATGAATATTTATTACATTTATAGTTGTACAATGATCATCACAATCCAATTTTATAGGATTTCCATGCCACAACCCCAGTGCATGCCCCCACACCCCAAACTGTCTCCTTTGGAAACCATAAGTTTTTCAAAGTCTGTGAGTCAGCATCTGTTCTGCAAAGAAGTTCAGTCTGTCCTTTTTCAGACTCCACATGTCAGTGAAAGCATTTGATGTCGGTGTCTCATTGTATGGCTGACTTCACTTAGCATGGTAATTTCTAGGTCCATCCATGTTGCTAAAAATGCCGGTATTTTGTTCCTTTTAATGGCTGAGTAATATTCCATTGTGTATATGTGCCACAGCTTCTTGATCCACTCCTCTGTCGATGGACATTTAGGTTGTTTCCATGTCTTGGCTATTGCAGATAGTGCTGCAGTGAACATTGGAGAACACGTGTCTTTTTGAGTCATGGTTTTCTCTGGGTAGATGTCCAGGCGTGGGATTGCTGGGTCAAATGGTAGTTCTATGTTTAGTTTTCTGAGGAATCTCCATACTGTTTTCCACAGTGGTTGCACCAGTTTACAGTCCCACCAACAGTGCAATAGGGTTCCTTTTTCTCCACACCCTCTCCAGCCCTTATTGTTTGTAGACTTTTGGATGGTGGCCATTCTGGCTGGTGTAAGGTGGTATCTCATGGTGGTTTTGATTTGCATTTCTCTAATCACGAATGATGTTGAACATCTTTTCATGTGCTTTTTTTTTGTCCATCCATATGTCTTCTTTGGAGAACTGTCTGTTTAGATCTTCTGCCCATTTTGTGATGGGGTTGTTTGTTTTTTTGGTATCGAGCTGTAGGGGGTGTTTGTAAATCTTGGAGATTAATCCCTTGTCAGTTGATGCATTTGCAGATATTTTCTCCCTTTCTGTGGGTTGTCTTTTCGTTTTGCTTAGGGTTTCCTTTGCTGTGCAGAAACTTTTAAGTTTAATTAGGCCCCATTTGTTTGTTTTTGTTTTTACTGTTATTGCTGTAAGAGGTGGATCTGAGATGTTGCTGTCGTTTATGTCAGAGAGTGTTTGGCCTATGTTTTCCTCTAGGAGTTTGATAGTGTCTGGCCTTCTATCTAGGTCTTTAATCCATTTGCAGTTTATTTTTGTGTATGGTGTTAGGGAGTGTTCTAATTTCATTCCTTTCCATGTGTCTGTCCAGGTTTCCCAGCACCATTTATTGAACAGGCTGTCTTTTTCCCAATTGTATATTCTCACCTCCTTTGTCATAGATTAGTTGGCTGTGTCTAGAAAGAAAGCCCAGAATTAAACCAACGCACCTACTGCCAAGAATCCAAGTGTTTTGATGAAGTTAAGCATTGATCGATAGGGAAGAGTGGAACCAGGTTCTGAACTCATATCCAGCTATAAAATTTGCTGTGTTAATCAAATTGCTACATTGTCTTTTTGTGAGTGCCACATTTTTTTCTTCCCTAACCTTTAGACTATTTTTTATTCTCACCAAAGAGAGCCTTTGCAGGAATTAATTGGTGTTCAAAGATCTAGTGTTTCTCATTAATTCATAGTATCCTTCTGAAATTATTAATTTCCTTTTAGGAAAAAAATTTAAAGGATTTACAAATGATAAGAATGTGACTAGTTTATCTCAGACAATGATGATGGATAGGGAACTGAATTTTTCAAATATATAAGATACTGTGCAATTTAAATGGATGGCTCTATATATCCTTCCTTCACCCAATCTGCAGTTTTCATTCATACATGCTAAGCTTTAGAAGATGCATTCCTTATAAATCTTGTATTTTTATGGCTACATGATATGGAATAATAAAATTAGTCATGTTGCTTGGAATCTTAACAGCACAGATTTCACCACTTTGTTTTAGGGGAAAGATTTAGTAAAGACAGAAAGAATACACTCAGCTAAATTGAATACATATTAAATTTGCAAACAATATATGTGGATCAGCAAAGGGCAAGATACAGGCACTGTCGCCCCAAAGGAAAAAAAAAATGTCTCAATAGTCTACTGGGATGATAAACTATCATTTCAAGTGTTAAAATAAAACTATCAAATTTTGAATATGAATAAAATTACATCTACTTGAAAGATTTGAGAGAGATGAAGAAGGAAGTTTCTAAAAAGGAGATATTTGAGATGGGACTTGAAAGGGGGTTATGATTTTAGCCATAGTGGAAAAGTTCATGAGAGAAAATAAGATACTCATGAGGAAAGATATAGATAAAGCCAGGCCATTGAATGAGGCATTGGGTACAGTAAATCTAGAGCAGATTTCCAAAGTGACTAATGTTGTCATGCTGAATGTCACACTGAAGTTTTTGTGTATCATTTTATGAGAAGTCTTGAAGATATTTTTGGCATTTTTGTTTTGTTTTGTTTTGCTTGGAGATAGGGTAGTCCAACATTATATGCATGAATGGTCACTTGTATGGGAGAGTTAAACCAATCTGGAGTGATAAAGTAATCCCTAGCCCAACCATAAAATATGTCATTAGATATTGATTTAAGGGGAATAGAAAAGCAGAGGGACAAGCCAATGTGAGTTGTCTAGGCAGCAGAAAATAAGCATCTAACTAAAGGTTTAACTGAAAAGATCTATTCTGGGGATGCTATAAAGTTAATTAGAGCCTTGGGTCTTGGCCAGTGGTTATATAGAAAAGATAGGAAAAACACATGCATTCATAAATGCTCTAAGAAGATATTGGAAAGAAAACACATGTGTGAACCTCTTTTTATTCTTAGAATCCCTCCTATAATTAGGTATTTATTACAATGATATAGATGGTAGGAATGGAATTTGGACTCTAATGTGGCTCCAGGAATTGTTATACTGCCAGGCTTCATAAAGATAGGAAGATTCATGAGCCAAGGCTGTGCTAAGGGTCATAATGTCTTGTGGTCCCTGCTGAATCAGGAGTTTGTTGGTATTTAATTTAGGACTCTGCATTATCATCACAGACACTTGGATACTACATGCTATTTTTTTTTTTTTTTTTTTTTTGCAGTTCCTGGTGAAAACTAATGATTCTCTCTCCAAAACCTGCATTCTGGATTCTAAAGAAAGGGAATATAATGGGCCTATTTTGTACTTCTTTATGCTTGCTGTCACTTCTATCTCATAGGCCACCAGACAGTGATATCTGTCAGAATCATTTTTGACTGAGAATAGTAAAGTCTCAAAAAATACTCATTTAAACAGAAGTCTATTTCCTTCATGTTAAAGAATCTTGGAGGTAAAACATTCTAGAAGGTGTGTCAAGGGAGCAGTATTCTTCTCATTGTGGCTTCTATTTCTGGGGTGACATCAAGGCTACGATATTTTGGCCATTATGTTTACATTCTATGCATCAGGAGGGAGAAAGAAAGGGGAAACTTCCTAACTAGAAGGAATTGTGTGCATCTGTTGTTCATTCATCTAAGACAGGAGAAAGATAATTGATATTGTGAGGCAAATAGTGGTCTCTGGCTTAATTTCATAGTAAGTTGGCGACAGGTTAAATGCCTGCCACTGGTTCCAAATCTATGGTAGAGTCAAAGCAGAGCTATGCCAGCTAGAGACCTGCATAACCTGCCTATGCCACTTTCTAACAAAGGGCAGTTTTCCTTAGACAAAGGCTGAGAGCAAACCGGCATTATGATTGGCTTGCCCAGGACAAGAAGGTTGGGTAAAAAGCAGGTTTGGGGTATAGTAAGCTTGGTAGTAACAGGGAAATTGATGAGATGAATTTTGCCCTCATTAAGGACAAAACTGCCCGTAACCATGTTTCTGCGGGCCAAATAAAATTACTACAAACTAAGCTATGATATTATAGTAGTAACTCAGAATCTATGCAATCATAGTCTGCTTTCCAAAGGGGACACATGGCCTCTTATACTATGTATAGTTGTAGAATTGCTTTCACTTTCATTCTAGCCATAGGCTTTTCCTGCACTCTCACCTCTGAAGTCAGGAGTAAGAATTCTGCATTTACTTGCAAGTGGTAAATGGTATTCTGCATGAAGATTTAAGTCTTGTTACTTTCCAGTGCACACTTCTGCTTCACAGTATAAGAGGGTTCAGGACCATGGCTCATCTGTGCCCCCAGATGAGCTAAAAAGGTCAGTGAGTTTCTCGAATTCAGAGGCAATTTATTTTTTTCTTATGAACGGGCTCCTGTCAGAGTAATCAAGGCAGTCTGAAGTGGGAAAGGTACCAGACCCTCCTATATTAAAATTTGAAAACTCTATCCCCAACCAGTGCATCACATAGGAGGCTGCATTCCGAAAGACAAGTGAGCACTTGGAAGAAACTTCAAAATATCTCTTAAGATTTACCTTTGAGGATTTTTGTTTGGAGCCTATCTTTTAGGCTCCAAATTTCACATTATTTATGTTTCACATGTGCACATGCACGCACATACACACATCCTTATTCTAATTGTCATTTAATCCAAATTCCACCCAACCTCTTATGTTCAAAGCTCGATTTTCTAACTTGTTAAATTTGACCTTCTGCTTCACTTATTTCTTCTTGGTATCATCATCTCTCTTACTACAATCCAAATATAACCTATGGTGTTTCTGCTCATTCTGTAGCATGCATTTTCAACTACACATTAGAAACTGTGTCTAGTACAAGTTAATATTTTGTTATGGTGGATATTGTTTTAGGGTTTTTTATTACATTTGCATTAATATTTACTTTTTTAGAGTATTCATCTTTGTAGCTTTTGTATATGCACAACAGAAATAAGTTTGGGTTCATCCAAACACTTTGTAATTAAGAATGGTTCCATATGATGCTCTGTGACTAGGAACTGCTGGGTCAGGTAAACAGATGAGTGTGCTCTCGAATTTATGCCAAAATATCAATTTTTATAGTGTACTTGTTTTTTGTTTTGGGGTGAAGATTGCATTATATTCAAAATAAAGAATCACCTGAAAAGTAGTATAAATTTTCCAAAGCCTTATGAAGAAATACTGTTATGTGAGGTAAGTCTGTAGTTTGTGACTCCTCTTTTTTTTTTTTTTTTTTGTCTTTTTGCTATTTCTTGGGCCGCTCCCGCGGCATATGGAGATTCCCAGGCTAGGGGTCCAATCGGAGCTGTAGCCACCGGCCTACGCCAGAGCCACAGCACGTGGAATCGAGCCGCGTCTGCAACCTACACCACAGCTCACAGCAACGCCAGATCGTTAACCCACTGAGCAAGGGCAGGGACCAAACCCGCAACTTCATGGTTGCGTCCGACGGTTCCCAGTCGGATTCGTTAACCACTGCGCCAGGAGGGGAACTCCTGACTCCTCTTAATATAGCCCTATGAGCTGAGGAAGCAGTGGTTCCCACCTCAACTTCCCCTCCCTCACTGCTCCCACACTCCACAGCAGCAATAAAAAGCAGCACGTAAGCTTTTTCCTAGACTCCGTTTTCTGGGAACTTGGACGGTTATCTCCCTAGGGCAACATGGACACGTTTCCTTTATCTGAGGTACCTGGCCATCTTCTGCTTGCCATTCATAAAAACACAGCCATCCTATGTGTTCCCAGTGATTTATTAGATTCATCAACTCTTTCCCTCTGTGCTGTGTGGCATGAAAATTGGAAGGCAGCTGTGCTCACCACTATACAACCAACGCTATTTGTGGCATGGAAATTGAATTTAAGGGAAAGAGACAGAAGCCAATGCTAATTTCACCAGAACCAAAAGCTCCTAATAAAATATTATCTCTGTTTCATTTTTAACCTTCCTTAAAGTTCCCTCCTCTATTCCACCTGCTAAGGGCCCAGTGGAGCTCATAAGGCCTTAATTTTCATTCAGTCTCACTTTGCTACAGCAAATACCAAAAATTTAATCTATGGGGGTTAAAATTCTGAATAAACAGTATGAAGACTCTCTTTGAGTTGTTTCTACTACATTGCAATCACCTAGGAAGGGAAGGAATTAAAGATGTAGAGCATGAGCTTTCCCCTTCTGAAGCTACAGGCAGACTTAGGAAAGATGTGTAGAGACATGAGAGAAAAGATGGAAATTTATTCACTCAACAGTTTTTTAAAATGCATCCTATCTGCTGGGCTTTTGAGCATCTGTAATTCAATAGATACATAACACCAGCACTATATGTGTATCAGAGTAGTGGTAGCTACAAAAGCCCTGGACTAGCAATAAAAGACACTGCTTTTAGGTTAAATCCTGCTTTTGAATAGCACTGTGACCTTGAGCAAATCCACTGTCCACTCAGGGACCCATTTGTCTCATCCATAAAATAAGAATGTTGAGCTGGGTAAAACCCAGTTCTCTTCATCTAAAATACAGTGATACTAGTTCCTTTGTGTGGCATTTTATTATTCACTTGCAAAATGAGAAGATTTGCAGGGGTGGCTTACTTTAGTGATAGTAAAAATATGTTTTTTCAAATATATTGAGTGCTATATAAATGCAAAGCAGTTGTGGGTGGGTTTAGATATGTTTTAATGCTTTTATGTTAGCTTTCATAAAACCACTACACTATGCTACAACATTTGAGCATCTGTTATATTTCTTGCTCTATATTTGTATACTGGGAAAAAATTTAAAAAGAACCTAGTTTACAAACATGTATTTCCAGAACTAGACCAGAGTATTTGTTTATTTTTCATGAACAAAAGAGTAAAAAAAAAGAAAGTTAAAACCTGCTGCTAAGATTTTTTTTAATTCCAATTCATTTCTTTTATATATGTATTTCTTTTCCTTTTCCGGCTGTTTACTGAAATCTTGTGGTGAAATAAGACATTTTTTCACTTTGTTGCAGGTGATTTATTCACTGTCCAAACGCAGACTTTATCTCTTGTTCCTAAAAAACTTTGCACCCTATTCCCCTTACACCTATGCTCTTGGTGTCAATTGATTAGCACTAGTGGAAGTTGTGAGCTGACTTTCCAGGGAATAATGAAATGGGCTGAAAATACATGTGAAAGTTGAATTGTAACTATTAAAAGGTCTTTTGACATAGCCTAGGTTTTGTGCTAAGAACATCAGTTTTTGCTGCAAACTCCACCGCTAGATTATCGTGTTTAGGCAGTTTCTTAACACTTCTGAGTCTCAAAGATCTTACTGCAGAATTAAAAATCTCTTTTGTTTTGGAGGATGTTAAAAAGAGTGGTAAGTACCTGGCAAGTCACTTAGTATGCTGTATATGATCAATAGATATAAAATAATCCCCCATCCCTCAGCATTTTCAACCCCATTGCCAAGTTTGCCTTTTAATATCATCCATGAAGTAAAAAGCTAAATATGTATCAAATACATATTTATGACTTGCACATTGTCTGTGTCTTTCACTAAGTTTCTAGGAACATATAATTCCAGCCTGACAGTGTATAGAACAAAGTAGGTTTTAAATGTATATTTGTTAAGTCAAAGAATGATCTGTATTTGTATTATGGTTAAGGCTACTATCAGGATTATCATAAAATACTAAAAAGTTAGAATTTATGCTAACTTACATGTAAAACAGAAAATAATGAGGAGCAAAAGGCAGTGTCAGTTTTTGTATTCTCAATATTTCATACTAACTGGCATTATAATTTTAGGCCAGTTTCAGAGTTAATATGTGAAGAAGAATCAAACTAAATAAAAAGGGGGAGGCAATGCTTTCTAGTTGTCCACTGTTTTTTCTTTATAACCCTACTGGTATATGAAAGTTTTGAATTACTGGATTTTAGAGCTGGCAAGGCCTTTGAAATCCTTAAGCCACTATTGTTTCCATCAATACTTGTAATCATTCATACATTGATTGAGCACTTTTGTCCAGTGAAAAAAAAAATGCTAGTCAGAGAAAGCTTGTCTCTTTCTCTTTGTCCTTTAAAGATTTTCACTATAATTGTGGATAAATCCAGCCACTCATTCAACATGCATTTATTGTCTACAAGTCTCTTTGGAGCCAGACATCTTGCTATATGTTTGAGACAAAGAGATAAAATAAACAGTCCCTTTATGCAAAAAGTTCACAGTCTTGAGAAGGGGACCGACAAGTAAAACAACCATCAATAAGTGGTCTTATATAAACAGTAATAAGTACATAATAATACTTATTTATTATGGAAAGTTGCTGGTATGGTGACCTGCAACAGCATAGTGGATTATGTAATACATGGACATAATTTTAATATGCATGTGATATTTACTTAGATAGAGAAAGATGAAAAGATGATCAGTAAGAAAAACCTGAATGTATAAAGACAGGAAGGTGAGACTAGCATGTGTTTGGTGGTCCACAAGTGGTTCTACAGGCACTGAGGTAGGGAATTCTGGAAAATCACAGTTTGTGAGGCTGGAGAGTGAGCAGGATTAATACCTGAAGTATCTAGTATGTCCATGGAATTTCAGCTTTGTATTCTGTTTTAGGCTGTGAGGACAGGTAGCATGGTGATATGATAAAACATTGTGGAAGATGGAAGGGAGAAAAGGAAAATAGGTTATTGAGCTAGACTTCTAAAATAATAGGAAGATGATTCAAAAACTATAAAAACAGCTAAAACTGCATTTGGAATTAAATATACACATTTTAAAGACTGTGTCTTGTGAGTGGAATATGAACCATGGTGGATGGTAGGATTCATTGCAAAGAACCACCTTCCAGAACAAAGACATGGTATCCCACCTTGCTGTGCAGGCTGCTGGCTGACAACTCTCAGTTGTCTACCTCTTTAGGGATTGCCTTTAGGTTTGAAATGAGGTTCCTTGCCCATCAGGCATACTACCCTAGGTCTTCTGTATCCAAAGACTGAATTTGGAATATAATATTTGAACCTCTTAACCTAATACTGAAAAAGCTCTGAAAAGCTGGGTCACGCTCACTTCAGGACTCCACCTATGGTCCCGCTCAACTACATGACACTTCCGTTCTCACTCTGTCGAATGATGCTTACTCCTCTTTGCTTTCACAAATACAACATTTTCTTTATCTCCTACACACTAACTTCCATCTCAGAGTCTGCTTGCAAGTACCAAACAAGAAATGTATAAAATTTTATTTTCCATATTTACCTTATGTGAAATGTCTTTTTGTCTTCCACTAAATTCTATTTAATTTAAGAACCAAATATTCCTATTACTCATTATTACTTACCACCTTCTGTAATAGGTACTCATGTCAACCAGCAACAAAATTTAAATTTAAATATCATCAAATTACTATTTTATCATCTCTTAGTATGAGAAAGCATAGGAATAGTGATAATCCCATATATAGATATTTTTTATAATCATAACCATTTTTAAAAATTCAAGTCTGATGGGACAGGTTAGAAAATGGTTACAAGAACTCAGGAAAGACCATCAATGAAAAGAGTCCTAATGGGATCTGTGGCCTTTGGTGGAGGGACAGGGGCACAGTCAGTACTCAGAGGACCCCACAGATGGAACCCAGGGAATAATATTTCATACATTCTTTTTATCACTTGAGTTATCTTTCTGTTTCCTCCAGTTGAACCCAACCAGAAGCAAAAGGGCAAGGAAAATTGTTGATATAATAGCAGCTTTCTGTTGATCAAAGCATGATGAAAAAGGATGAAACATAGCTTTAAAGGAGAAAATATCAAGCACAAGTCACAAAAACTAGAGTTGCCATAAGTGATGGATCTTTTTGGAAAAGAAAATCTATAGTAATTATAAAAAAGATAGTGAACAATTGCTTAGTGTTTTTAACTCTTCCTTAGCACTATGACCACTATGTACTGTAGAAAAGTATTCAGTCAATATTTAATGGATGCTTAAATTTTAATGAGTGAATAATTCTATTTTCCTTAATGACAGCTCTAGGCTCCATTTCTTATTGTCTTTTTGTCTTTTAGGGCTGAACCAGCTGCACATGGAGGTTCCCAGGCTAGGGGTTGAATTGGAGCTGCAGCCGCCAGCCTACACCACAGCCACAGCAGCACAGGATCTGAGCCATGTCTGCAACCCACACCACAGCTCACAGCAACGCCAGGTCCTTAACCCACTGAGCAAGGCCAGGGATCAAACCTGCATCCTCAGGGATGCTAGTCAGGTTCACCCACCAATGAGCCATGACAGAACTCCAAGATTCCACTTCTTATTATGGCTCTGAACTTAATCTCTGGATTTCATTTTGGTTTACATATCTTCCAGTTATTACAATTGGCTATAGATGGGCACTGGTTGATAGCATTTTCCCTCCCATCCAGGACTGATTTCATCTCTCTTTTATCTTTATCCAGATTTCCATTCAGTTGCTCTGTCTTGCATTTGGTATTTTAAATAGCTCTTTCACTTTTTTTTTTCCTCTAAATTCTTCCCATCACTGTCCTATTTCACACCATCATGATGTTTTCCCTGGCCTATTAAGACAGAGTCCATATTTGACTCCTGCAAATAGTTTAACTCTACACCAATCTTTACTCCACACTGCAATTCTAGTAATTTCCAAAACTTCAAATATTTTCCATTTAATATATTTTGTTGTCTTCCATCAAGATAAGATAGTAGAGGACTTGTGCAGTTTCTGCAATCTGGCTTTTGTTTTATTAAGTCATATATCTCATCATTCTCCATCATCTCCTCTGATTCCCTGAGTTAGCCAAATTGAACTTACTTGATTTCTTCAACAAAGCATGTTCTCATATTTCTGCTGCCTGTGGATGTCTTTCCTGCAACAAGCCTCACTTCCATCTCCATCCAAACACTACTTCCAGATCAGCTGTTTATGCAATGTCTATCTTTTCTGAGGAATTTTAAGTTCCATGGTCTCTTCTACTATCTCACCTCCTCTGTTTCTTTTTCTCCCCCTTTCTTACTCCTATTCCCATACATTAGCACAGCACCTGTTATATATCTTTTAGTTTTTTAGTTAATAGATATTTGTGGAATACATCATGTCTTCCAAGAGAGGGATTGACATTATTTTATAAATATATTGAAATATATTTTAATTCTAATAAACTAATAAAAAGCATAAAAATAAAGATATTTAAGAGCAAAATTGGCTTTTTGCCATTCATTTATAGTAACTTACACAGAAGCATCAAGAGCTGGAACTTATTTCCAGATATTGAGATCTAAACTATACTGACAACTGAGGCATTTTTATGTATTAGGAAAACACAAATACTCTTAGGAATAATATGAGTCCTATACATATAAACTGTCTTCAGAGAGAATTTCTACCATCCTGTACAGTCTGTATGTAATGGAAGATATTTTACTTCTTTGCAAAAATTCATTATTTCAATAAATTTTCATTAAGCAGCAAATATTGCTATACCTGATATCATGCTAGGTAGTGGAGATAAAAATAATCATTAAAAGAAGCAAAGATCCTTCTGTTATGAAATTAGTATGTTAGTTTAGGAATATAATCAAGAAACTCAAAAACTACATATCAGCTGAGATGCAGATAAACAACGGAGGAAAATAGATCAGAGCAAATGTATCAGATAAAACCTAGTCAAATGAAATAAAAAATATCGAGTTATGTAAAAGATATTTATCATGAAATTAATTACTAGATAAATATCCTTAATTACCGAAAGAGAAAAGGAAAAAATTCTAAAGTGTAGCAAGAGTAGCTACAAAAAGCACCTGCTACCCCTGGGGCTAAAGAAAAACTTAAGTTTTGAGGAAGGCCCCACAGGATTGATATTAAGACCACTAAAGAGGTTGTCTACCTGCTGCTCAAATACATTGTTTGCTGGCACCGTAAAGAGGAAACTGGAAGAACAGCTCAACACCATAGGAAATGCTAAAAGGGCTATCCTGAACATGCCACTGCACAAAAAACAAAAACATGAAGAAAGAAAAAGTTTTCCTTTCCTCCTCCATTCTTGTCCTCTCATTTTAGTGCCTCCTATTGTCAGAACTTGACAGAGAGCCAGCTGGCAAAAGAGAAGTGTATGTTTAGCAACCAACTCCCATAGCAAAAAGTGGCTATGAAAGGATAGGCGTGAGGTCAAGAGGCAATACATTAATAACTAGCACAAATCCCTCATACTGTAGGATTTTATCAGGGGTCTGTGTGAAGTAAGGAATCCAGCTATAGATTTCCCTGGAGGGAAAAAAAAAATTCAGAAAGAGGAAAGAAAAATTGCAAAAAACTGAAAGCTGGGTCACATTTGGTAGGCTTGATGAAGAAAAAGGAAGCCAGCATTGCTGCAAGGGACATAGGAGATGAGTTCAGAGAGATAACAAAGGAACAGGACAGACTCTTGCTTTGAGTGAGGTGGAAATTGATCTCCAGAGGGTTCTGATCAGCAGAATGATGTAACCTTAATTAATTTTAAAAAGTCTACTTTAGTGTCTGTGTTGGAAAATAACTGGGTTGTCGTGAGGAAAACTGGAAGATAAAATAGCCAAGTATGATAAATGAAAATAGCTTGGATTGAAGTGGTTGTAGTGGAGGTAATAAGAAGCTGTTGAATTGAGTATGGAAGTAAAAGTTGGCAGAATTTAATGATGAATTGTAGAGGAAATATATGAGAGGAAGAGAGAAACAAAGAATGATGACAACTTTTTTTTCTTGACCCGCTGAAGGGATCAAGATGTCATGGAATTGTGATGGGGAAGACAGTAAGAGTTTCAGTATGAAAAAAATAGTTCAGTTTTAGATATTTTAGTTGTACTATGCCTGTTGGACATCCAAATGGGGATGTCCAGTAGGCATTAGGATATATTGCGGGCATAGGAGTGATCCAAGCTAGAATCTTATATTATATTTACAGTCATTGGCTCATAGATTTGGAGACATTATGTAATCTGTGAGATTAATATTGAGATCAAGTGCAAATAAAGAAATAAAGAATTGGACAGTAAGCTTGGGAACACGATAATATTTACAGGTTGGGGCTATGAGGAGAAGCCACCAAAGATTTTAAGACAGGTGGCCAATAAGGTCAGATGAGAACCAAGAAACCCTAGTAATACAGGAGTGAAATAAAAGAGCTATTAAGGAAAAGTGATCATTTTGAGCCAATGTGGTTGATAGGGGAGTAAGAGAAAGATAAAAGTTGACCATTGGATTTGTACCCTTGCAGCTACCCACATTACTTCCTCTCTTTATCTATAATTTCCTCTTGTCCAATTAACAACCAATGAGATGCTGTTTTTCCTTGTAGTAATGCAAGTGGATCACAAATTCAAGTTTTAAGTGGTTGTGTAATTACATAACTGGAGACTACACTTTCCAACTTCCCTTGCTTTATGATTATTTATACTCCATGGGATGTAATGTAAGTGCTTAGTTTCTTTTTCAAGGTCACTTTCTTAGAGATGCTTACTTTCCTCTTTCCTGTTGTTTTAGAAGTCATAATGACTGGAGCAATCTTAAAATCCATTGTAGCACAGGACGCTATATCCAATCTCTTGGGATGATGGAAGATAATATAAGAAAGGGAACATATATATATATATGCACACACACACACGTATATATGAACATATTTATATGTATATATGACTGTGTCATTTTGCTACACAGCAGAAATTGGCACAACATTGTAAATTAACTTTATTAAAAATATGAAAAATAAAACAGATTTTGAGCTTAGTAAGTTTAAGTCCTAGAGAATAACAAATTATTATTCACATGATTGCTAAAGGAAGGTCAGAGAGAAAATGTTTATTGAAAACTGTCACCAATGAGATCAAGGTATATCCTAACACCCTCCACCCCCTCATGAAGATCCTTTGGTTATTTTAAGTATTTCTATCATTAAAGGAAGCTTAGATATTGTAGTCTGGTGTTCTTTCTCATAACTAGGGAGAACCAAACTAATTCTAATTTAGTGTCATTGTACTTAGCTCTTAGAAGAAATGTTATGTAAATAAACTCTTGGTATCTTCTTACTTTCATTTTGTTAGGGTATTCCAATGTTAATATTTTAATATGTGTGACTGAGTGATTTAAGATAAATTAGGTTATTACTAAAGTTTAAGATAATGGTTCACTGGTATTGCTCTCTCTAGAAACAAAACAATTTCCTGAAGAAGTTAGGGAATAATTCCCAGTTGCTTCTGGCATCATTACAATATTCTAATACAGTTTCCTATGTGGAATTTAGGTATTTCCTTTGAGAGAGAAAGCTAACCTATGTCAGAAAGAGTCCTGGTCTTGCCTAGAATGAGAAGATCTAGTTTTGTGAGAAAATAAGTGGTATTTTTTATTTACCTTCAAGCAGAAATCCCCATAAATATGTGAAGGCCAGACGTTAGGAAGAATGACACCTCCAGGCAATAGGACAGTCTGTCTGTATTCTAAGCCATGACCCTGCTCCTGATTGCATTATCTGGATTCAAATCGTGGGACCCTTCTCTCACTGTAACTTTCAGAACTCACTTAGACAGGTTCTTTCTTTTTCTCTCTTTTTTTTTTTTTAAATTAAAGTGTAGTTGATTTACAATATTTCTTCAAGTTCTTTTGTTGTACAGCAAAGTGACCCAAGCGCACACATTTCCCTGTGCTTTACAGTAGTGCCCAATTGCTCAGCAATTCCAAATATAATAGACTACATCCAAAAAAACCCCAGAGTGCCTCCCCCCACCTTCCCCACTGGGAACTCCAAGTTTGCTCTCCTTGGCCATGATCTGTTTCTGTTTTCTTTTGTTTTGTTTTATTTTTTTAGATAGGATCATCTCTTCCAATTTTATATTCCACAAATAAGTGATATCATACGATATCTGTCTTTTTCTTTCTGGCTTACTTCTCTTTGTATGAGACTCTCTAGTTCCATCCATGTTGCTGCAAATAGCATTATTTTGTCTTTTCATGGCTAATATTCTATTGTACATATTACCACATCTTAATCGTTTCATCTGTCAATGGACATTTAGGTTGTTTCCATTCTTTGGCAAATAACACTGTGACGAACATAGGGTTGCGTGTATATTTTTTAATGAAAGTTTTTTCTGGATAGATGCCCAGGAGTGGGGTTGCTGGATCATATGGTAGTTCTATATTTAGTTTTCTGAGGTAACTCCATACTGTTTTCCATATCAGTTATATCAGTTTACAATCCCATCAAAAGTGAAGGAGGGTACCTTTTTCTCCAAACCCTCTCCAGCATTTTTTTTTTCTTTTTGCTATTTCTTGGGCCGCTCCCGCAGCATATGGAGGTTCCCAGGCTAGGGGTCTAATCAGAGCTGTAGCTGCCAGCCTACGCCAGAGCCACAGCAACGCGGGATCCGAGTCGCGTCTGCAACCTACACCACAGCTCACGGCAACGCTGGATCCTTAACCCCCTGAGCAAGGCCAGGGATCAAACCTGCAACCTCATGGTTCCTCGTCGGATTCGTTAACCACTGCGCCATGAAGGGAACTCCTCCAGCATTTGTTATTTCTTGACTTGTTAATGATGGCCATTCTGACTGGTGTGAAGTGGTACCTCATTGTAGTTTTGGTTTGTATTTCTCTAATATGTAGTGATATTGAGCATTTTTTTTTTCATATACCTGTTGGGCATCTGTATGTCTTCTTTAGAGAAATGTCTGTTTATGTCTTCAGCCCATTTTTCAGTTGGGTGTTTTTTTTTTTTTTTCTTTTGCTGTTGAGTTGCATAAGTTGGAGACTAGGCCTTTGTCTGTTGCATCATTGGCAAAGATTTTCTCCCATTCTGTGTGTTGTCTTTTTGTTTTTTTAATGGTTCCCTTTGCTGTGCAAAAACTTTTGACTGTAATTATGTCCATTGGATTATTTGTGTCTTATTTGTCATTATTCTTGGAGGTGGATCAAACACAATGTTGCTGTGATTTATGTCAAAGAGCGTTGTGGCTATGTTTTCCTCTTAGGATTTTTATAGTATGTAGCCTTATATTTAGATCTTTAATCCATTTTGAGTATATTTTTGTGTATGGTGTTTGAAAGTGTTCTACTTCCATTCTTTTCCCTCTAGCTTTCCAGTTTTCCCAGCACCATTTATTGAAGAGACTATCTTACACTGTATATTCTTGCCTCCATGGTCATAGATTTGTTGACCAGAGGTGCTTGTGTTCATTTCTGGGCTTTCTATCATCTTGCTATTGATCTATATTTCTTTTTTTTGTGCCAGTATCATATTTTTTGATAACTGTAACTTTGTAGTATTGTCTGAAGTCAGGAAATTTGATTTGTCCATTTTCATTTTTCTTTATCAGTATTGCTTTGGCTATTCAGGGTCTCTTGTGCTTCCATACAAATTTTCAAATATTCTGTTCTAGTTCTGTGAAGAATCCCCTTGGTAATTTGATAGGGATTTAATTGAATCTGTGGATTGCCTTGGTAGTATAGTCATTTTGACAATATTGATTCTTCTAATGTAAGAGCATGTTATAGCTTTCCATCTGTTCGTGTTTTGATTTCTTTCATCAATGTCTTATAGTTTTCAGAGTATAGGTCTTTGTCTCTTTAGGTGGGTTTATTCCTAGGTATTTTATTCTTTTTGATGTGATTGTAAATGGAATGGTTTCGTTGATTTATCTTTATGATCTTTCATTATTAATATATAGAAATGAGTTGATTTCTTTGTATTAATTTTGTAGCCTGTAACTTTGCCAAATTCATTGATGAATTCTCACAGTTTTCTGGTGCTGTCTTTAGGGTTTTCTAGGTATAGTATTATGTCATCTGCAAACAGCGATAGTTTTACTTCTTCCTTTCTAATTTGTATTCCTTTTATTTATTTTTCTTCTCTATTTACTGTGGCTAGGACTTCTAAAACTGTGGTGAATAATAGTGTTGAAAGTGGTCATCCTTGTCTTGTTCCTGATATTAGTGGAAATGTTTTCAGTTTTTCACCATTGGGAATAACATTAGCTGTGGTTTTTCATATATGATTTTTATCATATTGAGGTAGGTTCCCTCTGTGCCCACTCTCTGGAGAGTTTTTGTGAGAAATGAGTGTTGAATTTTGTCAAAAGCCTTTTCTGTATCTATTGAGATAATCATATGGTTTTTATTCTTCAGTTTTTGGATGTGGTGTATCACACTGATAAATTTACAGATATTGAAGAATCCTCGCATCCCTGGGATGAGTCCCAGCTCTTTCTGAGAGAAACAAATACTGGGTTTCACAATACTTTATTTTGCAATATTTTTCACACCTCATCTCTCTTAAAAATACTGTGCTATTTATCCCAAGGTGCTGCTTGATGTTTTGTCAAATTTAAGATCCCATTATACTACATATAATAACAATCTAAACTACTATCAGTGATCCTTATATGTGAGATACTGTTTTAATTACTTTACTCATTTACTCCTTACAACTCTATAAAGTATAGGTGATTATCATTCCCATTTTACATTTGAAAACACTAAGGCAAAGAGTAGACAATGAAGGGAGTTCCTGTTGTGACTCAGTAGGTTATGAACCTGACTAGTATTCATGAGGATGCTGGTTTGATCGCTAGTCTCATTCAGTGGGGTAAGGACCCAGTGTTGCCATGAGCTGCACTGTAGGTCAAAGACACAGCTTGGATCTCACAGTTGCTATGGCATAGGCCAGCAGGTGTAGCTCTGATTTGACCTCTCGCCTGGGGACTTCCATATGCCGCAGGTGCAGCCCTAAAAAGAAAAAAAAAAAAAGAGTAGAGGATGAGTAATTTACTCAAGGTTACATAACTGATACCATTTAGAGTTAGGTATTCATGATTGACATCAGATTCTGAGATTTTAATCCCAACTTTATATTTAAACTATAAAATAGTCTAAAAACACAAACGCTTTATTATCATTATAGTTTGCCTACTTACTTAATGCCTTACATAGGGTCTTAGTCAGTATTGCTCTTTGAAACTTCTATAAAAGTTAAAAAATTGTGTTCTTTGACTATAAAGAAAGGTCTTGGAGATTAACACAACACCTTGATTTTTATTTGCCAGTATTCAGTGTTTTGTCTGAGAAGCCAGTTTATGCTGTTTCCCCAAATTTATAATAGGAGATCGTGTATTTTGTTCATGTGAAATCTTTTACCTAAGAATTGCAAAAGACTCTACAAGTGTTATCTCATTAACAATCTCATCATGTCTGTATCATATGATGTCTCTGAAGTAGGTGGCAAATAATTGAAACTCAGATGTATTACTTGACTTATCCAAGGTCACAGACCCTTCATAAAAGCAAATAAAAAATGTGTAGATTAATTTATATTCGGTTCTCTTGCTGCATTACTGCATATCAACCAAGGTCTTTCCTCAATTATAGTCTCAAAACAGAGTTGCACCCTTATTTGATAGGTCCTGAAGTAAAAGTTAGATCTGACATTGGCATCTCTCTCTTTACTGTGGTAATAATGACAATGTTTTAAGTTTGTGTGGTGGATGATAACAGTTTGGTCATTTTTATTGTATCGTTTGATTTTCCAGATGTCCTGGGAGGTAGATAGGTTAATTATAATGATCTTCATCTTCAAAATGAAAATACTGAGACTTAGAATAATGAGTGCTAGTTTTATTGAATGTTTACAGTATGCATGCAGAAGGTTTTACAAGTTGTATATCCTTCAAGTCTAAAAGAAAATTAATGTGTTAGGTACTAAAATTATACCCATCCTAAAGTGGAAGAGACTAGAAACTGTGATTCAAGAAAGTTAAGTGATTTGCAGTGATTGTAACAGACCGCATTTCCCAATCTGTTTATTAATTCCCATGCTATTGGATCTGAGGACCCAGGAAGTCATCTGTAGTGTAAATATTGGAGGTAGGTATCATCACTACATCACACACACACCACACACACACATACACACACACACGCACACACACACATGAACACCCTTCACCATTATCATCATTCATCATTACCAGTGTCTTAGATTTGGTTCCCTCAGAACAGACTGAGACAAACAGGTTTTCTGGGAAGAATTTTTAGGAGATGTGCCTGAAATGAGGCAGATTGGACAAGAGAAGAAATTGCCTTGAAATACAAGTAGTGATTCAGTTGATCCTTTGAGGAGCATTTTTGTTGAGAGATGGCCCTTCACATGTTCCCCAAATTGAGCAAGGAAGTTCACCTTGATATCTAGACACAAACCTGTCATTGGCTAAAAATAACCCCTGGAAATGAATAACTTTGGGGAAGACAGGTCTTGGCAGTAAACAACAGTTCCCTCTAAAAGCAACAGTTGTGAGCCACTGCAACAGACATTTCCAACAGAGAGAGTAGCTATGTGGGCTGAAAAGAAGGATTCTGAGCAGAGCACTGCAATGTTCATTGCAATCAGTAATACTCATTATGCATACATCTATGTCAGGTACCTCAGTCGGGTACTACACTAAGATCTTAAATGCATGATCTTATCCAATCTTTACAACTTTAAGAGGTAATTGGCATTATTATTCTCATTTTATAGTTGATGGAATTAAAAATATTTCCCCAGGAGTTCCCATCGTGGCGCAGTGGTTAACGAATCCGACTAGGAACCATGAGGTTGCGGGTTCGATCCCTGCCCTTGCTCAGGGGGTTAACGATCCGGCCTTGCCGTGAGCTGTGGTGTAGGTTGCAGATGCGGCTCAGATCCTGCGTTCCTGTGGCTCTGGTGTAGACCGGTGGTTAAAGCTCCGATTTGACCCCTGGCCTGGGAACCTCCATATGCCACGGGAGCGGCCCAAGAAATAACTAAAAAGACAAAAAAAAAAATATTTCCCCAAAACTATACAGATGCCACCTTTTGTACTTCGCCACAGTGTGCTGCCTATCTATATTCAAATTTCTATTCCCAAGTTTTATAAGTATTATCTTCTCTGAAATCTCACAGCTATATTTTCTATTCAAAATTGATTTGGGGGTAGGTTAAATGAAATTAAACAACAAATGTAATACACATACTGTCTGGCACATAGAATGCATGCAACAAATTTGTAGTTCATTGTTATATTCATCCGTCTCAGAGACACTGGTTGGACAAGTATATTCTAACAAATGGTTGACGTAATCTGTACCTCTTATTGCCTGAAACTGCCAGATCACTCCATAGGTGAGATAGGTGAGATAGAATTTAGGAATGGGACTGAAGAGCAGAAAATAGTTTCCTGGGAGTTCCATCATGGCTCAGTGGTAATGAACATGACTAGTATCCATGAGGACATGGGTTCGATCCCTGGCCTTTCTCAGTGGATCCAGTGTTGCCATGAGCTGTGGTATACGTCACAGATGTGGTTCGGATCCCAAGTTGCTGTGGCTGTGGTGTAGGCTAGCAGCTACAGCTCTGGTTTTACCCTTAGGCTGGGAACCTCCATGTGCTGCGGGCATGGCCTTAAAAAGCAAAAAACAAACAAAAAAACAACAAAAAAAGAGAAAATCACTTTCTCACCTCAACCCTCCTCATACAGTACAACACTGAAATTATTGTAGCCTGTCTGTGCAGTGAGGCTTAATTTAATTCTTTGGTCACTCTCACCTTGAGAAAAGAAATTCCTACATCATCATCAGGAGATTCTTAAATTCATGGCTAAATATAATACAGAATTTCCTGCACAGAAATAGAACATGAGAATAGACCTAGGGACTAATTAGGCAACTTTGTTTTTAAGTTTTTATGTGGTACTCTGTACACATTAAAATCAGAAAAAAACTAACAAGTTTTATGTTCCATCTCTGATGTGAGATGACACTTACTTCACATTACCTAGCAAAATGCCTTGCACTGCCAGTACTTAATTAAAAATGATTTTAAATTAATGATGTATTAGGACAGTAAACTGATAACTTTTTTTTGTTGACATCCTAGATATCTTACCAGCATCCAGTGTGACCTTAGATGTCATTTACCCCTCCGTACTTCATTTTTCTATCCACTATAGTAGGATTACTTGTTTTTATTTCCCACATACTTTGAGACTTTCAGAGTACTGTAAAGTCCAAGTTTTATTACCCAATTACATTTTTATGCAATTGCAACCAAATTTTTGTGCATTCTGTTTCTTTCAAATAGGTACATTTTCTATTTGAATCTGATTGATTTTGCAGTGAATGGGTGAGGTCTCAGCATAAATCCATGTAGTTGTTTGGTGGACAGCTGTATTTCCATAAATATCATGAAAATGGAATGCAGTGAATAGAAACTTAAGTTATCAAATGAGAATGAGAGACCTGAACTAAATGCAGACTTAAATTTTACATGGGTTTTACACAGTTTCTTTCACATTCAGATGCTAGAGTGCTGCAGTGTTGAAGGAAAATGCGCCTGAGATAATTCCAATGAAGCAATGCATGAAAATAATAGAAATCTCAGTATTGCTAGCCACAAAATAAAAGGCAAGAAAGCACACCTGGAAGTATAGGAGAACAGTATGGGAAATAAATCTGGGGAGATGTTTAAAGTAAATGTAGTCGGGAGTTCCTGTCGTGGTGCCATGGTTAACGAATCCAACTAGGAACCATGAGGTTGCGGGTTCTATCCCTGGCCTTGCTCAGTGGGTTAAGGATCCAGCATTGCCATGAGGTGTGGTGTAGGTTGCAGATGCAGCTCGGATCCCGAGTTGCTGTGGCTCTGGTGTAGGCCAGTGGCTACAGCTCCAATTAGACCCCTAGCCTGGGAATCTCCGTATGCCTCAGGAGCGGCCCTAGAAAAGGCAAAAAGACAAAAAAAAAAAAGTAAATGTAATCAGTATCTGCCATAAGAGTTGTCATACCCAGTTCCTCAAGAGAGGGAAAACAAAAGGGGATTGGCAATAGACATCACTTTTGAATATATCATATAAGTCACGAAAGTCAAGTAAATGAAGGTTCAAAAGTGGTGTGGAAAGGCTTGACAGGCTAATGTGATGTTTGAGGTGAATCAAAGTGTTATGAATTTATATGCATGTTTGTTTTATACTTACAATAACACATCCTAAGCCAGTGTTGTGACCAGAGTATAGAATATGCTGATTGGTACATCTTAAGGTGTATGACTACTTCTGAAACCAGGACATTGTGTCAGCCCTATTCAGATCACCACCTAGAAAAGACAGAGATTCTTTACCAAAGGGAAATAAACTGTTACATACAGAAGGAGGATAATGGGCAGCAGAGCAAGCAGAAAAACAGCAAATATCCACCAAGACTGAACATGATCCCTATTATATATATAATTGCATGTGTGCATGTGCATGTGTGCATGGATGTATTACACAGATATGCTATATATGCATATATACAATATATATTGTGTTTATAATAAAATAATATGTATAATATACACATTTACTTACTTCCTACTCAGAAAAAGTAGTGAAGCAACAAATATTTGGTGGTTATGATCTTTATGCAAGGTCACTTTGGGTTGCATTTTGGCATGAAATTTTCAGCTTTGATTTCAGTGTAGCATGTACAAAGGTATGTTTGATATCTGATTTGGTAAAATGTAAGACTGCCAGTATGACTGGGAACATTTATATTCCTTGATATGAGTCTTTGGAAGAAATGCCGTAACGACTATCAAAGTGTGTGGTCTAATTTTGGGGTTTCATAGAAAAGAAACAGAAACAACTAAAGCAAAGGTGTGACTTTTTTAGAAATGGAGAAGTAAACTAACATATATTGATAGTTTCTTCAGTACAATTCTGATGCTGTAGTTTTTTTATTATACTGTTCCCCAAAGAGGCTGTATGTATGTATGTATGTATGTATTTTTAATATAATGATTTTTATTTTTCCATTATAGCTGGTTTACAGTATTCTGTCAATTTTCTACTTTACAGCAGGGTGACCCAGTTACACAGACATGAATACATTCTTTTTTCTCCCATTATCATGCTGCATTATAAGTGATAAGACATAGTTCCCAGTGCTGCACAGCAGGATGTCATTGCTAATCCATTCCAAAGGCAATAGTTTGCATCCATTAACCCCAAGCACCCCATCCATGCCACTCCCTCCCTCTCCCCCTTGGCAACACAAGTCTATTTTCCAAGTCCACGATTTTATTTTCTGTGGAAAATTTCATTTGTGCCATATATTAGATCCCAGATATAAGTGGTATCATATGGTATTTGTCTTTCTCTTTCTGACTTACCTCACTCAGGATGAGAGTCTCTAGTTCCATCCGTGTTGCTGCAAATGGTATCATTTTGTTCTTTTTATGGCTGAATAGTATTCCATTGTGTGTATATACCACATCTGCCTAATCCAATCATCTCTCGGTGGACATTTGGATTGTTTCCATGTCTTGGCTATTGTGAGTAGTGCTGCAATGAACATGCATATGCATATGTCTTTTTCAAGGAAAGTTTTGTCCAGATATATGCCCAAGAGTGGGATTGCTGGGTCATATGGTAGTTCTATGTGTAGTTTTCTAAGATACCTCCATACTGTTTTCCATAGTGGTTGTACCAGCATGTATTCCCACCAACAGTGCAGGAGGGTTCTGTTTTCTCCACACCCTTTCCAGCATTTGTCATTCGTGGACTTATTAATGAGGGCCATTCTGACTGGTGTGAGGTGGTTTATCATGTTAGTTTTGGTTTGCATTTCTCTAATAATCAGTAATGTTGAGCATTGTTTCGTGTTCTTGTTGGCCATCTGTATATCTTCCTTGGAGAAGTGTCTATTCAGGTCTTTTGCCCATTTTTCAATTGGATTGTTGGCTTTTTTTGCTGTTGAGTTGTATAAGTTGTTTATATTTTAGATATTAGGCTCTTGTCAGTTGCATCATTTGAAACGATTGTCTCCCATTCTGCAAGTTATCTTTTTGTTTTCTTTTTGGTTACCTTTGCTGCACAAAAGCTTGTCAGTTTGATTAGGTTCCATTGGTTTATTTTCTCTTTTATTTCTGTTGCTTTGGGAGACTGACCTGGGAAAAATTCATAAGGTTGATGATGTCAGAGAGTGTTTTGCCTCTATTCTCTTCCAGGAATTTGATGGTGTCTTCTTTTATATTTAACTCTTTCAGCCATTTTAACTTGATTTTTGTGCATGGTGTGAGGGTGTATTCTATTTTCACTGATTTGCATTCATCTGTGAATGCTCGCTGAAAAGATTGTTTTTTTCCCCATTTTATGTTCTTGCCTCCTTTGTCAAAGGTTAATTGACCATAGATGTCTGGGTTCATTTCTGGGTTCTCCATTCTGTTCCATTGGTCTGTCTGTTTTGGTACTAGTACCACACTGTCTTGATGACTGTGGCTTTGTAATAGTGCCTGAAATCTGGGAGAGCAATGCCTGCTGCTTGGCTTTTGTTCCTCAGAATTGCTTTGGCAATTCTGGGTCTTTTGTGGTTTCATATAAATTTTTGGATTTTTTGTTCTCTTTCTGTGAAAAATGTCATGGGTAATTTGATAGGGATTGCAATGAATCTGTAGATTGCTTTGGGTAGTAACGCCATTTTTACAATATTAATTTTTCCCATCCAGGAACATGGAATATCTTTCCATTTCTTTACATCTTCTTTAATTCCCTTGATTAATGTTTTATAGTTCTCAGCATATAAGTGTTTCACCACCTTGGTCAGGTGTATTCCCAGGTATTTGATTTTTTTTTTTGTGTACAATTTTAAAAAGTATTGTATTTCTGTATTCCTTTTCTAATATTTCATTGTTAGTATACAAAAATAGGACTGATTTCTGAATGTAAATCTTATATCCTGCTACATTGCTGAATTTGTTGATCGGTTCAAGTAGTTTTTTTGTTGAGTCCTTGGGATTTTCTGTATATACAGTATCATGTCATCTGCATACAGTGGCAGTTTTACCTCTTCTCTTCCTATTTGGATGCCTTTTATTTCTTTTGTTTGCCTAATTGCTGTGGCTAGGACTTCCAATACTGTGTTGAATAACAGTGGTGAGAGTGGGCATCCTTGTCTTGTTCCAGATTTTAGTGGGAAGGCTTTCAGCTTTTCTCCACTGAGTATTATATTTGCTGTGGGTTTGTCTGTCGTAAATGGCTTTTATTATGTTAATGTATGTTCCCTCTTACCATGTTGCCACTTTGACAGTTTTTATCATGAATGGATGTTGGACTTTGACAAAGAGGCTGTATTTAAATTAAAACCAAAATAGTGCATTTTTATAAAACCAAGAAACAGGCAATTTTAACCACAGAGAGAGTGGAAGTACTGTATGAGCATCTTTAACTGCAAAAATTCAAACATAGAAGACCTTAAGTTAGAGAACTTGTATATTGGTTATTTTTAAGAGGTACTGTAGTTCCATTATTTGGCACTTAATGTGTTTGAGCAGCATTATTCTAAGTAATAAGCAACAAAAAACAAAAGTTAGATCCCAAAATGTGTATTTGGTTTACACAATCTATATTTCAAATCAATAATGCAGATCAAGTTAAAAAACTTCTGCTTATGGAGGAAGTATGGTATAGAAAAAAGTTATTTTAAAATAAAAGCTGAAAACAACCAGATTAGAAATGAGAAAACTTGAGATCACTTTCTCCTCAGAAACTAGTGAACTGTATTGACTTTGGGATATTTACAAGTTCTCAATTTTTCTATCCCTAAAATAGATAAATTGAGTTCAAATCCAAGCACTGATTCCTGTTATCTGTGTGATTATGGACAAGCTATATAACTTCCTGAGCTCAGCTTTTATATCTATACAACACAAATAAGAATATCTACTTCACTGAATTGTTGTGAGGATTAGATGAATTCTTCTTTTTATAAAGCACTTGTAAATATCCCTACATTATGTGGAAGTTAGCACTCCCCGTTAAAGAATATATTGTATCCTTGAAAAAAATTAATAAATAAATCTGCAAGTGTTTTGCAATTCTAAAAAACTCAGATTTAGCAAGTAATAGGTTAAATTCTATACCCAAAATAAAATAAATATAAAAGGTTTATATACATCTGGTCATGTCACAGATTGATATTATCTATTTTATAATCTCTTGGAGCATAAGAAACTACTATAAAGCATAGCACCATAAAACAATCTCAGTTTCTGTTGGTAAGGAATTTGAGAGCAGCTTAGCTGCCTAGTTCTGCTAAATTCTGCTTATGGTGTCTCAACAATTTACATTCAGGTTTTCAGCCAGGGTGCATCACCTCAAGGTTACCTGTGCTACAGAATAAACAGAATTGACTTACCACTACTTTCCCATGTTCCGTTGCCCCCAGATCTACACTGGTACTACGTGACAGGGAACTAATTGTGGAGGGAATAGCAGGAAGCAGAGCCATTTGGGGTTATCTTCGAGGGTACCACGACACCCTTATTTAAAATATTTCAGCGGCTATCCATCACTTACAAGATAAAATTCAAGTTCTTTACAATGAAATGGAAGTCTTGTAAGAAGCTGACCCTTCCTGATTCTCCAGGCTTGTTTCTCATACTCTGTCACCCATGTAAACACTCCATTCTAAATAGTAATGCAGCCTTCTTCACTTTACAGCATAAGCTATTTGTAGTTTTTTAATAGTGATATTATACTGAAAATACATTTTTATATTATAGTTATAGCTAATAATTATTAGGCACTTCTTATGTCCTTCTTAGTCATATTTAATCCTCACACACTGGTAGTATTATTTCCCAGATAAAATGTTAATTCTCAAGTTTCAAGTTAAAGGAAGAATAACATGACAAGAATGCATGCTTTCAGTACAACCTAGAGTGATAATTTAACCTTGGCTAAAGTCTGAAATATGGTCCTCAAATGATCTTTAAGTTGACTGTTGATGTCATATTGAATGCTTATAAAGCAACAGGACAGTGTGTGTGCTTGTTGAGATTCCTTAGCATGATGTATCATATCCATTTGATATCTATGCTGGGTCCTGAGTTTTATTTACCGGGGCTGGCTGCATAATGGGAATGTACTTATGTGATCAGTTCTCCATAAATGTCTTAACCTTTGAGACTCCATTCAGTTTCCAAAGGCAGAGATATCTTACATTATTCCTGTGTTCTCTGATAGAAAGTTGGTCTTGTGTGATTCTGGTAAGGAATGGAATCTGAAGACTTCATGTGATTTCTTTTGATACTGCCTAAAGAATTTTTTTCCCAGTTGCTTTTACTTTATGTCCTTTGTTGTAACACATCTTCTTCATGAAAATAATCCACTGTTGGATTCTGTGACTCCTGATAACTTTCTGAATGTGAGGGTAGTCAAAGCCTCTGATCCAGTGAAAGGCAATATGGTATTCAAACTGGGAGAGTTTGTCTCTAGAATCAGAGCTCTGTTATGACCTGGGATCAGCATTCATAGTCATATTCTTGCCTTGTAAACTCCATATTATCCCCCATGGTTTGTATAGATGTTATCTTCCCTAAGAAGATTCCTTGACTTCAAAAGCTGAATTAAAACCATTGAATAGTAACTTTTGCTTGCTCTTCCAGAGAACTTGTTCAATTGCTTAGTAATTTCATATTTACATTAAATGCAGCTCCACTGAAATCTTCAAATTATCATAATTGACTGGTAAAGTTTACTAGGATGCTCTTAATAAACTAATGGATAAATGGGTGAATGGATTAATGGATAGATAGGTAGATGATATCCTAGCCAGTGTTTTATTACAAATAAAAATGACTATTATAAAAAATCCCATTTTGTAAATAAATTTTACATAAAGTGAAACATATCAAGTGTAAAATTTTATAAAATGCCTCAGTAATTTATAATATGCATCAGTAATTAAAGCTAATAAAACTTAAATTTTTAAAATTTGATGAGCTTTAAAAAATTTGACACCTTTGTAACCAACATCTTAGGATATAAAACATTTTTGATTGACCAGGAAAATCTCCTTATACTTAATTGCATTCAGTAAATATCCTTTTTTGGCAACTGATGGTCTGATTTTTATTACCATAGATTAGTTTCTCCTATTGTTGAATCTCATATAAATGAATCAGTTATAATGAAATTTCTGCTATATGGCTTATTTGGTTATAACTTATTTATTTTTAAAACTCTTATGAATATACATAAAATATGCATCCATTCTTGTGTTGATAAATATTTGAATTGTTTACGAATTTTGTATAGTTATGAATATAGCTATTATACATATTTTTATAAAATTCATTTTGTTTATGCACACTGTCATATCTATTGAGTAAATGACTAAGATTGAAATTGCTGGGTCAGAGTATATGCATATGTTTATAGGAAGTGGCCAATCCACAGCGACTGTGCCACTTTATAATCTAAATAGAATATATGAGTTCAAGATGTACACTTAAACTCTGGCTCCCTTGAGTCTCTTTTCTTCTTGAGTTATATTTAAAAATTTTATTCTTAAGTACCAACACAAAGTCATTATATCTTTATGATGACTTTATATTTTTATCAGTAAGCAATATACCTCTTTATCTTTAGTACTATTTTATATCATGAAACATTTTTTTTTCTAATGTTAATTTAACCACTCAAGTTTTCTTATGCAAATGTATTTATTTGTTGGGTCTTCATATTTAAAATATATTTCTTGTAGGTACAACCTCTAGTTGCATATGTAACCAATCTTACAATCTCTTATTTTTGATCAATGCTCTTAATTAAATTTCAATTAAATTTAATTATTAATATAGCTTGTTTATGTCTACTATTTTACTATTTGTTTTCTATTTCTCCCATATAAGCTAGTGTTCCTCTATTCTTTCTTGCTTGCCTCCTTTTGGACTGATCTTTCTTTGTTATAATTTTTCTCTTTCTGTATTTTGGAATATGTACTGTATGTACTTGCACTTAGTTTTAATTACTTAGTAAATATTATGCATTCATATTATTCATATTTTACCTAAGGTTTTACAGCTTCCTATAACAGAACAAAATATCCTTCTATTTGTATAATTCCTTTACCATCTCTATCTCTTGTGTTATTTTTGCCATATATTAGTTTTATATTTTCAAGCCATAGAATGTAATGTTACTGTTTGTTTGTTTGTTTGCCCATGCAACTCCTGTATGGCAGGCGTTTTATTCATGTGCATGATCTCATTGTAATGTTACTGTTTTTTTACTTTCTTTGAAAAGAATAAGAGAAACAATAGTCTTTTGTATTCACCTAAGTATGTACTTTACTGGAAGTACTCCTTCTTTCCTATAAATTTGCTTATATTATATCATTTCCCTTCAGCCTGAGCAGTGTCTTTTAGCGTCTATGATAGAGCAAATTTTCTGTTAAGAATTCTTTTAAGGTTTATTTATTTGAGATTTCTTTATTTTGCCCTCATTTTAAAAGAGTATTTTTGCTGAATATAAAATTATAGATTTAATACTCTTCCATTGTCTTCTCCACCTTATTGTTTCTGTTGAGAATCTGTCATGAATACTGACATTAGTTTGTATTATGACGCTCCTGTTTAAGATGTTCTCTTTTACTTTTCTTTTTAGCAATTTGAATATGATATATATAAATATAGTTCATCATGGATTCATCCTGCTTAAATTTGGTGGAACTCCTTGCACATGTAGAGGTAAGTTTTTAAAATGTATTTGGCACTTGGAGCGTTTTTAAAATACTATTTATGTGTCCTAATGTTTTTCTCATATCCCTTTGGGACTCCAAATATAGACAATTTAATATGATACCATAATTCACTAAATTCTTGTTCATATATTTCTTCAATTTTTCTCCTCCTTCAGATAGGATTATTTCTATTTCTATGTCTTCAATTTCACTAACCCTTTATTTTTCAGAATTGAAACTGCATTTTTATTTTATATATTATATTTTAAATTCCAGAATTTTCATTTGTTTATTTTTTTGTGGTTTAAATTTCTCTGCAGTCCTTGTCTACTATTTCAGAATATGAAGTAGATTCAAATATAAATTTCAAAATCTGTGTTGCTTTGGGTTCTATTTCCACTAATTACTTTAACTTTTGATTATGAGTACATGTCCATGTTTCTTCATGTGTCCAGTAATTTGATTCTGTGCTTGACATTATGCTGAATAAACTATTGAGATTCTAGACTGTGTCATCTTCACACTAATGAATGGTGAATTTTCCTCTCTAGTTAAATTACTGGTGCTCTTTATATTACTGTCAGGTTTTTAAAAATTATTTTTGTGGTGAATCTCTGTCAGTTTTGTCATTAGTTCTGAGAAACATCTTTTATACCAAGTCATGACTCTTACTCCAAAAGCTAGCACTTTCTGGAGTTGCAATTAAATGCATAAGGTATTTACAAAGCCATGTTTGGGCTTCTCCAGTCTGGATGAATGAGAATTACAATAGCTCGTAGTTTTACAAGAAATTTTGTATCTCTATTCCAGACTCATTGCAACCACAGAATAGCTGAACTAGGCCTTTCAAAGTCTGGCTTGCATTTATGAAGCCCAGTCCTTGGCCAAGGATCTATGGTAAATCTCCATGCAATATTTTGGAGGTTTTTACAAAGCTGCTTCTTCCTGTGGTACTATTTCTTACAACTCCTAAACACTTTAACACATCAAAACATTGCCTCCTCAGCTCATGGGATTATTGTTTCCTTTGTACTCAACCTTCCTATGATATAGTGGTTGAAATATTCCTCTTGAGAAAGCCGGTATGAGCATGGCTTGCTTTCTATGATCCTGCTCTTCCGATTTCCCAGTGCTTGAAATAGCCTTTTCATTTTTTCTCAAATGTTATATTTGTTGATAGTAGGAAGATAAGTCCTACACCAATTATTCCTTCATGCCTGGAAGCAGACTTCTCATCATTAATTATGTTTCGAGTTAAATATATTGTTGAATGAGAGGATATTTTGTCCATAGTCCAGTGTTACATAGAGTAAGCATGGAAAAACTATGGCTTAGAAATGTAGATTTAACAGTGGTTCTGTAATGAGAGATACTCATAGAAGAGCCATAAATTGGGTCTTAAATTTATCTGTTGTGAAATTCACTGAGACAGGGCAGCAAAAGGAAACCAGGAAATAAACCAGATGCCATTGTTTAAAAGTTAGGTGGTTAGGTTAACTGATCCAGTGAATGGATCAATTCAGCAGACCAGATTCTTTTGTAAATATAGTGACAAATATGAAAATACTCTTAAAAACAGAGCTTAAATTTTACACATTAAAACATTGCAGTGCTTATTACAAAAGACTTCTTTAGTTTACACAATGATTCATTGAGGTCTCAATACTCTGGTGAATTCCCAGTGTAATTGCCAAAAGCAGAATTATAATTTATTTCTTGCATGTGGATAAAAGAAAGCAGAGCAACAGATTTCTTTTTATTGTGTTTATCTCTTTCTCCAAGTGCACTGACCTTGTCCCAGAGTAACTCACATACAGGGTAATACTAACAAAGAAGAGGATACAGGATTATATCCAGGGCAACACGTATAAGGTAGATAAGGTTCCTGAGTACCTTTTCCTTTCTGAGGAATCCCCACTCCAGGGCTCTTGCACAGACTTCTAACCTTTCATGTCAACCAGCAGAATAACATATCCAGAAGATGGGGAATTCAATGGGTCAAAGCCATTCAATGTATTTGACTCAGCTCAAGAGAACTAGAGAGCATAGATTTTGGTCTTGGTTTTGCCTTTTTTTTTATAATGTTTTTGTTTTGTTTCATTTTTGTATGGAATACAGACACATATTAGCTTTATCTTTTTCTTTTCTTTCTTATGGTATATTTGGTTAAAAAGGGATAATTGGCTTTAATAAAGTAAATTTCCTTCAGATAATTTTCATTAGCAACAATAAAACAGTGAATGTGAAAGCTGTAAACATATTTCAGTGAACCATGTAAAGCACCTTTTTTTTTTTTTAAGTTTTTAACCCATGGGTCAACAAATATCTGAATAAAATCAGTGACTGACTTAGAAAATATATAAATTAAAACATAATTCCTACAATATCTTTACCTTCTTTAGCACCAAGAAAAGTGAGAAATGTCCCTCTCCTATTCTTAATAGATTTATAGTGTAGTGAGGAATAGAAGCATATAATTATTAACATTATAAGTGCAATATCAAGGCAATCTGCCAATGCCAAAATACACTAAAAAGGGACACATTACCTAGTTTCTGGTGCCAGATTAGTGAAGGAAAATATTCTAGAAAGAGGTGATGACCTTTGTAAGTCTTAAATAATTAAAGTAAGTTACAGTTGTCCCTCAGTAACTGAGGGAGGAATTGGTTCCAGGACCCCCACAGATACCAAAATCTTGTCATGCCCAAGTCTCTTTTATAAAATGGTATTATAGTATTTGCATATAACCTGTGCACATCCCCCAGTATACTTTAAATCATCTGATGATTAGTTATAATACCTAATACAATACAAATGCTATCTAAATAGTGGTAAGTGCATTGTAAATGCTATGTAAATAGTTGCCAGTGCACAACAAATGCAAGTTTTTCTTTTGAAACTTTCTGGAATTTTCTCTTTCAAATGTTTTTTAATCCATGGTTGGTTGAATCTACAGATTTAGAACCCAGAGATTGACTATACAGGTAAGATGAGTGAGTGAATCCTTTTGGAAAAAGGACTAACATGAAAGATGGTAAAGGCACATCAAGAAAAATTTCTGTTGCTTTGTTTAGAGTGCAACGTGGAGGTAAGGCGAACAGAGAAGAGACAGGTATTGAAAATATTAAGAATAATTCCCTAGGATATTTAAAGCATTAAAAATATTTGCAGTTAAGTATATTATACTGGGAGGTGAATTTGAGGAATATCCACCTGGTAGTAAGAAACACTTTAGAGTCAGGAGTTCCCTTTGTGGCTCAGTGGTTAACGAATCTGACTAGGAACCATGAGGTTGCGGGTTCTTTCCCTGGCCTTGCTCAGTGAGTTAAGGATCCCACGTTGCCATGAGCTGTGGTGTGGATTGCAGACGCGGCTCGGATCCCGCGTTGCTGTGGCTCTGGCATAGCCCGGTGGCTACAGCTCCGATTCGACCCCTAGCTTGGGAACCTCCATGTGCCGTAGCAGCAGCCCAAGAAATGGCAAAAAGACCAAAAAAAAAGAAAAAAAAAAGGAAAAAAAGTAACACTTTAGAATCAAAAGATGATAAACCCTAAATAGATCCTTTGTGACAGGTTCAACATAGGGGCCCCGTGATTACCATAAAGAAATACTTAGGAAGTAAAATCTGTAGAACTTGTTGACAGTCTAAATGTGAGAGAAGTGAGAGCTAAAAGTCATGATGATTCCCAGGTTTCTAACTTGAGTGACTGAATTTTTGGAGATATGAAGAAATAAACAGAAGGGCGATCAGATAGAAAGAGGACACTAAAAAGGGACACATTACCTAGTTTTTGTGATTGAGTTTGACTTTGAGGTACCCAAGAGAAATCTATATAAGGGCTCAGTCAAGAAATCTAGGCTGCAGATTTAACGTATTGGAATAGTGAAACAAATCAAACTAAAACTAAACAAAAAAAAACTCTAAATTCACCATGGAAAGAAAAATATAGAATTTTATAAAAGGAGGCTCAAGGATGAACCTCTATAAGATTTTGGAGTTTAGAATAGAAAAGGAGGAGTTCCTGTTCTGGCTCAGCAGGTTACAAACCCAGCTAGTATCCATGGGGATGTGGGTTCAGTCCCTGGCCTCACTCAATGGGTTAAGGATCCTGCATTGCTGTGAGCAGTGGTGTGGTTTCTAGATGTAGCTTGGATCTCATGTGGCTGTGGCATAGGCTGACAGCTGTAGCTCCAATTTGACCCCTAGCCTGGGAACTTCCATATGCCACAAGGACAGCCCTAAAAAAAAACAAAACAAGAGAGAGAGAGAGAAAAGTAAATGTAGAAATGATGAAAACATAGTACTCTGAGAGAGAAGAAAGAACAGGACAGTTAAATGGGAGGAATGATAACCTTTTCAACAAATGATGCCAGCACAATTAAATACCCACATGAGAGAATTAAATTGAACCCCTATCTCTTACCACATGCAAAACTGACTCCAAATGAATCAAAGCTAAAACAATAAAACTCCTAGAAGAATGGAGTTCCTGTTGTGGCTCAGTGAGTTGAGAACCTGACTAGTATACATGAGGATGCAGTTCAGTCCCTGGCCTTGCTCATGCGGTTAAGGATCTGGACTTGCCACAAGCTGTAGTAGATGCAGCTTGGATCTGGCACTGTTGTGGCTGTGGTGTATAGACCAGCAGCTGCAGCTCTGATTTGACCCCTAGCCTGGGAATTTCTAGGGGAATTCTATATGCCATAGATGGTGAGGCCCTAAATAAAAAACAACAACTTTTAGAAGAAAATACAGATGACTCTTTAAAAGCACAAGTAACAAAAGGGAAAAACATATTAATTGGACTTCTTAACAGATACCATCAAGAAAATGATGATCTCCATAGATTAGGAGAAAACATTTTCAGATCACATATCTAAGGATGATATCCAGGATGTATAACAAATTCTAATAATTAAAAAAAAAATCATGCAATTAAAATGGGAAAAATTGAATAAGCGTATTTCCAAAAATTGTATATGAAAGGCCAACATACACAGGAAAAGATGCTCAGTAAGATTAACTATCAGGTAAACACAAATCAAAGCCACAAGAAAGACCACTTATAACCACTAGAATGGCTATAATAATAATAATAATAGTAGTAATAATAATAAATACTAAATAATACCAACTGTTAGGATGCAGAGAAATTGACATTTTCATATGTTATAGTGGGTATAATAGTGCAGCTATTTTGGAAAGCAATTTGACAGTTTTTCAGAAAAATTAAACATAGCATTATCATATGGCCAAGAAATTCCTCTCCTATGTATAGACCCAAGAGAACTGGAAACCCATGTTTACAAAGGAACCTCTATATGAATGTTCATAGCAGTATCATGCATAATAGGCAAAACATGAAAATTACCCTAATGCCCATCAATTGATGAATGGATAGACACAATGTGTTGATCTCTGTAATGGAGCATTATTCAACAATAAAAAAAAGAATTAAGTACTGATAAACACCACAACATAGACAAACTTTGAAACAATATTAAATCAGTCATGGAAGACCACATATAGTATGATTTAGTTTATATTAAATGCCAAGAATTAGACAAATCCATAAAGACATTAATTAGATTGGTTCTTGCCAAGGTTTGGAAAAGAGAGAACTAAGGGAGTGGTGGTGACCACTGGTGGGTTCAGGGTTTATTTTGAGGGTAAAGAAGATGTTCTGGATTTAGTAATGATGATTTCATAACATGGTAAATGTATTAAAAAACACTGAATTATACACCCTTAAATGGTGTTTGGGTACCTGAATTGTCTCAATAAAACTTTTAAAAATAGCTTCAATATCTCCCAATTCTAGCATTTTATGGAGACTAGCCTTACAGTGAAACTACATGGGTTTTTTTTAATGTCCTTTTTTTTTTTAATGTCCTTTATCCAGACTTGAGAATAGTTACTGCAGAAAACTTTTGCTGAGTTCTGTGATGTGACTTAGCATAGGGCAAGTGGTTTCAGCTAAGTGAATCTCCTATCTGCACTGCTGAATTTTAACATTCATATACCAACTCTCTGAAGCCATAAGATCAATTCTGGATTTGAGATTTTCCTGTGATAGTGTGTAAAGAATATCATGGGTGATGGAGACTTAGAGTCTTATAATTCCTTAAGAAGAAAAGTTTGCTGGGAGGCAGATCTATACTGGAATTCAGAATATGATACATCAATCCTCTAAATCTGCAGGAGCTTCCACAATCTCACTTAGGTTCACCATCCAAAATGTGTTTGCCTGATGTTCCTATGCCCTCCTAAAGTTAGATATCTTCTTTTTCTGCTTACAGAAAATCCATAAAGGTCAACAACCTTGTGGTTTTGTTATTGGCATACAATACAGTGGCACAACATATCTAAAAGTTGTTTTTTATTTAGGGCCTCACCATACAACTCAAATGATCACCATCCAAAGTGAGCATGAAAATCTATTGTAGATAATTATGGCAGGAACAGACTAAAATACATATTTTTCTTTGGAGTTAGAGTTCTGTTATAAGGAAGTGTTGTGCAGTTTGTTTGTTTTTTGTGACATACAAATCACAAGTGAGTTGATTTGTATATGTCTCGTTATATCTGTTGTGGATCTTTGTATGGCCCAAGAGCACAGTATGCAGTTTGCAAAAGTTATTACTCATCTATTTTATTGGCCTGGGGTTTAAAGCAATATCTGTTCTGTATGAGTGAATTAACGTTAATCCCATTAGAAATAAAAAAAAAATAGATCAGCAAATTAGACAGTTAATCATTTAACCTTGTATCCTTTTTAAAATAAAACTTTATAACAAGTGTATTTTTCCCACAACTAACATCTTCAAAGATGACGCTAAAGGGGATATTTCATCTAAATTTTACTGTAAATGGCTTGTCCTTGAAACAACTGGAATATGAGGTAGACCATCTGGATAGGAATTTCTGGAGACTACCTGACTGTTGCCCTTTAGGATCTTTAGTACATGTCAATCTCTATTTGAACATCAACTTTGTATTAATCACTGGGTTAGTTATGCTAGTTATGATGTTCTGTAACAGTAGGGTTTGCTTAAGATTTAGAAGAACCCAGTTCTTTGTTGAAAAAAAAAATCCAGTCTTAGGTTTCCTCATCTCTGTAATAGGGATAATTTCTATTTCTCTAGATTGGCTTTTGTAACAATCTAATGAAATAATGTGTGAAGTAGTGCTGCATAGATATTTTACCAGGATATTCTGCTGAACTATGAAAAAAAATATGTATACCATGTTGTAAAAGTCTTAGAATTGAACACCTCAGTAGATGAAGTTAGCTCTGTTTTCCAGAATCACTTTTGCAAAATGTATTTGGTTTGATTTCTCTTATTTCATTTTTCTAATTAATTTCTCAAAATAAAGCTTACTAAATATCAGACGTCCCTTATAGAACATTTAGAAAACATAGAAAACACTATATGAAAGATAAAATCTTCTACCTTCCAATATCACCACTCTGAGTTAATTACTGTTAATATTTTGATGACTTTCTCAGTTGCATTTCCTCACCTGAAGAAAAGCAACCCTTTAGGTGAATGAAACTGGGCCATCATCTCCAACCTCACTGCCATTTGCTGGTAGAAACAGACAAATTGAAATTAGAGGAAGATTGGGAATCTTTAAAACGCAGACACATTAGACCTCTGAACTGGCCCTAAACCTCTTTATAAGTCCTCATCTGTGGACTAAGAAGCTTGCAATGGCAGTACCAGCTCAGGGTACATTTCTGGACGCTGCTCACTCCTGCTGTCCTTCTATCTGCATCAGACAAATCATTGTACATTTCTAATTAGAATAATGTTTTAACACTATCTCTTGAGCAACATTTTCTCAAACAGTGTTTAATCAGGTGAGGGACACCTGCCTGTGACTCTAAGCTTCTGCGAGTATTTCCCAGTTAATTCTGTCTCACCTCCTGCCTCTCAAGCCAGTTCAGTTAGTGGCAGATTAGCTTTCTCTCCTGTCCCCCGCCCTGCGCCCCCTTCCCCATCCTCTGGAGAAAGGGGGATAAAAGATCAGCCCCAGGCCGGTGTGCAGCCCGTTGACCTGGGCGCGCGGGGCCATCGCTGGGAACCCCCTCCCTCTCCCCGCGCAGCCTCCGGTGCGAGTGACAACGCGCCCTCCAGGCTCGGGAGCGGCGCTGAACAATCCCGGGTAGGGCTCGCCTCGCTGGTGACATCACTCCCGAAGATACTCCCCACTCTCAGCGCCTGCCTTCGCGAGGCGTCCGTCCGTTTGTCGGTTTCCTTCAGTCTGCTGCTGGAGAGGGCTCATTGCTGGCGGGGACAGAGCCGGGCACCGAGGAGCGACAGGACCTGGAGGAAGAGGGAGAGCTAAAGCAACGAGGAAAGGAGGACCCCGGCAGGCGACAAGCATGAAATTCAGTCCAGCGCACTACTTGCTGCCTCTCCTGCCGGCTCTGGTCCTCAGCACCAGGTGAGTCCAGGAGCGTGAGTGACCTGAGCTGAGGGGCGCTGCGGGTAGATTGGTCCCACCGTAGGTCACCTACGGGGGCCAAGGACAGATATTTAAGCTGTTTATATCTCCCGCCTAAGTTAGGGGGTCTCTCTGTAGTCCTCTCCCGTTTCAGAAGGACTCTGAAATCCTCTGGGAGAGGGGAGCCCTTTTCTAGTTATCCTAGTCCTTAAAGAAATCCTCAGTATTCCTCCCCAGTGAGGGGACCATGTACCTTTGCCTTCCAAAGACTTGTCTCCCTCAGACAGTCCTACTACCAGAGATATAATGTGTTAACAGACCAAAATAAAGAAAGGAAATTAGACAAGGAGAGTGTTGTCACCAGGCAGTGTCTTTACATCGGAGCTGCCTTAGTAACCAAAGAGTTTAGCTCTTCCCCTAAGTGTGTCTGATTTTAAGGTACAGAGAACCAGAAAACAAAACAAACAAACAAAAAAAGATTAATCTTGGGAGATGATAAGCGTTGCACAAAAGTTCCTAGACTTGTGAAATGGTCTATTTTAACGTCTTGAGTAGGCTTAGAAGTGGGCATTTTTCTTTTCTCTGTCTAATGAACAGGTCTAATTAAAAAGCACACAAGGCGATTAAAAGTTAGAAAGCACTCCTAGAGTGCTGATGCAAGGACCCAAGTCAGAAACAATTAAGTAGTGTACTCCATCACTGGCCATAGATGGGACTTTCAGCCCCAGCACAGAGGAGCTATTTTTAGTGGAGGTTTAAAATGCTGTGATTGAATAGAGTTTTGTGACTCCCCACTGTTGATCAAGTCCCAAAGTTGGTGATGGGCTTGCATTCTTCTTCCTCAAGGGCAGCACAAAGGTGGACTGTTTCATTGCCCAGGACTGAGCCTTTATTCTACATGGCCTGAACATCATATTGGCAGCAACCTCTTTTCCTTGGCTACTATAAAATAAAATGACCCACACAGGATGAGGATCTTTTCAATTCTATGTGAATGGAAACATTATCTGATTGTGCATCTGATTGAAAATGAAGAGGGGAAATAGGATTATATCTAATTCTTAAATTGAGAAGTGTGAAGGAAACTCATTATCTGTGAAAAATCAGAGTAGCAAAATTCTTGATTCCATTCCTAATCAACATGCTCTCTTTTAGGCTCCTGTAACCAAACTTTCCTTTTAGCATGAGGACTATTTGATTAGTTTTTGCTTGCAAACAAGACCCAAATGACTTTGCTGGACTAAAATAGAATATGGGTTCTTTATTTTCTTTAAGGATTGCTTGTCACTGGACTTCACAAAATCAGGTGGTTTTAAAATCACTTTGTTTCCTGGTATTATAATAACTTGCTCCACTTACAGGGCCCATTTTAATATTTGTAGCTAACTCCAAACATCTCGGTATAAATCATGCATAACAGTCATTTTTTGAAGTGTTTTGGCATTTACTCTGAACGCTTGTGTTGTGGTTTAATAATTACTTACGGATTCTTCTGGAGAAAGGAAATCCTTAAAGTTTATGGGACTTAAGTAGATGTCTGCTAGCATATGCAGAAAATAATAAAATATTTAAACAATGGAAGCCCTGCCCACAATTATTTTAATAGAGTGAATCGCTAGTGTTCCAAAAGTACATTTGCTTTTTTAAAATGCTGTAATTTAAGTGATTCAGAAAGCTCTATATTCTCTAGTTTCCTAAGTTTTAGTGTTGGTTATATAATACAAAAACGAAGAGCCATCATCTTTCCATTCATAAAAATGTTAATTTTTATCAGGATAAATTTGTAAAAAATAATCAACATGCTTTTTTCCAACCATAATTAAATTAGTCATTCCTAGTTTACTTTAGAAATGAAACTTCTGAAGTGTTGGTTACATGTGAAAACTGTGACAGGTCTTCTTTAAATTTTTTCTCTTGACAACTCACCAGAAAGAGCATGCTGCCCTTTAAAATGTGAAACTTCTCCTAATCAGTGACATGTCTTATTGTGATTACTCTATAACAATTTATTTTGCTGGATACCTAAAGTACCTCATGACAGTGAGAAAACTTGACAATTTTGTGCTATCTATATGTCGTTTTGCAAAGAAGAGCCTAGGTTTCAGTGGATTCTAACAGAAGTTTATTTTCTTTGTATTATTTAAGGGTTTTTGTAGGATTTGGTTAATATATAGGTTAGAGCCTAAAATAAACAAATTTGCAAGAAGAGTTGCATTAGTAGAGGTGAGCTTATTGTCCTGCTGAGAAAAACTGTGTAGCTGAGCCATGGCCACCTGTGACAGTGGGCTTTCTAGCCAAAAACTTCTGTTAACTTGGTTTCTTAATCAGTGGTCCTATTTGTGAAGCAAAAACCATTTCACATGCTTAAATTGTGGGTTGGATGCATTAGCAGAGGGTGGCAGTTGCTAGATTTTCCTATTGCCTTTGGGTGTTATCATGTTTTTGTTGTTGTTGTTAAGGTCTTTTCAAAGTGAGAAAAATAATGCAGATCTGAGACTCTTCATTGAAAAAAAAATGTATTTTCGTCAACATTTTTTTCTTTTGGGATCATTCTTTAATATTTTGCTATTATCTTTCTAGTAGGTCTAAATTCAGTTCTTGTTTTAAAGTAAAACAAAACAAATGCTGCAATTAGAGAAAGATAGTTAATATAGCATAGTATTCTAACCACAAGGATGAAAACTCTGAAACAGTTTTGCCTTTTAAATATGAATTTTTGAATAGCTTTCAGTCTTCGATTGTTCCTCATCCCCACCTTTTCTGTAGGGGCTTTACATGTTGAAGCACAAACATTGCATAATTTTCACCATAGTGCACAGTATTCATGCCCCACAATCAGAGTTGCTTTATTTGTCCTGAAAGAAAGCTAAATATTCACCTTCAACAATAGCCTAGAACTGTTCCCTGTTTTACTAGTAAAGCCCATAGAGTTAAAGAGAGCTGTTTAATTTCCTGGCATATTGTTTCTCCTGTTTAGAAAGTACATACAAATTCAAAAAAATGAGTTAATGTTATGAATATTGTAGCTAATGCAGAAACCCATTTAACCTGTACACAAGTAAATGTCAAAGAAAGCAAACATATGTGTTGGTTTAATATCTTCAGAGTAGAATGACTTTACTTTTTAAATAACTTTGTTCTGTGAAAGCATTAAATTGCTATTCCAAAGCAGCTAGCAAGTCACTTCAGAAAGATGTAGTATAGGTACTGAAAGGAATAGTAGGGTGAAAAAATCTTTAGAAGTTCTTGGTGAAAAGGGACCCATGGAGTGCTGGAGAAGGCTTGAACTTTAGTGTGCTGAACCTCTGTTCCTTTATGCTGTGAGCCTACTCTTGATAACTTTGGATTATTAAGTTTTAAATGACTTAATGGGGAGAGAACATGGCAGGGAGGAGTGAAGGTCTACTGACTTTTGGTGGTTTTCCATCAAGCAAGAACTTTAAGCAGATGGTTGGTTAGAGTCCTCCCAATAGGAGTCATCTTAGAGGTCTGTCCTGGGCCCTCAGATGAGCAGTCACACCACATGATTACTTTGGGATCTATTTTTAGATGGTACTGTATATTGAAGATGCCCCAGACCTATTAGCCCTGTTCTTTAATCTAACCTCAGAATCAAGTTGATAAATAGGATAAAGGAAAGACAAGAGTAACAATAAGAACACAATAAGCACCCTAAATTTGATCTTTAAGTAAATAAATACGATGTTGGAAGGAGTTTTACTTTAATTTTCCAAACTGATCCAAGGTGATATGTGTCCCCCCGCCACAGGCCCTGGGCACTTTTACATGACCCTGCACACATTTCTTTTTAAGAACTGCACCATTCTATGTAATTGAATTAGAGAAATGTCTACATGATAGTAACAGAAAAAATTTTAAATTCCAGTTCTGGGCTTTAGTTGTCTATTTCCATTGGCTGTGTTTAAAATGACTGATTCGTGGAGTATCTTTGTGTTAAATTTTCCTATGACTAATGAAAGAGATACCTCAGACATTTATGAATTGGCTGTACAATTGCCCCAGACCAAACTACATGTAATTGAAAGGGAGAACTTGACCTACTACCCAAGAAGCAAAAATCACTGAAATCAGTGATGGGTATATGGGTGTAATGAAATTATATTTTCCCATGTGTGTCAGGAGAGCACTGAGTGTGTGTGTATGTGTGTGTGTGCACATGTGCGTATGCATGCCTGTTTGTGACTGACCTTGGAGGAAAACATTTTTAATAAATAGGGCTAAGTAATTTAAGTAACTTGATTAAATGGATAATGCTTAAAATTAAATTTTATTCTCTAGAAAAAAAAAATCCATTGGAAGTTGTTTTCATAACATTCAGAAATGTTTTTGATATTTTCATTATCACACATCAAAAGTGTACCTGCAGTAAGTCAATTGTTGCATAAGGCATCAAAGTAATAAAATAATGTTAGTTATAAATGCATCTCCCTATAATATGTAGTCACTTTCAGAAGTAATTTTATATATATATAAAATGTGTGTGTGTGTGTGTATGTATAAGATAAAGTTGGATAAATATTAACAGCAGAGATTTTAAACAAAGTTTGAAGTGTGAATATAAGAAAGAGTGAATGATATCAATTAAAGAATACCAAAAATAACTTCTGCTTTCCAATAGCAAGGAGAGAAATGATATTTTGTAATCAACTTTAATATTGTGCAACACTTGTTAGCTGTGTGATATTAGGTGGTTTTATCCTCTTTATCCAGTTTTTTCATGTAGGAAAAAAAAAAAAAACTCATTTAAACTGTCTGAGGGAGCTGTGGTAAAGTCTGAATGAGTTCATTTAAAAAAGAGTTTACCATATTCCCTGGAACACAGTAAGTACTTAACAAAGGTTTAGCCTGTTTCGCTATTACTACATGGTTGTTATTTTCATGAATTTTTTGTATCTTTATTTATCTGGACATAACAGAATAAGTGAAAACTTGGATACAAATCAATTGGATGATACAAAATTTAAAGTCATCATCCAGAAGAAATATAAGAGGGGGAGCAGGAGAAATCGTGAGGATTATGTGATAACTATTCTGGTCCTTTCAAAAATATTTTGGTGGCCAAGTGCCTGGATGGTGCTATGCACTTTGGTGAACACCATGAAAAATTATAGTATCTAATTTTATCATATAGCTTTAGCGCAAAAGTATATAATTAGCTATTTAACTTGTTAGCTACACATTAATTAAATTGCATTTATAGTACATAAATAGTAATGTCAAATCAAAGCCATAAGCATCAATGAATAAAAAGTTACTTTAAAACTACATAGGCAAGATTGATATAAAAGTTTTTACAATTTTATTTTCTACTTGTTAATCAATCCCATCATCCATTAGCAAGCTGTAAAAGGATAAGCATTCAGAGAAATTAAGGGAAGAAAATGTAACATTGAGATTTTTTTTCTCCTATTGACCACTGTTTAAGGATTGCTGATACAGAAAATGTTCAACTACTATGTTTTAAGAATCATCACATAAAAGGGCTTTTATACTAAGCCAGTTTTTAAAACAGCTTTAGAGATTATGTAGTCTCAACTAGTTTGCACATAGTTTGTCATAAACTTCGCGTTTGTGGAGTGAAATTCTGACTATTAAATGAAAAGTATGTATTTTTGCCATAGATTACTGTATGTGTATGCATATGTGTCAATATATGTCAACTGAGTAGACCATAGACCATAGGGTATGATTTGCTAAGGAGAAGTAAAAGATATAGATCATGTCAAGGCTGCATCAGAAAAGGGCACGTGTTTACTGGGACATTGAGAAATGTTGCCTCATGATTATAGGATAAAAAAAAAATTCATAATAAACCATTCCATTCAGACACAAGCTAAAGTTCAACCAAATAAACACTGTGCTCTGAGAATGCTTTCATAAACACTAGGAGATATCATTATACCATAGGTAGTGATTGCATTGCAATTATGTCTAACTTGTTTGGTGCTGCTTTTGAGTGTTTTAATCTCTTTGAGTGTACTTTAAAGAGTCTGTTATTGGGAAACATGCTGTGAATACAATGTTGTATTCTCATCCAAAGCCCTTCATTTTAGAGGTGAGAAAACTGAGGTCCAGAGTGACTGAGTCTTGTCTAAGATCACAGAGGAAAATCAAAACAGGAACCCAGAGCTTTCTCCAGTACTTTTTCTCTTCTCTCACGTCATGATCGCTTTCCATGACATCTTTTCTGTAATTAAGCCACAATGGTATATATATATAAGGTGCCTACCTTATATCCAGAACTGTACTAGCTATTGTGAAGTATAAAAAGTAATTTTAAAAACTTTCTGACCACATAGAACCATTATAGAGCAACAGGTTATAGTCAAAAAGGGAGTTATGGTAATAAGGAATTGAATACCGTTTGTTCACCTGTATTCAGTTGTGGGTTTTTGTTTTGTTTTGTTTTGTTTTGTTTGTTTTTTTGAAGAGTGAGTTGGCCTAAAATAAGATTTCCAGGTCATTTTCAAAACCCAGAGCACTGATGAGTTCTCACCTTTGCACACAATTTATCTTGCAAGAGATACACCCATAATGGTTCTTGTTTGTTTTTCAGTTTTATTATAATGTGATATTTTTATGCTTTGGGGATCTTTTCATTGATGTAAATGTAGTTTACATCAATGAAAAGTTTATCTTTCCTATAAATTCAGTTCTTAGTGGACATTTGTGTATATACTCAACACCTATTAAATCTATACTTCAATATATGGTGTTATTTAATGGGTAGCATACCGAACTACCTTATAAAGATTAGATCCTAAATATGTTTATATCTAGCTTTAATGTATGATGAAATTGCATTTCATTTAGTTCAGATGTCTTTAGACAATTTATAGTTATATAGCATTTTTTAGAGTCAGGTGGTCATAGATTTCATTCTACACATACATACTATAAAATTTCTGCCTTTATATAAGTTTCTTAATCATTCTGAGATTTAAATTTCTCATTCATAATATGGAAGAGAATAAGTCCCTTAAGGGCCACTGGAATTGAAGAAAGTACATTTAAGTCCTGTCTCAATGCATGCACATTGCTATACCCTGTAGTCCTTCAGGAAACCCTAAGATGTATTAGCTATCATTGTACATAGAAATTACAGTTTAGTGGTTGACTTCGCATTGGACACCTCAAGCAATAAACATTTAATTATTTCATTAAAAAATAGAGTAAATGGTTTCCTTAAATGAGTTTCAAAGTTCTTAACCGACACAGCCAAAATGATGAAATTGTAGTTTATTCTTGATAAGATTCTTTTAGTGGGAAAGGTGAGAAGAAAATTGAGCTCAGTGAATGATTCTTAAGAAAAATGAAACAAAAAGAATGCAATGACTTGCTGCTTTCCAAAGTAGTCCTTTGAGCTGAGCTAAGGTATCAGCAAAGGTTAATGCAGATTCTGGGCCGGGTTTCATCGCATATCCCCTATGGAGGATATGACTTTCTGTTCCTCTTGTTTAGTCATCAAAAGGGTTATGAGGATTTCTAGTTCCCTACCCTTTAGACTCTGTTCAAAATACAACTCTGAGCATCTAGAAACACTTGCTCAGTGAGTAGCTTGAGATAAATGGGGTAGGAGTTACAGGACATGTCTGTGCTGTCATATGTGTTAAATCCAAAGAATATGGAGTCAAACAGATTTTAGGTCAGCCTTAATTACTACCTGATATTAAAAATGTCAATTAATAGTTCCTAGGCAAATTTTTCTCATCAATAAAAAGGTTGTAACATTGCCTCTCTCATAGATTTGTGAAGGTGGTTGAATAAGCAAATGTACATAAAGAATAATGTCTAGCACAGAGAACTACAACTCAGTATATTGTCAATCTTACATTATGTGAATGAAAGGATTAGAGAGATTTTTACTGAACCAGAGTTTACTTGAAGTTTAGAAAGAGCAGTCCTTATTGGCATAGGTAAGACAAAAGTGTTGGTGAAGAGATTTTGGAGCCCAACCTTATTATCCTTTTTTAGTACAGATAAAAAAAAAAAAAAATCTGAATGGAGAATTTTTCCTCCAAGCTCACATGAATTATTTGTGGTCAGTGTGAAAGCTAATTCCGTCTTATCCTAACCAGTTCCAGTTAGGAACACTGATTTAAACACTTGCAACATCCTGAAGAAAAATAGTGTAGAAAAAAATGTCTGGTATGAGTTTATGTGTCTGAAAGCTCCAAATTATGTTTCTAATTGTGTTGCTTACCTGGCCAACCATTAAATATAATTATTGACATTATATTAATATGTCATGTTAATGCCTTTAAAGAAGGTATATTTTTCAATTTTACCTAAAAATGACAGGACCAAAGTGCTGTATCTTAAAGTAGGAGAACGTAAATACCCTCAAACCTTTGGAGAAGTTGAAAGTTCTGGATTTTTATAATTAAGTTGTTTCACAGTGGGGTGAGGTTGGTCATGATCCCTACAGAATGGTGGAGAAGAAGGGACTAGGGTGGCAGAGGAAAAGAAGAAACCTAGCACAGTAGGGCACTCTGAATGCTGTGTACATGGGCAGAGATAGTAGAAGTAGAAAGTAAAGTCCCAGACCACTAAGTCCACTAACGTCCCCCCTCCCCCATCCCCCTCTCTCTATTTTTGTTATTTTGTTTTTAATTTTCTCTCTCCTTATGGGGGCAATCATTCATTGCTGGGCTTTGCAGTAAACTAAGTTCTTAGTATTGGTCAGGAAAGAGAGAGGGGACCCTATAAAAGAAACAAAGAAATGCATGAAGAATTGAAGTGGCATGTTGGCAAGAAGCAGACATGGTTGAGTAAGCTTTATATTGTTGAGAGCATGTAGCTTTTTCCTTCATGTGTCACAAAGTGAAATGTGAGCTCATTGTGCACAAAAGAAGTTCACATAAAAGTGGGGGCAAACTGTTTTTGTTTTTGTTTTTGTTTCTCTGACGCTACAATTTAGAAAAACATTAAAAGATATTGAATCACTTTTGTAGGTTGTAGGTATGTCTTTATCTCAATTGGCATTTTATATACTATGTAAGGTACAAATTCAGCTTGCAATGTTGAGGACTAATTATTGTCCAGGAAATGTGCTAGATGCTAATAACTCTGTCATTCAACCTCATTCGCTTGCAACACATTGTACTTATACATGTTTTATCATGAGGGAGGAGTTTAGGACACATTAAATAATAATCCCATATTTTCACAGCTAGAAAATAGTCAGATCCTGGCTCATCATTTCTGAGAATCATTTTCTGAATGAAACTATAGCACTGCTTGTAAAATCTAATCTCTATTTAAATCACACTGAAGAAAAAATAATTTATAATACAAATAAAAATACTGAAACTAAACTATCTTGGCAAATAGCTACATGTTTGAATCAGGTGGGGCAGGCTATATTAAAAATGCTCTTAAAGCAGCCAGCCAAAAAAAAATTCATTAGTTTTAAGCTAGATAAATTGAAGCTTGTACTTTAAATACAGAATTGCAAACTAACTTCAGTATTTCTATGTAGAAAACATGTATGTCCTCAGATCAGTATTTTTCAAAGTACATTTCTCAGTGTACATAAATCAGAATTTCCTGGGCGATTATTTAAAAGGCTACATCAGGACGAGTTCCTGTTGTGGCTCAGTGGAAATGAATCTGAATAGCATCCATGAGGATGCAAGTTCAATCCCTGGCCTCGCTTAGTGGGTTAAAGATCCGGCATTGTCATGAGCCGTAGTGTAGGTTGCAGACACAGCTCAGATCTGGCATTGCTTTGGCTGTGGTGTAGGCCAGCAATTGTAGTGCTGATTCAACCCCTAACCTGGGAACCTCCATATGCTGCAGGTATGGCCCTAAAAAGGCAAAACATAAAATAAAATAAAAGGTGACATCCTTGTCCCAAACATTGATGAATTAGATCTTGTGTGGGAGAAACCAGGAAATTTTTATTTTAATATGGAATTTGGATGCTTTGTATGTACATGGAAGCTTGGAAACTGCTACTTCTATGTTTGAAACTGTAGAGCCTAGAACACTTGGATCTTGGACACTTGCTTAACATGGACATTGCAGCCGAAGTCAGGAGGATGGAAAAATGGTGATGCTTTAGTAAAAATCACACCTATTTTCCCATATATATAAATAAATGGAATAGGTATCTTGTCACATACGGAGCTGCATTTATCAGTCAAGTTACATGAAAATAAGTCTCCGCCTCCTGTGCATTTCAGCAAAGGGCTGAGAAAGATGCTCAAATAAATTAAATGATATAAAGCTATATGACATGGATTTATCAGGGGCATACTCTATTTAGAAACCACTTGACAGCAAGGTAAAATCTCGTAGATAACTCTGAAAAGAATGGAAACTTAATCCACCTCCTCCTTTACATTCTTCACTTCAGGTTATAAAGAGGTAGTGAAAACTAAAATATGTGCATGAGGCTATATCACTGCTTGTTTTTCTACTTCAGGCAGGGCCTTTGAGTTTTTAGACCAGGGAAGAGTAATGTTTAGCATGGTAAAAATGAAAGCTTTGATCTCCCTCCTCCCCCTTCATTAATTAGTAGCAGTTGGTTTTGACTGATGTGGAAAAACAGATTTTTGGAGTTACCATCCTGATGCAGCAGAAATGAATCCAACTAGGAACCATGAGGTTACGAGTTCAATCCCTGCCCTCGCTCAGTGGGTTAAGGATCCAGCGTTGCCATGAGCTGTGGTGTAGATTGCAGCCTCGGCTCGGATCCTGTGTTGCTGTGGCTCTGGTGTAGGTCAGCAACTGCAGCTCCAATTAGACCCCCAGCCTGGGAACCTGCATATGCCACGGGTGTGGCCCTAAAAAGACAAAAGACAAAAAACAAACAAACAAAAACAGATTTTGTTGTGATTAATCTTCTGTATTAACAATGTGCAGCTGTGTCAACCATATTTGCCTTTGTTCACCTCCGGAGTAATAAAGGACTCAAACAATGATAGGATAATAAACAAAATCCAACACTTCTATATCTTTTCTCAATTAAAAATTTATTGGAGTATAGTTGATTTACAATGTAGTATTAACTTTTAGCTTACAGCAAAGTGAATCAGTTATACGTATACATATATGTATTCTTTTTTTCCCATATAGATTATTATAGAACATTGAGTAGACCTCCCTGTGTTACGCAGTAGGTCTCTGCTAGTTATCTATCTTATATATAGTAGTATGCATGTGCCAACCCCACCCTCCCAATTTATCCCTCCCCCCTCAATTTCCCCTTTGGTAACCCTGAATTGGATCTCAAAATCTTTGAGTATGTTTCTGTCCTACAAAAAAGTTCTTTTGTGTTATTTTTTATTGGATTCCACATGCAAGTGATATCATGATATTTGTCTTTCTCTGCCTGACTTACTTCACTTAATATGATAAATCTCTAGGTCCATCTATGTTGCTGCAAATGGCATTATTTCATTCTTTTTCATAGCTGAGTAAAATTCCATTGTCTATATGTACCACATATTTTTTATCCATTCCTCGCTTGATGGACATTTAGGTTGTTTCTATGTCTTAGCTATTGTAAATAGTGCTGCAATGAACATAGGGTTGTATGTATCTTTTTGAATTATGATTTTCTCCAGATGTATGCCCAGGAGTGGGATAGCTTGGTCATATGATAGTTCTATATTTATGTTTTCTTTTTTATTTTAATTAGAGTATGGTTGACTTACAGAGCTGTGCCAATTTCTGCTCTACATCATAGTGACCCAGTCATCCCCCCCACAAATACATACATACATACAAACATTAATTTTCTCATGTTATGAGTCTACCTACAAAAAATATACAGATTTAAAGACATAGAAAACAGACTGCTTGTGGTTGCCAGTGGGGATGGGGAGGAATTGGGATGGACGGAGAGTTTGGGATTGGTAGATGCAAACTATTACATTTAGAGTGGATAAGCAATGAGGTCCTACTATTTATAGTACAAGGAACGATGCCTAGTCTCTTGCACTAGGCTATGATGTAAAATATGAGAAAAGAATATATGTTTAATATCTTAAAATGGGTTAATCCTCACAATAGACTTCTTATGAGGTGGTTGCTGATGTTATCTCCTTTTTATACTTGTGGGGATTAAGACCTACAGGGGTTAGATTACTCACCCGAGGTTATAAAGTGGTAGGTGGTGGCCTCTCAAGTCCAATGCCAAATAGTGCCTTTAGCCCTTGTTCTTAATCACTGTGCTACAGCACCTTCTAGTATGCCACTTAGAACAGTGGTGTGGCCCCAATTCTGCATCAGCCTCATTTGTCCCTTCTGATTTACACAGTGAAAGGACAGAAAAATGTAACTTCTTCTCAGGTTTCCTCTAAGCTCACAATTAAATATGACTGAAGATCCTTTCTTTAATGTTCTAACTAAAATAATGTTTATTTTTATTGTGAAAGAAAATTAGTCATGTATTTGTGCAGTATTATCTTTATATGTGGAGGCTGTCTTTTAAAGTCATGTCAGGGATCTATGGTGTCCTACCATTTGGCTCCAGATGGCTCCCAAGTTTCAACTGTGGAGTTTAGAAACAAGTGGAAGGAATCAGACTGACCTGCATTCTGATTGCAACTGTGTCATCCAAGGGAGCTGTAGTTACTGCTTGGACTTATAATTTGATTTTTTTAATTATGACATTAGTTAAAGGTTTGTTTTTTTTTTCTGTGTGTAAGAATTGTACCACATTATTTCTTTAACTTTACTGTATTTAATGCATTTTTATACCTCATTAAAGTACTTTATAGATTAGGACTTTAAGGATTAGAAAAGTTAATATATCTAAAATTATAAAATTACTAAAGGAGGTAAAATTTGAGCCCATGATTTGATAGTCATAGCCTCAAGGTCAGGGTCTTCTAGAGTGAAAGTTAACATTAAAATTTGTTGTGTTAGGTATTTGGGGAGAGACTCAGAAAAAAGATGTAGAGAAACACATGGAGGCAATTGTGAAAACCAGACATGGGCCGTTCAAGTATATCTGTGCATGAACAAAAGGGTCTGGTGCATAGTAGCTGTATGCTCTGTTTGTAAGCAAACCCTCGCAAAATCCCCATGTCGTGAGCAGTATCGCCTTTGTTTTAGAGATTTGAAAAGCAACAAACTCATTATTTGAACTCAGCCTCTATTGAAAGCTGACATCATAATAAAAGATGAAGAATGGCAGCCAGATTTTCCTTAGAAAGTTAAACTAGAACTTCACTTCCATTAGTAGTCAGAAGATGGCACTGTGAAGTATGAAGTATAGTACAGTTATCTGTTCTAGATTTAACCTATTTATAGACTGACACATTCATCTTAAAACTGATGTCTAAAAAAGTTTGGCTTCATTTCATATCAAAATAATTACTATATAGACATATTACTATATTCTTGATCATGTATGTATGCATGTGTAAATATATACTATATAGTATGTGTACAATTTAAACAAATTATCAATTTTTTTTTTTTTTGTCTTTTGCCCTTTTAGGGCCATACCCATGGGCATATGGAGGTTCCGAGGCTAGGGGTCTGATTGGAGCTGTAGTCACAGGCCTACACCAGAGCTACAGCAATGCCAGATCTGAGGTGCATCTGACACCTACACCACAGCTCACAGCAATGCCGGATCCTTAACCCACTGATTGAGGCCAGGAATTGAGCCTGCAACCTCATGAACAAGAACTCTTTTTTTTTTTCTGAAAAGTTTTTGTTTTGTTTTGTTTTGTTTGTTTGCTTTGTCTTTTTGCCTTTTCTAGGGCTGCTTCCAAGGCATATGGAGGTTCCCAGGCTAGGGGTCTAATTAGAGCTGTAGCTTCCAGCCTACGCCAGAGCCACAGCAGCTGGGGATCCGAGCCACATCTGCAACCTACACCACAGCTCACGGCAACGCCGGATTCTTTACCCACTGAGCAAGGCCAGGGATCGAACCCACAACCTCATGGTTCCTAGTTGGATTTGTTAACCGCTGTGCCAGGATGGGAACTCCTTCTATTTTTTTTTTTTTTTTGAAATTACCAATTTAGTTCACATAGTTATTGGACAATTTTTTGGAGAAATTATCCTTGAAAATAGGCTTTATTTGGAGGCACAGAGCTGTCAGTTTGATTTTTAGATGTATGATTTCCTCCTAGGTGGAATTAGACCTGAAAATTTAATAATGTACCCATTTCCCCTATGTGTTCTTATTTAAAATAATTTTCAAGGGCAGTCTTGCCGAGAATAGGCATTATGTGAGGGAGACAAGAGTATCTGTCATTTTTTTAGTGTTTAAATTTAAATTTTTGTACATTTCCATATGTTTCCACATCATCCTCTGTAGCAATTAGTAATAACTCCTTTTTATAGATGAGGAGACTGTGATAATGATAGGTAGATGGCCCAGAGAAAGGGCTGAGTTTCACTTTCATAAGACTTTAGTAACTTTGGGATCTAGAAAGTTGGAGTGTTAATGAAGCAGAGTTGCCTTGTCTTAGTCTGCTTTATCTCCTGTAACAAAATAGCATAGATTGACTTAAGCCACAAATATTTACTTCTCACAGTTCTACAGACTAGTAAATCCAAGATTAAGGTGCTGGCAGATCTGGTGTCCACCGAGAGCTCTCTTCTTGGTCTTCTCATTGTACCCTTACATGAGAAGAATCATTGTCTTGTGTGTCTTCTTTTAAGAGCACTAATATCATCATGAGAACTCTACCCTTATGATCTCTCATTACTCTTAAAGGCCTCACCCCCTTATTCCATTCTAGTAAGGATTAGGAGTTTGACATATGAATTTTGGGTAGAACAGAAACATGCAACCATAATATGCCTATTGGAAGACGAAGCAAGGCTATTAGCCTGGTAGGATTAAAGGAGGTGATGTGTATGCAACATTTGTCATGTTTGGTCACACATAATTTTGGTCCCATATTTATTTGTGTGCTTTTCATAAGTTGTCATGAATAGCTGCCTATAGGCCTTACGTCTTTAATCAGCCACAATGCACTTTCTTGGTATATATCAGAAAACTCCAAATAACAGTGCCTTAAATAAGATAGAAGTTCATCTCTCTCTTCCCAAAGATATTCATAGAGGAGGAAATGCAAGACTGGTTGATTCTCATGGCCAGAAGCAGGTCTGCTTTATAACGTTCCTGAACCTGAAGCACCTTTCCCTGCATCAAAGATATATGTAATGTTTTGTGACTGTGTTGATTTGAAGATGATATATTAATATTATATATACTTAAGCCTAAAAGCTCACTTTTAAAAATTTAATTTTAAAAGAAATTTTAAAATGCTTATGGGGTCCCCCAAAGTGTCATGGGCCTGAAGCACCGTGCACACAGAGCCTAATGGACAAGCTGGCCCTGTCAGCAGGACCCAGGCTCCTTCCCGCTCTCTGGACCCTAGCCTTCATGGTCCCAGAGGGCTGCCAGAGCTCAACTCACCCTTTTGATCAATAGCACGGAAGAGAGGCCCACCATCTTCCACATATAAGTATTTCTTACTTGCTATACATAGGAAGGCTGAGACTTGCAGTCCCCTTCTTGGGGTGATATAGTCAGGTAAAAAATCAGGGTTTTGTTACTAAGAGACAAAGGGAAAATGGGTATTGGAAGCTCTGTCTTATTTACTTTGTCTTCCCTTCCGACTGCTTCTCAAATTCTCTGCTAGGTAAATGATTTCCATTACTCCAAAATAAGCTTTTCTTTTTTGAGTACAATGAAGTAAACATTGGATATCTCTCACTAGAAATTAAACACAAAACAAAGAAACAAACAAAAAAATAGATGACGGTAAGTTTTCTTTATGGAGTTTACTGTTTTTATTTATAGGTAAGATAAAAGCTTATATCAATGGGGTTTGGCTAAGAGAGGGAAACAAAATAGGAAATAGTTTGAGCTTCAAGATAGGGGTATTTATAATTAATTATTTTATGTGACTCCAAGACATTTACCAACAATGAAATAATAATCAATAGATGGTAGAGCCTTGAACCTAGTATATCTGTTCTGAAGGTGACCACTTTCAAGGAAAGATTAACATGTATTTTAGGGCTTCATACAGTGGTTGACACTTAACAAGTACTTAAATATGTGTTTTACTCTTTGCCTCTTTGGTTTTCTTTGTACCTTTTTTGTAGGTGAAAAGAAGATGATATAGATGATTTTTAAATTTTAAAGTAAATGATATTTTTTCAGTAAATTATGTCTGTGCTTTAGGTTAACTAACAAATCACACTGTGATAATATTCAACAGGCATCCACACTTATTTATATTTGGATCTTAAACTACCAGGGGTTGCCATTTTCTCAAAGTCTCCCGCTTGCAAGGAATTTTTCTTCAAGGGGAAAAAAAAGAAGGTTGAAAAAAAAATGTGTATGTAGCTTTGTCCAATGGGAAGAGGGGTGCTGTGGTTATGGAAACAGAGTGACTGAAATAGTGAATCTTGGATACTAGGCTAACCAGGCAAGAGGGTGAAGCCCAGATAGTGCTGGAAGCAAAGGAGAAGTAAAAGGGCTACATAGCTCCACAGGGACTGAACAATACGGTAGTGGATACAGGCTGAGAAACCAGAAGGGTGTAGTGGCCAAATATTGGAAGTATAAACTCTAAGAACCGTCTTAGAATCATAACATTTCAGTTCTCGGTGGGTCTTTACTTTCTACTGCAGACTTTAATTTTATGAAATGTATAAATTGAGGCTCTTAGATGTCAAGCGACTTATCAAATGTGATGCAATTATTTAATAGTGTGACCAAAACAGGGGAAAAAATCAAATAAAAATACAGCGTCAGTCTTTCAAAAAATATCAACAGAATTTGATCATAATTTACCTAATATAAAGCTTTTTGAAAAATTGTAAATGAATAATTTTTTCATTTCAAATGTCCAAATTATTTTTGACAGAAATATGAATCTTAAAGAAGTCATAATGACTTTGGGTTCTTACTTGGTCTCTTTCTAACTCTTACTAAGAAAAATTTAATATTAATTTATATGTGATAAAATTGCTTTTCTTGTCAATTGATCTTTTACATTCTGATTCTAATATTTTATCCTTTCTGGCATGTTTTTATTCTTAGTCTCTCTTTTTCTTTATTATGATTATTTTAACAAAATAGGTGGTAATTTATAGCCATCTGAGACATTAATTTTTATTTCAATTGATAGAGACCAGCTAATATTAAAAGTTTCTCTTGGAGATAAATTAATAATGCATTTGTTGTCCTGCCGGTTAACCAAAGTGAAATCATTTTTGCCCAGTTTCAAATTCACGAAAGTTTTGATCATGTCTGAGCTGGAAGCATCTAAACGTGTAAGAAAGTCTACAGAGTCATAGGATGATTAGTCATGATTCTGTAGTAATCATCGGTAATGTTTTAGTTTATTTTTATAATCAATGTAGCAAATAAGAGAAAGAAATGGATGAGATTTGTCCCAGGCCAACAACTATGTTTTAAAGCACTTTCAGATATAAATTTATCAATACCCACTTTTAAATGATATTTCTGTTGTGACTGTCTCTTTAAAGAATTGAAATCATAATTTTTAATATGATCAGGATCTGTATAGCACACAAAAAATAGAGTTTTTCTGTGACTTCTCTCTATCCATCATCCCTTACAGCTACAGTAAGTTGCAGGGCCAAGATCTGGACCCTAGACTCTTCATTCCAAAGCTTTAATTGTACCATGAAAGATCAGTCGATGTACCCCATCCATCCTAAGCAAAGGCTCAATTCTCGTAGAAATGTGTAAATTGTTCTTTCAGGAAATCACCAGCTTTTGTCTACCAGTAACCTTTCAGACACTGAATGTAGAAAGTGTTTATCCCAAAGAAGTGATGAAAGGGTGATAGGCTGGGAAAATAAGACTTGCCAGACAGAATGCTAAGTGGAGGACAAAGTAAGAATGGAGCTGATTTAGTGTTTGGTATGTGCAAGTTTAGCACATTCTGCCTGTATAGTCAGGATTCCCTGGCGGCATTTTGTGATAAGAAGCACATCTGAGGAAAACAAACAACACATCAAAACCCCCAGACCTTTGGTAAATACAATGTTTTAAAGATGAGTACTGAGCACAGTGACCATAAACAGATGCCCATGGTGCACCCCTGGTACTGAAGCAGAGTTTGTTGAAGAGGAGATTGAATTAGTGGGAGAGAAATTCTCCACTTAGCACAGGCCGTGACTTTCTGTTGTTTGGGGGGGTTTGTTTTGTTCTGGCTATAAAAAGGGATCTAGGAGACAGACTGGTAGAGAGAGGGAGATAAAGAGTTGGTGATGATGAGTCCCTTATTCCTCATTCACAGTGAAACTGAGTGCATAGTAACATGAGAAGAATGGATGCAGAATAATAGAGTTTGCCCATATTGCTGAGCCACCTGAAGCAAACCACAGCCTCTATATCTCGGGAGAGCAGAGCGGGTAGAGGAATAAGGAAGGTATGCTATGGTATTTAGGGGAAATTCAGACTGGAATCATGCCCCTACCTCTCTCTAGCCCCATTTTCAGCTGGATAACTATGAATTTCACTTTATGGGGAATGGTAAGGCATGGTGAAACCAACTGAATTTATGATCTTATATAAGAAATTATTAGCCTAATTCTGTGGTTAATGATTGTGAGGGTTTTTTTTTGTTGTTGTTGTTGTTGTTGTTCATTTGTTTTTCCTGGATAGTTTCAAGGATGAGGAGATTGAGATTATGGCAATACAGCAATGCTGCATGAAACTAATTCTCCCTACAGGTGTTGGGGAGAGCAATGCTGTTGGCATAAGCTCCTCAGATGAGAACAGTTTGTTGGAGTGGGCAACTCTGGAAAAGCCCATTTCACAAAACCAAGGGAAGGTTGGGGCAGGCTCAGGTTCTTTAGGGTTTGAATGTAAATACTGAGTTTTCATATGACTTTGGGTCAGGAATTCCAAACAATTGAGTGACTAGACTATTAGCAACAAGCCAAAACTTGTAGTGAACAATCACTGTCATTAAGATTTTCTGCTGATTTGAGCCCTACTGTTTATTCATAAAGGAAGCTGAGAGGTCAATCACTTGCTGTTTCCCAGATTTCTGAGGAGAAACTAGAGTCAGGCAGCCTATCGTAAATTCTTAGAAGTTAACCCAGAGTCTTGGTTGCCAGGGTTTTTTTGTTTGTTTGTTTCATTTGTTTTTCTTTGTTTTGTTTTGTTTTCTGGAGTAGTTTATGGAATCATATGCTCTGCCCAGTAGCCACGGTGTGTGAGTTTAGAGAAGAGAAATGGATAGTTATTCTGGGGAGACCATGTGTTCCCTAACTTATTCTCTTCCTGAAGGAGAGGTGAGTCTCCTGAAACCAGGGATCCTGAGCAATAAATGACACTTTTGGCAACCAACAAGATAATAACTTGTCAATTGGTTGGTTTAATAGTAAATTAGGGTATGTAAATTAAATCAACTAATACTTACTAAGAACCTATACATATTAGGGAATAATGTTAAGTGCTTAGGGGCCCAGATGCATGAGAAATTGACTTTTATGGAAGTAAGGGAGACCAAATATCCAAACAGAAGAGTAAAGTTCCCCCTACCTCTGGGAATAGAGAGGAGAGAGTTTTAGAATTTATCACAGAACTAAATGAATTTTCTATGAATTTCAACACTAAGAAGTATTCAGGAAAAAAATTGTCTAGGAAAATAAATCTTAGGAAGAAAACAACTATGTATAAAGCACTAAGATTAATAAAAATCATAATAATAATATTCAAAGTTGTAGTTAAGAAGAATTGTAAAAGTTAGTAGAAAATATATGAGCCATTTGCCGTTCTTCCATATTAAAAAAAAAAAAAAACCTTTCTTCTAGTCATATAAATTTGAATTAAAATTGTCACACAAATGAATTTCATTTGACTTGAAGACCTCAAGCAAATTCTACCTTAAGAATTTATATATAACTAATGTATTATCACTAGCTACAAGTATACTTTATATAATTTTCAAATATGAGAAGGACGTTTTATTGGGTTCGCAAATAAGTGACACAAATCTTCCTTTGAGCACACACTACATGCACACACATATGCACATACAGATACACATTCATACACACACATGCATGCTACATCTTCAGCTTTGTATAAAGTTATATAATAACTGTACAGTCTTGCCTGTGTCAGGGTGGAGAATGAGGTTGGCTGGAAAATTTTCAAGGTTAAGTTCCTATCTCCATAAGATAAGGAGAGAATTAAAATGCAGCTGGCAAGGGAAATAACAGAGAGAGAATATGTTACAGGGAATTGACAGGATATCAGTTTGGTCCAGTGCCCAACATTCCATCTTGTGGAATATTCATATGAAAAAATAACATATTGTAATGGGTTCTAGAGGCTGTAGTGGATTTTCTGCTGGTGTCTGGCCAGATTTTCTTCACTAGAAGTGTCCCCTCTGCTGATTGCTTTTTGTGGTAACAGTTGTTTTTTTGCTACCAGTAGCTAAGAAATAACCCAAAAAGTAACAAAAAATTGATCTTTAATGAGATTTTTGGCCTAATCCTGATTTTATTCATCCAATATTTTTAGCAACACCTCCCCAATAGGGTTCTTCTCTTTATCCCTATGATTTAAGGACTTTCTGTCCCATATCACCACCCCTCACCCACAACTAATTAGGCTTCCTCTTCCATCCTGTATACTATACACCCTCTCCCTCAATTGTCTCCTATTGTCTCCATTGTCCCCGGTACCTTATCCCGAGTTTATACAGTCAACAGCCACATGGGTCTGTCTCTGTAGTTCATGCTCCAGAGCTTCCCTTGGGACCAAGTAGAGCTACTCTTCTGGTAGGACCACTTCTTTGCTGAACGTTTTTGTCCTATCATGTTTTCTACTCACTTGTGGAGATAAAAAGAGTTTACAAAGAAGGCTCCATTTAGGCTTTACTTTTGGGAAAACTGACCTGAAATAGAGGTTGATCTAACTGGATTTGAATCTTAGTCTTCCACATTACAAGTTATGTGACCTTGAATGAACTGTTGAAAATCCTTTATGATAATCTGTTTCATTTGAATTGGAAAAATAACCAATCTGGAAGTCCTGTTTTGAAGATTAACAGATAACATCTTTAAAACACCTGACACTTATTCATACTTAATATATGCTACTTTTCGTTACCATTCAATTATGGAAATTAATGTAAAACTTAAAGGTATTTTTTTTTTTTTGAAATGCAAGTAAGTTTTCTGTGAATTTGAAATTCTGTGACCACTCAAGTTGGAATAACCTCTGGGATGCAATCCATGCCTGAAGGTTCTCTGTGTAGATTCCTTTCCAGGGTTTGATAATTTCTTTTTACCATATATATTATTTTTATTTTGTAATCCTTCTTAACACAAAATATATAATTTTTAAAAATTGTGTTTTCCCTGATCTAAGTTGAACCATATAAATGAAATCTTATTTGATAAAGGTAATTGCCTGTCCAAAAAAGCGTTGGTAAAGATTAAGAATACTGGAGTTCCCGTCGTGGCGCAGTGATTAACGAATCTGCCTAGGTTGTGGGGTCAATCCCTGCCCTTGCTCAGTGGGTTAAGGATCTGGTGTTGCTGTGAGCTGTGGTGTAGGTTGCAGATGCGGCTCGGATCCTGTGTTGCTGTGGCTCTGGCGTAGGCTGGCAGCTACAGCTCCGATTCGACTCCTAGCCTGGGAATCTCCATATGCCGCAGGAGTGGCCCTAGACAAGGCAAAAAGAGACCAAAAAAAAAAGATTAAGAATAATATATATCTTTTATATAAAAACTTCACTCTATTTCTTCAATCTTATATTTATATTTTCTTACATACAAATGACTCAAAAATATCAACTATCTCAATGAGGGCATCAGTTGCATCACTTGCATACATTTAATTTAATTATTTAAACCAATTTCTATAATTTTTTTCTTAAAAATCCATTTAAGAAGATTGAATTTATCAGATCATATGAGGTAATTAAAATTTAATCCTGACTTAATTAAAAATGACTTTAGGGAGTTCCCGTTGTGACTCAGTGGTTAACGAATCCGACTAGGAACCATGAGGTTGTGGGTTCGATCCCTGGGCTTGCTCAGTGGGTTAAGAATCTGGCATTGCCATGAGCTGTGGTGTAGGCTGTAGACATGGCTTATATCCTGTGGTATTGTGGCTCTGGTGAACGCCAGGCCAGCAGCTATAGCTCCAATTCGACCCCTAGCTGGGAACCTCCATATGCCTTGGGAGCGGCCCTAGCAAAGGCAAAAAACAAACAAACAAACAAACAAAAAACTTTATGTTGCTGCTCAAAGTTTTCATGTTGCATCTGAAAAAATAAAAATTCCTTTGTGTATTTACACTTAGGGTATGTGAGAGAATCTCTTTAATTATATCAAAGTCCAGCCTTTTTAATCACAGAGAAAGTAATTCCCTTCCTATAAAAATCAGTTTCTTTTATATTTCTGTTTTTAAAACAACATGTTCTAAGAATTGTTTTTTGAAATGTGGTCTGCTGAACATTTTCTATCCATTAAATTTCTACTGATTTGGAAACTAAAACAGAGGTGTTGAAGGGGAAATGATTCTTTGAAATGAAGGGACTGAAAGGTCTTTAATTTATATACTTTATTAATGAATAAAATAACAAATACTAACAGAGGATAATTAGGCAGCACTTGTATGTTAAGATATTACCACATTTAATCTATTTTTTCTATATGATGTATCAATGAGTAAACTACAGCTTAGTTAAGAGACTTACTTCAGCTAGTCACTTAGTCAGTGATGGAACCGTAATGATTGAGCCCAGGAATGTCTGAAGCCAAAGTCTAGGTTCTTTGTCACTTTAACCATAACTGTTCAAATCTTTTGAGTATTTTGAAGAAAAATCTGATACAGCATTTTTTTCCCTTATAACATTCTATATTTAGAGATTAGCCTAGTACAAAATAGATAGATATCTGAAGGTATATTATCCTTTCCTTAAATCTTCAGAGAGAAATCTGAATTCACTTGATTTAATTTTGGGCTTTAAATGACTCTCTCTGTATCTCTCTGTCTCTGTCTCTATTTCTCTTTCCAGTTCTTTCTCTTTCTCCCTTTCTCTTTTCTGGCTTCCAACTCTGTCAAAGGGAATCCCTCCCCACACTAATTTAATTACTTTAATTTTTGAGAACTTGGTAAATATGTCCTTAGATTTAGGTGTTTAGGATAAATCAGGGTGAATTCTAAGGATAGAAAGTTACTTTTCAGAAACAAGAAATATTTTATCTCAAAAAAGCATAAAGAAGTACCATAGCCTTGGTGAGAGAAGGGTGCAGCCTCTTCTTCCTCCCTAAAACAAATCCCAGTAAAACTGCTAAAAACTGAAACTGACAGCATTAACGGCCTGAACCTAGCTGGAACACAGATTGGGACTTGAACCCATGTGCCGGGACTCAAACCCAGCCTAAACCCAGACTGGGACATAAACCCATGGTTTTAAATTAGAGTCACTCACCCTGTGTCTGGACTCACTGAGGTTCAGGTTTTTCATGTCTCCACACAGAAGGAATTCAGGGAGAGACAAAGTGATAGGCAAGAAATAGATTTATTAGGATAGGACACTTGTGAGAGATGCAAGAGAGTAGGCATGGAAGCTCTGCCCAGAAGATCTGGTGGGCTAGTTTTATCATCCAAGGGGAATGGGAGTTGGAAAAGCCCACCTCTTACTTTCTGGGAGTAGCAGCTTCAAATCCACAGAAGGGTGGTCCTCAAACTCTTGGTCTAAATATCACTGCAGGCCTAAATCCCATCCCCCACTCAATGACCTGAGGCAATTCTCAAGGCTCCACTAATGAAGCAAGGCTGCCTTGTTCTGATGGCTTTTTGAGCAATTTATTTACTTACAGTGATCTCCCAGTGTCCCCTAAGTTTCCTTCGTTATCTGTGGCCCTTTTTTGGGACTTCTAAAACTACCTATGTCTACTCCATCCCATCGAAACTATTATAAAGGACATGTTTATTGACTGTCCCAAATACAGTTGTTAGAACATAAGGTTTTGTTTGTTTGTTTGTTTGTTTGTTTGTTTTTAAATATCAGAAGGGAATAGTAGGTCTTAATACAAACTATCAAGTTGTTCTTTTCTTGGTCTTTCCACTATTTATTTGTTCCTAGTTAAAAGCTAGTCAGCAAATGGAGGAGAACGGCATTATAAACTAGTTTGCTCTCACAGTCATATCTTTTTTTCTGAGTTCCTGCTCCACATTTTGACTTCAGTTGTTCTTCAAGCAGTTGTATTTGAGGACTGTCAACATCACCACTCACAGACCCTAATGCTTTACTCTAAAGGAGCCTTGTTTCAGAGAGTCCTGTGTGTCACTGAATAATGCAATCTGCCATCTGGGAGAATATAGGAAATTGGATGTAGGTTTAGGGGAAAAGACAAAGATGTGAAGTAAAGTGTCTTTCTTACAAGGTTTTATTGTTTTGTTTTGCTTTGTTTTGTTTTTTATCTATTTACAACACTTTGAGCTTAAGTCTACTAAGGACAAAATTGAAGACAGGATGCATAAGATTTCCAGTCAGGACTGGACTGTGAACATATTGGAAGAACAGATGTATTACTTCTTACCCCTCTACCACTAACTCTGCAAAATGTTGTTAGCGAAGAGGTTTTGCATCTACCCAGGGAATAGCTTCAGTGAGGCTACACATGTACTAGAATGTATAGTTTTCTTAATTCTTGGTTTTCTTTGGATTTCTTTATTTATTGTTTTTTATATGAGGAGTTGTGCTTCAGATTTTAGTTAAGTATTACTGTCTAGATATAGCTAATTTGTAGTAATGGTATGTGCTTCCTAAAAAAGAATTGAAAAAAAAATAGCTGCGTTTTTTTTAAGAGATTTTGGTCTTTTAAAATTTGTGAGTGAACACAATTATCAGGAAATTTTTCACTTCATTTCAATGGCTTTAGACATGAAAACATTACCAACACAGCCTGGGATATTATTTTTCTCCTCTGTGCTAACTCAATATAACATCAGCATCAGGAACAAAACAACAATAGCAACACCTTTTGGTGTCAGACATCTATAAATATTTACTTTTAATATCTGATTTTTTCAGTTTCACTAGTTTTCTTAGGTGATTACCTCATTTCAGAAGCTTCATAGTTATTTGACTCTAAAGTAGCACTGTAATGCATAAAATCTGTAATATCTAAAATCTTAAATTTTGAAGAATTTGAATGGTAGCATTTTGAGGATTTTACTCTCACAGGATGAAATCTGGTGGAAAGACAGCTGTCAAGATGCAAAGAATTACCACTACCAACAGAATTAAATGAATCATACTTTTTTACAAAAAGTTGCTGTCTGTTCCAAAACTCACTAGTGCATGACCAAAAGGAATGTTTGGAAATGGAACTCTTATCAACACGAAAAGAAGGCAGAATTGAAAAATGATTGAAATGAATATATGGCGTGTGTGATCACATTTGAACATCACTTTGAAGTACTCTGTGCCATTAAAGTCAGGTGTAATTTTTATATTTTCCTGTCCAGGGGAATCATATATATAATTTTTAAAGGTTACAAGATTATTGAGATTGCACAGGAGAATCTTTGTGTATAAATTTAAAATTTAGTAAGCTGCTGAAAAATACTTAAAATTTTTGCCAATGGAAAAGAGATAGAAAACGTGGTCTTGTCTCTCACATGCATTTTACTGTGTTCAGTTATCCTTTTGTGCTGGAAGAAGGAGAACAATGAAGCAGGGGCCAACATAAAACCTGGGCCAAACTAGATTTAGGAGATGTGAATGTTTCAGTTAGTCAATAGTCATACCATTGAATGTATATTCATATGTAGTGAGAATGCTGAACCCTAACCACTTCGATGTAGGTCCCCAGAACTTTGTTCCTTTGGAAAAAGAATTTAGCAAAGAGACTGAGGGTAGTGAAGTAATTTAGTGTTTATTTAAAGAGAAAAGAAAGAGAAAGGTACAGAGAAAATACACACACAGGCAGGCTGGTTGGTGGAGAGGGTAGGAAGGGAGAAAAAGACAAAGAGAAAGAAAAGAGTAAGAGATAGAGAGAAAAAAAACAAAAACATATGCTTTGGATGTCATTTAAATCTCTCTCTTGGGGGCAGTCCTTCTAGGACTCCTCTGGCCAGTCATCTTGCTTTTTCTGGCTTTGGGCCGACTCAGAGCCCTGCAGAAGGGTCTCTGGGAAGTCGATAGGAAGTACTTTGGTTTGGTGCCGCACCTTTCTCTGACCCCTGAAGAAACTTTCTGCATGAGTATAGTTCTGGAGGTCTCCTTGAACTCAAGAAAGAGAAATAGATGCTGTCTTTTATCCAAGCATGATGCAGCTTTTATCTTGGAGTTATTTGTCCACAGAGGACAGATTACAGTTGCTCAGCCTGGGACCCATCTGTCTCCTGCTTCATATGTATATTCTTTTCAAAATCATTTTTATTGAAGTATGGTTAATTTACAATGCTGTGTTAGTTTCAAGTATACAGAAAAGTGATTCATATGTATATATGTATATACAGACTATATACAATGTGTAAGTATACAGAGAACACAAGAAAGGGGTGCGGTGGGGGTGGGGGAGTCTGTTTCAAAATGAAGAACAGTGTTAAAAGTAGACTGTGTATTTTTTAATTCCCTAGGTATGTGTTTCTACACTTGGATATCTCTGTAAATTGGTACTGTGATTTGCTGTAATTTTTAAGAGACTCTTAAGAAACTGCTCTAACCTGTTACGAGAATGTTATACACCAATATCCTTATACTTGAGGGCAGCAGAAGAGTAAAAAGAAGCTAAGCAGTAGGTATGGCAGTGTTTTTCAGGGGAGGAACAGCTTAGCATTTCAAGGTTAAAGAAGGAAAACTTGATGATGTAATTTGTAAACTTATAGTATACTTTCTTTATAAATCAATTTGTCATTGCCCACCTTACTTTTCAAAAAGTAATGAAAAATCTTTCATAGAAGTCCCCATGTCTAGTTTAATTAAAAGGAAATGTATTTGGAATTACAAGTTTAATAACTCTAGTTCCAATGAAGCAGATCACAATGAGGGAGCAGCTGCTTTGGAATTCAAAACAGATGGTGCCTTTCTTTTTCTATTTAGATTTCCCTTTTGGAAGTGATACACCCATTGAATATCAGTTAAGTTGTGATTTCATGATTTCTATATCATGAAACACTTCTGGAGGAATGATATTAGCAATGTCTTATAGTTTGCATGAGTATTTCCTTTGCTGATCTGTAAACATAACCAAATTAAATATAGGAAATATTTTTTTCCTATATTTAAATAGGAAAAATAAAGAAATTAGAAAGTGCAGAAGAACATTTTTTATACAATTCAATATTTGGCAATAACTAGCCCAGAGGTTTTCTAGTAAGTACGAATAGCTTGTTTTATTAGGAGGGTGTATTACCTATGAGGAGAACAATAAAGAGAGTTGTTTGAAAGAAAGCTATAGAACCAACTTGCACAGGAGGCTTTCATAATAGAGCACCTACCCCTTAATAAACATGTCTTTAAACTCGTAACAGAACTTAGCACTTTGTGTCAGAAGACAGTGAATAGTAATTGGTATAAATATTCACATGCTCTTACTTACCTAATTCTAAAACTTGAATCTTTATCAGGTCTTTCTGTCGTGTTGCTGTGGGTTTTTGTTGTCCTTGTTGTATTTTCATGAAAGAAGGAAAATCTGTTGATTTAATTATACAATACAAAGATTTAACATAGCCATGGAACTGTTAAATGAATCTATAAGCAAGTCCTGGATGTGTGAGGAAGGTGGAGGCTACTCATTTAGTCTGAAGGTCCTTCAAATGCTAGATCTGTCATAGGTGTCTTTGTGTCCTGCATAACTAATTGTCAAAGCTTGGCCCCTGTGTTGAAAAAATATATTTTGATAAATCATCAGGCTGTTTGCATTTGAGGTGACATTAAACATTTTTTTTATTCCTAATCCTAAAGAATTTTACATGGGCTTTTATATAATCAAGTAAAGAAAGATGTAAGAGCAAATAAAGCTGCACAATCATCCTTTTGACAAGAAGAAGCTCTCTGGGCTTCTTAGTTGGATCATTGGCTTTGAAGCAACTAAAAAAGAATATTATAGCTTAAAGCAAGATTTATGTCCATAGTGAAGCTATTCTATATGTATAATTTGGAGGAGTCAGTAAAGCCTTTTAACAGCCTTTCTATTCTCACTTTCTGTGTTCACTTTTCACACACACAAAACACAGGACTGTCCTCCTTGTTTCCTACATCCACATCATAATTGCAGACTGAAGATTTCCAGTCAGATTTCTCTCTACCAATCCGTACTTGGTATTTCAGTGATTATCTAATCTCAGTGTGTATAAAAATAGTCTTGACAATTTATTCTATAGTAAACCTCTCGACTTACTTTTAACCAGCACCAGCTATACAATGAGAATCCCTCTGGTGTGAATTTTTTTTAATGATTTAAAAAAAAATAGTTTATTTTAGTTTTAAGAAATCTGGAGAGTTTATTTATAGTTTATTTTAGTTTTAAGAAATCTGGGGAGTTCCCATCATGGCTCAGTGGTTAACAAATCCGACTAGGAATCATGAGGTTGTGTGTTCCATCCCTGGCCTCGCTCAGTGGGTTAGGATCTGGCGTTGCCATGAGCTGTGGTGTAGATCGAAAATGCATCTCGGATCTGGAATTGCTATGGCTGTGGTGTAGGCTGGTGGCTATAGCTCCAATTAGACCCCTAGCCTGGGAACCTCCATATGGTGAGGGTATGGCCCTAGAAAAGCAAAAAAAAAAAGGAAATCTAAGTGTTCTCCAAGATTTAGGTCCCTGTATGTTGTGCTTAATATGATATTCTCTCATCAAATTTGCGGCTTAAGGAAATGACTCGTTTTTATTTGAAGTAACATTTAATTTTCAAAATAAAAATGTTTATTTTTCATGGCATTGTAGACAGTGTAGAAAATATGAAAAAGCACAAATGAAAAAAAAAAGTAAGAAAAACCTGTATTCAGTATCGTTAACATTTTGTATAAGTTGTTCCTATACCAGGGATCATGTATACTGAGTTTAATGGTAGTTAGTGAATAAATTAATACATGTTAATTCACTTAAAATATCAAACCCTGATTTATTTAAAAAAACAAACAACTTACTTGAAAATATGTTAATTCACGAATAAGAATCCGTTAAACCAAAGACATTGGTAATGGCTTTCATTTCATCAGAGTAGAGTATTTACATTGCCTACTTAGCTCTAAATCAAGAGCTGGTAAATAGTATTCACAGGCAAATGAACCATAGGAGATAACAGCATTACTTTAATTGAGGTCCTACCTAATCTCTCTGTATAGGTAAAGATTCAGTGGACTTGGTTTTATTAGAATCCTGCATCATTGCTTTGTAAGATATTAACTCTGACCCCAGTGAAATATCTTTAATCACAGTCTTTAGACTAGGCAGTGAGGCATAAAACATTAGATAAAAGTGCAAGTATAATTCATATTTTTTACACAATGTAAAATAAAGATTTGTTAATGTGTTCTTTTGTGTCAAGCCTTCTTTAAAAAGCAGAGATCAGGTAAGGCATCAGGACAGTGAAAAGTTTAATTGATATCTCCACTTATTTATCTCATGAATGAGTCAGAATTTATATTTACCCTAAACAAAGATGTTGGACAGATGCTGACATGGGATCAGAGTCTAGTTTTCAAATTAGTTTTCTTGGTTACTGGAAGTGTTTCAGAAATTGAGCTGGCCAGTTCCATCATCTTCTGCCAAGTGATAAAGATGTTAAATGCTACATGTCATTACCAAAACTAGTATATTAAATATTTTAAAGCTAAAATATAATGTATAGCCTGTGCATTGGAATTCAAGTCATGACCCCTGGTCTCTTGTGCTGATCACCCAAAGTGATACAGCATGCATCAATTTTAAAATTTAAAAATGCATGGCCCAATTTTAAGGATGAGGTATTCACCTGAGAATTTGAACTTTGATGAAATATGCTGGCAACAAGCAACAGCTTTATCGACAAGAGCTCTTCTTTAAAAAGACTCCATTCTAATGACTTCTGAAGCACTTAGTTGAAAAAGTTCCTTTTTTTTTTTTTGATAGACCAATTCCTTAGCTCCTTCAGGAGCCTTCCCAGGCAGCCAGGGATTAATTCCCAGTGGCAGGTGCTGCACCCAGCAATGGGATCCTTTAACACACTTCCCCAAGCCTGGGATTGAACTAGCGCCTCCACAATGACCCAAGCCACTGAGGTCTAATTCTTAACTCTCTGTGCCACAGTGGAAACTGAAAAAGTTACTTTTTTTTTTCTTTCTAATTCAGAGCTCACATATTTTACAGTTTAGCTAATGATAATCCACACTCTCCCTGAAATCCACTGAATACCATAGAAATGCTATTTTTACTTAGCAAGAACAATGTTTTTAGACTTTAGCCTAGAAACTCTTTCAGGGTCCTTGGCACAGCATTTGCGTAGGAAGAAATGAATACTGCACTTGCCACAAAGTACATTGAATCAATTTAATTATGAAATATTTTGTATCAGTTTCTTCAAACAATTAAAATGAATAGCGACAGTATTGCTCGGTGAGGAGAAAATGAAAGTTCTTGCCTTCAGTATCACATCAAGTAAATCAATTTTCTGTCAGTTTAGAGAATCAAATAAAGTTATATTTCATCCTTTTTTGATGTTTTCATATCATAATCTCAAAATCATTGAATCATAAGCACTTAACTCTTAAACCATAACTGTATACTTACAGTTTAAATGGCTTATGAATAAGCCCATGGTCATGAAACAGGTACAATGATGGTGTCCTTGAAAAGACCTAAGGTTTCTCTCTCCATATTTTTGCTAAACTTCCCTTCTGTGAGTATTCATTTGTTTTTATTGGGGGTTTCACTGACTAAAACCTCTGCTGTGGTGAAGCTGACACAAGCCTTACCAATTCCAATTCTTTTCGATTTGGCATGCTGTGGTGAAAACATCATTTTAAGAATTATGTACAGGTAGAATTTGAAGAAACTGTAATAAGTGAGCTTTCTTTGTCCTCAGGCACATTCTCATTCTCTTTTCAATAACTCAACAACTACTTTTGTTTTTGTTTTATGTGTATTTATGGTTTAAGGTGGCTCAAATTTATATAAATATAGATTGTGTGTGCAGAAAACAATATGTATGTGGAATTAAAATTAAGACAAATGACAAAAGATAAATTTTAAAAGATTTAAAATTGAGGACCTAATGACAACAGAAAAAATACAGATTAAAAAGTATACAGTTACAAAAAAATACAAGATTAAACTGGAAGGCTTACTAGAAGTTGGCTATAAAATTGGAGGTAAATGTTTTTTTTTTTTTTTTTTTTTTTTTTAGGAGAGTACACTTTTGCCTGTCACTGAGACCAAGAAAACTTGGTTTCACAATTGCCCTGAGATATGGTAGTACACAAAATAGTAAACAGGATTTTCTTCAACATCTTAAAAATGAATAGAACAATGAGTTCTATAAGACTATTTTTCATGCTATTCAAATTTAACTATATCAACTTGGGGTAAGATTTAGCAATATAACATTAGTGCAAGGCAATAAATTTTTAGATTTGGCATCAAAACCACAATCCATAAAAAGAAAAATTGATGAATTTGATCAAAGTTTAAAATTTTTGATCAGCAGAAGACCCTGTTAAAACCAATGAAACACAAGCTATGGATGGGGAGAAAATATTTGCAAGTCACATATCCAGTAAGGACTAGTATCTAGAATATGTAAATAACTCTCAAAACTCAATAGTAATAAAACAGTCTAATGAAAAAATGGGCAGTGATGCAGACAATTCAACAATGAGGATATACAAGTGGCGAATAAACACATGAAAAGTATTCATTCAATAGCTTTATTCATCAAGTAAATGCAAGGTAAGACCACAATGTGATATCAGATACACTTATGAATGAATCAAATAAGAGATTCAACATCAAATGCTGGCAATGCTGAGGAGAAACTGTTTGATTTGCACATTGCTGCTATAAATGTGAAATGCTAGAGCCACTCTGCAAAACACTTTGGCAGGTGTTTAAAAAAATAAAAACTAAACATGCAACTATCAACTATTGTGCAGTCCAGAAATTGCATTCTTGGACATACTGAAAAGTCCTGAAAACTCATTCCCGCACAGCTGCCTGTACTTGCTTGTTCATAGCAGCATTACTTGTAATAGCCAAAAACTGAACTCCAGTACATAAATGATTGAACAAATTGTAGTATGTCCATACCACAGAATATAGTAATATTCAGATATATGTGATGACTTGCATGAATCTCCAGAAAATTATATTGATTGAAAAAGTCAATTCTGAAAGTTTATATACTGTATGATACCACTCATACAACATTCTCGAGATGGCAAAATTTAGACATGGAAAACAGATTAATAGTGTCCAGCTGTCAGGTATGGGATAGACATGCCTAGGTTGGTGGATTGATGGTAACAAGGATTTTTGTGATGATGAAATATTCTGTATCTGGACTACATCAGTGTCAATATTCTAATTTTGATATTGTACTATAGTTTTGCAAAATGTTACCATTAAATATAACTAGAGAAAAATAACACGGAATCTCTATTTTCCTAGCAACTGACTGCACATGTATTTATATTTTGTTTCTCAAAATCAAATTTTAATTAAAAGAAAACTTGGTGGTAGAATGTTGCATCATGGGTGTTACACATTTGGTTTGCTCAGGCCAGCCTAATTGAAGAATATATTTCAATATTGTTTTCCCATAAGATTTTGTCAGCATCATCCTGCCTTCCTGGCCTCTTATCAACTTGTAACAACAAGTAGAGAAATAGTCTTCCCTTAAAAATTTTCAAAACTGTTTTTATGTATTAAAATATTAGTTTTTCTAAACTTGAATGGTTAGGAGGCATAATATCACACTTTCTGGGAGCAAAATTAAGTTCATATGACTGTAGCATTATGAATACGTTGTCACAGTTGGGATCAGATTGGGGTTCTTTTACTGTGATGATGAGAAATCAGGACTTAGATTAATGCTAAAGAAACCAGGGGAAGATAATATTAATAGATATGTTGGGGTACTACTATTTTTTCTGATTTTCTGATATTCTCTGATGTTATATGCACACGTGCATGTGTGTGCATGCATACACACACACACGTTCACATACAAGTATTTTTCCTAGGTAACACGTATTTAAGAAAGGACCTCTAGGAAATCTTATGTATGCTTTTGCAGCATATATTTCTTGAGTATAAAGTAAAAACTCAAATTTAAATAGGAAGTAAGTAAGTGGGATCCAGGAATGTGCACAGAGATGTGTAGAAACTAACAGTACTAACCTTATTTATTCTTTAGATTTTATATTATGACACATCTACAAAGGCTCTTTTTATTTTTATCCATCATTTTAATGAAACTCTTAAGCCGAAATAGCATACATATTTTCAAATGCAAAAGGGATGATTTAATATTTTTCACTTAAATATGTATTTTCTTCCTTTCCATCCAGGCTTCCTTTCTCTGTCTTTCTATCTGTCTATCTTTGTCTCCTTTTTTTTTTTCTATAGAGAATAAATATTGTTTGAAGGGGGATATCCATCACTGTTCATGGGTTGATCTGTATCTCTTTGTGCTTGCTGAAGCAATCATTCTACTATGAATTGCTTAACTTCCTGTAGGGCTCCAAAGCTAATAAATCAATTAGCGATAATTAATCAGTTATGTCACTAATGACATGGAGAAAAGAAATGCTCACAAGTACGTATTATCACTTATGTTACTGACAAAGCTTTTCTAACTGAAACTTGATTCATCAAAGTTCTATTCATGTGTGATTTATTGACTCAAAAGCTATGATTTTATATCATTAATAATTAAAGTAGGAGGTCTAACTTTGGTTTAAGGATGCAGTTTTAATCCTTTTTACATTTTTTTCTGGATAAAATAGAATGCCAAAAACAATCTAAGAGTTATCACTTGTAACCTTACACTGCTAATTTTGGTCATCTTTCTCTTTGAATATGAAACTGTATATGTATGTACGTGCTATGTGCTTCATGTGATTTTGGTAAATTAGGTTCTCATGTTTAAACAGCATTCAGCCAGATTATTTTAATACTTGCCAGTGTTTGGCAGTTCCTATGATATATTAGAATCTAGTGATTAACCTGGGCTTTATTTCTATTTAAGAACTTATCTTTCTGTGACAGGCCTTACTTTGTGTTTTTAGTCACACTGGGGCAGAGGCTTCAGTTCTTCCATGGAAATGAACCAGTCTATTAAAGTGTTCCCTTATTCTTTTGCTCCCCATTGCAAGGCAGCAGTATTCAGACAGTACTTCAGGAGACACCACTGTGTGTCTTGGAGGTGAAATTCTACACCCCTGTAGATGGTTTTAGGCATGGACTGGCTTAGTTCACTTTAACATGGGGATAGTAACTCCAAAGATTTTTGCCCATAGCTAAATTCTTTGGGAATGGATTCTGATGCTTTTTATTATCTTTATTGGAATACAAGCAGTGAGTCAGTGGTGACCTCCAATCATAACTCTCTTATCACATTTGGCATTCTGGGAGCCAAGTTTCTTTCCTTTAATGTAAATATTTTTTTAAAAAATTGTATTATGGCCATTCAAAGAACAATATATTCTGAAGATATTACTTTTGTTCTTCCTCAATATGTTTATCTTCTGGAAAAGAGATAAATGTGCTTCGGTATATTTTGCTGAAAAGAGCAGACGAGAGTTAAGGCTACTCTGAATGTCTACATGAGAATATAGATGGATTTTTTCTTTTTTTTTGCTTTTTTTTTTTTTGCTTTTTAGGGCCACACCCATGGCATATGGAGGTTCCCAGGCTAGAGGTCTAGTCTGAGCTACAGCTAATGGCCTATGCCACAGCCACAGCTACACTGGATCCAAAATGCCTCTGTGACCTCCACCACAGCTTATGGCAATGCCAGATCCTTAACCCACTGAGCAAGGCCAGGGATCAAACCCGCAACTTCATGGTTCCTAGTGAGATTCATTTCTGCTGTGCAATGATGGGGACTCCCCTAGATGGAAAATTTTAAAAAATAATTTTAATTAATTATGTATAAGTTCAAAAGTATTTTTATGTATTAAAATAAATTTTCTAAACTTCAAAGGTTAAGAGGTACAATATCACACACTTTCAGATAAGTAGCTGTGTATCAGGATATGTTTTGGAATATTTGGGGCTTTAGTAGTTTAATGCTGACTGGAATATGAGAGTCTCCATTTACTTTCTTTGATTAAATAAGACTCTCTCTCTCTCCACCCCCCCATATATATGTATGTATATGTTTTCTGCCTCTCTCTGTCACTCTGTCTCACACATGCCATTTGTAATTGTTGGCATCTCCTGGAAATTTCTGTTCTTTCAGTGCTTTTATTCTTCAGTTCCCACCCTTGCCTCCCACACACAAACCCCACTTAATCCAGCCTTGAGAAAATCAGTTTTTACACTGAGCATGCTCTTTTTTTCTTACGAATTGGATCACTCAGCAGTCTGCTTCTGGGTCATTGCCTCATTTTCTTTGCAAATGCTTCAGTCTTCTTTAGAGTTTTAAAAATTTCTCAGAGTCTTAAAAATCTTTCAGACACAAAGTTCAGAATACAAATAGAGCTGAATGAAGTGCAATTTATAATTGGTAGTGCTGGAGGATTTGGGTTTGTGACCATAGAGATGAGCATTATGAGAAGCAGGAAATTGCAAATTCACAGGTCTGGACTTCCGTTCCCTGTTAGATGTCTTTGCAGAGGTCTCTCAAAGTGACTGTTATTGAAAATATAGCTCAATCCTCTATTCATAGTAGTTGGGAGCATTTTGCTTTGGTGGAAGTAGTATAAAAGTTTCCTTTCATGAAAATGTGATGGCTAATTGAAAATGCAAAAGGAAGTAAATGATTCTTTAGAGTCAAAATCATCTTTCTCAGCATGTTTCAAGGGACACTAGTTTCAGTAGACATTAATGGGCATTAAATGAGCAAAATAATCCTCTTGGGGAAATGCTGGGTTTAGGAAAGTTAAACAAGTTTCTTTATTGCAGGAATTTTTATAATCTTTGATATACTAATGTGAATGAATCTCCAAGGAGTGGATAAATATGCAGAAATCACCAAATTAATTTAGCCACCAAAGAACATCTCATAGAAGTGTAGGGTTCTTTGAAGCATGCGTTGGGAAATGCTGTTATCAATGCTGATAGCATAAATAATTTTTTAAGGTTGATTCTAACCTGGTGAAACTTTTTTTTCTGAATGTAAGTAGTAACCTCAAATATGAGGTCAAGCCAGTTCCCTTATTAATGCTGAAGTAAATATTCATTTAATTTGCTCCCACCACCTGATCCTTTTCTATGGCGTGACCAGAACGAAGCAGCTTGGAGAGTCTACTTTCTATCAAGAGGAGCTGAAGATGGTACCCACCCATTCAAACTCTGGAATCCTGCAAAGTAAATTACCTTCTACGGTTTTCTAGTCATAAATTCTCTGGCTGCTAAAAAGAAAAGAAAAAGATACTAATTCCTAATTGCCATCAGTATAAAGTCCTGAAAGATAGAGGTGCTATCTGATATCACATTATATTCCCTATACTGCTCACTGTGTTTTATACATAATACGTCATCAATCAGTAGCGTGCTGAGTTATATCCAAATTAAACTTCAGAACATTAAGGAAGTTTGAATTAAACTTAAAACATCCAAATTAAACTAAACATTCTTCTTAGATTGTGTGCATAACTTGGCTTTCGTCTGATGACTTACTTCTTCAGTGATACCTATTCCCACCCTCTAATCCTAATCAGTCAAAACTGTCATTTTCTTCCATCACACTATATTCATCCTCCATATCATACAGCTTACTTTAGTTTCCAATCACCTAACTGTTGATGTAATTTCATGGGATTTTTTTTTCCCCTGTATGGAACAGTAAGTTCCACAAAACAGAGACTAGGTCTGTTTTGACCATTGTGTATTTATACACAAGATCTAGCCTAGAAACAAGTATATTGTAGCTATTCAATAATTAGAATGAATGAATAAATGTATAAATGTGAGCATGCTTTGCTTTATCTCAGTGCTCAGCTTGAGGCAAAATATTAACTGAGGTGGTCAGTGTAGGAGCATGGACTTCAATGCATTCTTTGATGTGGCCATTGATTAACATTTGTGGTTTAAGAACTCCAGAGAGTAACATCCGCACAGGCCTCGTTTACTATAGAAAGTGTACCTATGCCTAGATGGACATTAATCCCTAATCCCCTGTCACTCAGTTTACAGGAAAAAAGGGCAAAGAAACTATGAGACTTATGGGACATTTCCACTCCTAAGACCCCATTGGACAAGGACTGATATAGGTAACTGGGCAAGGCCAATGGAAGGAAACCACCTCTTTCTGGACCCCACATTGGTAAAGCCCCTTCGTTAAGTAATAAAAACCCCTATAGGACAATAGAGAGAGGGGGCTCTTCTCCCTCTCCCAGTAACCCTGAGAGCTATTTGCTTTCCTTTAGTAAAAACTTTGCTTGCTTGCTGCCTGTGTGTTCACGGAGTTCATTCTTCAACTGTGGTGAACAAGAACCCTGATTCTGGTTATCATCTTTCTGGCATCAAGCTCATGAGATCAAACTACTGATTCAACCATATAGCAAAAAATTCTTTATGCATTAGCTTTCCAAGGGGGAAGAACATAAGTAGTAATGCTTAACTGCTAATCATAGCCCTCCTGAAAGTGTATGCTATATGTTCTAATACCCAAAAATAATCTTTGAGGAGTATTTTTTTGAGAAGCACATTAGAATATAAACACATAATTAATTTGTCATTAGAAGAGACACTATTTCTGCCACTGATATTGCCCTCTTTGAACAAAGGTTAACCTATGCTTGTTCAATGTTAGGAATCTATAGGTTGAAGGCTTTTAACTGCCAAATTATGGATAAATAAAAATGTTGTTTTGCTGAAATCACTGGTAGTACTATAGCAGTTCTCCACAAGTGGTAATGTTTACCTCATTTAGTAGGGCAAATGAGTATGAATATTTGACAAAGTTAACCTATAATACAAAATTAGGTATCAGTAGTTTAGTAGCTATAACTTGTCAAGTTATATAAATCCACCTATAAACTATTGAAAAAATTTTTGGAGTTTTATCATCTATTTGAAAAGTAACAATATTAACTTGTATACTTTCAATAGGTTATTATAAATTACTGATAAATATCCCCATTTGATCTCCAAAATATTTGTGGATCTCCAAACCATTTTGGGAAGAGAAGCCATTTGTGGGGTTTTTTGGGGGTTTTTTGTTTTTGGTTTTTTTTTCCTGAAAATAAAAATACATCAAAATTTTGTTTTTACTTTAGAGTTTTATTTCTTGTGGAAGTTTTGATTGAAATGCCTACAAATCTTGGCCATTAGCATACTTTAATTCCTGTTCCTTTTCTTCCCTCCATATCCTGGCTGCAAATTTCAATACTATTACCTTTCTTTGTTTAATACAATCACAGTATCCATATTTTAATACTAAGGCATCTAAAATTCAAATGCAGTGCAAACAATTACAAATTCACTAAGAAGATTTACATCATTATCTTCACTTCAGTCATTCAGGGCAAGTTAAATGCACAACTTCGTCATTAGCATATTTGACCTGCCAATTTTTCTGCTTGACATCTGGAACAGTTGTTAGGTGTGAAATTTAATTTTTGATTAAACTATTTCTCATGAGTTAAGTGCCAGCCTATTTATCATATGCATATATACACAACAACATAGGTATAAATATATAGTATTTTCTATAGTAAAAATACCACCTTTCGTTTTCACATTCTTGTCTAACTATTGCCCTGTATTGTATGACTCTCTAGAAAATACATCTAAAAAAAGAAAGATCTGTATTTGATTTTTTAAAATACTGTACCAAGTACCATAACCTAGTCAGCTAGTCTTCCAGTTGATGGACATTTGAGTTGTTTATTCTCTTTTGTTTCATTGAATATCCTTGTGTATACAACAATTCATTATTATCATCAACATATTTTTGGGATGCAATTTAGAATTAGATTTTGGAATTTTTGCCAATATTAAAAAAGAGATAGAAGTTCCGTCATGGTGCAGTGGTTAACAAATCCGTCAAGGAACCATGAGGTTGCGGGTTCGGTCCCTGGCCTTGCTCAGTGGGTTAAGGATCCAGTGTTGCTGTGAGCTGTGGTGTAGTTCCCAGACGCAGCTCGGATCTGGCATTGCTGTGGCTGTGGTGTAGGCTGGCAGCTACACCTCCGATTAGACCTCTAGCCTGGAAACCTCCATATGCCATGGGAGTGGCCCTAGAAAAAACAAAAAAACAAAAAACAAAAAAAAAAGACCAAAAAAATAAAGGAGATAGATTTAGTTACTTTTTCAATGTATTTATGGTCTATTTTCATTTCTTTTTTATGTAAACTACAATTCAGAATCCCTACTCATTATACTATGGGATTGTTCATCCTCATTTTCTTGAAACATAATGATTAAATAAATAGATACATAGATAGATCAATGATAGATGATAAATAGACATTAACCTCTTGTTGGTACATAAATGCATATATCATTTTCAAAGTTGTCACTTTTTTCCCATCTAAAAGTGGTTTCCTTGAGTTGCTGCTGTGGTACAGTGGGTTAATGGTCTGGCTTTGTCTCTGTAGAAGCCCTGTGACATGGCTTGCAGTTTGGCTCAGATTTGATACCTGGCCAGGGATCTTTGACATAGTGTGGGGTTGTCTGAAAAAGAAAAAAAAAAAAAAAGCATTCTCCTAATGGGTTTCATCTACACACTTGTAAATTTCATTTTTTTTCTAACAAATAGAATAAAATTTCTAAGATATCAATCAGTTTGTTTCACTCTGTTGCTTAAATTCTCCATCCATACTGATATTGACCACACCAAGTATTTGTCCACTTTTTTAGACCTCTCAATGTGTCCTTTGGGCCTGAAGCATTTTAGTTCCATTCTTTCAAATGCCAACTTCTCTTTATTTAAGATGCAGCAGATGTAACATTTCCCCAGAGAGAATGTCCCTGACTCTAAAATTTCTTCTTTTCCTTTCCTTTATCCTTTAATATGATGCCTTTTGTTATTGCATTGTGGCTCTTTTTACTGAGATTTGCTTTTTCATTGATTTGTTTACTTGATTTTCTTTTAACTAAAGTGTAATCTTAATTTGTGTTCATTTATTGATGCTAACTTAGTTTATAGAACCATTTCAGATATATAGTGGATATTTGTTAAGTATCAATTGAATTAGTTGGCAAGTAGATCCTCAATATGAAATATTTAACATTGTAGAGCTCTCTTTATATCGCTTTGAAATTGGTATTTTCATATCCATTTGTTTACTCTTTTTTGTCGGAATGATGCTTGCTTAGTTGTTTTATTCTTAGTTTTATTTAAAGCCTCCAATCTCCTAAATCATTTTATTTGACTTTCAAACTGTCTTCTCTGTTTCTCTGATGTACTTTCAAAAGGATATGTCTAGAATTTAAAATATTTTGGTCTCCTGATGTAAAAAAAATGTAAACATAAAATTTGTTCTTGCTGACTTGTATTACAAATTCCATTCCATTTAGCTCTTCCTTCCTTTATTCTTCCAGGGCCTTTGGCAGGAGCCTCTTGTATTTATTTTATTTGTTTTATTTTATTTTATTTTATTTATTTATTTATTTTTGCTTTTTAGGGCCACACCTACGGCATGTGGAAGTTCCTAGGCTAGGGGTCCAATTGGAGCTACAGCTGCCAGCCTACGCCACAGCCACAACAACACCAGATCTGAACCGTGTCTGTGACCTACACCACAGCTCATGGCAATGCCAGATCCTTAACTCACTAAGTGAGGTTAGGGATCGAACCTGCAACCTCATGGTTACTTCAGATTCATTTCTGCTGAGCCACAACAGGAACTTTTTCTTTTCATATTTTTTAAAACAATAATTGTTTGTTTTGTACGAGTTTTGGAACCTCACTTACTAGTTCTTTGTAGTAATATCTTTATTATCTATTTCACTCATACTCTGCACATATAATATATGGTATTCAGCATAATAATATTCATCTTGCTGAAATAATAGATGAATAGCACATAGGGATTCAATATATTTGCATCTCTCCTCCTTATCTGTCCAGGTTGTACTCTATATCTTTCTGCTATATTATTTTAAATAATATTTTAATTATTAAAATATTTTTAAAACATTATTTAAAAAACACAAGAATTAGAAAAAATTCCACAAGGACAGATATCACTCCTTAGGCTTCTTTTAAAAAGGTACACTTATTTTAGTACAGGCACTAAAGCGTCTCCAAATCCATATAAATTCTGTGAGAATGAAAGGAAATTGCTTTACCCTGTCATTTTCTCTTTGTCTATTTAATATATGTCTCTAAATCTTTAAAATATCTTAATGACAGACTAGTTTTGGGACTTTAGGTGTTTTCATCTGGTTGCTTTTAAGAATAAATATTTTTCCTTAAATTTCACCCATCTCTTAAACTTTAAAGATGAAATACAAATTTAAAATGTTTTTATAAACACTGTAGTTTTATACATGTATATTTAAAATATATACACATTCAGCTACATGCACAAATACATAGATATCGCAGTAGAAGATGAGAATTTTAAAAGAGAGATAAATTGACAGACAAGGTAATTGAATATTCAATGTTTTTTTAACTTCCTACATCTAGTAAAGATAAGGAAACCATCTATAAGTCTCTTACTGTAATTATCATAAGGAGGGACAAATCACTATTCCAAGAATATAATTTTTTATGGCATTGAATTGTAAAAACAGTTCTCATATAGGACCTTCTTTAATTGTTTAAACAATGCAATAGACAATGTCACCTAGAAAAAAAATATGTATGTATATATTTTTGCATTTTAGAGCTGCACCTGCAGCATATGGTGGTTTGCAGGCTAAGGATTTAATCACAGCTACAGCTGCTGGCTGATATCACAGCCACAGCCACACTGGATCTTAGCTGCATCTGTGACCTACACCACAGCTCACGGAAACACTGGATCCTTAACCCACTGAGCAAGATTAGGGATCGAACCCACAACCTCATGGTTACTAGTCAGATTTGTTTCTGCTGTGCCATAACGGGAACTCCATAGAGAAATATTTTCAATGAAGATGTCACTATTTCTTTTGACATCCCTTAGCAATGCAAATTATCTAAATTCTTACAAATTGAATGTATAAAATCTCCTTTAGAGATTTCTCACTGCAGAGAAATATGAGGATGAAACTTCTCTTGAAAATTTGTTTATACAACGATTTTTAAAATAAGTTAGCATGTTGACTTAGACAATACTACCAATCTAAATCCAAAAAGCACTTGAATGCCATAATGATGTACTGAATATGTAACTGTTGAGTAATTAAGCACAGGTCTACATTCTAAAATTCAATTAGTGGTTGTTAAAAGACACTTTGCCTACACATGTAAAAATTTTTAATCTTAGATATTTAGTTCTGATATTCTAAGTTGGTTTCCTGAAGTTTGTTTCTAAGACAATCTTGAAATTGTATAATGAACTGAACTCAAGACTTTTGTGTTAAAATATGTGTGCTGAATTTAAATAAAATACATATGTTTTCAAATTAGAGATTCGTTTCTTTAGTAGTAGTACAGAGTAGGTACTACTGATAAAAAGATCTTTTTAAAAATGTCTTGGCATCACTTCTGAAGCAAAATGTGTTAGATTTCATCAAGATATATTTTATTTTATTTTTTTATTTTTATTTTTGTATTTTCTGGGGCCACTCCCACAGCATATGGAGGCTCCCCGGCTAGGGATCTAATCTGAGCTTTAGCCGCCGGCCTACACCACAGCCACAGAACACGGGATCCGAGCCTCGTCTGCAACCTATACTACAGCTCACAGCAACGCTGGATCCTTCACCCACTGAGCGAGGCCAGGGATCAAACCTGCAACCTCATGGTTCTTAGTCAGATTCGTTAAGCACTGTGCCATGACAGGAACTCCAAGGTATATTTTAGAATTTGGTTTTGCTCTAGTCAGAGACATTAAAATAAAAAGTTTTGTAACAGATGATTACAAATACTTTTTCAAATACCACTTATTATGACAGTTTTTTGTTTGTTTTGTTTTGCTTTTTTGCTTTTTAGGGCTGCACCCTTGGCATGTGGATGATTCCAGGCTAGGGGTCAAATGAGAACTATAGCTGCCAGCTTAGGCCACAGCCAGAGCAACATGGGATCCGAGCTGCATCTGTGACCTACACCATAGTTCATGGCAACACTGGATCCTTAGTCAACTGAGCAGAGCCAGGGATTGAACCCATGTCCTCATACATACTAGTCAGGTTTGTTACCACTGAACAACAATGATTAATCCTTACTATGATAGTTTAATGCCAAAGAGTCAATATTTTCCATGATAAGATCTTCCCAAAAATGGAACTTTATTCTTAAGGAAATTAAATGTCTTTTAATTATGAATGCTATATTTACTACTTTGCATCAACTTAAAAATATTAAATTAAGGCATTATAGTCATGGCGCAGCAGAAACTAATCTGACTAGGAACCATGAGGTTGTGGGTTTGATACCTGGCCTTACTCAGTTGGTGAAGGATCCAGCATTGCTGTGAGCTGTGGTGTAGGTCACATATGCGGCTCGGATCTGGCATTGCTGTGGCGCTAGCATAGGCCAGCAGCTGTAGCTCCAATTAAACTCCTAGCCTGGGAACCTCCATATGCCGTGGGTGTGGCCCTATAAAGGACAAAAGACACACAGACACACACATAAAAATGTTAAGTTAAGCAAAGCTGTGTTAACCGGAAGACATAACAGTATTGAGCTACTTGTGTGCCTGTTTTTCTCAATTAGTTTTTTATACAGTCACTTCTCTAAAATAAAAGGCACTGGTACACTACCTTCATGCACTCAAAAACCATACACATGTACACACACACACACACACACACACACAATAGAAACATGAATAGGTAAGACCTAGATGAAGATATAAAACTGAAATTAAACACATGAACATGTATATAAACACCCTTATAAGAACACAATATTAAGAATAGGAGCAAAATAAGTCTGTGTTCAAATACTGCCTATGTCGTAGGATTTTTTACATATATTGTGACTTTTGATTGTCAAGTGACATACATGTTAATGAAGACCTGTATTTTAAGCAAGGAGGAGTATAAAGATAAGTATAGCCTGAAATTCTATAGTCATCAGTAAGCAAATTCACCATGTGTGACATGTTTTATATTTCTCTTTATATTTTAAAAAATGCTTAAGTTACCATAATAGGAGTTTCTGTTATTTATATTCATACACATTCCTGAGAAATAGAGTAGGTCTATATTTCAGATAGATGGTTTATCAAAAATTAATCATGTGAGTTTAATCACCTAAACATCACAAGTAAATATGTCAACAATGTGCCTTTTCCCTTTTTCATTTGATATTTATTAAACTGATAGTTATGTTTTTTCTAATGTTAAGTGTCAATTTGTAGTATATTTCTTTATGTGAGAAAATGCTAGTTATAGCTAATATAAAGAATGTGTATGGGGAGAGGCAGTGAGGATAGCCTTTCAATTTCCATGTTTCCGTGAAACAAAATATTTTGTATAAGTGCTGGGACAAAGCCCTTATCTGGGTTTTACCTATGATTATTCAAAACAATTCTTGGCAGTATGTTAGTTTACTAGTTTAAATGATAATCACATTCAGTCATACAGATAAATGGTTCATCATTCTTTTCAATGGCTATGTCACTTAACAGTTTAGCTCTCACTCACAGATTTATGGTGATGATCAATGCCAAAGACTATATTTATTTAGCAGTGAAACTTGAGGTTTCAGTTAGGGTTGCCGAATATTACGAGGTTTCCTCGTTTTGACTAAAAGAGGAAATCTTATTTTTTTTTTTATTTACTTTATTTTTTTATTTATTTATTTTTTTTTGGTCTTCTTATCTGTCCCTGTTCCAGAAAGATAGGACGTGGCAGTAAATATTATAGAATTGGACAGTCATTACATCAGGAAACATTGTATCAAAAAAGTATTAGGGGGAGAGTTGGCTTATTTAGTTATTTTTGGATGCACATATTTTTCATGACAAGCAAGTTGATCATGTAGATCATTTAAATTTATATATAAGAAAAACGAGGAGTTCCTATTGTGACTCACTCAACGTAGTGTCAGTGAGGATGTGGGTTCGATCGCTAGCCTCTTTCAGTGGGTTAAGATATGATACTGCCACAAACTGCCATGTAGTTCACAGATGCAGCTTGTATCCAGCATGGCTGTGGCTGGGGTGTAGGCCTGAAGCTACAGCTCTGATACAGTCCCTAGCCCAGTAATATGCTGCAGGTACATGTTTTTTAAGGTGAATATTTGATTTATTTAAAGTATGAGGAATGAATCTATGAAAGGGATACACTGACTTAGTTTAGCCACTTTAACAAGACAGCTCATCTTTATATGGGAAAGCCACTGCAGATCAGAAGTCCTAAAAATCTAAAAACACCTTTATTTTGTTCTCAAATTTGACATGACTATATCTATGTGACCATGTCTGTGGTAGGACATATCCTACACTTTGTGCACTATCCCAGAAATATTTAGAAGCTTCCAAAGAAAATGAAGGGCTTCTTAACATTTCATATGAAAATGTCCATGAGCACAGATACAGCTAAGATGAACTGCAGTATTTCTGGATAGCCAAATTCAAATATTGTTGAAGTAGATAATTTCAAATGAGACAAGTTATATGACTCCAAATATTCACGATTTTAGCTAAAGATACCTGTATAGTCATGTTGCTGTTTATCGTAATTTTGGATACATCAGTTGGAAGATATAAACAAAATTACTGTTGTTTAGAATGGAGAAATAAGGGATTCCCATTCTCTGGAGTGAAAAAAAAAAATACGGTTAAATATAGAAAGGAGAAAAACCACTCTCCCTTGAAATGCCTGACTTGTAAAAGTATATCCTGTGCAATAGATTTTAAAATATAACATTATACAAATCTATAAGTGGCTGTGGGTTTGAGGAATTTTATGATTCTAATTCCCTGTTGCATAGTGTAACATGTCATTCTCATTACAATGACTCAGATGTGCTAACTCTTCTGATACTAATTGCTAGAGATGACAGTGTACCAGAAATATTTTTAAACAGAACCTGCCTACATTTATATATTTAAAATATAAATCTAAAGCATAAAAAATAATTTTGAAGTTTCATTTTGTCTTATTTTTAAAACTGTACACTGGGGTGTAATGTAATTAACACTGCTGTACATTTTATAAAGAAGTTGTTAAAAGACTAAATTCTAAGAGCTCTCATCATAAGGAAAAACATTTTCTTCTTTTTCTTTTATCTATATCTCTCTGAGATGATGGATGTTCACTAAAGTTATTGTGGTAATCATGTCATGAGGTGTGTAAGTCAAATTTTGCTATACACCCTAAGCTTATACAGTGCAGTGTGTCAATTATACCTGAACACAAGTGGAAACAAACAAAAGAAGAAGATGATCTAGGAACAGAAAAAAAAAAAAAAAACTGTACCCACATTATTTGACATTTGATTAACACTATTATCAGAGAAGGACTGATTTTGTTACCTGGGTAGGTTATTAGAAATGCTTAATGGAGTATTAATTACATTCTCACATTGAAAGAGCATTTGTTTCTCTTGCAGTCCAGACCTGAGAATCTACCTAGACTTGAGGTATCTCAATGTATATCAGATGCCAGTGCAGCCTGGCCACCTCTAGAGGAAAGGACTGTATTTCACTATTGAAAATCTCTCAATAGTAGCAAATTGAGTCTTTTTAGTTACTAAAAAAGGTCGTCTCCTTTAAATCTCCTTACTCTCTTTCTGCACAAAAAAAATGAATTTTAGTGCTTTAAACCTACAGAAAAGCTATTTTATGTGCATTCAAATGAAACAGGAAACAAATTGAGGGTAATTATCACATTTTTTGAGATTTTGACTACAATTTTTCATGATATTTCAGATTTAAAAATCAGCTTTGTTATCTAAGATTAGAAAAGTTGCCTTAGAATTCCAATTTGCTTAATTTAGGAGGATGATAATTCATAATATTCACATATATATTACAAAGTATAATTAAATATACGTACAAGGGGGTAGATGTTTTTGAATCATCTATTTCAATACTATACAATATAATATTAAATAATCCTTTAGTTAAAAGAGAAATCATAAACAAGCATAATCTTACAACTAAATTACAAAAATATTTTATGGAGTTCCTGTCATGGCTCAGTGGTTAACAAATCCGACTAGGAACCATGAGGTTGCGGGTTCGATCCCTGCCCTTGCTCAGTGGGCTAATAAGGATCCAGCGTTGCATGAGCTGTGTTGTAGGTCACAGACATGACTCGGATCCTGTGTTGCTGTGGCCCTGGTGTAGACCGGCAGCTACAGCTCTGATTAGACCCCTAGCCTGGGAATCTCCATATGCCGCAGGTGTGGTCCTAGAAAAGACAAAAAAAAAAAAATATATATATATATATAGTCTATATCAGAATATTACTGGGCAATTTAAAGAATGAAGTACTGACACATGTTACATGATGGTCCTTGAAAACACTGTGCCAAGTAAAATTATCCACTAATAAAAGGACATATTTCATGATTCCATTTATGGAAAATTCTACAATAGCCAAATTCATTAAGTACAAATTATACTCTTGATTCCTACAGGTTATGTCTTGGTTTGGGGTAGGAGAGTGAGTAAAAACTGCTAAGAGGTTTGATGTTTCTTCTTCAACATTGAAGAGGTTATACTGTGATCGTAGTGATGATTTTACAATTTTTATTTATATACTAAAAAGTAGTGAAAAGTGTGCTTTAAGTGAGTGAAGGTTATGGTTTGTAATGTGTATCAATAAAACTATTAAAAAAAAAAACCCTGAATAACAACAGCAACACCTCATATGTCAAAATTTGACTCAATCACAGTATTACATATGGGAAATATACAGCTTTAGTTACTTTCAGATCTGATAAGAATTGAATAAATAGAAATTTAGGGATAACTTTAGAACTGGTCCATTTTCAATATAGCTTGTCAAACATATTTTAGATTTTTTCTCAATTTTATTGAGAAATATCTGATGTTTATCATTATCTAAGTTTAATTGCATCTAACATTTGTGCTACATATTACATTCCATATATGTGATACCATATGGTATTTGTCTTTCTCTTTCTGACTTCACTTAGGGAAAGAGTCTCTGGTTCCATCCATCTTGCTTCAAATGACATTATTTTGTTCTTTTTTAAGGCTGAGTAGTAGTCCATCGTGTATATGTACCTCATCTTCTAATCCATTTATCAATCCATGGTTATTTAGGTTGTTTCTGTGTTTTGGCTGTTGTGAATAGTGCTGCAGTGAACAAAGGCGTGCATGTTATCTTTTTCAGTGAAAGTTTTGTCTGGATAGATGCCAGCAGTGGAATTGATGAATCATATGATAATTCTATATTTAATATTGTAAGGTACCTCCATAATATTTTCCATAGAGGTTGAACCAATTTACATTTCCACAAACAATGTAAGAGGGTTCCCATTTCTCCACACCCTCTCCAGCATTTGTTACTTCTAGACTTACTAATGATGGCCATTCTGACCCGTGTAAAGTGGTACCTCATTGTAGTTTTGATGTGCATTTTTTTTTTTTTTTGTCTCTTAGGGCCACACCCACAGCATATGGAGATTCCCAGGCTAGGGGTCCAATCTGAGCTGTAAGCCTACATCCACAGCAATGCAGGATCCGAGCTGTGTCTGCAACCTACACAGCTAATGATAACGCCAGATTCTTAACCTACTGAGCAAGGCCAGGTATCGAACCCACATCCTCATGGATGCTAGTTGGGTTCGCTCATCACTGAGCCATGACAGGAAGTTCTTGCATTTCCTTAGTAAATAGTAATGCTGAGCATTTTTTCATGTGCCTGTTGGCCGTCTATATTTCTTATTTGGAGATAATGTCTGTTCAGGTCTTCTGCCCATTTTTCAATTGGATTGTTGTTTTTTCACTGTTGAGTTGTATGAGTTTCTATATTTTGAAGATTAAGCCCTTGTCAGTTGCATCATTTGAAACTATTTTCTCCCATTCCTCCCATTTGGTGGGATGTAGGTAGGTTATCTTTTTGTTATTGTTTTTTATGATTTCCTTTGTTGTGCAAAAGCTTGTAAGTTTGCTTAGGTCCCATTGGTTTATTTTTGTTTTTATTTCTTTTGCCTTGGGAGACTAATTTAAGAAAATACTAGTGCGGTTGATGTCAAAGAATGTTTTGCTTATGTTCTCTTCTATAAGTTTATGGTGTCTTGTCTTATGTTTAAATCTTTAAGCCATTTTGATTTTATTTTTGTGCAAGATGTGATGTTGTGTACTAGTTTCATTGATATACAATGCAGCTGTCCAGTTTTCCCAGCATCACTTGCTGAAGAGACTGTCTTTGTCCCATTTTATATTCTTGCCTCCTTTGTCAAAGATTAATTGATCATAGCTCTCTGGGTTTATTTCTGGGTTCTCTCTTCTGTTTCATTGGTCCGTATGCCTGTTTTGGTACCAGTACCACACAGTCTTGATTATTTTAGCTTTGTAATACTGTATGAAGTCTGGGAGAGTTATGCCTCCTGCTTAGTTTTTGTTCCTCAGGAATGCTCGGCAATTCTAAAAGTCTTTTATGGAACAAATATGTCTATTGCTTTGGATAGTACAGCTGTTTTAATGATATTGATTTTCCCAATCCAGGAGCATGAGATATCTCTCCATTTCTTTTAATCGTCTTTAATTTCCTTGATTAATATTTTTATAGTTCTCACCATATAAGTCTTTCACCTCTTTGATCAGGTTTATTCTTAAACTATTTAAATTTTGGGGGTGTTATTTTAAAAGTTATTGTATTCTTTTATTCCTTTTCTAATATTTCATTGTTAATATATAGAAATGCAACCAATTTTTGAAAGTTAATCTTGTATCCTGCTACTTTGCTGACTTTATTGATAAGTTAAAGTAGTTTCTATGTGGAGTCCTTAAGTTTTTTCTAAATATAGTGTCATATGTCATCTGCATGGAGTGACAGTATTATCTCTTCCAATTTGGATGTTTTATTTCTTTTGTTTGTCTGAGTGCTGTTGCTAGATCTTCCAATACTATGTAGAATAAAAGTGGTGAGAGTGGAATCCTTGTCTTGTTCCACATTTTAGTGGGAAATTTTTCAGCTTTTCTCTTTTGAGTATTATACTGGCTGTGGGCTTGTCATAAATGGCTATTATTATGTTAAGCTATGTTTCCTCTGTACCCGGTTTGGTAAGAGTTTTTAGCTTGAACAGATGTTGGATTTTGTCAAATGCTTTTTCTGCATCTATTGAGATGACAATGTGGTTTTTTACTTTTACTTGTTAATGTGGTGTATGACGTTGTTTGATTTGCATATGTTGAACCATCTTTGTGAACTTTGGATGAATCCCACTTAGTTGTGGTGTGTGATCTTTTCTATATGTTGTTGGATTCTGCTGGCTACAATTTTGTTGAGAATAATTACATCTATATTCATCAAATATATTGGCCTATAATTTTCCTTTTTGGTGTTATCTTTGTCTGGTTTTGGTATTAGAGTGATGTTGGCTTCATAGAAAGTCCTTGGGAGTGTTCCTTCTTCTTCAACCTTTTGGAAAAGTTTAAGAAGGATGGGTACAAGTTCTTCTTTGTATGTTTGGTGGAATTCACCTGTCTGGTCCTGGACTTTTGTTTGTAGGGAGTGTTTTCATTACATATTTAATTCATTTCTGGTGATCAGTCTGTTCAGTTTATCTAATTCTTCTTGATTGAGTTTTGGTGGGCTGTATGTCTCTAGAAAGTTGTCCATTTCTTCTGGGTTATCAAATTTGTTGGCATATAATTGTTCATAGTATTCTCTTATGGTTTTTGTATTTCTGCAGTATCTGTTGAGATTTCTCCTTTTTCATTTCTTATTTTGTTTATTTGAGTTCATTCTGTCCTCTTCTTGGTGACTCTGGCTAGAGGTTTATCAATTTTGTTTACCCTTTCTAAGAACTACTCTTGGTTTTATGGATTTTTTTCTATTTTTTTGAATCTCTATTTTATTGATTTCCTCTCTGATCTCTATGATTTCCTTCTTTCTGCTGACATTAGGTTTTTTGTTTGTTCTTTTTAAATTGTTTTAAGTGGTGGGATGTTGATTTGAGATTTTTCCTTTTTTTTTTGAGGATGACCTGTATTCCTATGAATTTCCCCTCTAAGCACTGCTTTTGCAGCATCCTGTAGATTTTGAATGGTGGTTGTGTTTTCATTATCATTTTTAAATTTCCCTTTTGATTTACTTGTTGACCCATTGGTTTTTTAGTATCATATTTTTTACTCTCCATGTAGTCAGTTTTTTCTCATTTCTTTCCTTGAGGTTGATTTCTAGTTTCACACCATTGTGTTCAGAGAAGATACTTGAAATAATATCTATATTCCTAAATTTGAGTTTAATTTTGTGCCCCCGTATATCATCAGTCCTTGGAAGTATTCCATGTGCACTTGAAAAGAATGTATTTTCTGATTTTTTTGGATGTAATATCCTGAAAATATCAAGTCTAATTTTCTATTGTGTCATTTAGGATGTCTTTTGCCTTATTGATTTTCTGTCGAGGGGATCTGTCCATTAATGAGAGTGGGGTGTTAATGTCTCTTAATATTACTTAATAGTCCCATCATTTTCTCATTTTATGTCTGTTAGTATTTGTTGTATGTATCTGGGTGTTCCTATAGTAGGGGCCTATGTAATGGCCTATTCTTGAATCACTACTTTAATCATTAAATAGTGTCCTTCTTTGTCTTTCTTTATGATCTTTGTTTTAAAATCTTTTATGTCTCATGTGAGTATTGCAACTCCTGATTCCCTGCCTTTTCCATTCACATGAAATATCTTTTTCCATACCCTCACTTTCAATCTATAAGTGTCTTTTGCTCTATAGTGAGTCTCCTATAAGCAGCATATTATAAGGGCTTTTTTTCTAATCTAGTCTTCCACTCTATTCCTTTTTATTGGAGTGTTCAGTCCATTGACACTTAAGGTAATTATTGATAAATATGTATTTATTGTAGTTTTAAACCTTGTTTCCAGTTATTTCTGTTTCTCATTTGTTCCTTTCTCTTTATTGATTTTTATGGTTAGATGATTTCCTTTTATTTTGTTTCTCTTATTTTTAGTTTTTGTGAATGTATTGTTTGGTTTTGATTTGTGGTTGTTCTGTTTTTCAAATATGTTAACCCCTTCTTTTGTATGCTTGCTTTAGCCTGATAGTCATTTGATAGTCATATAGGCTCAAACACATTCTTAAAAAAAAAAAAAAAGTCTAGATTTTTGTACTTTCCTTCCTACATTTTATAATTTTATGTAACTTTTCAATATCTTAATGTTTATCATTTTGCTGTTCCTTGTGTTGTCATCACTTTTACAATATTCCCTTTTTTTCTCTTTTAGATATGTATACTGGCCCATTTAAGTGAATACTTATCAATTGTGTTTTCCTCCTTTCCGTATTTCTTCCTCATTTTTATTTAGAGGAGCCCTTTCAGTATTTCTTTTAGAATGGGTTTAGTATTGATGTACTTTTATTGTTTGTTGGATAAATTATTTATTTCCCCTTTTATTAAATGGTATTCTTACTGGATAGAGTATTCTAGGCTACAAATTTTTCCCTTTTAGAATTTTGGATATGTCTTGCCACTGTCTTCTGGCCTGTAGTTTTTCTGTAGAAAAATCATCTGATAGCCTTATGGGGGTTCTCGTATAATTAACTATTTGTTTTTCTCTTGCTGTCTTTAGAATCCTCTCTTTTTCTTTAATTTTGTCATTTTTATTATAATATGTCTTGGTGTGAGCCTGTTGGCATTCAACTTGTTTGGGGCCTTCTGTGCTTCCTGAATTTTGGTATCTGTTTCCTTTAGATTTAGAAAGTTTTCAGACATAATTTCTTCAAATGTATTTTCTATTTCCTTTTTTTCTCCTGAAATCCATATTATATGTAGATTGTCCTGCTTTATATTATCCCATAGATCTCATATTGTTTTTCATATTTTTTCATTTGTTTTTCTGTCTGCTGCTCTTATTGGGTGATTTCTATTATTCTATCTTCCAAGTCACTAATCTGTTCCTCTGCATTATTAATTCTATTGTTTGGTGCCTTTAACTCAGCTTTCATCTCTGCAACTCAATTTTCTCATTTTTCTTGGTTCCTCCTATGTTTTCTAGTTCCTTTCTAAAGTAATCTGCATTACTTTTTAAGCCACTCTTAATTCCTTCATATTCACTGTTAATTCCTTAATTATTTTCACTCTTTCCTTTTTGATCTCAGTGTCTCTTAGCCTGCAGAGGTCTGTTTCATTGTTTGCTGCTTCAGGTGAATTCTCCAGTCCTTTTAACTGCGAATGGTTCCTGAGATTCTCATTTTGCTTATATTTATCTCATTCTGTGAATTTAGAGAAAATAACTATTGTAGTCTTAGAGAGCTATTTATATGTAGGAGTACCCCTGGTTATTTTATGAGGGCTTACTATTTGTGTGTGTATATTGGGGGAAGAGCTGGATGCTTCCTGTTTGTTTTCTCAGTGTGTGCAGACTCTTATCCCCTTCATAGGGTGCTCCACATGCTTCCAGGGAGATGGATGCACTTGTCAGGGCTACTAGCTGGACAAGTGTGTTGCTGGACCCTTGACAGTTACAAGGACCCACGGGAAAGTGGCACAGGCTGCTCCTAGTTGCAAAGTCCTGGGAAGTGACAGTCACCCTCAGACAGGTTTAGGCAGTGCCTGGAGCATTTGAACTTAGCAGCAGCAGAGCGTGTGCATTCCCAGGGGAGTGAAAGCAACAACGGCTGGTGCTCAGTTGCAGTGCCCTCCTCTGTGCTGACCTCTGAGGTGACTGCAGCCACAGGTAGTGCCTATTCCTGGACAACTAATGCTGGAAGACCAGGCACTTCTCTGGCTGGTTTGCCCCCTATGCCTTAGTGCATGCCGGAGGTACTGCCACCCATAGCCAGCACAAAAGTGGCCATCGTCCATAAAGCACACAAAAGGTGCTGTTGTCCATAGCCTACTCAAGAGGCACCTTGCTGCCCATAGCCCCACCCTCCAAGAGTCCACACATTCTGAGAGAAAGATATTCCTATGGTGGTTCACCTCTCTTCCTCTTGCCCTCCCCAACAATCCTGCCTTCTTCTGCAGGGCTAGGCCCCCTCCTCAGTTCCCTTGGATGTGACATTCTGTTCCCCAGCCCTTGACTCACCACTCCTTAGCCCCTCAGTCTGTCTCCACACAGCCAACCCTCGTCCTCTCCCTGGAACAGACATCTGGAGCCTGAGACTCAGCACCTAGCCCTATTCTGATCGTTTTAGGATGTGGTTTGCAGAAGGTAGTACCAGTGGTCTGTCTGGGTGGCTCTCTGCTGTGCCCTTCTCAGTCTAGCTGCTGTGCTTTTCTTTGAGGTTTTGAGTTCTCTCCATCTTGGCTGATTTCCCTGTCAGTTAGGTGGCTTCCCTGGGTATGAGTTCCTTTCCTTTTTCACAGCTCCCTCTCAGGATTGCTAGTTCAGTAGTGATTCCTCCATCTCTCTTTATCCTTTTGTTCTGCCCAGTTATGTGGATGGTTTCTTGCCCTTTTTGGAGGTTTAAGGTATTCTGCTGGTATTTAGTTTTTTGCAAATCATTCTACACATAGAATTTTTTTTTATTTGATGTGTGTGTGTGGGAGAAGGTGAGCATCGTGTCTTACTTCTCCCTCATCTTGATCCCACCCCCCACTGTCATTTTAATTTGCATTTCCTAATGACTAGTGATGTTGAACACCCTTCTCATATCTGTTTGTCTTCTGTATATCTTCTTTGGAAAAATATTTATTCTAATTATTTGCCCATTTTAACTGGGTTATTTGTTTTACTGCTATAGAGCAGTCTGAGTCTTTTACATATTTTGGATAATAACCCTTTATCAGATATACGGTTTGCAAATATTTTTCCCATTCTTTAGATTGTATTTTGACTTTATTGATGGTTTATTTTCTGTGTAGAAACATTTTAGTTTGAGATCTATAAATATATTTAATCAACTAATCATTTGATTCAAAAAAATTCAAAAAGTTGAATTTGGAGCAACATAACAAAATCAAAGAAATAAAAATTTTAAGAGTAAAAGTAAAGCAAGAAATACATGGTGTAGACAACAAACAACTAAATAGATTGTCTAGAAATTAAATTCTTAGAAAAATATATAATAGAATTAACTCATGACAACAAACAACTAAATAGATTGTCTAAAAAAATTAAATTCTTAGAAAAATATATAATAGAATTAGCTCATGGTGAAATACAATACTGAATAAATCAAGTCTAAAATAATTGAAAATGAGAATTAAATATATCACCTTTCATATTTTCATTAAAAATAAATACCAGACAACACCAGAGGTGTATTCACATACAAATAGCACTGTCTTTACACACTACACATGAACTCTACCATATTTTCCAAGAATATTTAATTTTTATATAAACTCCTCTAGAAAATAGAAAAGGCATAAAAGCTAAGCAGTTTATATTATGAAGTTAATTTAACACTGTAGACAAAACAAGATAAGGAAAACTGAAGAAAGGAAAAATAAAGGTCCATTGTTCTAAATGTAAATGGAGTATTTAAAAACTACATTTATTGGGGTTCCCATTGTGGCTCAGTGGAAACAAATCTGCCTGGCATCCATGAGGATACAGGTTCAGTCCCTGGCATTGCTCATTGAGTTAAGGATCCACTGTTGCCATGAGCTGTGGTATAGGTCTCAGACGTGGATTGAATCTGGCGTTGCTGTGGCTGTGGCGTAGGCTGGTGGCTACAGCTCTGATTTGAACCCTAGCCTTGGAACTTCCATATGCCCCAAGAGTGGCCCTAAAAGGACAAAAAAAAAAAAAGAGTATAGTGATTGCACAGAAATCTCTCTTGGATTTCAGTCAAATTGAAGCAAATAGAAAGCATAAGTGTGAAAAATCAAAGTAATTTCAATGAGAAAAAGTTTATATTGCATTAAGTATCAAAGACCTAAAAATTCAAATCTTGACCAAAGAAATAACAAAACCTGTGAAAAAAATCAATATTGTAATTATTTTATTTTAAGGTATATATCAAATTGAGTAATGAATATTATTCAACATTAAGTGAAATTCTAAGTAGATGTATTTGTGGTTCTTATTAAAGACTTTTTGTTGCATATTTAAGTATTTTTTAAACATTTGTGAAAGCAATTCTATTCATCACATTTTTAGATGGTGCTAAATTAGACATGTTTCTTAATATCCTGAAACATAAGCAAAATGAAAGTCTTGGCAGATGAGAAAATTAGTCACATACCTGGATAATGTTTTTGATGGAACATGGACCTAATGAGTAGTAGGCTTCAGAGAAAGCAATACAGCCATAGCTTTGTAAAAAACTTATTGAAAATAAATGTGTCAGACAAAATTTTGTAGGTTATAATTGATGATGACTCAAATCAGAATCTATGGAGGAACTCATCATCTTCATAGCAGAACTAGAATTCACATTCTCCTCCTATCGAATGTTCCTAAGAATTATGCTAAGGAAACCACTTGGCATAGATGAGATCCCTAAAAGTATATGATATTTTACATGGATCTTGAAGGATGTATAAAGTTTTCCAAGTGAAGAAAGATAAGAAAAGCAGTCCAGGAAGAGGTCAGAGCCTATGAAATACTGTATTGTTTTTATGTGAAACAACTGAAGTCACGTGCAGTTCTAACATAATATGAGGGGGAGAAAACTTAAGAATGATAATGTGGATGAGGGTTATGGAAAGAGAGCTTTATGGAGGTTCTGTAGAGTTGTTTTTTGCGTTGAAAAACTGGATCAAGCAGATTAAAAAATAACAGAATGAGCTATATAAAGATTTTAAAATATGTAAAATAAGTGTTTTGTAGGAAGGCTTTGAAACACTGAGAGACCACTGTCATTGTATATTTAAATTAGTAGGGTATACTTTATAGCATAACATGGATTTGTAATTGGTTGTAATTCAGTGATAGTTCTAAAAGGAGTATCATCTAGTTAATAAGATGTGGGGTCCCAAAGATACATTACATTCTAATTTTTATTTCTTTTTTTTTTTAAATGAGAGTTGCAATGTTTTATTTCAGGTTCTCTCTTGGGTTTTTTTTGTATTTTTTTTTTTCTTTTTTGCCACACAGGCAGTATGTGGGAATTCCTGGGCCAGGGATTGAACCTACGCCGCACAGCAGCAACCAGAGCCACAGTGGTGAGAACTCAGGAGCCTCAATCCGCTAGGCCATCAGAGAACTCCCTAATTTTTATTTCAGTGGTAGAACTTTGTTCTCAAAAATGAATCCTGGGAAGCGATAATAAACACAACTATAGGAACAAGAATCTATCAACAGTACACAATAAAGAAAGGCTACAATTGGCACCTAGGTCATGAGTTAAGGAATGATGAAAAGATGTGATTATAGGGCCTAAGAAGATAAGAATCAAGGAATTAAAATTAAGGTACTGCATTCATGCAGACTTGTTGATCATAAGCCCTTTATGAGTTGGAGCTGATTAATCATCTTTTGATGAAACACTTGTCTTTGGAAGAGTGAAATGGGGTGAAACTACTTGTGAAAACTGAAAAGCTTTGCTCATGCAAAGGACAAGGTATATAGAAGCTAGAAACAAGGATGGGTCTGACCGTTTCCTCCTTCTGTTTGAAATTGGAGAGAATTGGGAAGTCAGAGAAGCAAGTGAAGACTGCAAAAGGAATTATCAAAGAATAATTCAAAAAATATTCATATTAATGTACAAGTTTATTTTTATGGGCTAGGACACAGTGGACACTGATGTTCTGTGGCATTGAAAATCTGTCATGAAAAGTTAATTTACTGACACATATTTATTGAGTATCTACTATACAAAGGTGCTCTTTTAATTTTAGAAATACAAAGTAGACATATGTAGACCCTGATCACATGGATTTCACGTTAGTCTGCTTCATTTTCTTGTGTTTTAAGTTAGGGATAATTTTCTATGTTGTTGAAAAGATTAACTAGAACACTGTCAAATTTCTCATAAATTCCTTGGAGTTCCCGTTGTGGCGCAGTAGGTTAACGAATCCGACTAGGAATCATGAGGTTGCGTGTTTGGTCCCTGCCCCTGCTCAGTGGGTTAACGATATGGCGTTGCCATGAGCTGTGGTGTAGGTTTCAGACGCGGCTCGGATCCCACGTTGCCGTGGCTCTGGCGTAGGCCGGTGGCTACAGCTCCGATTCAACTCCTAGCCTGGGAACCTCCATATGCCGCGGGAGTGGCCCAAAGAAATAGGAAAAAAAAAAAAATTAGTCACCTCCTGCCTCCCTATTTCATACTTGCTTTTATCCCTCTGATTGTCAACACAGTCATGTGGTGATAGGCGTTATTCTGGTACTCTTTTTTTTTTTTTTTTTTTTTTAAGGACCATACCCGTGGCATTTGGAGGTTCCCAGGGAAGGGATGGAATCAGAGCTATAGCTGCCAGCCTACACCACGACCACAGCAACAGCAACATGGGATCTGGGCCTCCTCTGTGACCTGTACCACAGCTCATGGCAACGCTGGATCCATAACCCACTGAGCGAGGCCAGGGATCAAACCCACAACCTCATGATTACTAGTCAGATTTGTTTCTGCTGCACTATGATGGAAACTCCTTATTCTGGTACTTATTTGACCTCAATTAACTCCAATTTCAGGGACGCCAACTCTTCTTTGTTAGCATAAGAAAATGGAAGAAGATGAGGGAAAAAGGGTATGTGAACATACAAGAATTTTTTTTAAAAAAAACTAGTATAATTATAAAGATGGATAGCTCCTGTTCTATGATTTTATTCTATTTTATTTTATTTCACATTATTTTATGAATTATGCATTTCATAACTATACTTTTAAAGTTATTTTTGAAGCAGAATGATGATTAAAGAGTATATATCTTATTTTTAAAATGAACTACTCCATTTTCTTCCTTAAAAAGGAAATGAAAACCTAAGGTAAGTAAAATAGTTGTTCAAGTGCAGAGTTCAGGTTAAACCCAAGAACAGTGTATTTAACTTGACTTTTAGTCCACTGAACTATTCCGTTTACTTGATTGCCTCTCCTTAGGTGTTACTTGAAGATTTGAAAATGTGTGAGGCATAAGCTTTGAATATATAATTTTTCCTCTCAAAAACATGTATTCAAATAAAAAACAAACTTTGCATTCTAGATGTGAACTCTTTAAATGCACTCTGTAGGCTTGAATATGCAAATATTCAAGTTCTGAAAGTTTCCTCCTACTTCATTCAAAGAGTTAAAACGAGTATTATGTGGTATCTAGTCACCTAATTTTATTTAGGATGTTGGCACAAACTGTATCACTAAAAGAAACATGTGATTCTAATAGCACTGGAATTGAGGTTTAGGCTTATAATTAGAAGATATCAAAAATATCATTTTACTCATAAAAATAAAACATTCTGTTTGGGCTTTTAAAAAGAATACATAATAATTTGGACAGATCATGCAGATAATTCCTTTTTTCTTAAGGTAACATTCTCAGGAACATTTTTATATTGAATTCACTTTGGTATTTAAGCCTTTGGAAAGAGCAGCATATTTACATGCTCGATTTCTGAGCAAAATGGGAAAGTTGTTCATAGCTATTCAGTTTCATTTATCTAGAAGCCACAGCTGGTTCAGCATCTGAGGGGCAACCAAGGCTCTGCTTTGAGCTAATAAGTAGATCAATAATTCGATTTATAAGGCAGAAAGAAAGTTTCTCATAGGTTTTTAAAAGATATTTGATCTTTTCAGCTAATAATACCTTCTGAGGATGACTAATCAAGGGACATTTTCTCATTTTAGTTAGCATGGATAGACTTTGTTAGTTGATTCTTTTTTAAATGTATATATTTAAGATAAATTAGATCTAGTGCTCCATAAATAAATGTATTTATTTATTTATTTATTTATTTATTTATTGAGGGCTGTACCCACGGCATATGGAAGTTCCTGGACTAGAGGTTGAATGGGAGCTGCAGCCACTGGCCTATGCTACAGCCACAGCAATACCAGATCCAATCTGAGACCTGTTCCATAGTTCATGGCAATGCAGATCCTTAACCCACTGAGTGAGGCCAGGGATTGAACCTGCATCCTCCTTGATATAAGTTGGGTTCATAACCTGGTTGAGCCACAATGGGAACTCTAATAAATGGATTTTTTAAAGAACTCTAAAAAATGTTTTACTACCTTACCTAATTTAGTGATCCAAGATCTAGAGATAAGGATAGGTATAGAGAAAATGGTGAAATTATTTAACCCATGGAATATTATTTCTTTTTAATTATGTACTGCACTTAAACAGTAGGATAAGGAATTCCCACTGTGGCACAATGGGATCAGCAGTGTCTCTGCAGTGCCAGGAGGAAGGTTCAATCTTAGATCCCTGGCTGGCATAGTGGGTTAAAGGATCCAGTGTTGCCACAGCTGTGGCATAGGTTGCAACTGCAACTTGGATCTTGTCCCTGGCCCAGGAGCTCTATATGCCACAGGGTGCCCCCCCCCAAAAAAAAAACATGTAGGATAAGATTTTTAACATAACAGCTAAAGGCATTCCCACCACACAACTGGAATTTCAGTGAAATGCAGGCAGATAACCATGGAGGAGACTAGATATAATTGTCCTTTGAACTTTGTGTATAGGCCTGGCTAACAAGAAATCTTGCTGCATATGCTGGCCCCAGAGTAGCAGATACATTAAAAGAAGAAAAGACCTGAAAGACTGACTATTTTACAATGGTCCTTGATGCTTAAGATCCAAAAGAGTTTCAAAATAATCCAGGAAGGTAAACAGGCAAATTGGTGAAATTCTACTCACCATCCTTGTGAACATATATGAGTCATATTTGGAGAGAAGATAACAAAACAAATTCTAGTCTAAGAAACTTACTGATAGTCAAGAACAATACAGCCTTTATTAGTATTATGTTTTCTTGAATAGCATAATAAAACAAAGAATAAAAAATACTACCACAGATATAGTAGCAGATACATTGGTTGAAACTGCACTCCTAAAGTTCTCATTCATTTCCAGATTAATATTTTTAAACGACAAAACTAATAACCCTGGTAGGAGCTAGGTTTTAATTGCAAGTATAAATAATATCACAAAAATGTAGGCAGAAAAATAACGTCAACAGCAAAATTAAACAAGTACTTCATCACTAAAAAAAGGTAAAATACTTTAACCACAAGTAACGAAATGTCAAATATTAAACTTCCTCTTAATAAGTTATTTTTTTTTGTTAATTTATTTTTTTCCCACTGTACAGCAAGGGGGTCAAGTTATCCTTACATGTATACATTTTTCCCCCACCCTTTGTTCTGTTGCAATATGAGTATCTAGATAAGTTATTACTATTATTTATTTATTTATTTTTGTCTTTTTGCCATTTATTAGGCCGCTCCCACGGCATATGGAGATTCCCAGGCTAGGGGTCGAATCAGAGCTGTAGCCACTGGCCTACGCCAGAGCCACAGCAACACAGAATCTGAGCCTCATCTGCAGCCTACACCACAGCTCACGGCAATGCCAGATCCTTAACCCACTGAGCAAGGCCAGGGATCGAATCCACAACCTCATGGTTCCTAGTCAGATTTGTTAACCACTGAGCCACAACAGCAACTCCAATAAATTATTATTTTAAGGTGAAATACATTAAGCACTAGTTCTTTTGCCTGTGAAATTAATCATTTTGACGAAAAGGAATGATAACTCAGTTTATCAGGAGATATAAAATCCAACAATTTAATACAAAATAATTGCTATGCAAATTATGTAAAAGTCCAGTTTCTACATTAACAATAATAAAAAAAATTACACAGCATTAAAATATAGAAAATGCATGATGGAAAATAAAGCAGACATTAAAATGTACCTTTATTGTGCCTAGATGTTGAGCGTAGAAGACAAAAAATTCAAAGCAGCTGTTATAAAAATATTCAAAGACTCAAAAGTAACTTGAAAGAATTAAAGAGGGAAGAAAAACAATCACTCATCAAAAATGAATAACAATAAAGATAGAAATTATTTCTTAAAAGACTAATGGAGGTTCTGGAGTTAAAAAGTGCAATAAGGAGTTCCCATAGTGGCTCAGCTGACATGAGTCTGACTAGCATCCATGAGGACATAGGTTCCATCACTGGCCTTGCTCAGTGGATTAAGGATAAGCTGTGGTATAGTTTGTAGACACGGCTAGGATCTGGCATTGCTGTGGCTATGGTGTAGGTCAGCAGCTACAGCTCTGATTCAGCTCCTATCCTGGTAACCTCCATATGCAGCAGGTGTGGCCCTAAAAAAACAAAAAAAAAGACAAAAAACAAGTGCAATAATATAAAAATAATCAAGTAGTGAGGCTCAATTTTAGATTTAAAAAATAATTAGTATCATGCAATCTTAACTACAAAGGGAGAGAAAAGCACAGAAAAAAATAGAAGAGCCTCAAAGAAATTTGGAGTACTAAAAAGCATGCCAATATATACATTTAAAAAAGTGCCAGAGAGAATAGAAAGAAAGAAACAGGAAAAATTTTTGACGGAATAATTAGCAAAATTTTATGAAAATGCTATCTACATTCACTAAGCTCAGCAAATGCCTCGTAGGTCTAATAGACACATACCCAGACGCAGACTCAAAATAGTGAAATCCAAAAATGACAAAAAATCCTGGAAATAGCAGGAGAAAAATGACTCATCATATATAAAGTTTATGTATGGTATAAGGTTATAAATGCATATTGTATTCCCAGTATAATTTACAGATATATTTCAGATACAGCGGAGGATAGAAAGCAGTGTAATAACATATTCAAACTCCTAAAATAGGAAGAATAAAAACCTGTCAAGAAGGAATTTTGTATAGAGGAAAACTCTCTCCAAATTAAGATATAATAAATACATGCAAATTAAACACAAACTGAGAAAATGTTTTGCTAGATCTACTTTAAAAGCAATAGGAAAGAGAGTTCCCAAGGAAGTCACCCTGTAGAGGAATTCTAACATACACACACACACACACAAACTTTAAAAACAGAATATATAAAGAATAAATCAATTATTTGTTTATTCCTTCATCTGTATGTGGATATCTGAATTATTTTTAGTTTTGGATATTTAAAATAAAACCAGTGCTGATTTGAATACAAAATGTTAAGTAGGCACATGTAAAAGACTGAATATTTACATATATATTCTTTTTTTTTTCTACTGACAGACTGAAAAATAAATTGCGTAAAAACAATTATAGACTTTGTTGGAGGGGGGCGACAACAAATGGTAAATTTAATTAGCAGGTAGAAATGAAGAGAAACACAGAGGGTAAATAAGAAAGTTATTTAAAAATCATGTAAATGTATTTGTATTCTCCTTTCCTTTCTCAGCTTTTTAAAAGGATATAAGGTTATTCAAGTAATAATTATAACATTGTAGTTTTAGGACTGTACCCTACATAGCAGAGTTATCTGTAACAGTAATAGCACCTATATGGGGAAGAAAATGGAGCCACCGAAGGGTCCCTTTTATACCTTACTATAATTAAATTAATATAAATCTAAAGTAGATTATGATGATGTATATCCTAAACCTTGGATATGTATCATAAGAAAATAAATTAATAATCACTAAAGAAACTTAAAATGTTATTCTGGAATGTATGTATTTAATATAAAAGAAAATAACAAAAGAAGGAACAAAGGAAAAAAAGAGACATATGGGAGGGAAAAGGCAGATGGCAGATGTTATTCCAACCATGTAAGTAATAATAATAAATGGGAGTACATTTAAAAAGCATGAGGGGTTTTAGAGTAAAGCTTAAAGAGAAAAACAGTAAAAAAATAACTACAGCTACTTCAATTTGGTAATTGACTTAAAACATAAAAAGGGACAATTTGAGACAACAACAAAAAGAGTAAGGGGAAAATGACTTAGCAGAAAAAGTACTATTTTATGAGACATTTTTATACAAACGTCATGATAATCACACAGCAGAAATCTAGAACAGAGACCAAACCATTTAAAAAAGAGGAAACGGAAAAACATCATAAAGAAAGACATAAATGGAAGAGAAAAGAAACAATCAATTTACAGTTATACTCAAAAGGCACAAGGGTCGAATTTACCAATGAAAAGACACAGAACAGCTGAATGGATTAATGGACAAGACCCTATGATATGCTACCTCCTAGAGTCTCAGCTTAGTTCTTAAGACAAATATGCTCAAAGTGAGGGGATAGAAGATAATACTCCAAGCATGACAGCCAAAAGAAAGTGGGAATAACTATAATTGTATCAGACAAAATAGACCTCAAACCAAAAAGAGTAACAAGAGACAAAGATGGGCATTATAGTGATAAAGAGAGTAATTCATCAAAAAGACATTATATATTAATATATTAACATAGGAGTATCAAAATACATAAAATAATTATTAACGTAACTAAAGGGAGAAATTTATAGGAACATGGTAATTGTAGGGGACTTCAACATCCCACTTATATCAGTGGATAGCTCATCCAAATAGAAGTCAACAGGAAAATAGCAGCCTTAAATCTTAGATGAAATTTTAGACCTGATCGGCCTGACAGACTTATACAGAGCATTCCATTCAAATGAACTAGAGTACACATTCAATTTAACAAGATTGTGAGTTCCCAATGTTGCTTCAAGTCACTAATTCATTCCTCTGCATTATTCATTCTGATCTTAAATGCCTTTGACTCAGCTTGCGTCTCTGTAAATGAATTTTCTAATTTTCCTTGGCTGCTCCTTATATTTTCTAGTTCCTTTCTAAAGAAATAAAAACAAAAATAAACCAATAGGACATAATCAAACTTAAAAGCTTTTGTACAGCAAAGGAAACCATTAAAAAAAAAAAGACATCCTATGGAATGGGAAAAAGTAGTTTCAAATGATGCAACTGACAAGGGCATAATCTCTAAAATATATGAAAAACTTACAGAACTCAACAGCCAAATAAAAAAACACCAAAAAACAAAAAACAAACCAATTTAAAAATGAGCACAAGACTTGAATAGACGTTTCTCCAAAGAAGATATATAGGTGGCCAACAGGCACATGAAAAAATGATCAACATTACTATTTATTAGAGAGATGCAAATCAGAACAAGTATGAGGTACCACCTCACACCTGTCAGAATGGCCATCATTAACAAGTCAACAAATTACAAATGCTAGAGGGGGTGTGGAGGAAAGGGAACCCTTCTTCACTGTTGGTGGGAATGTAAATTGGTACAGCCACTATGGAAAACAGTATGGAGGTACCTCAGAAAACTAAACATAGAACTACCATTTGATCCAGCAATCCCACCCTTGGGCGTATATCCGGACAGAACTTTTGTTGAAGAAGATACATGCACCCCTATGTTCATAGCAATGCTATTCACAATATCAAAGACATGGAAACAATCTAAATGTCCATCGACAGATGAATGGATTAAGATGTGGTATATATACACAATGGAATACTACTCGGCCATAAAAAGAACAAAATAATTCCTCTTGTAGCAACATGGATGGAACTAGAGACTCTTATACTGAGTGAAGTAAGTCAGAAAGAGAAAGAGAAATACCATAAGATATCACTTATATCTGGAATTTAATATAAGGCAGAAATGAACCTTTCTATGGAAAAAAAAAAAATCATGGACTTAGAGAATAGACTTGTGGTTGCCAAGGGGGAGGGAGTGGGATGGACTGGGAGTTTGGGGTTAATAGATGCAAACTATTGCTTTTGGAGCAGATAAGCAATGAGACCCTGCTATACAGCACAGGGAACTATATCTAATCACTTGTGATGAAACATGATGGAGAATAATGTGAGAAAAACAAAGTATATGTATGACTGGGTTACTTTGCTATACATCAGAAATTGACAGAACATTGTGACTCAACTATAACAAAATTTTTTAAAGAAATTGAGAGATCAGGAGTTCCCGTCATGGCTCAGTGGTTAATGAATCCGACTAGGAACCATGAGGTTGCGGGTTCAATCCCTGGCCTTGCTCAGTGGGTTAAGGATCCACCATTGCCGTGAGCTGTGGTGTGGGTTGCAGACACAGCTCAGATCCTGCGCGTTGCTGTGACTCTGGCATAGGCCAGCAGCTACAGCTCCGATTAGACCCCTAGCCTGGGAACCTCCATATGCTGCGGGAGCAGCCCTAGAAAAGGCAAAAAGACAAAAAAAAAAAAGAAAAAAACAAGAAAGAAAGAAATTGAGAGATCAAAAGTAAAAAGAAATTTAACAGAAATTTACAGCTATACAAGCTATAAATTGTTTTTTAAACTTCTTTTTTCTTTTATATATTAGGAAATTTAAATTCAGGTAAGAAAGGATTTATCTGAAATGATACAGTTAAAGAAGACATAAGGGTAATAATGAAGGTAAAGCCTATGTTCAAATATTAAAAAAGGTAACATGTGAAAGAAAAGTCATTCTATGGAATCCCATGGGATAGCAATAGTATCAATGAATGGAAGATGAAAGTTTTAGACAGAAAGACTACTGTGCATAGTATGAAAAAAAGTAAATCTGACAACTTAAGCTTCTTTAAATCAGATGGGCTGCCATAAGGAGCAGTGGTTTCCCCAGTTACGGAGATACTGAGAAATAAATGAAATTCCACTTTTGGTGGTAGTTTGAAGGATGGATGCATCTGTCAAAGATTGCATGAACTGTCTCTTAAGACACATTCCATCTCTAAGAGTTCGTAATTGATTATTTATGGGAAAGTGATCTCCTTTGTTTAGTGCTTCTCAAGCAATGGAAGATGTGCTAAAAAATACTTTGAAATGGTCCTTTGCTCCCTGTCCATCCAGTCTTTCAGAGTTTTCTTTTGCTGAATACCTCTTTTAGCGCCCACCATTTCTTAGGAAAGGCATTTACATATCATGAAAAAGTGTTTCCCTGCTCAAATTGTATGTTTAGCATAGCAAATACATTTAACTCAAGTGCTAGCTACAAATTAGACTTTATAGCTGCCTGAGGTTGTGTCATATATGATTCTATATGTACTTTGGGTTCAAAATTTGGAGTCACATTCTATGAGCCAGGTATTAGGCATCCACGGTATAAATCAGGGAACAAATTTGTAGTTAATTTGGTATGTGAAAAAAGCAACATGGGCATATGATTTAATAGATTAGAAAAATGTATAATTTTTGGAGTTCAAAAATTATCTTTTTTATATTCTTGAGAAGTTGAAACTAAGTCTCCTTGAATATTCTACTGGTTTTTACCAGACTTTTGAATTTTTATCCATCTTCTTAGAGATAGGTAATAGTCTATTACCTAGCCCCAAACTTTTCCATCAAAACAATATGCTTCTAATTCCTTTAAACTATCTCTAAGAAGGGATTTCCAAGAATATTATATCAGTATAGAAACTGTCATGTATAAATATCATTATCTCTTTTAGAGGAGTTGACTGAGTGTCCATTTGTGCTACTCTTTCTGTATTGCTCTTTATTAAACTGTGCAAGGCTGTCTTTTGTTTCCATATCGATATGTGAGGACAGTTACATGAATGTTCATTCTTTAAATTCTGAAGTTGAATGTACAGATGCACATGAACTAGCTTTTGGATGAAACACATAAGAACAAAAATTGGTGAATGTTTGGGATGGGAACACAATAAGTAATACTATTGTACCGTCATGTTTATTCTGCTTAGAATAATCATGTAGCAAGTTTCCCTGTCAAATTTAACTATCCTAAAAAGTTGATTTGTTTCAACTTTTAGAACATTGTAAAAATCTTATTATTCTTGTAAATTAAAGGTTAAAACTCTGTTGACTAGATTTGGTAATTCAGACCTGATTAGTTTTCTTGTCATTTTTATCACAATAAACTATAATAGTAATTAATGTAAACATTTTGTTTATATAATTTTATCTGTAAAACAAAAGATATTGTACTCTGAAGACTCATTACAGTCCTGCCTCTCCCTATATGAATACAGGGCTTATTAGCCATTATGTAAACATAAAAGTGCTCAATACAGAAAGGAAATGGGGGGCTCTATTTCTCAATCTTATAGTCCAGAAACCATGGACAGCCAATTTTCTCTTCACAGTTCATCATTTCATGTGTGACTCTTCTTTGTGTGCAAGGGTCGTGGCATGCAAAAGCTGAAAACAAAATTAAAGGGCAAAGCTTTTATCTGTGACACAACTGATAATTGTTCTGCATCAGGAATCGCAGATAAAAATTTCTCAGTTGCTAACCATTCACAGTTTAGACTGAGTGGTTCTCTAAATGATCTAATTTCCAGTTGCAAAATATTTCCCATTATCTAAAGACACAAAATAGTTTGAGCTTTTCAAAAACTTGTACAGAAGAGTTTCTTTTCTTTTTCTCTTTTTAAGCATAGATATTAACAACTTGAGAAAATTTACTCTTAAATATCAGACACAATTTTAACATCTTTATTGAAGTATGATTAATGTGTAAAAAGCGGTACATATTTTATGTATGCAAATGAATGTTTGGGGATAAGTGTAAACCCATGAATCCATCATCACCATAGTCATAACCATCACCTGACAAAGTTTCTTCCCACTTATATTACTAGTTTGTGTCTGTGGTGGGGGGAAGGTGGGCTAGTAAACTTAATATAAGATCTACCTACCCCTTAACAAGTTTTATTTATTTATTTATTTATTTATTATTTATTTATTTTTGTATTTATTTTTTTATTTCTTTTGCTTTTTAAAAAGTCTTATCAAATTGTTATCATATACTTGTTTTAAAATTTTATGAACAATTTCTGAGGCATATATTTTTGTATTCAACATAGTATTACTTAGATTGAGCTATATTGTTGTAGTTCACTATTTTTTACAGTTGTATACTATTCCATTTTTTGACTCTGCTACAAAAAAATGTGTCCATTTTCCTGTCAAAGGCCTTTGGGTTGTTCCAGTTTTTTAATTCTTACAAGCAGTGACGTATATCAACAGTCTTGTCTTCTGGTGTATGTGAACCAAAAATTCTCTTTGAAGTGATTACTGGGTCATGAAGTATATAAATGTAAAACTTTACAAGATATAAGTTTTACATAGTTACAATTCAGTATTGTTAGCTATAGGCACTGTACTGTATAATCTCCATAATGCATTTATCATCCATAACTGAAACATCTATCGTTTGACCACCACCTCCCCATCCCATCCTCCCCTCAAACCCTGGCAACCACTGTCCCACTTTATATTTCTTTGAGTTTTTAAATTCTACATATATGTAAGATCATGGGGTATTTGTCTTTCTGCAGACACAACTTTATAAGTACTTAAGCCCATGACAAAGATGGTTTTTAGTTGGCTTTCAGCTAATATGTAAGCAAAAAAAATCACTAAGCAATGATAGATGGTAGATTTATATGCATATATATATATATATGAAATTATTAAAAATAAAAATAGTTATTTTTCAAATGTGTTATTGTAAAGTGGAAAGTTGCCCAAGTAATAAGTATTGGTACTTACGATAAAAAGATCATTGAAAAGAAATACCTTCTATTTTCAAATGCTCATTTTTACATACCCCTCTATTGCATGAGATTCTTCCTCATGATTCTCATCGGGACTGCATAGCTACTGTCCTAATGCAGATCTTGGACACCACATTAATTTGGATTTTCTTTCCACTTTACAAATTGCTAATTCTTTGTCTTTTCTAAATAAACCTCTGTTAAAAACTTGTGAAATTTTAGTTTTAATCAGGGCTTCCCAAGTTTTTTTTATGAGGAATAATTTTTGTTCAGATGCATGTGTAGGGCTTGCCATAGCATTTAAAGTGTAGGTACTCAACAGCTATTACTATTATTAATATCTTCCAGTTGTGTATTAGCATGCTAATTAGAAATTCTATTTTTACTTTAACACTTAGTTTATTTTATTGCTTTACATATTCAGTGTACCATAGTTAGTTAAGCTTAGGCATTTAAAGGTATTGGAAGTTTCCATTAAATTATTCAGGAAAGAATTGTTCATTTCCTCATTTTCTATGGTATATATAAATAATATACACCAAAATACTTTGCTTCTTTATGAATATTCCCAAGGATTTATACAACCTACGTAGAAACTAGAAATCCCTCAAATCATTTCTTTCAATACTTCATTACCTATGGGAATATTTAATACATCTAATTGAATCATTTTCAATTTTATTTGTGATTGAGCTTCATACTTGCTTACTTTCTATTTTTCTTAGCTGTGTTTGTGTGTGTTTGTGTTCATATGTGTATGTGACTTATAAATAAGCATACATATTGTGCTGTTCTGGAAAGTAAATGTTACTATTTTCAGGGAATTAATGAAATCATTGTCAAAGAAAAATTGCACTGAAAAATAGTGCTGAAAATGTTAAGGGCTATTGCAATAGGAGAGAGAGATTGAAAGAAATTCCATTGAGGCAAAAGGTGGGAGAGTTTTAAAACACTAGGTGAGCTATTGGAAAAGTATTGGAATGTGTTGGAAAGGAGTTTGGCCTGTATCATCAGGTCATCTATGTTTCTAATAGGCAGTTATCAAAGTTGGGCCCCTACGTTCCCACAGAGACTGGGAAAAAAGTGTGCTGTCTTTCCTGATGATTGCAGTTCACAATGATGACTCCCAGGTCTTTGAGACAGACCTTCCTGGAGGATTACCAGCTTAAAGGGGCAGAGAAAGAACATAAAAGTCCAAGTTTGTACACGTCCTAAGAAAGGAAGGGTTAGGAGCATATAGTCAGGAAGAAACCTGTCTAAAGTTTAGTCAAATTGAGGAGGAAGTTGAGTTCATTTGGTCATTATAGATTATTCTTTGCTGCATTAAAGCATTTCTGTCATTACCTCACAAGTATTTCCTTCACTCACTATCTCTTACCATTTGAAGCTTTGACTCTTTTTGATATAATTTCATCTTTTTAAATTAAGGTAACCAAACTCTATGGAAGCTTGGGCCAGTTAAAATATAATGAAGGAAAAAATGAGAGTGAGAGTCAGCTTTCAGGGTGCTTTTTATATGAATTAGCTATACTGTCAATGTAAAAAAAAATGCTATTTTTAAAGTAATTGACATAGTGAAAATCAAAAAGTATCTAAATTGCAAATGGAAAGCAGTCACCCAAGTAAACCAAAAATGCTAATAATCTTTTCCAATGAATCATAGAGAATTAACTTTTAGAGTATACCTATAAAAAGATAAATAGATACATAGGCGATAGAACAATTAGAAAAAGAGAAAATTTTAGCACAAATACTTAACCAGCAAATTAATTTAGTTATTTATAAAGGTAGATTGCCTGATATATTATATAAATATTATAATACATTTAGTGTTAATTTCACTGATTATGAGAAATATAATGAATATAGTTTTTTAAACAGTTATTAAATCAGAATAAATTAGTGATTCTATAAAGAAAAATACTCTATAAACAGTAATTATACATTCCATCACTGAATGTTTAAGAATTGATGCTTTTTCACTATTAGAGAAATGTAAATCAAACTTACAATGAGGCACCACTTCACGTCAGTCAGAATGGCTCTCATTAATGAGTCTACAAATAACAAATGCTGGAGACTGTGCAGAAAAGGGAACCCTCCTACACTGTTGGTGGGAATGTATATTGGTACAACCACTATGGAAAATAGTATGGAGCTACCTCAGAAAATTCAATATAGAATTACCATATGATTCAGCAGTCTCACTCCTCGACATGTATCTGGACAAAACTTTCATTCAAAAAGATACATGCACCCCCATGTTTATTGCAGCACTGTTTGCAATAGCCAAGACATGGACACAACATAAATGTGCATCAAAAGATGAGTGGATTAAGATGTGGTACATATACACAATGGAATTGTACTCAGCCATAGAAGAGAACAAATAATGACATTTGCAGCAACATGGATGCAGCTAGATATTCTCACACTAAGTGAAGTAAGTCAGAAAGAGAAAGACCATATGATATCACTTATATGTGGATTTTAACACAGATTAACCTATCTGTAGGCAGAACAGAAACAGACTCAGACATGGAGAGCATACTCGTGGTTGCCAGTTGGGAAGGGAAGGGAGTGCGATGGACTGGAAGTTTGGGGTTAGTACATGCAAACTGTTACATTTAGAATAGCTAAGTAATGAGGTCCTGCTGTATAGCACAGGGAACTGCATCAAATTACTTGTAATAGAACATGATAGCAGATAATATGAGAAAAAGAATGTGTATACATATATAAATAACTTTGATGTACAGCAGAAATTGACAGAATATTGTAAATCAACTATAATAGAATTTTTTAAAGATTTGATGCTTTTGACATTTGTATGTTCAATCTGACCTTATTTAAAATCACCTCTTAAAATCATTAGCAATTTTATTGTAAGAAATATTTATTTATTTGAAAAAATATCAGCTGCTGCCAAAATGACACTGCTTCTTTTAAATAACCTTTTAAAAATCAAAATATTGTGACATCATTCATTTATGATGCATAAATTCTTAAAATGAACTTAATATTTTAAAGTCATGTCTTTATAAAATATTTTGTTCATTTGTTTTTGACACAGACGTTCTTTTCTGTACTTTGAGGTAAGCACAAATTTTCACTCAGAACTTTATAAGGTTGTAGAATTAGAGCAAATTTAGGGGAAAAAATCCCTTCTGTTTCTTGTAAATTCTGTATTTCATAATTAGATATATTGTTAGAGTTAAAAATAAAAATAGAGATATAAAAATACAAAATTACCTCTAATAAAGTAATCAGATACCTTATTGTTTACCTTATTCTATTGGCTATAAAATAAAAAGATTTAAATGAAATTTAAGAGTTCATGTTGTGGCTCAGTGGGTTGAGAACTCGACATAGTGTTCGTGAGGATTCAGGTTCGATCCCTGGACTTGCTCGGTGGGTTAAGGATCTGGTGTTGCCATAAGCCGAGGCATAGGTCACAGATGCAGCTTGGATCCTCCATTGCTGTGGCTATGATGTAGGCCTGCAGCTCCTGCTCCAATTTGATTCCTAACCTGGGAACTTCCATATGCTACAGGTGTATTCCTAAATAAATAAATAAATAAATAATTAAACATAAATTTTAATAAAGAAAGACTTAATATGACATAAAATAAATAAGTACAAATTTCCTGGCAGGCATTGTAAAGAACCATCTTTATATATTATAAAGAACCATTTTTATATATTAAAGAAAAAGCTGAAATTCAGATATATTGTTATTCATGATTGTGCCTGTAGTGATGCAGTTTGTATATTAGTTAAATATTACATTCAGTTCTAACAATTGAATTGTTGGAATTCTAACAGTTCTAACAATGAAACATATACAATGATGGCTTTAATGCAAGAGAGGTTTTAATTTGCGTGTATCATGAGAAGTCTGGAGGAAGTCATTCCAGGTCTGGGATGATGGCTCTATGTTGACATCAGGATCCTGGACTTCTTTTTTCTAGTAATTCAGTCATCTTCAGCATGTGCTTTTTTTCCTCGTAGTGAAATCTCCCAAACTGAGTTCCTTTTATATTGGAATAAAGAAAAGGGAAAAAGTCAAAGCATAAATGCTCTTATTTTACCCATTTATTTTAAGAAGCTTTCTCAGAAATCCCAGGCAACACTTTCAAAACTTACATCTCATTGTTCGGAAATATATGATATAGGTCATAATATACTTTTTTGTATTCACATTTGGCTATCATCAACAAGGATAAAATGAAGGAAAAAATGTGACCATGTTTTTTGGTTAACCAGGTATCTCATTTCTAGTTATTTAAGAAATAGAGCTAGCATTCGAAGCCAGATTTGCCTCATTCCAAACCCAGGGCTGCTAATCTTTATTTTATAGAATATTCTTTCATTTCTCTAGAATACATTAATATTTTAAAACTTATTTATAAATAATAGCAGAGTGTTATATTAATGCTCTATTGACAGTTTCATTATATGAATTTGAAAATTATGCCATATTCATTAAATCAATAGGAATTGGAAGAATCTTGGAAAACTATATAAATGAACTGGCACACACTCACTACCTCTGTAAATTTTTTAATTTTTTGTTTTATTTTTACATTTTTTTCTAACTGGACAGTTTAAGATTTTTGCTATTTGGCAGATTAAACTTTCTTGATTAAATTGCAATTGAAATATCAAATGACTGTTTTGAAACTTCAAGATTGGAAGAAATACACTCTGTAGCTAGGGCACAATTGCCTTCATGTGTTGGATAATGTTTAAGATAGGCATAGCAATTTTGCTAGATAATAATCTCCATTCTCCTATTTTTGGGGAGAATAGAAGCCTATCTCTGAAGAATTTCACAGGGGAAAGTTATTGTAACTGATCAATATGCTTCTAGTTTTAACATTTAATGCTTTGCTTTCCAAACTCATACTCTGCAAACCCAACTGCCCCACTACCAAATAATGATAGAAATGAAATATTGTGTGATTGTATGGATTTTTGTTCTTAGATTTTGTTTAGAAGTAAGTCCAGATGACACATTGTTTAGTAGACTGAGTAGCAGTTGGAGGTCATTAGAAGTGAGTTAATAAATTCCACAAAATATAGAGATTAAAAACATTAAAAAGAAAATCACTTGGGAACATTACAGTGGAGAAAAATCAACATAAAAGTAGTTTTACCTCTTAAAAAACATGAAGGTAATGTCCTAATAATAATAACTCTCAAAACTTCCTTATTTAAAAAATAAGAAACCGTATATTAGCAATTGCCATATATTTTGTTAATTCATCCATACCACAAATACTATCTAAATACATATTTTACAGTAGTCTTTTAACCTGACAGTAGTCTTTTAACCTGACAGTAGTCTTTTAACCTGAGAAAGACTGTACTTATCCCCAAATGACCTACAAAATTAACTACAAAAATTTGCAGGCAAGAAATTTATCTGCTCATTATACCTACGTTCATAGCTGCCAGGATAAAATAGGTATATAAAATATATGGATAAACTAGCAAATGAAATTTATTAAAGCTAATTTGTAAAAGACTATTTAAATACACATTTTTTAATTCTTCTTAAAAGAAGTACTGGTAAATTCCCGTCATGGCTCAGCAGTAATGAGCCCAACTAATATCCATGAGGATGTGGGTTTGATCCCTGGCCTCGCTCAATGGGTTAAGGATCCAGTATTGCTGTGACCTGTGGTGTAGGTTGCAGATGTGGCTCCGATCCCACATTGCTGTGAATGTGGCATAGGCTGGCAGCTGCAATTCTGATTCGACCCCTAGCCTGGGAACTTCCGTGGGCTGCATGTGTGGCCCTAAAAAAGCAAAAATAATAATAATAATAATAATAATAATAATAATAATAATAATAATAATAAATAAAATAAAAAAGTACTGGATAGCTTAGTTGTCACTTTAGTAAGATTTAAGATTTCCTGAGTTTCCTGATGTTTAATGATTTTCAAATATAACCCACAGGACTATATACATACATCTGCAAATCCTTCTTTATTCAGTTCTAGGAAGCCAGTTAACTTAGTGAGAAAGGAACTTTATATTTTATTATATTCTGGTGCTGCTTAAGGACAGCACTGTTTAAATCCTTTGTAATTGTTTCAAAAGTTGTGTATCAGGCAATTAAGAGTAAAACAGCTGTGTATCTGTTGCCTACAATACTAGAAAGATTCATTTTCTTTCTCTATTGCCTGTCATGTCAAATAAAGAGGCTGAGAGTTTATCTGTGATAAACATACTCTCTTTAATGCAAGGGGACATTCCCTTAATTTGAGCACCTAGAATAGTGACAGCCTAAATCTCCTTTTGCTTATTTAATTAGCAAAAGCTCCTGTTAATCACTTTACAATGAAACTTTTTGAGTCTCACATTGAAAAAATATAATCCTTTCACAAAACAACAAAAAATTAGAATGATCTCAGTAATAAAGGTAATTTGCATTTTTTAGCAAATGTGTTAAACAGCTGATGAATTATTCAACACTTGGTATTGGTTCTGCAGACATAATGAACCTCCCTAATTTGAATTCCATATGAAATTATAACTTTTATTCCATGTTTATGAATTGAAAAGTGTTCATTAGCAAAATGCTTTCATCAATGTACTATTTATTGTTAATAGGGAAGTATATATATATACTTTTTTTGGCTGGGAATTTTGCTCTAGTGTTACAAGAAGAATTCCTTCCACTGATAAAAATAACTATCACTATTATTAATTTTACTGCCATATTATGAGCAAAATATGAGTGTAAATCCTTATTTTAAAAATAATATTGGGTTTGTTTCCTAAGTGTCACATGTTGATTATATAGAACACAATTATAAATCTATTTTTCAAAGCCCTGAGGCTGATTAGCTCTCCTCAGTTGTGAGGGGCATAGAACAAAGGTCTAGCAAGCTAGGACTGTCTATTTACAATGCTTCGTATTGTGGCTCAGCAGGAATTAACTTGACTAGTATCTATGAGGGTACGGGTTTGATCCCTGGCCTTCCTCAGTGGGTTAAGGATCTGGCTTTGCTGTGAGCTGCAGTAAAGATCACAGAGGTGGCTTAGATTCCACATTGCTGTGACTGTGGCATAGGCTAGCAGCTATAGCTCAGATTTGACCCCTAGCTTGGGAACTTCCATATGCAGCGGGTGTAGCCATATAAAGGCAAACAAACAAATAAACATTAAATAAACACATACATACATGTATACATAATTAATATTTCTTCAAAAGGAAAAAAGCATTTCTCAATTCTTAGGCTTGGGTGTACACTTTCAATGGAAAAATAAACTTATAATGATGAAGAAAGTACTTTCACTAAATATATGTATATATGACCCTGTCCCATGCATTTTTAAAACACCATGTTATGTTTAAAATCCAGCAGATGCACCAATCATCTGAAAATAACAGTAGTGTACAAGTATTTGCTAGCCTGTATTGAACATTTGCTGTGTACCTGGCTCTTTAAGTGTTTTCACACATTTCTCATTTTATCCTCACAACAAACAAGATTGGGAGATATATGTTACTGTACTGTTTCATTATGATGAGTTGACACAAAGGCAATTGAGTCACTTTCCTGAAATTCAGCAGATCATGGCTGAAGAAGGTGTTCAAAGCCTGTGCGGACTGACTTCATAGTCCATGCCAGTCACTCCTGAACACTGGTGCCCTCTCTAAAACATACTGCTCAGGCTTCCTATTGAGCCACAGCCTTTATTCTAGTAAACATGATTTTATATGGAAGAATATAAGCTTTGTGCACTTCTACTACATAATATTAATAAAATAGTTCATGAAAGAAATTAGCAAATTCTGATATCTTCTAATAGGAACCAATGCTGGTCATTTACAGATCATATAATTATAGCACATTTCTGTTTAATAAAAGTCTGTTTCTTTCCATGAATCTTATCCAAGTGTGTCTTAGGCAGATAATTTTCAAAGAAATACCTTGGCTTACTACAATTCCTAAATATTTTTCTGCTAAATAGAAAATTACTAAAACCACAGGAATTAGCAAGATACATGTCTCACATTTCACTGTAAAATTTAGATTTAAGATTTTCTAAAATAAATTATAATGATGCAAATCTGTTCTTCACTTTTAGTAATTTGATTTTTTATGTAAAATTAAAAAATCATTCTTAATAATATAGTTCAAGTCCTTGCACCTGACAGGAGCTCAATAAATATTGCTTTCTTCCTGCTCTCATTTGAATCTTCCTAAACAATGTCCAGTCAAAGTGAATGTAATTAGTATTGTGGTTTTCTATTAAATTTACAACTATTATTCATCATGTAGGTCTGGAAAAATGTGTGCTTGACTCCAACACCTTCTGGTTTTGTCAAGATTTGTGATTTTTTAATTTTTTTAATGTACTTGTCTTACCATGTATGAACACTCATAAATGAGGCTAAATTTCTCTTCAAACATAAGAGAATAAAAAAGGAATACATAAAAGTAGACGATATTCAAAGCATATTCACATTTGGAAAAGGGATCTAGAAGAGAAGACATCTGATAAAAGCAACCATCTGCAGTTGTTTCTCAGATTTGATCAAGGCTGTCAATGGGCAAAAAAAATATGAAGGAGAGTGTCAATAAGATGTCTCATGGATGTTTCTACAGCCAACTCTTAGTAATGCTTTGGCCTCTATTCTGTCTTCCTCAGAGTTGTTCTAGTAATTTATATATAATCATATCTATAAACTTCTAGAATATATATATAATCATCTTTTATATAGAGTAATCGTATATAATTATTCCAGAATATATATAATTTTCACATTTAAAAACAATTTGCTCACTGAAATTTCTAGATACATAAAATATCCTAGGGCTATTTTAACTCACATCAGGATGAAAAAAAAGCTAACAAACAAATATGATATTTTAGCCATTTCCCGGGAACTGGAATACACTCTTTCTCATTTTCCACTCTACCACCATGTCCTGTTTTTTTGTTTGTTTTGTTTTGCTTTGTTTCTACAGTGGTCTGGACTCCAAATAGAGGGCATATTTTAAGAGAAGCAGTATAACATAATAGGTTAAGAGCAGAAACACTGAGATGTGGCTAGGTTTTGTGAGGGACCTGTTTTGGGATCTAACATCACTTGTTGATTTGAAATATCTTATTTCAATTTTAATATTCTAAATAACCAAGAAAAAGTTTATTTGGCACCCTATGCCCAACACGTTCAAACTCTAAATTCTAGATTTTATTTCCACGATAGGGGAAGAACTAACATTCCTCATTTATCTCTTGTTCTGATTTGCTTAGAAAGGAAATAAAGTGTTAATAATTTTGGGTAGAGTGAAAAGGAAAAGTCAAGATATACCCTGCTTTTAAATTTCTTTTACTTGCATTATTTTCATGTTTCACTAATTCAAATACTTACATATTAAGTGCCTACTATGAACTAGATTCTCTAAAGACTGTCAGTGAGTAGAATAAAGTCTACTATCTGGATACCAAACTCTGATCTTATCTGTAGAGATCAAATAAAACTTGCTGACTTTCTAAAATCTGTCCTACCCCACCCGTAAGCCTCATAACCCCTGTTGTTAAGGGGTGGTCACTAAATGGCCAAAATTCTGGCATGATACCCATAATTCTTTAATATTCGATATATTAGAAAGTTATTCTTTATATTTAACTGCCAACTCTTGTGCTGAAAATTGATAACAATTCATTTCTGTTCACCAGAGAAGAAAACAGCTGGACACTTTTCATTCTGTAATTATACATCTAATCTGCTGCTTTTGGTTAAGTAGGGAGAAATGATTTGGTTAAGTAGGGAGAAATGATTTACTGTCTTACAATCAGACAGAACCCTCAATATTGCTTTGTTGCAGTAACAGCTTTTTCACAGTTATTTTGATCTCCTAAGAGAAGATTGACCTCCTTTAATGCAGGGTCTGTAGTCATAGTAATATCTGTTGTACCTATCCTACGTCTACAAATGTTGTTGCTTAATGTATTATTTTGCTAATTTATATATGTCATAGGCAAACTGCAGAAGTGGAAATTAGGTACTGCTTTGAAAAGAGGCTAGAAGAATGCATTCAGTCATCAATTATTTAAGCCTCTATTTTTGTCAAAGTTACAGTTGTAAGTCTAGAAATGTATAAGTGATGGCAGGTAGTCCTTTCTCTTGTGTCAGTTTATTTTAGTCAGGAGATATGAAGATACACATAACACACACAACGCATTCTACTCCAACAACAAAATCAAACACAATAGCCACGACGTAAAACTGCATGCTATAAGTATGGCACATGCTACTTGTGATTTTGCAGCATATTTATTTAAGGAACTTATGAATAAAAGGTCTCTATTGAGTAACTTAATACTTTTGATGTTGAGCTAGGAATCAAGGCCAGGTTCTTATGGATACTTTGCTGAATATACTTCTGTCCTTAATTATGGAGCTTTTCTGTTTACTTCCAATAAATTTTTTTCCCTAGCTAAATCTTCACAAAATAAGAATGCAACAAAGCATTTTCTTTTGGAAAGATATCACTTTCCTCTTGGAAAAGAGGAACCTGGGAGTTCTGCAGTAGTTTCCTATTGCCTTTGTGTTCATCAGCAGAATTAAAAACACAAGATTATTGAAATTCATTGGGCTTATTTCTAAAATGTATTATTCAGAACTCTATTTCTATTAAGTGTCCTTTGAAAAAGGATTCTATAGTCAAATAACTTTGGAAATACTGTATTTTATGTTCCCATCTTGAAAAATCAGAGTGAATGTGATTATGCTGAACAAAGTAATAGAAACAATCTTAACTTCAATTAATCAAATATTTCTTAAACGTTCTTGATGATGCTCTTTATTGCCTCTCTTCTGTTATAGCTTTAAAAACACAGGTTCTGAGGATCATCTTAAGTTATGTTGAATCTGTATAAATAGTAGCATAGTTTTGTCAGTTCTTGTCATTAAATTGTAATTTTAGCTAAATGCCCTATATCACCTTTTTAACCTACCATTTATTATTTTCTTCAAGAGTATAGAGGTGAATATTCAAGAACTTCTGGCTTCTTAAATTCTAATGTTTTTTTATTTATTTATTTATTTATTTATTTATTTATTTATTTATTTATTTATTTATTTTGTCTTTTCTAGGGTCGCTTCTGTGGCATATGGAGGTTCCCAGGCTAGGGGTCTAATCGGAGCTATGCCACCTGCCCATGCCATAGCTACAGCAACGTGATATCCGACCCACACCACAGCTCACAGCAACGCTGAATCCTTAACCCACTGAGCAAGGCCAGGGATCAAACCCACAATCTCATGGTTCCTAGTCAGATCGATTCATTAACCACTGAGCCACGACAGGAACTTCAAATGTTTATATTTCAGGAAAAAAATGACAATTTTCCATTTAAGTTATAAATAAATCTATTATGTTTTCAGTTTTATAAAAAAAGTAAATTCTACATTTTATTTTTGTCTTCATAAACACTGTAGGGTTTTTAGAGTAGGCATTTAGGTTTTTGTTTGTTTGCTTTTTAGGGCTGCACCTACGTCATATGGAATTTCCCAGGCTAGGGGTCGAATCAGAGCTACAGCCTATGCCACAGTCAAAGCAACTCAAGATGCTAGCCACATCTGTGGCCTATGCCACAGTTAATGGCAACGAAGGATCCTTAACCCACCGAGCAAGTCCAGGGATTAAACCTACGTCCTCATGGATACTGGTTGGCTTCGTTCGTTACTGCTGTGCCACAATGGGAACCGTGCATTTAGGTTTTTGAAGAATCTGTGCTTTGCCCTTGTATTTGATACCAATTAAACTGTTAGTCAGGGAATCTTTCTTCTTTTAAATGTTATAATGGTGCATGGTTAGAGTTAAGAGTTCGTAGGTAAAAAACAGCTGATGTTTAAAGAAAACTGAAAGGAGCTAAGTTCTTGTATGCATGTTGCCTGTAAGATCTAATTTCACTCTCCTGACAGCTCTTTGAATTAGATGCTATTATTCCTATTTTATCAATAGAGGCTTATTTTGTAATAGTCATATCCAATAAGTGGCAGAGCCTGGGTTTAAAATCAGATGACTTCTCTCTTCTTTTGTTGACACCTCCATGGAACACTTAGATATTCTCTCTGTGTAGTGGTGTGAATGCTAAAAAATTATAAGACAGTTATAAACATAAGTAAATTTAGTGAAAAAATACAGAAAACACATAAACAGACTCTTTCACTCCCTCAGATTATATTCAGTATTTAATTGACTTGAAAATCTTAAAACATGGTAAGAAGACCTCAGTATTGCTGTTTCTAAAGAAAAAAGTTCTGCTCCAAACATTCAGTAAAACTGTATTTGACTGGGCTTGTCCAGCTGCCATCAGCCAGAATTCAAGCTTGCTTGTGAATCAATAGCCAGTGTCAGGTCCAAATTGAATTTTATTGCTGTTAGTTTCTTGAGTCATCATTTTATGTCTCACAACATTGCTTAAACCAACAGAAAGGATTTTTTCCAACTTAATTTTTTTTCACTGATCTATGCACTTCTAGAAACTTTTATTTTTCACATTCCTTTTTTGATAAGTGGTATATAATATTTTAAAATAGAGAATATTCATGTACTTCTGGTTTTTGTTTTTTTGTATTTGTGTTTTGGGGTGTGTGTATGTGTGTGTGTGTATGTGTGTGGTTTGTGTATGTGTGTGTGCTCCCTGTCTTCTGCTGAAAGAGTTTTCTTCATGAGTCCTTAAGAATCGGAGTTCCCATCGTGGCGCAGTGGTTAATGAATCACGATGAGGTTGTGGGTTCGATCCCTGCCCTTGCTCAGTGGGTTAACGATCTGGCATTGTTGTGAGCTGTGGTGTAGGTCACAGATGCAGCTCGGATCCTGTATTGCTGTGGCTCTGGCGTAGGCTGGCAGCTATGGCTCCGATTCGACCCCTAGCCTGGGAACCTCCATATGCCATGAGAGAGGCCCAAGAAATAGCAAAAAGACAAAATATATATATATTTTCTAGGCTCTTAAATAAACAATGGCATGCAGGTAAGGGGTGAACAAAGTGGTAAGGGTGACATTTTTACCCCCTCATTTAAAATGGATTTTTCTTAAAGATCTGCTCTCAGCCAGACCAGTTTTGTTCAAAATTTTGTTTTATTCTCACAAGAGACTGAATCTTTGTAGTATGATTTATGAATGCTGTTTCTAACATTAAATATTAGATGACTGATGAAGACAAAAATTAGCCAACTTATAATTAACCATGTTCAGTAGGAGAGAAATAAATCACAGGAAATTTCAAATACATTTTCTTTTCATGGACCTATACCATTTACTGTTCACTCTAATCTTTCTCCTCCAAATTTTGACTATGCCTGCTAGTCCCACAAAATTAGCTATATCCCTCTTTTTCTTTCTCAAATACCTTTTTGTGGAGATGCAAAGAAGAGACTAAAACCCACGGAATTACTGTCAAAAAAGAGCCAATGTTTTCAGTGGTGGTTCTGGGTACTTTCTATAGAAACGGAAAGGTAAATAAACAGAAGCTTATGTGTTCAATAATAGTCTGTGGAAGCAATAAATCTAAACTTTGCCTTTTCAATCTCAAACTCAATAATCATATCACATTACTCTCTCACTTCAGCAATCTGATCTGGAAGCCATTATGCTTCCTTTTGGTTTTATTTTGTGTTTTAGAGTGGTCTTATTTATGAAATTCAGGTAGGTATTTACTTAACTCTTCCTAAGACATCTGAGAAGGTTCTTTTATTTATTTTTTTTTTCTTTCTTTTTTTTTGGCTGTGGCATGCAGCACGAGGATGCTGGGATCTCAGTTCCCAGACCAGGAATTGAATTGAACCTGGGCTGCAGTGTTGAAAGCACCAAGTCCTAATGACTAGGCCACCAGGGAGCTCTTGAGGAGTTTCATTTTATAAACAAATCCTATGAAAAATGTATCTTATTCTCAGGCACACCAACAAAATCTTCTTAGCATGGGTTCAGATGCCCCTCAATGAGCTTATTATCTTAATTTTAGTGACCTGACTTTCAAAGAGGCAATGACCATTAAAAAGTCATAAATTTTCATGAAATAAATCTTGATCTGTTTTCATGCTTAATGACAAAGGATAAGTGACCTTGCTTGTGATTATTATAACTCAGTATTCCATTTTAAATTAGAAAATTATGAATGGACTAAAGGTGATGACATTAGTGTTAAAATTAAAATGTGTGAAAGTCATGGGGAATAATTAATCCTCAGCAGGGAGCCCAATCCTCTGTTGCTTATATAGGAGGATTCAATTACAAATATTCTTTGGGGACCTATAATTTTTGTATTTCTCTTATAGAATGTTATTAACTCTATAACATATTCTTTCTGTTTTAACTCACTGTATTAATTTAAAACCCAATTATATTTGTTGAGTTTAAGCTATCAAAGCTTCTATTCTTAGGTAGGTAGTGCAAATTAAAAATAAGCAAATAGTTTTATTGGCTATCCTGAATAATTCCTTAAAAAAATAGGTCAGGGGAATTTTCCTATGTCATATGTCAAAAAAATTTCTATTATGACTTTTTTTTTCCTAGAGGGTTGGATAAATGGACACAGGTGTATAAATTCCTGTGAGAACCAGGGAACCTTGGAGCAGGGTGTGGGTGGAAGAAGGCATTAGTTTGGGATTTTATAAGGGAGAATCAGGTGATTGTTATACCCAAAATATTATTTCAGACTTTCCTGATTAGAATTATTTTCTTGACCCACTAAGGATGAGAGAGAGAGATCTGGATGAGGGTTTACTTCCTATACTTGATTCTTAAAAAAAAATAAAAATAAAAACTTTTTGGTCATCCTATTCCTGAGGTATTCTCTTCTATAATTACTGGCACTGGTGTGAGTCTCTCTCAATTTTGTGAAACCAGCCATGAAATATAACAGTGTGAAAGTTATAGGAAAATATTTAGAATGCTTTTTTGAAACAAAAAGCATCTTCTGTTAACTAAATATACATACTGATTTCTGGTGTCCCTAGCAAGTAGTGGAGACAGAAATAAAATGGTTTCTGCCTTCAAGAGATTCTAAGCCTAGACAACTTTGCTATTTCTGTTGTTTAAGTAGATGAAATATATGTGATCAATGCAGAAAAACTATGGGAGCAGAGAGGAGTAAACAGTGCATACGGTATAGAAGTATCAGAGAAGGATTTCCAAGTTGTTCCATGGATGCTAGACATTATATGTTCACCCGAATTTTCCTTTTGGGGGGGAAGAGATGTTATTCAGTACAGATTTCCTGACAAATGAGTCCAAAGTCTAATATGCAGAGAAATGCTTTTTTTCTTTTTTCTTTCTTTCTCTTTTTTTTTTTTTTTTTTTTTAGGGCCATTCTCCCAACGTATGGAAGATTCGGGGCTAGGGGTCCAATCAGATCTATAGCCGCCATCCTGCACCAGAGCCACAGCAACTCAGGATCTGAGCCACGTCTGCGAACTCCACCAAAACTCACAGCAATGCCGAATTCTTAACCCACCGAGCGAGGCCAGGGATCGAACCCGCATCCTCATTGATGCTAGTCAGGTTGCTAACCGCTGAGCCATGATGAAACTCCAAGAACTGCTCATTTTTAAACTTCTTTTTCTTTTTGCTTAGAAATCTATTTACAACTTTGATCTGTCTTTCTTGTCTCCAATTATAAATGTGTGTTTTGTATCAAATATTTACTTTATACTGAAGAGGAAACAATCCCCTTATTAGGTGAATCAGCATCTATCCCTTAATTTGCTGGGCCACTGTTGACTCATGGATCATGCAGTTTACAGACACCAGAAGGTAAGGATTAAAGGAGTAAATGCCAGAGCTTCCTATTTGTGAATTAGATATCTCACTGACAGCAGTAGCAGTTTCCCTGAAACTGAGATTGGCAGTAATACATGATCTGAGTAGTAATTTATGACTTCATTTAACTGGTCCTTTGAGGATGTGAAGAGAATTGGATTTTTTTAATTAAAAAAGTGGTTAAAGGAAATGTGGATAGCAAAAGGAAAAAAAAATAGAGCTTTGGAGGAAGGAACCTGGCTTTCTCATCTGCTCCTAATGACCTTGAATAAGACAATCAGGGAAATATCCCAGCCTGTTACCCATCTCCAAATCCCCAGTTCAGGCTCACTTAAAAACAAACAAAAAAAAATTATTTTTTTTTAAAAAAGATTATATTTAAAAATAAGGATACAAAGGATTTCCCATTGAGGCTCAGCAGAATCAAACTCAACTAGTATCCATGAGGATGTGCATTAGATCCCTGGCCTTACTTAATGGTTTAAGGATCCAGCCTTGCCTGGAGCTGCCATGTAGCTTGCAGGCACAGCCCAGATCCCTAGGTGCTGTGGCTATGGTATAGGCCGGCAGCTGTAGCTCTGATTCACCCCCCAGCCTGGGAACGTCCATATGCCCCAAGTACAGCCCTAAAAGGAAAATAAAACAAAATAAAATAAAACAAAACAAACAGTAATACTAATATGAATAATAGCTTCTTTGTGTTGTATACTTATGGGATTCTAACACCTCATTACTAACAATTTACATTACTTTTCTCACTTTATCCTCACAATTCTGTGATGAAGTAACACTATTATAGATGAAATACTAAGCTCTAGAGAGGATAAGTGATTTTCCCAAAGTCAACTACTCATGAAATGAATATTCTAGCCTTATATCCATGTTTTTCTTGTTTCCATATATATATAATAACTCTTTCCTAGCCACCTTGGGCCTGAGCTGCATTTGGAAGAATAAATATCCCTACTTACTTAATGTTGATGGTTTATATTTCTAGATCAACTCAGACTTCAGTTATTAATTTGGACATTTGCCTGTTTCATTCTTTCTCCCACTTCATGTCAATAAACTTCAGCTTCCATAAAGTCCAGAGCTTATAATGTGGTAGCCATTGGACATGCCATCTTATTATCTTTTGCATATGTTCTTATTATTCCTACATCTCTAATTCATCACTGTATTCTCACCTCTCTACATCTCTTTTAGAGGCTGGTGTTTCCTGGTCTTCTGTTGCCTCCAGTGTTCTAACAAATACTCTCTCTCTGTCATTTCTCTGCGTCCCTACTTCACAAAGCCACTGTGAGAATAAGTGAGATGATGTATGTGAGTGTGCTTTACAAAACTTAACACCTTTAATTTCCTCCTCAGCAAAATGAAGAGGATTCAACTAGATACTCTCTAAAGCTCCTGTGGCTTAGTGATTCTATTATCTGTGATTTATTAACTTGCTATTCAAGTGAAAGTTATTCTGACATTAGACTCCAAATATCTTAGTTTACTGCTGAGGCAGGCTCTAGTAAGCATTACATAAACTGAAGGGAGAATTGAATACACTCGAAAGAATTCAAAAGATTCTTTACATTAACTGAATCTCAAAGTACTGCTTTAGGTTACAATTTTTATAAAGAGGTCTTCTGATTTTCTTCAAATCATGTGAAGTACATACATAATTGTAGGTTAGCATTTCAAAAAGACAGACTACTGCTTAAAATTATATGACAGAGAAATTCTTGCTGTCTGACCTTGACCTGTTGCTTCATTTGTTTTCAGTTTGGCTTTTTGACCAAGGGCCTTTTCAGCTCCTCTGATCCCAAACTGAACATTCTCAATTCAAACCCTGAAACTTAGTCATTCTGTGACAACGACTATGTTCACAACTGAAGTAATTGGGGTTTAGGGAAAAAATACTGAATGCTTTCTCCTAGAGTGTGATATTCTAGTTAAGATTTCAATATTTGGGTTATTTTGGTTTGATTTATGTGCATTTAGCATTATTTTATTTTCTCCTTTGATTTACAAAAATTAAAACTTATGTTCTTGTGTGTGTATTTGACATTCAACGTTCCAACAAGAATTGTGAATGTTTTATAGAATATTGTTACAGTAGAATAATCTACTCACTTTTCAAAATAAATAACTGAAGGTGTATAATGGTAGCAGAATAAGAGACTCTTTGTAAACTGTGCCTTGTTATTCTTAATATGGTGGTTGAACTACTAAGTATACCAACATATGCAGTTCCTTTCCAGATGGTAATGTTTTATTTCATACTTTCAATTATTAAACACATAGTTAATTTTTATCAGTAATTCTAATTAACTTTATATTATTGTTTCATCACCATTTACCTTGTGATGGAAATAAAATATAGAGATTAGTAATTTATAAAGATTGAGTCTCTTATTCTTTATACCATTTAAAAGTCATCTACAGTGTCTTCAGAATAGGAAATACATTAACCATATCATGCTTTCTAAAATGATTCTCAAAATATATGATTTTTAAAAATGTGTTTAGAAATGTAATATAATTTAATATAAATCATATACATGATTTTTTATTTTTTTGTTTAAAAACATAATATACTTTAAAAACTATAATATAGTCATGTATTTAAATTTAAATATATAATTAAATATAATACAATATAGTCATATATTTAAAATATATGATTTTAAAAATTGTTCTTTTTTGGCTTGTGTACACAAATATTAATATTGATTTGAAATACACAAAATATTAATAGTCATGGTTTTTGAACATTTATGATACACTAGCAAATAGATTTGCAGTAGCTTTAATTCTTTAAAATATGAATAATTTCCTTATTTTATGTGGGGAAAAACAAAATGGAGAAAAGATAATTACTTGACCAAGATCACACACCAAGTGAAGGGCAAAATCATGCTTCAGACACAGGTCATTCCAAGTACAAAGCACAACTCTTTGCATATCCACTACTGCTGCCCTTCTGGTTTTAATATAGTTATTGCTTTGGATAGCAGTTAATTCAGTTACCTTTTAGTCCACTACTTGCTGGAGTCCAAATATCTTAGCCATAATTGATGTTCTTCTGCATTCCTTTGGACAGATAAATGGGAATGATCTGTGTTAGTGGGAAAGTGCAGTAAGAATGAAATTTTGAGCTGCTTTTGTCCAAATTCTGACTGTGCCTTTTAACTGGCTACATGAAACCAGACATTATGGGGAATTTCTCAAACCCGCAGCATGACTCCAGCTTCACGTATCTTATATGACCTTGAGCAAGTTATTTAACTACTCAGCAATTCTCTTTTGCCATCTAAAAAAACTGTGATGATAATATACAACATTTCAAATTCTGTGATATTGAGTGCAATCCAGTTCACAAAACAGGCTGCACTTTGAGAGAAGATAGTTGTGTCTTTCAGAAAAATAAAAAAACAAGCAATCACTGTGAAAAATATTTATTTCTAGGATATTCACTAAGAATATTTGAGCAATTATTACCCAGGTCATATTGTCTTTTAATTAAAACCTAATGCCTACCAGTTTTTATTATATAGAGTCCTTTTCAGCCGGTTGTGACTGCTCCGTAATACACTGATTACATCCCATACAGATTAACAAAGAGCCATTGGGGAAAATGACCTGGGTAATAGAGTGCTGACTGGAAATAGAAAATTCTACTAGGGCACATTCTACCTTCAATTGGGCTATTGAGCTAGGATCTTTAGGTTCACTCTTCCTTATAGTAGCCATTCCTAATATACTTTGTTATAAGTCTCTTGGTGCTTCATTCAATGAGATCTATTCTTTTCACTGATTTTGGTAATTAGAATTTGTGGAACATTCACATTTGATTTTGGATTTTAACTTTCCAGCAGCCTTTTTAGCAGGAGTATTGTACAATATTTTAAAATTCAATTGTTTATTTAAGAGATGGAACCAAAATAATATGAGCAAAAACATGTGACATACAGATGAAGGGAAGCTATGTGTTTCTTATATTTCTCTAGTTTTAAATTTTTCTCAGTTCTCATTGTCTCATCATGACTGTCAACATTATAAATGACTTGACATATATCTGGAAGTCTTATACCAACCTTCGTTAGTGCCCCTGACATGGACTTCTGAATGCTAAAGCTTACCAGGAGAGACATGTGCAGTACAGGTTGTGTAGTCCAACCAAAGCATTGGGAGGGTGCTGGGAAAGAACCTTTGCCTAGGTGGCACTCTCCGTCTTGGAAAAGAGCACAATAGAAATGACCTTCTAAATATGCTGCCAGGGAAGGTTTTACCTAGTGTAAGGAGAGGTAGTAAAATATTCCTTTTAAAAGTCGGCGCTATATAGTAACAATGATAGTCAAAGAGAATGAGAATCACAAAGAATGAGGCCAGTCTTTCATTAGAATGCTTTGTGCTTTTAAGAATAGAATCCATTACAGACTTCTATCAGTGATGCGTACAAGTCACACAAAACTCTTTATTTTCCCGCTGTCTCCAGTGTGTTTTAGGTGTTCTCCTGTAAGATTTGAGCAATTTGATTATTAATCTTTGCCTTTATAGGCTGTTTTTCTTTGTTTCAAAATATAATGGACTGGATAATGGGGAATCTTACTTAGAAGGTGTGGCCTGTTCAGAGTTTTATATGGCAGTGCACATTCAGTAAGACTCAGGGGTCTGGTGGTGAAGCTCTCCTACTAGGACTCTCAGCTTCTCCCATGGATCCCATCCACACTGGACAGCACTATTAGATTAATCTATCTAAAATGTACCTGCTACTCATTTGCTTTCTAAATAAGTTCAATTAAGGTCTTCTATTGTATGCTTATAAATTAATTCACAGCTTTATTTCATTATTCCCTTATTCCTACCACACTCTCATTTACTTTATCTCTTCCTACTTCTTTCCCCATACACTGTATCTGCTATGCTTTACCTTCATTATCCCTCTCCCTTTCTCCATGTCCAAGTCTTTACGTGAGTGTCACATCCCTTAAAATGCTGAGACTGCCTGCTATGACCCTTAAGCTAAAATTAACTTTTCTCTGTTCAGAGCTCTGTTCAGATAACATTGTATCTCAGTATTTCATATAACATTTTGTCCTCCTCTACTTTATATTATAAATGTAATTTTGGGGGCCTGTGCTTATGGCATGTGGAATTTCCTGGGCCAATGATTGAACCTGCGCCATAGCAATGACCCAAACCACTGCAGTGACAATGCTGAATCCTTTACCTGCTGCACCACAGGGGGACTCCTAAATGTGATTTATAGTTACACATTTTTAGGCATTGCATTATTTCTATTACCTTTAGCTAAATCATAAACTTCCCTAATAGTAATTTATTATTACTTCTTATGGTTTGGGGATTGATTGGGTTCAGGTGATTACTTCTTAAGAGTCTTTTTGAGGTAGCAGGCAGATATCATGTAAAGGTTGACCAAGATGGCTCACTCACATAGCTACTGGTTGATACTTGCTATTGGCTGGGAACTCAGCTGGTTCTGTCATCTGCAATGCCATAATTATCTTTTATTTTAGGGTGACCAATTTGTCCTGGTTTTCCTAGAGCATTCCTTATTTTAGCGCTGACAGTCCTATATCCTCGGTACCCCTTACAGTTTTCAGCAAAGTGGGATGCTTAGTCACCCACTCAGCCTTAGGCATCTCACAGCTTGGAGGCTGGGTTCATGGGCTCAAAGCGTGAATGTTCCAAGAGTATTTTGCAAAACTTACAAGACTGTTTATGGACTGACCTCAAACATTACAGATCATCACTCCTTCTGAATCTTATTAGTGAAGCAAGTCACTCAGGGCAGCCCAAATTCAAGAGGAAGGGAATTAAACCCCACATTGAAGAAATGGCAAAATCACAGTATAGGAGAGAAATTGGGGTGGAAGATATCTCTGGAAGATATAATCTGCCAGACCTGTGTTACGTAATTTTCAGAGGACAGCATTCAATTCATTTTTGCATTACCTCCATGTATCTTTCTCAAAGTACCTTGTACTTAGTAGACATTTAATAAACACTTAAATGCAAACAAGGAGGAAACTCTTTATCCTAAATTTATTATTAATTATTCCTTATATTTAAAAAATTACATTCAATTTTGATTAGATCTTTCTAAATTTATGTAGTTGAAAGTGACAAATTTGCATCCATTAACCCCAACCTCCCAATCCATCCCACTCTCCCCCCCACCCACCGGGCAACCACAAGTCTATTCTCCAAGTCCATGATTTTCTTTTCTGTGGAAAGGTTCATTTGTGCTGTATATTAGATACCAAATATGAGTGATATTATATGGTATTCATCTTTCTCTTTCTGACTTACTTCACTCAGTATGAGTCTCTAGTTCCATCCATGTTAATGAGATCCTGCTGTGTAGCACTGAGAACTATGTCTAGATACTTACAACGTAGCACGACAATGGGAGAAAAAAAATTATGTATACATGTATGTGTAACTGGGTTCCCATGCTGTACAGTGGGAAAAAAAAAATGTGTGTTGGGGGAAATAACAATAAAAAATAAATTAAAAAAAAAGAAAAAAGAAAGTGACAAATTTGGATCAGGAATAAGAGAATCCAAAAGAGGAAATGTCCCAGAGAACATCCAGAATCTGTTAATGATTTGGAACTTTGGCCAGTCTATGATAGAGCCGTGGTTAATGTTTGGAAAGGCAATAACTAATAGCATAGTTGAAAAATTAATGCATTATTTTACAGATCTACAACTATAGTAGTGGAAAAGATGAAACAAATAAGGAAATCATATTTATGCTTTAGCATTTACATTCAAATTTTTGGTGTACTAAGGAAAAACATACTCTCAAGTTATATAGGGATCCAGACTTTGGTGTCCCAGTAAGTTTTGTCATCCTTGTATACAAACAGCCCCACTTTCTCTTACTTGTCCTATATTAGATCCTATGAAATATCATACACCAAGTGAAATGGGATAAATTTGAGGCCTTATTATGTAAGGAAAATTATGTAATTATCAATGAGTAACAATTAAATCTTGTGCTAACCTCTCCTAAGTAATGGATTTGCATCTCTACATTAGCCTTGGTAAGTTAACACAGAAATTTGGCATTTGTTGTAGAGGTTTTGAACATTCTTAAAGATCCCTAAAAAATGAGTTCTGGGCTTTTGAATGCTGTGCTTCTCAAATTCTAGCAAAGAGGAAGTTTAATCTTGGTCAGTATAGAGGATCAATTCCATTAGATTCTCAAAAAGGGGTCAGTCACAGTTTGTGGGCAGCTCTGATGGCATTCATTCAATGAGCTGAAGCACAGAAGTTAAGCTCTGATGAGTACCAACAGAGAGTTCATTTTACAGATCCAGATGCCCTCTAATTGCTTCAAAATGTCGGGTTCTCCAAGCAGGAGCAAAGAAGTGCAGGCAGTGGAGAACTAATTGGTTTGGGGACATGCAGCTTTTCTAGGTCATTGATTTACATTAGGCTCAGGTCAGTAGTAACTCAAATTCATTCTCCTCGGTAGCAGAGTACTTTATGAAAAATCAGGCCTGGATGCAGTCCAGTTTCTGCTGGCTGGTGTTTGGACCTTAAAACCAAAGTACAACTATCAGCATTGTTGGTATATTAGGGATTATTCATATTTGAGATTTTTGACTTCAACATTAAACTATTGCCTTTTAGGAAATGAGTCCATTTTTCACAAAAGCTAGTTAGGAAGGCAAGACTGTGACTGTTTATGCATACAGCATCAAAACATTTCAGAGACCTGCAGAGAGAATGTATGAGTGTAAAACAGATGAACACTTTGTTAATTTTAGTGAAGAGGTGGGAAGTGATTCTGATAATGAAATGTAAAAGAACCAATATTTACTGCCTTTGTTTTCAAGGAGCTTATAGGGCCCTCAGCATAGGACTAAGCTTCATGTCAGTGCCCTGCTTCTGGGATAAATTTTGGCTCCAGAGACATGGAGTAAATGTAATAATTTTGCTGTAACTTTAAATGTTAAGCAAAAACTTGTTTCGGTTTTCCTAAGACAGAAGATGTCACATGCATGTTGCTGTGTTACTCATCCCACCTCTTTTATATGCCAGAGTAGCTTGGCTTTATCCGTGTCCTGGTGAATTTACAAACTATGATGACTCTACCTTACAAGATACCTGGAATCATCTCCATAAGGCACGACAGACAGTAATGTAATCCCAATGCATGAGCTTTGTATTTCTTGAGGCATCCATTCAGTAACATGTATAACCTACATTTTACTTTTTCTCTATTTATCGAACAGTATATTACAGTATATTCTAAAACTATTTCATATGTTCCTGCCAATAACCATACATAAATCAGAATAAATTTTCGATTTTAAATTGTGTGGCTATCTTAGAGGAAAAGATTATGTTGGCTGAGAAATTACATAAGATTCATGAGGCATGTTGCCTTTGAGGTCATCTATGAGAGACTGGTAGGATTTTTGTATCAGTAATAGGATCTTAGGAATGATATTTCCAGTTTATGGAACACTAGCACTATCATCAGTGATGATGGAATATAGTGAATATATTTAGGAAAATATATTTATTGTTGAAAGCAAGGAGCTTATTAACAAGTTAGTTGAGTATTGGCTAGGGGAGACTGATGCCTTATTATAGAGCATCTAAAATGGCATCAAAAATATGTAGTCGATGGGAGTTCCTGTTGTGGTACAGCAGAAACAAATTTGACTTATATCCATGAGGATATGAGTTCGATCCTTGGGCTCGTTCAGTGGGTCAGGGATTCGGGGTTGCCATAAGCTGTAGTGTCAGTCACAGACTCAGATCTGAAGTTGTTGTGGCTGTGATGTAGGCCAACAGCTATAGCTCTGATTCAACCCCTTGCGTGGGAACTTCCATATTCTGTGATGCGGCCCTAAAAAAAAGGAAAAAAAAATTGTCATACCCAGTGAAGTAAGTCAGACAAAGACAGATATCATATGATATGACTTATATGTGGACTCTAATAAAAAGGATACAAAAGAACTTATTAATAAAACAGAAACAAACTCACAGATTAGAAAAATAACCTTAGGTTTACCATATATGAAACTGTGGTGGGGAAGGGAGGAATTGGGAGGATGGGAATAACATATACACCCTACTGCATAAAATAGACAATTAACAAAGAACAGCACAGGGAAATCTGCTTGGTAATTTGTAATAACCTATATGGGAAAAAAAGGATATATGTAAAACTGATTCACTTTGCTGTACACCTGAAACTATCACAATATTATAAGTCAACCATATACAAATAGAATGTTGAAAATAAAACAAGGTATGTCTGTAAAAAAAAAAATTAATCAGGAATCCATAGGCAGTGGCAGTTGTCAACAGATTCCAATTATATTTGTGTTAATCAAAAGAGGAAAAAATGATCTCTGTTCCTCAGGGTTTCTATAAAAAATAAAAATCTTGGCTCAGAGATCCTTAAGAATCAAGTCATCTCCAGATATTAGAATGTAGGGATTCAAATTGATGGAACAATAATATTGGGAATAATTCATTATTTTTATCATTGACTGTCACCATTCAAGAAATCTCTGTGCAGAAAAAAAAAGTAGAAAGCCAACCATTTTTAACCCCTGTTTTCAGCCAAAATGTATATCCAGTTGGCCTATGTCATGATGCTATTATGATTGTGAGAAGTGGGACAATTGTTTATACTTTGTTTCAGTAGTAGAGTGGTAATCTCAGTAAGAGATTGCACTTTGAGTTGCTAGTAGGAGAAAATATGTCAGGTCAAAAACAATATCTTTGCAGACATAAAATTAAGTTTAAATATTAAGCATGCATGCTATATATCTGTGTGTATATATTTTTTTCTTCAAATGTGTGTTAACATTTTCATATTAAAAATTTAATTTGAATTGTTATTCAGCTCAGGGAAATCTTTTGCATAATAATACACATGTTTGCTACACAATAAATTTTCCTTCTGTATAGCTCTATAAGGGATAAAACATACTTTAATTTTCTTTAATCCAAATCCTTGGTCACCATGTAGCTTTACATACTCAGAAGTATCAGACTTTCTGACCCTATGTTTAGCACTTCCCATAACATGGTGAGTGCCACTAGTTTTAAAGACCTTTGAGGCTTAAATTTAAGTGTCCAGATATAATCAGATTAAGAGGGAGAATGGGACATGCAAAGCCTCCGAAAGAGAATAATTACTTTTTGTGACAAAAATTAGCAAAGCACTAGACTCTAGATGAATATTAAGACTGCCTTTTTGTTTCATAAATGGAAGTTTAATGATAAGTAAAGCAGAAAATTGCATTTTTCTTGTAATGTACTTTTGGTTTAACTCCTGGCATCTTCCACCATCTCTGCCTTATGTAGAATCACATTAGATTTAAGTTTGGATTAAAAAGAGTGATGATAATTCATTCTTTAGTCAGGTAACAAACATTTATCAAGCACTTGCTTTTTGCCTTGTAGCCAGATTTGTTAGACCAGGTCCTGGGAATGTAGAAAAGAAAACTGGAGTTTCCTCCAGAAAGAGTCTTATGAGAGACAAGTGCTATATTAAATGAGTGCTATACTAAAATATAAGCCATAGAAATATATATTTTTGTACAAGATTATGGACCCTCAGCAAGTAAATAAAAACAGAAGACTAATTTTGCCTTAAATTTTCATCTGTTGAAACTGAAACAGAAGAGTTTCTTAAAACTGGGCTGAAACAACAGGATGGTGTAATAAATGGCTTCATATAGAAGTGGCCCCCTGATTTAAATTTTTAAGCAAAATTTGGCATCAGATGGATGAAAAATATCACTACATTGGCAGGTTGGATGGAAATAAGGATAGAGAAAAATTAATATGCACATATCTATATTTTACCATGTTCAGAGAAAACAAAAGTCATGCTTTTGTACTGTCCCTGAAAATAAGTTAATCATTTCCAGAGAAAAAGGGGCTATTATTAAGAAATATGATGCTAATGCAGATAGTCATGCCATCTTCAAAGACAGAGCTTTGCAGTAGTCTGAAATCAGTTTGATTTTGTGTCTATCTAAAGCATATCCTTATGGAACATGGGATGGCTGCTGTTGCTGACAGCACACTGCAATAGCTTTGCCTCCAGAGAAGTAATTCCAAAGATAGGCTTACTGCCAGCACTGCAAATCTGCTGACACCAGAATGTCAGGACCAATTAGGGATTGGTATAGTAATCACAGTGAAGTCTTTGGGTCTGTTCAAATGGCCAAATGGTGTTTGTTTGTTTTTGTTTGTTTGTTTGTTTTCATTCTCCAAACCATTCAGTATACTTTGGAATATTTTTCAGTAATCTAGGTAGATAATGATTGCAAAATTTGTTTGATGTTATACTAATTGGATTATCCACTGTGTGCTTAGCTATCAAATGTTAAGCTTCCTTTTCACTGAGAAATGTTTTCTCCCTCAACAATGAGGATAAGAAGAGAATCATCCTTTGGGGCTTGAGATATTTTGATTTAGGATAAAGAAAATCTAACACACAGATTCCAAAGGAAAACTGAATTTCTAGATTAGAATCAAGAAGATCTGCTATGCTGTAGATTCTCAGGTATGGAATGTATCGTAACCCCAGGTCTCAGTCTATGAATCCCGACCACACCATTACTTCCTAGAAGTCATCTCACCTCTCTTGAGAGCTTACTCCTCATTTATGTAGAGTCCTATCATCTTTGAGTCATTTCGTTGGAATATCCTTCCTTATTTTGCCTGCAGTTGTCATCTCTTGAGCCTACCCTCCACAGGGTATTCATAATTGTCCTGCATCAGACTCTTCTGACTTTCAAATTTAAACATAGCAAGTAGGAGCCATTGACCATGTCTTCAGGCTGAACAACTACTGATTCTTTGAGCTCATTCTCCTCTGTTAACTTATTTTGTCTTTTCTTCCTCCTCAGTTACCATGTTTTACAGTTTTTCTATGTTCCTTTTAAAAGGAAGAATCACCTGAGACTCATCATTGGTGTGATATGCTGAGATATTTATCAATAACATTCTTAGTGTTTTGATGACGTTGCTGTTGAACTCCGATCCAGCTGCTTGCTGCTTGGAAAGCAATACCCAAGAGGCAGTTGTAGGTAAAAAGGGAAGTTGCTTTTAATCAGAATGCTGGCAACCTGGGGAGAAGGTGGACTTGTGTTCCCCAAAAACCAACTCTGAAGATTCTCCTCAGCCATGACAGTTTTTAAGTGAAAGTAATCACAATTAACCACTGAGATAGGGTATTAGACTAGTAGCCATTTCACACTGTTTACGGGCCCCTCCACACTTTGTGATGTTTCTTTAGATGCTATCTTGTTCATACAGTTTGTGAGATTACTGGGAGGGGAAGCTAGGGAAGAGACCTGGTTATTGTTAGTTACTTATTCTTCATTTCTACTTATTTGATTTAGAGAAAAAACCAATAGGTTAGGTAAGGTATCATGTGATCAAAAGATTGGAAAAGTGTGCTCAGGCCAGAGATGAGCAGAACATGGGGGTGCCTGGTTTAAGATTAGTTATAACATAGCTTTGCTAACGTGACAAGAAGAGGGGATTCATGCTGAGGGTAGTTTCCTGCCAAAGAGCTGCTTGCAACATTACTAAATTTTGGAAATTCATGAAGAAATAAAATAAAGTTGCTATTTTTCATAAGTCAAAATGCTTTGCCATTCATTTTTGCACCTAAATTTTAGTGATGGAAAGAAATCTAAATTTCTTTTTGTGTGTGTGTGTGTCTTTTCTAGGGCCACACCTGCGGCATACAGAGGTTCCCAGGCTAGGGGGTCTAATCAGAATTGTAACCACCGTCCTACGCCAGAGCCACAGCAACAGGGATCTGAGCCACGTCTGTGACTTACACCACAGCTCACTACAACACTGAGCAAGGGCAGGGATCAAACCAGCAACCTCATGGTTCCTAGTCAGATTTGTTAACCACTGAGCCATGAGGGGAACTCCAGAAACCTAAATTTCATTACTGTTCTTTTTTTTTTGGCGCCAAGGCATATAGAAGTTCCCAGGCCAGGGATCAAACATGTGCCATAACTGTGACCCAAACCACTGCAATGACAATGCTGGATCCTTAAACTGCTGCACCACAAGAGAACTCTTCAATACTGCTCTTTGTTTTTAGGTTGTTAAGTAAACTTATAAAAATAGCATCTGTGTGTTACCGTCCAGAAGATATATTCAACTTATTCCCCCTGGTGTTTGTGAGTGTGATTTTATTTGGAAATAGAATCTTAATGTAAATTGAGATCAAACTGAAGTAAACTGGGCCCTTAATCCAGTGACTGGGGTCCTTTATAAGAAGGGAACAGGAGACACAGGTGAGGACACACACAGATGGGAATATGTCACATGAAGACACAGATACACAGAGAGATGTCCTGTGACACTAGAACAGAGATTAGAGTTACACTTCTGCAAACCAAGAAACACCAAGGATTACTAGTAACAACCAGAAGTGAAGAGAAGCAGCACTGCCCTGCCAACATCGTGATTTTTGGTTTTCTAGCCAGAACTGTGGTACTTTGTTATGCAAGTACTAGGAAGCTAATATAAGGCTGTTGGAGCTTTAGAGGCTCAGAGAGATCTGTATTCAAATCTAGTTGTTTCACTGGGAAGATGTGTATTAAGCACATATCTCTTAATAGCCAAAATTAACAGTGCTCAAATCTGTTACATGTAGATAATGGCCCTTTAATGGTGTTTTTAAGCTTAAATGAGATCGTGTGTATTGAAAGACTAGTACTTTGGCTGGTGCTGGGAAGATGCTCTGTAATAGTAAGCATGAAGACAAAGGATGGGGGGGCCTGCTGTGTGCTAATTACATTCACATTACCTATGAAAAAAGATGTTCATCGTTGTAAGTTCAATGAGAAAATTAGGTCCAGAGCCATGAAATATCTTGGCAAAGTTATATAACATTGTTGTTAGGATTTTCACCCCTGTGACCTTTAAGACCCTCTGTTACTCATATGACTATATTATCTCATACAGCAGCAGGGCCTTCACAAATGCAGTTAGGTTTACTAATACACTGACCTGAAAATACAGAGATTCTTTTGAATTATTTTAGCTGGGCTCAATGTAATCACCTGAGCTTTTAAAAGAGATTACCAACCCAGATGAAGGAAGAAATGAAAATGAGAGAGATTTGAAATATGAGAATTCAACACCCTCTTCCTAAATTGCAGACGCAGAAGTGTATATAGCAAAGAAATGAAGACCTTATCCTACAAACTCGAGAAACTGAATTCTGGGAACAACAAAATTAGTTTGGAAACAGATTCCTTCCCATCTAATGCAGAAAGGAACACAGCCTTATTAAAACCTTTATTTTTGTCATATGAGACCCTAGACACAAATTCCAGCTACGTGGTGCTGACTTTGTGGTCTACATTATTTTAAGATAATAAATGGGCATTGTTTTAAGCCACTAAATTGGTGATAACTTGTGAAGTAGAAATAAACAAGTGATTGTGATTGGCTCTGTTAAGTTAAAATTAAAATAACGTAATCCTGATTCCCTGTGTTAAAAAATAAAATGAGGCATCTTAAAAATTTTAGGAGTGTAATTTAGCAAAAATTGATTCCAGTTGGGCAGTGCCAAACTGGGCCAACAGGAACAGGGAGAAAGACTTATGTTGAAAGAAAAAAAAAAAAAAAAAAGATAAGCAAAGGAAGGAAAATACACTATCAGCTATTTATAATTGCCAGCCAGTTGGCTGTTTGTAATTGGTTGTCCCTAGTGTCTTGATTTCAGAACTTTTAGGTATTTAGAGGCTTAGATTTCATTTTGCTTTCATAGGCCACCAGGGTATTAGAAACACCTCAGTCTGACATACCCCTTGTTTAATAATTTAAAAACTGTATTGGTTTTTTTTTACCAGCTTACTTAATAGATTAAATATATTTTATTTTATTTTATTTTAGTTGCTGCACATGGAAGTTCCCAGGCTAGGGATTGAATAAGAACTGCAGCCGCCAGCCTGCACCACAGCCAAGGCAATGCAAGATCCAAGCCACATCTGCACCCTACACCACAGCTCACAGAAACACTGGACCCTTAACCCATTGAGTGAGAGCAGGGATCAAACCTGTGTCCTCATGGATAACAGTCAGATTCATTACCCCTGAGGCGCAAAGGAAACTCCCTCTGTGTTTGTTTTGATTTAAACAAAAATATTTCTAAGAAAGCTGAATGTGAGAAGTCAGGTATTATTTTATCGGGTAGTCTATCCAAATTGTTCTGAATTTTCTCCACCCAATATATTTTATATTATTATTTTTAAAAAGTATGTCATTTTCACTGTATATAAAGAGCAAGAATTAAACAACTTAGCTAGGTATGTCATTTCTTTTTTTTTTTTTTTTTTTTTGGCTACAACTGTGGTATGTGAAAATTCCCAGATCAGGGATCAAACTTACATTGTAGTGTGGCCTGTGCCACAGCTGTAGCAACACAGGATCCTTCACCCATTGTGCCACATGAGAACTTCCAAGATATGTCAATTCTTGATCATAACAGCAATGCAATATTGTTCAGACATAGGTGTTTATAAATAAACTCTGATAAATATATATCTCTACATAAACAGGAAAAAGAGATACAGACACTATTGACACATGATTATTTTTATAATGTTAAATGTGAACCTAAATCTATCAGTCTCCCAAAGCAATAGAAATAAAAGCAGATATATGCAAATGGGACATATTCAAACTTGCAAGCTTTTGTACAGTAAAGAAAACCATAAACAAAATAAAGAGACAACCTATGGACTAGGAGAAATATTTACAAATTATGCAAAAAACAAGGGCTTAATTTCCAAAATATGCAAAGAGTTTATACAATTCAATAACAAAAAAATAAACAATCCAATCAAAAAATGAGTGGAAGACCTAAATAGACATTTCTCCAAAGAAGTCATACAAATGGCCAGTAGGTACATGAAAAGATTCTCAACATTGCTAGTGATTAAAGAAATGCAAATCAAAACTACAATGAGGTGTCATATCACACAGGTCAGAATGGCCATCATTAAAAAGTTTATAGGTAATAAATCCTGGAGAAGCTATGGATTTCCACACTTTTGGTGGAAATCTAAATTGGTTCAGCCACTATGGAAAACAGTAGGCTGCTTAAAAAAATAAAAATAGAATTGCCATATGATCATCAATTCCACTCCTGGGCATATATTTGGAGAAAACCACAACTTGAAAATATATATGCACCCCTATGTTCATAGCATCATTCTTTACAATATCCAAGACCTGCAAGCAACCTAAATGTGCACTGACAAATGAATGGATGAAGATGTAGTGTGTGCATGCACTCATACACACAGGCATACACAATAGAATCCTACTCAGCCATACATACAAAAGAATGAAATAATGCCATTTTCAGCAACATGAGTGGACCTAAAGATTATCAAACTAAATGAAATGTCAGAAAGAGAAAGACAAATACCATATGATATCACCTCTATGTAGAATTTAAAATATGATACAAATGAACTTATTTACAAACTAGAAATGGACAGATACAGGAAACAAACTGTGGTTACCAATGGAGTGGGAGAAGGATAAATTAGGAGTTTGGGATTAGCAGATACAAGCCACTGTATATAAAATAGATAAAACAACAAGGTCCTACTATATGACACAGGGAGCTATATATTCAATATTCTGTAATAAACTGTAATGAAAAAGAATGTGGAATATGAAAAATAATACGGAATGTATATATCTGAATCTCTTTGCTGCACTCCAGAAACTAACACAAGATTGTAAATCAACTCCACTTCACTACAAAAAAGTAGAACTAAATCCAGATATATTGAAATGCTATGTGGACATTTTCTTAGAAAATTCATATTTGGAGTTTAGGAAAGGAGATTTTTTTCCTTTTAAATTTTTTGCATCAGATTTTGCAGGTTGGATTTTGAGGGTAGTGATTACAGCCATTAAATCACCCCTAACCTAGAATCAATGTTAAAATACCAATATAAAATGAAAATATTACCTTTATTATCAAAGATGCTGAGCTGAAAATTTGCCTTGGATGTAGAGCCACCACTGGTCTCTGTCAAATTCCCTTGAATACCAAAGTTGCCTGTCAATATGAATAACTCCCTTTCAGAGAAGTCTTTCTTCATTCCTTGAGGGGAGTAGTGGAGTGAGAATAAGGGAAAGTAGAGGTTTCTTGTTATTATTTCATGAAGAATAATTACTATTTTATGATGGAACAGTTGTCAAAGGTAGAGCAATATAAATCTATTTTAAAATTCACAGCATGGGTAGACTATCTAGGTACCTTAATAATTACATAATCTAATTACTATAATATCTAAATTTCTAAAGTGAAATTTACTTATCACTTTTTGTTCCACTTCCATATGGTTATGGCATATTTCCTTCCAAATATTCAATAAAAATCTGGTGTATTTGGTTCAATGGTATGAGAGGTAGGTTCTTTTAAAGAAGTGTAGGGTCTGAGATTTCCAATTTAAAATACAAAGGCAGAGTAAAAAGGCTGGTAAGCTTTTAGGAGGTGCAGTTTTCCCATCCAGTCTTGGCATCTAGCTCCCAACAAATGATTCCAAAGTTATTTCGGAGTGACCCAAAGGAGCTGAGCTTGATTCTCATTTTTTGAAAGGAGGACAATTTTCTAGGAGAAGATTTAGTTCATTAGCTTACATGTCAGAGGAATCTTTATCTCAGGCTTCCAGATGTTAATGCCTTTTGGAATATTTGAATATCATCCAAGTGAGAGCCAAAAATATGTCACAGAAACTAAAACATTGTGAATTCAGGAGACATGCTTGTATCTGAAAATACAGTACATGTTTCTTCTCATGACCATGCTATTCTTCCAAAGAAATATTTTATAAAGTGTGTTGTGAGAGAAAGGAGAAATATCTAAATATCTAGTTATATACATTTATAAGAATATAACTTGGCATGTAAATATGAATTTTTTTTCTGAATCCATATTGGTGTAATAAGTGAAGATGTGATCTTATTTACAGAACACTCTGTGATGAATTTATGCTCACGTCCAGCTAATATGTTTGCTATAAAACCTTTTTGTGAGGTAGTAAAGAGAGAAAAATACAGGAATACAGGGTTAGTAATCAAAGGACCTGATTTCATGTTCTCTTCTCTTACCATTGATGATATTAGTCATATTGCTATATTACATAACCCCTCTAGCCCTGAGTTTTATCATCCGTAAAGTGAGATTTAAAGGATATTGTCTACAACACATTTAATTGTGGGGATGAATTTTGAGATTTGTCTGTGTAAATTAAAATGTACTAAACAAATGTTAATTCAGCTTTTCTTCTAGCTCAGTATTTAAAAAATCAGATGTATCATTCTACCCTCTGACCTTAACCAACATGCTAAATCCTATGGTACTTAGCATTTTCTACCATGTCTTAATGGTGTAGTCTACTTTTTCTATAGTATGAGGTCCTCAAAAGTATACTTTATTTTATTCATCTTTTGTTCTCCATTTCCCACTTCATATATATCTCACATGTATTTGCATTACTATCCGATGGATAAGTTAATTCATTCAAAAGCTAACGTTTGAAGATATAACATTATTCAGGTTGTGATTTGCACTAAAAACACAATGTTAAAGTAGAAGTGGCACCTGTTATTCCTAAATGGGGGAGTTTCATACTATAACTAAACAAAAGTAAATTGAACTAACAATGGCATTAAGATGCCTTTTTGGCTTTTTCTCCTTATAGTATGCATTTTTGGTCTCCTATAGAAATGCAGAAACATCAATAGCATGATATTCTATGGAGACAGTGAAGAAAATGGAGATAAATGGATAGCGTAGAAAGCCAAGAAAGAGGGTAACAGCATAGGCAGTGACACTCAGTAACTGAGTTCTGATTTTAGCTCAGCCCTGTATTCTTTGTCTGACCTTGGCCCCATATTAAATTTTTAGTCTTTTAACATTCCCAAAGTAATGAAGTTACAAGTAATAACTTTACATACTTCTAAAATTATGTATTGAGATTGTTTACTTATTTGACCATTTTCTTTAAGAAACCCATGCTCTAAACTTTAGAAATGTCTTCTTTAGATGCCTGCTGTGATTTGGTGGAGACAGTTTCTAGTTTGATAATAATATGACTAGTATTTAAGGGAGATATTTTATGAAATAGTTCCTAAAATGCAAATTTATCTTTGGATATTATCTTTTAGGGAGAGGTGTTAATTGAAATTTCATCCTGACCAAGCTGGAGAGATCTGCCAAAAGAGGGCAGGAGGATATATATATTAGGTGGCCACTCTGGCTGACCAAGCTGGAGAGATCTGCCAAAAGAGGGCAGGAGGATATATATATTAGGTGGCCACTCTGGCTGCATGTGGAAGTTTCTGAGCCAGGGATCAAACCCATACCACAGCAGCAACCCGAACTCCTGCAGTAACAACATCAGATCCTTAACCCACTGCACCTCTCTAAGGGCTCCCCACTGAATTCAGACTAATAACAGTCTTTGAAATTAGGTTTCATATAGACTGGCATCAACATCAAAGGACAATGCTGAGTTAGAAATTTATATTGTAGATACTTATCAGAACCATTTTATTTTTTTAATTTTTTATTTTATTTTATTTTTAATTTAATTTTATTTTTTTACAGAATAAAGTGCATACATTTAAGCACAATTGCATTCACACAGATTATTATATCATGGATCTTAAGAAACAGAATGACTCCCTCTGGAGAAGTGGAATGGAAAATATGCTGAGACAAATAGGAAATTTATTCTATAATTTATCCCATTTTTTATGGCTTTCAACTTTACTATTTAGTATTATCTATTACATTTAAGTTTTTCTTTAAAAATTAGTGTTATATTAAAATTGTGTGTATTATGCAACTAAAATTTAAAAAGAAGAAAGCCTTATATACCATTAAATATTTTATATAGCATAATAAAAAGAATAGCTAACTGGTAAGAATAGCAAAAATAATATACCCTCTGAAAATAAGTAAAATATAAAATGCATAAATTGGTTAAAAAAACAGTGTAACTATATAAATATGTCCTCACAATTTGTTACATCTTATTGATTCTTCAATATAGGCGTTACACCATTCTAGGTGATGTGATAAGACATTATAGACCTTACATTGTACCATAGAGAAATGGTTATTAATAATACAATTGTAGAACTGTATTATTTAATTGTACAGTTGCATTATTTAATTATAATTATCATAAATTCTTTGATGGAGAGGAAATCAGAATCAGATGTAAGAAGACTTCAGCATTCCAAGAACGATGTCAAATGACCCCCTTCATGGTGGATTATGCACTCATTTACTATGAAATATATTTCTTCTCCAGAGATTCCTTGTTTGTGTATCAATTGTAGATTTCTGGTTTGCAGTTATTCAGAAGTTTTGATATAAGAATCTATATGTATATGAGATTATTTTAAGTTGTTCTCCTAATTGCAAGTTCGTCTCCAGTATCCTGCATTTGTACCCACCTCTTCTCATGATTTCTGATTTTGGTGGTATAATTGTGCATGGATGATTTCGTATCTTTACTGTATATATACCTTTACTGGTGAGCCTTGTCATTTGTGGAATTTTGGTTTTCTGTTGTTGTCTTTTCTTTCCTGCCTAGAGAAATTCCTTTAGTATTTGTTGTAAGGCTGGTTTAGTGTTGCTGAATTCTCTCAGCTTTTGCTTATATGAGGAGGTTTTGACTTCTCCTTCAAATCTGAATGAGAGCCTTGCTGGGTAGAGTAATCTTGGTTGGAAGTTTTTTCCTTTCATCACATTAAGTATATCATGCCACTCCCTTCTGGCCTGCAGAGTTTCTGCTGAAAAATCTGTCCATAACCTTATTGGGGTTCCCTTGTATGTGACTTGTTTCTTTTCCCTAGCTGCTTTAAAGATTTTCTCTTTGTCTTTAATTTTGGTCAGTTTGATTAATATGTGTCTTGGTGTATTCCTCCTTGGGTTTATTTTATCTGGTACTCATACTTCCTGGATTTGAGTGAGTGTTTCCTTTCCCATGTTAGGGAAGTTTTCGGCTGTTATTTCTTGGAATATTTTTGCTCTCCCCTTCTCTCTCTCTTTTCCTTCTGGCACCCCTATAATACGGATGTTGGTGCATTTAACGTTGCCCCAGAGTTCTCTGAGACTCTCTTTATTTGTTTTCAATCTTTTTTCTCTTTTCTGTTCTGCATCCGTAATTTTTGCTAATCTGTCCTCCACCTCGCTTATTCATTCTCTGCCTCCTGTATTCTGCTGTTAGCTGCTTTCTAGTGAATTTTTTATTTCAGTTAATGTATTTTGCATCTTTTCTTGTTTAAGTTTTATATCTTGTATCTCTTTAGTCAGTGTTTCCTGGAAGTTATCCATCTTTGCCTCCAGTTTATTTCCAATGTCTTGCATCTTCTTCAGCATCAACAGTCTAAAGTATTTTTCCTGGAGGCTGACAATCTCTTCATGGCTTTGCTGATTTTCTGGGGTTTTTCCTTTCTCCTTCATCTGAGTTATAGTTCTTTATTTTTTCATTTTTATAGGTGTTTGGTGTGGTGACCTTTTTACAGATGGTAGAGTTGTAGCCTCTCTTACTTTTGGTGTCTGCCCCCCTTGTGGCTGAAGTCAGTATGGTGGCTTGCTCTAGGCTTCCTGATGGGAGGGGCTGATTCCCGCCCACTGGTAGGTGGAGCTGATTCTAATCCTTCTGGTGGGTGGGGCTTAGTCTCTGGCTGGGATGAGAGGCAGCTGTGTGCCTGAGGGGTCTTTAGGTAGCCTGTCTACTGAGGGGCAGGGCTGTGATCCCACCTGGATTGTTGTTTGCCCTGGGGCTTCTCAGCCTGACTGATGGGTGGGGCCAGATTTTCCCAAAATGGCCACCTCCAGAGAAAGGCAGGTGCCAAATTATTCCCGAGAGCTTTGCCTTCAATGTCCTTCCCTCACAACAAGCCACATTCACCTCTGTTTTCCCAGGATGTCCTCCAAGAGCTTTGCCTTCAATGTCCTTCCCTCACAACAAGCCACATTCACCCCTGTTTTCCCAGGATCAGGTCTGACCCAGATTCCTATGGAGACCTTGCTCTGCCCTGGGATCCAGTGCACATGAAAGTCTGTTGCGCCTTTTAAGAATGGGGTGTCTGTTTCCCCCAGTCCTGTGGAGCTCCTGCGCACAAGCCCCACTGGCCTTCAATGCCAGATGCTCCAGGGGCTCTTTCTTCTAGTGCCATCCCCGCATATGAGGGTTTGATGTGTGGCTCAGAACTCTCACTCCTGTAGGTGAGTCTGTGAACCAATTAGTTTTCAGTCTGTGGAGCTTCCTACTCAGGAGGTATGGTGTTGTTTATATCGTGAAATTGCCCCTCCTACTTCTTGATGTGGCTTCCTCTTTTTCTTCTGGAGTAGGGTATTTTTTTAAGGTTTTCAGTCCATTTGGGTGGAAATTCCTCAGTCCTTAGTTGTGAATTTTGTTGTTTTTAGGAGAGAGATTGAGCTCAAGTCCTTGTATTCCACCATCTTAATCCTCTCCCAGAACCATTTTATAAGAAGAAATCTTTCTATAAGCAAATGTCATTTCTAATTTAGCTCAAGAGAGGAAATAAAATGAAGAATCTTAATTATTCCTGAGAACAATAACCTTATTAGACCAAACTTTTCAAAATTTATTATTTGGGATATTATAATGACTTGCACCTGAGCTTTAAAAAAAATTGAAGTTCCACTTTTTTTTTTTTTAATCTGTCAAAGACTTTGTCTAAAGCAATGGAGATAGTAATGTGATATCCTCTCTCCTGTTTTGAAGTATCTTTTAAGAATTAGAGTATAGATAGTTATTCTATTGAATGGATATTCAATGTCTCACAGTGTTTTAATGAGCATAGATTTGCCTATTTATTGCAATACATCTATATATATTCATCAATCATTTTATCTCTCATTTCTATTTTAATTTTTAGTCATCTACTTAGAGTGAAAAATAGCAAATCAAAAGATGTACAGTCTCTACATTGTCAGTCCCTACTGCTGAATTCACAGGACCAATGGCTGACTTAGAATAGTGTGAGTACGTTTCCACAATGTGAAAATAGAGTGTCATCAGGCTCTGTAGAATTGCGTGATGTAGAAACTGAGTGTTTTTCAATAAAACTGAAAATTTTGGTGATACTTAAAGAAATGGTTTAACAAACTATTTTAGACAGACTCTTTCATTCATTTATCCTTATAGAAATCAAAGTTTCAGGGTTTGGGACTATATACGAGGGAGAAGTACCTAAAGTGAGAATGCTGATACACACACACACACACACACACCCTCACATTTGAGGATTTTATCTATACTTTTGAGAAAATTTAACTCAATTGATAAATGCAGTAATAAAACCAATTAAACACTGTAGACATATACAAAGAAGCTTTTCAGTAAGATGCAAGTAATTAGGTACAAAATAGTATTTTTATAAAGCATGTGGTAAAATTGTTTTTCAGTATTACATTACATATATATACAGGAGTTTTAAACCAAACATTTTAATTTAACATAGCATTTACTGCCATAGTAGGAAGCCTTCCATAGGTGATAGAGGAGATTGTTTTATAAACACAAAAAAAAAGATGACTTCTGGAATGGCTGTGAAGAATCCTATAGACCCATCTCCCAATGTAGGGAACCATAATTGGTGGAAATTATAAAAAAATGTGTTTATGTATTTCAGGAAATATTATAATAGTGAACAGAAAATAAATATTTATTTAGGGATATGTACTAAAACGTATTGAGATGAGCAATAGTCTGTAGCATTTGAGCTATACTCTACTTTATCCAGCTCACCGAAGTAGAAGCACCTCATTGGGTGGTTGCAGACAAGAACACAGACTTCTCCTCCCAGGTCATAGTCAAATGCTGCAGATCTAATCTGTAGGGGAACACTACTAGCTTCATGTTGGAGAGGCTGTGACTCAGGCAACAGTTTATAAGATGTTTAGGGCTCCTTTCCTCTACCTATCCCCACATTGCAAGGTGGAAGATGTACCCTAGATGTATGTGGCAGGCTTAGATGACTGAAGGCATCAATCACTCTTATCCCACCTACTTCATAGGGCAGAAGTTCCAGTATAAGAAGAAAGCTAAGACCTAAATACATACATGAAAGCTACTGTCCCAGCCCCTTGCCTCTTCGTAGAAGGTATCATCTGAGAGAAGTGAGCCACCAATACTAGCTCTGTAGCAGTGGTGCCAAGTGTTAGGCATATTTGCAAGTTGTAACAGAGAACTTGGAAGCTCTCCACAAGTGGTCTGTTTTATCCAGAACAAGGTATGCAGGAAGTTCAAGACTGCTCTGGAAAACAGTTTAGATTATAGCAATTAAGGGGAGGATGAAAGCAACATGAGTGCAACAAGTTTAATTTATAAATCAGCTAGAAAATCACCAAAGAGAAAGCAGGAAAGAGCAAAGTACAAAGATCCCTCCCAATGTTTTCATTGGACAAATGTCTGTTTAGGTCTTCTGCCCATTTTTCAACTGGATTTGTTTTTGTGATGTTGAGTTGTATGACTTGTTTTTATATTTTGGAGATTAAGTCCTTGTCAGTTGCATCATTTGCAACAATTTTCTCCTATCCTTTAGGTTGCTTTTTTTTAATGATTTCCTTTGCTGTACATAAGCTTGTAAGTTTGATTAGGTCCCGGTCCCATTAATTTATTTTTTTTAATTACTCAATGAATTTTATTACATTTATAGTTGTACAATGATCATCACATTCATTTATTTATGTTTTTATTTCTTTTGCCTTGGGAGACTGACCTAAGAAAATATTAGTGTGATTAATGTCAGAGAATGTTTTGCCTATGTTCTCTTCTAGAAGTTTATTGTGTCTTATCTTATGTTTAAGTCTTTAAGCCATTTTTAGTTTATTCTTGTGCATGGCATGTGGGTGTGTTCTAGTTTCATTGATTTACATATAGTTATCCAGGTTTTCCCAGCACTACTTGCTGAAGAGACTATCTTTTTCCCATTTTATATTTTTGCCCCCTTCGTCAAAGATTAATTGACCATAGGTGTCTGAGTTTATTTCTGGGTTCTCTATTCTGTTTCATTTGTCTCTATGTCTGTTTTTGTACCAGTACCACACAGTCTTGATTAGTGTAGCTTTGTAATATTGTCTGAAGTCTGGGAGAGTTAAGCCTCTGCTTATTTTTTTTTTCCTCAGGATTACTTTGGCAGTTCTGGGTCTTTTATGTTTCAATGTACATTTTTGGATTGTTTGTTCTAGTCCTTTAAAAAATGTCATAGGTAATTTGATAGGGATTGCATTGAATCTATAGATTGCTTTGGGTAATATGGCCATTTTAACAACATTAATTCTTCCAATCTAGGAGCATGGAATATCTTTCAGTTTCTTTGAATCCTCTTTAATTTCCTTGATTAATGTTTTATAGTTCTCAGCATATGAGTCTTTCACTTCCTTAATCGGGTTTATTCTTGAGTAATTTTTTTGGCTTCAATTTTAATAGGTATTGTTTTTTAAAATTCCTTTTCTAATACTTCATTATTAATATACATAAATGCAAATTATTTCTGAATGTTAATCTTGTATTTTGCCACTTTGCTGAGTTTATAGATGATTTCAAGTAGTTTTTGTGTGGCATCCTTTGGGTTTTCTATATGTAGCATCATGTCATATGCATACAATGACAATTTTACTTCTTATCTTCCAATTTGGATACCTTTTATTTCTTTTGTTTGTCTAATTGCTGCAGCTAGGACTTACAATACTGTGTTGAATAACAGTAGTGGGTATACTTGTCTTGTTCTAGATTTTAGTGGGAAGGCTTTCAGCTTTTCTACATTGACTGTTATGTTGACTGTGGTTTGTCATAAGTGCCTTTAATAGGTCTACAGATAACAAATCCTGGAGAGGGAGTGGAGAAAATGAACCATCCTACACCATGGTTTGAAATGTAAATTGGTACAACCACTGTGGAAAACAGTATGGAGATATACCTCAGAAAACTAAATGGAGAAGTACTGTATGATCCAGCAATCCCACTCTTGGGCATATAGTCAGACAAAACTTTCATTCAAAAAGATACATGTATCTCTGTGTTCATTGTGGCACTATTCACAATAGCAAGACATGGAAACAACCTAAATGTCCATTAACAGATGAATGGATTAAGAAGCTGGTGTATATTTACACAATGGAATACTACTCAGCCATAAAAAAGAATTAAATAATGCCATTTGCAGCAACATGGATGGAATTAGAGATTATCATACTAAGTGACTTAAGTCAGAAAGAGAAAGACAAATACCATATGATACCATTTATGTGTGGAATCTAAAATATGACACAAATGGGAGTTCCCATTGTGGCATAGTGGAAACAAATCCTACTAATATCCATGAGGATGCAGGTTCAGTCTGTGGTCTCACTCATTGGGTTGGGGATCCAGCATTGCTGTGAGCTGTGGTGAAAGCTGCAGATGTGCTAGGATCCTGCATAGCTGTGATTTTGGAGTCAGCTGGCAGTTGTAGTTCCAAATTTGACCCCTGTCCTGGGAACTGCTGTGTGCTGCAGGTGCGGTGCTAAAAAAAAAAAAAAAGGCAGAAAATCAATTAAAATATGGCACAGATAAACCTTCCTATAGAGAATAAACAAACCCATGGACTTGGAGAACAGACTTGTGTTTGCCAAGGGGGAGGGAGAGGGAGTGGGATGGACTGGGAGTTTGGGGTTAGTAAGTGCAAACTATTGCATTTAGAATGAATGAGAAATGCCTGCTGTATAGCACAAGGAACTCTATCCATTCATGTGTAATGGAACACGATGGAAGATAATATGAAAAGAATGTATATATATGTATAACTGGGTCACTTTGCTGTACAGCAGAAATTGACAGCATTGTAAATCAATTATAATAAAAAAATTTAAATCCCTCCTGAGGTCACAATAAGCCTCAAAAATTAACATCAAACTTCACCCCTCCAAAAGGGCTCACATTTAAATGAATAGACTATTTAAAACAATAGAGAAATCACCTGGCAATCAAGGCTACTAACTGAGTCAAAGAACAACTGAGACAGACAGATTAATAGGTCAATAAAATAGACAGTGAAAGAGACACTCCTGTTCCCAATTTTATAGGAAAGGAAAGAGGTTCAAAAGAGACTAATGCCCTATTTCATATTTACCCAGGAAATAGGATAAATCAGATGCTGTCCCTTTCAATTTGATTTTCCATTCTAAAATCCATAGTTCTCTCCTCTGTCTTCTGGTTTATTTATTCACCTTCTACCCATAGGTGACTATAAGCAAGGGCAAGAGTTCAGTAACATAATTATCTATAAATGGTTAGTAGTGTCAGGTCTTAAGGGGACATGTGTTTCTCAACTGACATACCAGTAGAATCTTCATTTCTAGATGGGTGAAGTGCAGATCTTTATACAATATATAGATAATATTGGTTTTATTAAAACCCATCTCTTCTCTTCTGGGTTCTTGTGAGTATCATGCTGAGATATTAGAATAACCTTTCACTTGATCCATCCTGTTTTCTAGCATACTGGTCTTTTAGTCTCCTGGATGTTGATCATCTTGGGATATGGAAGCAGAGGAGTAGCTATTTATGAGAAAAGTCTAATGCTTAGATTGGTATCGTATGATTTGTTTATAGAGGTATTTGAGAATACACAATAATTAGCAATGTCCCAATCTACTGGAAAGACAAGCTTTTTTTGTAGAAATTCAGACATGGTTTTAGGTGTTTACTTTATAGCTGTGTGTGTGTGTGTGTTTGTATATCTGCATATATCTGATTATAGAAGGTGGGAATGGTTTTATCTAGTCTCCTTTGTGATTCCATTTATTTAACCAGCCTTATAAATGTACCTTGGGTTCTGTGTTTGTTACTTCATTTTATAAGGTACAAAGGGCTCTAATGTGTTCCTTACTTTAAGGTAGTATTTCCTAAGCTTTGTTTCCAACCCAGTCAAGAGCCAAAAAGAAAGAAAACACTAGAGATTATGACAGGTAGAAAATAAAAGACTATGACATTTTTCAGACCTGAGCTTATGCTTTCAGAAATTTCATAGAATTACACAGTTGATTTTTAGAAGATGTAGTTTATGGGATTTGGAGTCAAGTAGAACTTAAACTCCACCCCTGGCTCAAACTGGCTATAGATACTTGAGTAATTAACCTTTACTAACTGCCTCTGCAAAATGTAAATAATGACACTTTCCTCCCCCTAATAGAGGGGGTTTTACATAAAATTATCCATTTGATGCCTAGCAGAAAGCCTGAAATCTGTTAGGTGTTTTATTGACCCAACTTTATTTCTCTTTTTAACGCCATTGACCATCTTGATTAGAATCATATTCTATGTACACATTAATATATTGCTAAAACTGAGCATTAACAAGTGACATTTTCCTTTTTCATGAAACACTGTTTCTACTAAGAGCAAATTTCCTCCATGGATTCTTCAGTTACAAGGTCAGAATCATACCTCCTACAGAAGTGTTATAGTAACTGTACCATGACATCAATGAAGATTGATCATCTCTCAATTATCTTCACTGTTATAGTCAAGACCATTTTAGTAGATACTATGTTTTAGAGAGATTACTAGTTCAATCATAAGTGATAATTCCTACTCTCTTTAGATGGCATCTTGCATAACATAAATATATTTTGTAACAAAAATGCTTGGAATTTCACACATCAACAAGTATATAGACCCAGAGTTCTCTTATTTAAGTAAAGTGGCTGCTATGTGGTGAATCAGAAATTTACCTTCCTAATTTCCAGACATTTAGATTAAAAAAATTAGGAGTTCCCATCATGGAGCAGCAGAAACAAATCCAACTAGGAACCATGAGGTTGCTGGTTTGATCCCTGGCCTTGCTCAGTGGGTTAATCTAATCTCTGATTAGACCCCTTAGCCTGGCAATCTTCATATGCCACGGGTGCAGCCCTAAAAAGACAAAATAAATAAATAAATAAATAAATAAATAAATAAATAAATAAAAGCAAAATTTAAACAACTAATGTCATAAAACTAGTGTTATCTTTTAAATCTGGGTACCCAAAGTCTGTTTTTTTTTTTTAATCTGAGGAGTTGAATTTAGTTCTTATAAGGTATCACATTCTATTTTTAATTATTCATTTATCTGTTCTAAAAATTTAAAGCAACAGTTTTCTTTATATAAGGACAGTGTTGAGTACCAAAGTGGTATAGTGGAGAAAAATGCCAGATGTAGAGACAAGAGATCTCTGTTCTGGTTCTCTCCTTGACACTACCTAGCTCTGTGATCTTATAGTCAGTCAGTGGCATAGAGTACATATTTCCATCCTTGCCCTATTTTTCATATGTGTAATATTGCTCTTCCCTTGCTGGAACCATTCACTAAAAATTATCCTAAAAATAAAAGTAATGGTGTTCCTGCTAGAATAGAAAGAAAGATTGAATTATAAATTCCTGGCTTAATGTCACAGTTATGATTCTTTTTTTTTTAAATGGCTGTACCCACAGCATATGGACATTCCCAGGCCAGGGCTTAAATCCAAGGCACAGATGCAGTAATACTGCACTGGGCCAGGGGTTGAACCTATGCCTTTGCAGAGACCTGAGCCACCTGAGAGTAGGATTCTTAACCCACTGCACCACAACAGGAACTCCTGATTCTTAATCAGTTGAACAGACTTAAAAAATTACTAAACTTCTTTGAGACTCATTTACTGCTTATGAAAAGAGAGATTGAACTAAATCTCTTAAGAATTGCTGTTTGTGTCTCAAATTTAAGCCACATGTAAAAGAATGAAATTAGAACACTCCCAGCACCATACACAAAAACAAACTCAAAATGGATTAAAGACATAGATGTAAGACCAGACACTATAAAACTCCTAGAGAAAAATGTAGGCCAAACACTCTCTGACATAAACGACAGCAACATCTTAGATCCACCTCTTAGAGTCATGACAGTAAAAACTAAAATAAACAAATGGGACCTAATTAAACTTAAAAGTTTCTGCACAGCAACGGAAACCCTAGACAAAACAAAAAGACAACCCACAGAATGGGAGAAAATCTTTTCTAATGACTCAGTGGACAAGGGATTAATCTCCAAAATGTATAAACTCCTTCTGCAGCTCCATACCAAAAAACAAACAACCCCATCAAAAAGTGGGCAGAAGATCTAAATAGACAGTTCTCCAAAGAAGACATACAGATGACCAAAAAACACATGAAAAGATTTTCAACATCCCTCATTATTAGAGATATGCAAATCAAAACCACTCTGAGGTACCACCTTACACTAGCCAGAATGGCCATCATTAAAAAGCCTACAAACAATAAGTGCTGGAGAGGGTGTGGAGAAAAAGGAACCCTATTATACTGTTGATGGGAATGTAAATTGGTGCAACCACTGTGGAAAACAGTGTGGAGATTCTTCAGAAAACTAAACAAGAACTACCATTTGATCCAGCAATCCCACTCCTGGGCCTCTACCCAGAGAAAATCATGACTCGCAGAGACACATGTACTCCGATGTTCATTGCAGCACTATTTACAATAGCCAAGACATGGAAACAACCTAAATGTCCATCGACAGAGGAGTGGATCCAGAAGATGTGGTACATATACACAATGGAATATTCATCAGCCATTAAAAGGAACAAAATGCCAGCATTTTTAGCAACATGAATGGACCTAGAAATTATCATGCTAAGTGAAGTCAGCCATAGGAGGAGACACCAACATCCAATGCTTTCACTGACATGTGGACTCTGAAAAAAGGACAGACTGAACTTCTTTGCAGAACAGATGCTGACTCACAGACATTGAAAAACTTATGGTCTCCAAAGGAGAGAGTTTGGGGGGTAGGGGGATGTGCTTGGGTTCTGGAATGGAAATCCTGTGAAATTGGATTGTGATGATCATTATACAACTACAGAGGTGATGAATGAATTCTTTGAATAATATATATATATATAAAAGATAAATATATAATCATGCATGTGCACACACATACATATACATTCTTAGAAAATATAAAATTTTATCTAAACATGTTTAATTGTTCAATTGATTGTTATTAGAGATATACTTTGGAATTCTGGTATATATTTATTGCAATGAAGATTAATTTATAAGGTACTATACTTCAGTAATCCAGGTTAACATCATCATATGAAATGAAGTCTGAGTTTGAGTATAAAACGTTATTTAAAATATAAGACAGAGGCTTTTCCCTCCTCTGCAAAATGAGCAACTCCAACAAATATCTTAGGGTTATCAGGCTGATTCTAAAGCCACATGTGTGACACATGGCTGAGTTTAAAATATTTAGATTTCTACTCTAATTTTATTCACTAGTTGGCATGAATGTATGTCCCAGGACTGGCCATCACTTCATTTCTCACTTTCCATGGAGGAAAGTGCAGAGAGCAATGTAAGTACAGGAAGTTCAAGCTGGGCCTGATAGGAACTGTATAGAGTGAAATGAGCCAGTGTAAATTCAAATCATATGTTAGGGGATTAATACTGAGTGATAAATAGTGTTCTCAACTCAATAAGACTGTGAGGACTGGAAAAAGGAAAGGCGAAATGTTGAAGGATAACAATTGCTGAAAATATGCAGGATTTAGAAGCAAGTGTAAAAGCAATACACAGAAGTTAAGACAGTTTACCTCATGACAACCACAAAATAGGCAGCTTTGTTTATTACTTGTCAGCCATAGTACTGTTTTAGAACCTCAGTGAAATCCATTTTCAAAAATACGATCAATAATTCTGTGTTGTAGCAGTCTAACAATTACTTTACATAACTCCAAATGAGAGGAAATATTAATGGTGTAATGATGGAAAAATGCATTCTGGAAGTTGAGATTGCAGGGAAACCCCAGGATCACAGGGAATGGTAGCCATTTCTGCTCTCAGAGCTGGTTTTTGAGCTATGTCAGCTCTGATGAGTGTCAAGTATCTGTTTGGGGAAGTCTTACCTCCTTCCCAAGAATACAGTAACCACACAGTTCTCCGTGTACTACATTAAAGACAGATAGAATGAACAAGATTATTAAAGTTGCTATAACTGGCTGTCATATATTTAGCCTAGTGTCTTTGCCTATATCTAGCCTAGTATCTTTGCATTAAGAGGGACATACTATCTTTCTTATCACTGAAAACTCAGCTTGGCCATCATGAGTGATGGAGCTTTTCTCTGGGTAGGGGCCAACAGTAGGAGCAAAGATCTTCTCTACAGCATTGCTCTCCATTACTAGGAAGCTGACACATGTGAAATTTAAACTGAGCTATTACTAGACAGCAAAGTGTGACTTGAGCTGATTGAATGTTTTGTCTGTGTACAGAGTGACATGTTGCCCACAGAGGTATTGATTAGCTTCGAGTGCTGGGAGAGCTCAGACTCCATTTTTAGTTCTGGTCTATTGCTCTAAGGTCATCAAGAATTTGCTGTACCTGCAGCAACTTAAAGTGCTTAAGTGTCCGTTTGTAGGAACTTTAGATCATTTGAGAAGGCTGACTGTATGGCTTTCTGGTGAAGATTCTGGACATTGTTAAATAGAGTTGAAATTTATAACTAAAGCAACTAAATGAAAAGTAATTGTGGGCTGAGGAAGGAGTACATATAATGTAGACACTTCTCATTTGTGCTTTAAAAAAAATATCCTGTTTTGACAGATCTATCTTTAAAAACCTTGTTGGATGTAGGTGCTACTTTGGGGTACAGTATCCCACATTCATCACCATTATGTAGCTGCTGGTTATCAGGTACAGGATTCAGCCCGATTCTGTGACCATTTACATGAGAGTAGCTGTGGACCAATCAATATGCTAGGTTATTGGCATATAATGATACTAAATGGTAATGAATATTTAAAGAGTGCCTGCTACTGCATTGTCTTATTTGATCCTCATGCAAACACAGTGAGGTAGGAATACTTATATCCCCACTTTACATATAAGGATTCTAAGAACCTTGTTCAAAATCACATAGCTCATAAATGATGGAACCTCTCAATTCTGCCTGACTCCAAAATTACTTTTTAACCAAAATCATATATTTCCATTGAATGTGAGAAGACACATCCCTTTTTTTCATCTTTTTAGCTTTTATTGAAGTATAATTGATTTATAAGTTTATTCAACCTTTTTGATTTACAAGGCTATAACTTTGTGTTCTTTGTATTCTCTCACATCACTACCACAGCCTTCTAACACAACCTTGTTAATTTCTGCTGTATAACAAAGTGATTCAGTTATTATATACACACATCCAGCACAGGGAATTCTACCCACTGTTCTGTGATAATCTATATAGGAAAAGAAGGCACATGCCTTGATCTCAAGTTCTCACTGTAGAGTGGGACAGTGAGACATGTAAACACATCACTTTCGAGTTTATTCTTCCTCTTGACATCCCAGTGCACTTTAGAGGAAGTGCCATTGTCCCCACTCTAGCCTCTAAATTCCTTCCTGATATGGTCGCTAACTCCTTCTGGATCTTTACCCCCATCACCTTCTCTATACTTTCTCTATTCCAGCCATAATGATTTTCCTCAGTCTCTCTGTTTTATCCCCCATTTGGGGCTCACTTCTCTGGTTCAGTCTTCATTATTTAACTATTACTACATCTGGGGATCACAATTTAGGTATACTTTCTTGGACAGACCTTTCTAATTAACAGATATAAATTAATTCATAACTTGTATTCTCATATCACTACCATAATTATATGTTTACAGTGATTTTTTTTATTATGCTTTCCCATAGCCTTAAAAATCCTGTGGGGAGGGATTATTTACATTTATAGTTTTAAATATCTTGTAAGTATATTAATGAGTATTCTACCAAAGTAGTTTTAATCCTTTTTTTGCATTTTATTGGAGTATAGTTGATTTACAATATTGTATTCATTTTAAGTGTACAGCAAAGTGAATCAGTTATAAATATACATATATCCATTCTTTTTTCCCAAATAGATTATCACAGAACATTGAGTAGACCTCTCCGTGCTATACAGTAGGTCCTTGTTAGTTTCTATTTTTATATGTTGTAGTGTGTATGTGTTAATCCCATCCTCCCAATTTATCCCTCCCTTTTAGAAAATAGCATCTTTGATGATAATTCAAAATTAAGTGAAATTTCAAATATCCATTCTACCTGGTCATACTTTGGTACATATGAGGAAATGAATTAGATAATATCGATGAATAAGTAAACATTTGTTGAATGAGTTAATGAATAAATTAATGAATCAATCTATTCAGGCATCCTTGCCCTAAAAGGAGGCATTTGTCAAGGGTGGCTCAAAAAGAACATTCAAGACCTAGGTCTGCACAGAGTGCACCGATCCTAATTTTTTCTTATCAGTTGGTTAACTTTGGAGCTAAACCTCTTTTCTGTATTCATAGCTTTAAGGAGTTGAAGGTATTAAAGTAGCTGAAAAAGATCATAATAGAATAAGTTGTGATAATATGGGAATTAAGGCTAGTGGCTTTTTTTTTTTTTTTTTTTACTATGGATACATTAGTATTACATCTTTGTGATAGGTTTCATGTCTTGAATTTTTTAAAAATCCCTTACTTGACATAACTTTTTTGCTATATAAATTAAAATACATGTGATTTCCACTGGTCTTACATTTCAAAATCTTACAAAATTAAAACATTTGGATCATTTTTTTCCAAAAATGTTCAGCCCTTACAGTGTGTAAGAGTTGTTGTGCTAGCTACTGGGAATGTAATAATGCCAGTCTTCACCCTTATGGAGCTCGGAGTTTAAAGGAAAAACATAATAATCAAAACTAACACTTTATGGTCCACTCTTACATATCTAACCCATTTAATTTTCATGAAATCCAGTGAGAAAAATACTATTTTACCCCCATTGCTTATACAAACACCCAGACTATAATATATAAAACTTTGCACACGAATGGAAATTTAAGTGTAATATATGCTATAGTAGATGTGGGAGTGCCCAAGCAAGATTTGTTATACTGTGTCAAAGAAATATTGAGTCAGAGTTTGCCAAGAAGGTAACTGTGGTCGAAATGGAGCCGTTACTGGGAAGTATAAATGGCATTTACAAAGGTATTGTATTGATTTTCTTCATTATGATCAGTCCTTGCCCTCATTAGTCTGGCATTTATTGATTGCTCATATGTCATGCTTATTTTTAATGTTATATAAAAATTATACCTTTTAATTCTCACAACTAGCCAGGATGTAGCTGCCACATTCATTGTGTTATGAATGAAAAAGTGAATGCATAGAAAATAACCATTATTTATATATTCTGGCTTTCATAAGAGCATGTCATGCCTAGGAAATGGTAGATAATTTGGGGTTATTATAATATTAAGATAATCATAGGGGATAATTTATCCAAAATTAGCCCTGAGTCAGACCATGTGTATGATGTCATTGATACGTTCATGAAGGAATGTGTTAAGATTTATGTTTTCAAAGACCATGTAGTATAGAATGTGAACGAGAGACCAATTCAGATTAAATTATGTAATTCTAAGTCTAGAAAGGTGAAAGTTGAATCAGAAAGTGGTTTTGAGGATAGAAAAAAATGAATTCCAAAACTAATTAAACCTAGAATTGATAGATGTGATCATTTGTATGGCAGGAGGTAGAAAGAAAGAAACAAAAGGAAGGAAGGAAGGGAAGAAGGAGAGGAAGGAAGGAAGGAGGGAGAGAGGAAGGAAGAAATGTTGATTAAATAGTTTCACACTTGGGCAGATTGGTGGAGGGATGGGGTCATTATCAGAGGAAATGCAGGAGAGGAACAAGTTTGAAGTTATTTTAATTCTGAACAGATTGTATTTTAAATGCCTGTGGTATAGGAGAAATAACATTCTAGAGCTGCCAAAAGCTTACTTTATTTAAATAAATGAAATCATTATGACTTTACAAATTAGTGCTCTCTGTAAGTAAATGATTATTTTGCCACAACATATTTCCATTAAATGTGATCTGCTTTCATTTTCTATTGTGATCATGTTTACCTTGAAGGTAGTCTATTAGTACTAGTGTCTCCTTTCAGAAATATAGTTTGGTTTAGATCTCAACTTCGCTTAAACACTACAGTGACTTTGTGAATGATTTCCTTTCGAAGAGAATCAATGGTGAGCAAATAGGTGGATACGTAACTCATATCTTCCCTATGGATAGAAACATTCCGACTGGATAATAATATTCATCATCTAATCTGTGTATTTTTACATAACTAATTGTATTTAATGTCCTCCGTGCACACAGATTTTTGTACCTATTCCATGGCATATTGTTTTAAGAATAGAAAACCTGTACACTAGACCTACTTACTTAATTTTCTTTAGTGAGGTTCATCAGTCCTTTTCTCTCATAGAAATTTTTTCACTTTTTAAATTATTTAACTTGATCTTTGCTTCTTACTAAGTTAGAGAAACCTAACGATGCTGACATTTGTTAAATATAATATTTAACAAGTAATCAGGTGAAGCATCTTTCTGCAGAATCCACAGGGATAAGTGTTCCTGCCACTTCTACTCTAGGACCACACTCTGAATGTTCAAGGAAGAGATCTTTAGCAACCACCTCCCTCTCTCCAGTTACCTGGAGACTTCTGTCTTTCAACACTGCAATGGCTACTTGGATACCAATTCTATTTGCATTGTTGATAGTATTTCTCTGACTTGTGGAGTCCAAGAACAAATGAAATTTTAGTTACACATACAATAAAAAGGTGACTTCATTAAGACATAGAAGGGATGATTTCATATTCAGTCAGGAAAGTACATTAAAACATACACATTTGCACACGTACACTTAAATTTTAAAGCTTACTGCACTTACCTTTTTTTTCCTTATTCAAGCTTGGAATGAAAAGGGTTTTATCATTAACAAGTCCTGCTTCACATTTTTCCTGGAACAAATAAGACCTGTGCATGCTGAATTTGAAATGCATGTGAGAGAGGAAGCAGCAAAAGTCAAGCTGAATCTACATTATTTGAAAAACAAACTCAAATGAAGATAATGTGAACAATGAGTATTTCTAACATAAGGATTGAGAAGGGAGGGAACAATAAAGTGATTAAAAATAAAAACAGGGAAAATGTAAATTACAAAAAGAATGATATTAAAAGGTGGCAAAACTATCATTCAAAAAACATGTTTAATCCTGACTTAGTCACTAGCTTAATCTTTGTTTTTGCCTTTGTTTTCTGTTTCCAGAAATTTCTAAAAATCCCTTCTCTCCATTTGTGAAAACTCTGTACATCTTAAGCCCTGAATAAAAATATTTTATTAGTAAATTTAGAAGCCATTCCTAATCTCCCAGGCAGAGGTAATTGCCTCCTCTCTGTATATTCTGTTTACCTCTATGGTACCTGATGCTATCAGCCTGTTTCTTTAGCTATGCTTTAAATGTCTCTGTTGTCCAAAAATATAGCACCTGTCATGAGATGGGCCTAATAGATTATAATAAATGTATGTTGAACAAGTATATAAATTAATTCTATCTCTCAAATCTAATTCATTTTGACAATAACTACATTATATATCTATCTAAGCACAAACCAAGAAATACTTGCTTCCTCTTTCTCCTCCCACCTCATCTGATCCAATCTTCTGTAAATCCTCTCTATTCTAGAAAACTTATCTGTACTCAGTTTCTTTTCATTTCTATTCTCACTTACACTATAATTCAAGCCATCATCATCTTTTTCTTGGACTTTTGCAGTATATTTTAACTGACCTTACTTATACATTGGAAAATAGAGCCCTGTATGTTAGCCTATGCCAGTCTTTGAGATGTCATCTGCTCATTTCCTTTTATTCACTCTGCTGTAGCCACAATGATTTTTGTTTCTCAAATGTATGAAAATTGCTCCTGATTAAGGTCTTAATACTGCAGTTTCTCTTTGTTAGAAAAGCTTCCCCTAGAACTTCCTATGACACAGTCCATTGTGTTTTCAGAAAGATATTACCTAATGACTCACCTAAAAGTTGCCTTTCTTGACAGTCCTTACACACTACTATCACACCATCACTTTATTTTCTTTTCTTTATTCTTGTACTTATCATTTAAAACCACCTTGTTGATTTGATCACTTCTTTGTAATTTACATCCCCAATTTCAATATGATGTCTTGGTATCACAGATGCTATCTTGTATATGGTTCTATCACAAGAATACAGAACAATACCTAGCATATAATACTAATACTCAAGAACTAGGTGTGTCGCATGTATAACTGAATTGATTAATGTATCTACATATCCTCTTCCAGGTTCAATAGTTAAGTTTAAAGTTTGTCATTAGGAGATCATAAAATATTAATTTTGGGATCACAATTTTATTATTTTTTTCAAAATATATTTTATAAACCTAACTTTTCCCCCTATATGCAGAGATGATAAAAAGGAATCCCTCTTACCTTTATGCAGTTTCTCTGATGCTAACTTCCGGCAAAACTACTATGTAGTATCATGACCAGGATATTGACGTAGAAAACATTAAGAAACAGAACAGTTCCGCCATCACCGTGATCCCTCACGTGTTATTTACTTACCTCCCTCACACACATTCCTGTCCTTAATTCCTGGCAACCTTTTAGTGTCTTCTCCATTTATAAATCGCTATTTGAAGAATGATGTATAAGTGAAATAATAACAATGTGTAAACTTAAGAGTTTGACATTTTTTTTTTCTCCTCTAGGCATAATTCTCTACAGATTCATCCCAAACTGTTGCTTTAATTCATAGTTTATTCTTTTTGTTACTGAAAATTTGGATGAGCCACAGTTTGTTTAACCATTCATCTGTTGAAGATTATCTGTTTTTTTTTCCAATTTTGGGGCTATTACCCATGCAGATGCTATGAACATATGTGAACAGGTTTTTATGTGAACATAAGTCTTCATTTCTTTGGAATAAATGCCCAAAAGTGCAATTGCTGAGTTGTATGGTAGTAGCAGTATGTTTAGTTTTCTGTGCAACTGACAGTTTTGCGGAGCAGCTGTAGCATTTTACCTTCCAGTCAACAATGTGATTAGTGATTCAGTTTCTCCACTTTTTTACTTTTGTTGTAACACCATTTAAAAATTTTATTTTTGCCATTTTGATAGGTGTTTGGTTATATTTAACTATACTTTTAATTAGCATTTCTTTAATATAGCTTATTATGTTCAACATTTTTTTCTTATTTTTATTTGCTATCTCTATAACCTCATTGGTAAAATGGCTTTATAGGTCCTCTGCACATCTTCTGGTTAGATTTTTTTTTCTAAGTTGGAGTTTAAGAGATTTTTATGTATTCTAGATTCTAGTCTTTTGTTATATTCATGGTTTGCAAGTAGGTTCTCCCAGTCTATACAGCTTTGTCTTTTTCTCTCTCAATACTCTCTTACACAGAGGTTAATTTTTAAGATTTATGAAACAAACATAATTTTTTCCTTGTATGAATCATAGTTTTGGAATTGATTCTTGTCTAGCTCTAATCCAGAAGATTTCCCTCTATGTTTTTCCTCTGTGTTTTTTGTTCTTCTCAAATTTTTTTATAATTTACACTAAAGTCCATGATTCACATTGACTTAAATTTTGAGTAAAGTATGGAATTTAAGGTAGAGTCTTATTTTTTATTGCTTTGTCCATGGATTTCCCATTGTTTCAGCACCATTTGTTGAAAAGTGTGTCTTTCCACCATTAAAACCACTTTGCGTCTATGTCAAAATCCAGTTAGTCATATTTGCTTGAATGTATTCCTGAGTTCTCTATTCTGTTCCACTGATATATGTGTCTATTCTTCCTCCATCAATACATCACATTCCTGATTACAGTAGATATATAATATCTTAAAATTGGGTAGACTGAGTCCTCTCACTTTATTCTTCTTTTCAAAAGTATTTTATCTATTCTGCATATTTTGCCTTTACATATGCATATAATCTATTTAAAAATTAATATTGTTTTGATAAGAATCATGCTAAGCTCATATCAATTTGGAGAGAATTACCATCTTTTTGTTATGTTGTATTCCAATCCATGAAAATGGAATGTCTCTCCATTTATATAGATACTATTATTTTTCATCAGTGTTTAAAAATTTTGAGCATAAAATCCTATACATCCTTTGCTAGATTTGCACCTAAGTATTTCTTTTCTTCCCATATGCAAATGATACTCTATTTTTAATTTTACTGTCAACATTTCACTGATAGCACATAAAAATAAAATTAACTTGTTATATACTTTTTTGGTATGCTGCTGCTTTTGAATTTATTAATTCCAAGATTTTGTCTATTTTTTTGAATTCTTGGGATTTTTCTGTGTAGGTAATCATGTTATCAGCAAAGGGTAACAGTTTTATTTCTTCAAAACTTCATTATCTGCATTTTTTAAAAATTTTATTTTCTTACCTTACTGCACTAATTAGAACATCCCACACTATGTTAAATAAGAGTGGGGGAAGCAGATATCTGTGCATTGTTTACAATCTTAGGGGAAAAGAATTAAGTTTTTACTTGGAGATTTTTTATAGATGCTCATTACCAGATTGAAGAGATTCTCCTTTATTCTTAATTCTCTATGAGTTTTCACATGAATGTGAATTGAATTTTGTCAAAGAAATTTTTTGCATAAATTGCTATGATCATGTGATGATGTTTCTGCTTTAGTCTGCTAATATGTTGGATTGCCTTGTGTAATTCCTCAGTATTTAACAAGCCTTGAATCTAAGGACTAAATACCACTTGATCATGGTATATAATTCCTCTTGTATGTTGCTAAATTCTATTTATTAATATTTTGTTAAAAGATTTTTGATCTATATTCATGAAGACTATCAATCAATAGTTTTTTTGTTTTTGGTATTTTTATTATTATATTCATTTAGTCTTGATAATCAGGGTAATACTAGCATAATATTTTATGCTATTATTATTATTAGCATATTATTTTATTGGAAGTGTCTCTTCTGTGAGATATTGAACAGAACTGGTGTTAATTACTTCTTTAAACATTTGATAGAATTCTTTAGTGACACCTTCTGGGGCTGGCAGTCTGTTTTTAAGTTACAAATTATAGATATCTGTTGCCTTTAATAGTTTTAAGGCTCTTCAAATGGTCTATTTCATGCAAGATGAGATGTGGTAGTCTGTACTTTTCAAGTGGTTGGTATAGTTCATCCAAGTTGTCAGTTTGTAGAGTTGTTAGTAGTATTCTATCTTGATATCTGTATAGTTTGTACTGACATCCCTTGTTTCATTTCTGATATTGGTAATTTATACCCTGTCCTTTTTCGCACTCTTGCTGGAAGTTTATCAATTCTATAGATTGTTTTAGAGAACCAGATTTTGATTTCATTGATATTCTGTATTATCTTTTGTTTTTAATTTAATTTATGTCTACTTTTATATTTATTTCCTTCCTTCTGGTTGATTTGAATTTAAATTGCACTTATTTCTGTAGGTTCTTTTGTTATAACCTTAGGTTATTAATTTGAAATTTTCTTTTCTCTCATGTAGGTATTAAGTGCTATGAAATTTTCTGTCAGCACTGCCTTAGCTGTGATATATAGTAATTTTGATATACAGAAATTTCATTTTAATTCAAATAAATGCATTTTAAAATATTGCTGTTTTCCTCTTGTTATGTACAAGTATGTTGTGTAGTTTCTAAGAACTGCATATTAACTTTCTCTTATCCAGCTGTACTTTGAGCGCCTTGTGGTAAGAGAACACATTATGTATGATTCCTATTCTTCTAAAATGGTGGAGGTTTATTTTATGGGAAAAAATGTGGTATATCTGTCTTTTCGTTTTCCTTTTTTTTGGCCATACCCACAGCTTCTGGAAGTTCCCAGGCCAGGAATCCAACCTGCACCACAACAGCTACCAGAGCCACTGCAGTGACAACACTGGATCCTTAACCGACTGAGCCACAAGAGAAATCCAATATGTTATATCTAGATTATAGGTCCCATGGGTACTTGAAAAGAATGTTTATTCTTCTGTTGTTGGGTAGAGTGCTACATAAATGTTAATTAGATCCCACTGGTTGATGATGCTTTCTTCTATATTCCTGCATATTTTCTCTTCAGTTGCTCTGTGGATTGTTGCTAGAGGTTTTTTCAGGGTTTAAAAGGTTCCTAAAGCTCTGATGATATTTTTTCAGTCTATTTTCTCTTTTATTTACATAGGGCAATTACTATCATCCTATCTTCATGTTTGATGGTTTGTTTCCTCTGTTCTCTTTATTCTCCATTTGAGCTCATCCACTGTGATTTTTATTTTGGATGCTGTAATTTTTAGTTATGAAACTCTATTTAGTTTTCCTGTATAATATCTTTTTATTTTTGATGTCTTTGCTGAGACTTCCTATGTTTTCATTTGCTTCAAGTATGTTTATAATTACCCAATGAAGCATTTAATGATGGCTTCTTGAAAATCATTGTCAGATACTTTTACCTTCTCTGTTATCTCAATGTTGATTTTTATTGTCTTTTTCATTTAAGTTGAAATTTTCATGATTCCTGCTATGATAAGTGATTTTTTAAAAACCTAGACAATTCGTGTATTATATTATGAGGCTCTGAGTCTTATTTAAACCATCTCTTTTAGCTGGCTTCCTCTGATACCACTCTGGTAACATAATAGGACAATGCATTGTTACTGTCATGTAGTGGGAGTACTAGTTCCTCACTAATCCTCCTTTGACAACCTAGGGAAGAAGGGCATTTCTCATTACTGCTGGACAGGTTTGGGAGTCTTCACTATCTCATTACTGCTGGACACGTGTGGGAGTCTTCACTATCTATATGGCCTGCACTGACATCACTTGAGAGGTGGGGTATGTATGGCATTTTTACCTCTGGACAGCAGTGAAACTCTTGAATCCCAACTAGGCCACATTTGATAGCACCACAGGTGGGAGTGAGAAATGCACTTCATTACTGTTTGGCGGGGTTTAAGTCCAGCTTCCCCACAGTCTCCATTGACATGTTGAGGAGAGGTTGCCATGACCCACTAGGGATAAGCATCCTTCTATGATACCATCGTGTTGCAGGGTTTGGACTACTTCAGTATAGTCTGGCAAGGATGGAGGTTGGACTACTCACAAGTCTTACTGGCGTGAGTTAAGGGGTGACCATTGTTGTTTTTTCTTTTCATTTTGTTTTTCTGCTGTGCTGACTGCAGTTGAGAGATAATTTTATATGTTTGTTTGTTTGTTTGTTTGTTTGCTTGTTTTTTCCGTCTTGTCAAGCTGTCCCTTTTCACCTCCTTTGGCTAGAGACATTAAGTTTTTGTTGAAACTCTTATTTCCTTTGTTCTTCCGAAGTTTCCGAGTTGTGGTTTTTACAATTCCAAGCCTGAGATACATAAGATAAAAAGAAAACCAAAGTCTTCACCAGCATTTACTTCCTTGAGTTCCAGGTTTACTAACCCATCTACTTTACTAACCATCTTTCAAAGTCTTTGTGTGTTTGTTTTATATATAACTACCAGAAACTTTAAGTTGGAAAAATAGAGAAAAAGTCCATCTATTTCATCATTTTGGAAATAGAAGTACTTGTAATTTTATACTACAGTTTACTGAATAACCTTAGATATTTTATACAACATTTCATTTTACAAAATATTTCTCCATGAAACTTGACGTGCTTCAGATAAAGGTGCCATTACATTCTTGAAAATGTCTTATCCTTACCTTTCATAGAATTTGTTTCTTCTGGTAATTGTAATCACTTAGCATTTTTGGATAAAGTTTATTTTTGATGCATGTGCAACATCTCTTGACATCTCCTTGAAGAACAAAAGCAGGTTTTATTTACCCTCAGGGCAGTTGGTCCAGTGCCTTACACATGAAAGGCACTTATATATTTTCCTTAAAAAATAAGAGTCATTTGCACTTGCTGAAACTTAATCAGAATGTGTAAAATGTTAGAATTTCTATGTAATAATTATGAAAAAAACAGAAATTATAAAGATTGTAGTTAGGAGGAGGTCCTAACTACAATCCATTGTGGCTCAGTGGTGACAATCCTGACGAGTATCCATGAGGACATGGGTTCAATCCCTGGCCTCACTCAGTGGGTTAAGGATCCAGTGTTGCTGTGGCTGTGGTGTAGACTGGCAGCTATAGCAGCCCAAAAAAGCAAAAAAAAAAAAAAAGCCGATTGTAGTTAGGTATTTTCAAAATCATTAGTCATTCTTAGAAATAGTACTAGTATTTTGGACCTATATTTGCTAAAAATAAGTGTGTCTCTTCTCTGTTTCTCATTTAGAAAACTAGACTTTTTTTTTTCTCTAATGCCAGAGGTACTTTGTGAATTCTAGTTTCAAAATTAAATAGACACATTTTAGTTATAGAGTCCAGAGCCAAAATATAATTATCAGTAATTCCATAGAAAATTGTCAACTAAAAAGAAGCTTTTAAAAGGATGAGAATTTTATTCTGTTGCTTGTATGTTTTACCCGCATCAGGAGATAGTAATTTCCAAACCTTTACCATAAAAATTGGAATGAAAGTTCTTAACCATTTTTAATTCAAATGAAAGCATTTTAATTCTAAAATTTTATGTTCAAATAAGTTAATATCCATTTTTCAATACAGAAATATTGAATTTAACTTAAGTTTCAATAAGATATTATATCTCTCTACTTCTCAATTTTCTCCTATTTAAAGTTGAAGTAATGATAATACCTGTTCATTTTTACTTAATGGCAATATAGCAAAAAGAAACTCACTTGAAAGTAATTTATAAATTATTAACTTCTACACTGCCCACCTCTCCATGCAGTTATGTGAATTTAATAGAGTGAAAGAGCTTAGAATATGTAAAAATCACAGTATGTTATTATCTCTGAAGGGTGATATATTTTAGATTAATAATGTGGTAGCAGATATGATGCCAGAATACAGTACCAGAATCACTGAACTGTTGAACATTTAATTCCATCATATAATATATATTGTGTGAACACATGACCCACTTGTGGATAGTTGAAAATAAGTTCTGTGGAAGACATATACACACAAACACATCTATGCACATATCACATATACATAAACTCACACTGGGAGTGAAGAAATTAAATTACCCCAAAGAAATTCAGAGCAAAAATCAATTAAGTCTTGGTGTGATTTACCAGAAATTTAACCTATGTCCAGGCCTCATTTTCAGTGAGTGCACAGGAGGTGACCATGCTTTCTGTTAAATATTGAAAACCATCCATTCCAGTTGGAAATAGCCTTATAAATGTCCATCCCCACTCACTGTCTACCTTGACCCCTTCCCTGGAACTCTTACCCTTAGGACTGTCCAAGAGTTAATTTGTGTATCAGCAGGAATTTCATGATATATTTCAATGCAAAAGCAGCCACCTGTCTAGTTCGTTCTTTCTTTCTTTTGCATTCTCAGCACTTATCAGGTCTTTCTGTATAATAAGCACTCAATATAAGTTTGTTGAATAGATGAAATGGTTTACTTTTTATTTAAGTATAGTTGATTTATAATGTTATATTAGTTCCAGGTGTACAACATAGTGATTCAATATTTTTATAGATTATCCTCCATTTAAAACTAATACAAAATAATGACTAGTTTACCCTGTACTATACAATATATCCTTGTTGCTTATATATTTATTTCATAAACAGTAGTTTGTATCTCTTAATCCTATACACCTTTAACTATTTTGATGCCTATTCTTTCTTACCTCTTTCTGAAGACAAAGGATGATAAGTTTGATTCTATTTTGGTTAGCATTAAATTTGCTTGGTCTTGTTGATGGAAGGGAACTAAACTTCCAAATCTGACTTTTGTTTTACTTCTGGCCTTCACATCTCTCAGCTTCAACATGTCTATCTATAAACTGCCTCTACTGAACTACCACAGTGTGTCTTGACATTGGAACTATTATCTGGTATGCTTTCCTGACTTCTGACTAAATAATATGTATTAATCCTTTATCCATTTGCACAGTGCCTCTGCCTAGAACTCTTACTGACACCTCAGACGGAGCTCAGGGGCACTCCTGAGTGTTCTGATAGCATAATTCACTTATCCCTTTATAGAATGCTTCCCCCTCCATGTAATGACTGAGTTACCGTATGCCTCTTCCTCTACATTTCGTTTTACTTAGGGAAGGAACTATGCTCTCAAGAGCTCATTACATGGTGTCACACATGAATGCACAAGTAGACTCATTGTACTGAAGTTTAATTTATAACAGGCCCTGTGCTAGACTCTTAAAATTTTATCCTGGTTAATTACCATTTTTAAAGTCAAGAAAATTGAGATTCATAGAAAGATACTAACCTGCTCAAGGTTAGTAACATAGAAACACCATCTGAATTTGAGCTGGAGTCTGAGTTTAAGCCCAACCTGCATAGTAATATCTCATTGCATTTGTAGAGACGGGTAAATCTGTGTTGTTGTTGTTGTTTTCCATTAAGACACAATAGACATTGGACATTCATGGCTCGCTAAGAAGGTATCATTAATCTCTCATTTGATTTTTTTTTCCGCATTGAACAGTTCATCCCATGTGAATCCTATCAAGAAATGTTCCATGGTGGATGTATCAATCAAATTCAAATGTTCCTGCAGTTTTAAATTTTCTAAGTCACTAGTTAAAAAGCCTAATATTCTTAATAGTGAAAGTCTTATGATTCTATTTTTACTTTATATTGCTCTTTTTTAAATGTTTCATTTAATGAAATATTTTTCATTAAATGTTTTGATATTTCAAACAATTTATGATCTCCTTTATTCTTACAAATGGGTTACAAATAAAGTTGTGTGATGTCTGCTTTCTATTGCCATCACAAAACATTGTCTGTCTATACAGCTCTACTCCTTAGCTTAACTTAATTGTCCTTAAAAATGAAAAAGTAAGATAAATGCAAATGGTGTATACCTTGTAATCTTCTTTCTTACTCTGCCATTTTCTTGTTCTTCCTTTATATATCTCTTTGTCAAAACTACAGAAATTCCTCCCACACTTTAGGAAGGTAGACTCGCAGGTTGGTAAAATCAGGGACTTATCTTAAAGATCACTAGGTTCTCAGCTTAAATGCTAAACCACTTGCACATAAGGTAACCTTATTTTATCTTTCTGAGCCTCAGTTTGCTAATCTGATAATAAAAAAAATAGAAATAATAATAATGCCCACCCTCGCAAGTAAGCAATTCATCATTTTCCAGTCTTTCCAATAGTGTTGAGGAAGGAATGCCCAGACCCCACTCTAGTTTTGCTAAGAGTGAGACATAACCAGGAATTTACTGAATCAAAAAACAAACATAAAACCCCAAGACTGTCATTTTCTTAGTTCAAAACCCCATCCTGTTCTCATCATAGGCTGGAAACACAAAAACTCAAGGGAAAAATATAGAAAAAAACTTATAATGGGATATACAAATCTAACTAAGTCATAGTGGCTTAAAATAACGAAATCAGGGTTACTGAAGGAATAATTTTGTTATTATTTTAAACTACAAACAGAAAAATGAGTTCTGGACTTTCTTTTTGCCTTTTTTTTTTCTTTTTTTTTGGTATGACATTAATAGAGAAACACAGAAGGGAAATTGGTAGTCTTTAATCAAAGAAGCACTTTGTATGATCTCATTAGAAGATACATTCCATGTGAACTAGAAATATACCTCTTTTGAAAGGGCTATATTCCTATAAAATGGTATGTATGGATCACTGAAGAGGCATGGGTTCGATCCCTGGCCCTTCACAGTGGGGTGAAAGATCCAGTTTTGCCACAGCTGCAATGTAGGTCGCAGCTGAAACTTGGTTTCAGTCTGGCCTGGGAGTTTCCATATGCCACAGGTATAGACCACAAAAAAAGTAGAGAGGAAAACTGATAAACAGATAACTGAAATGAATTTTCTAGACTTGCTCAAGTACTATAAATCCAATACCTATCTTAATGCCAGCATCATAGATTTTATTGTCTAGTCAGTATTCATTCATTGAGGTATTGATCTATTTATTAACTCTTAGTAATATTTACTTGAGTACCTAGTGTGTTCTTGATGCTGGGGATAAGGGTAATAATAACAATTTCCCTACCCCCAAAACTCATATCTCAGAAGCAGAGACAGAAATAAAACAATGATGACAAAAAATGGAATAAAACTTGTAATCAAGGATAGTGAGTATAAGATATTTTTCATGTCATTTTTTTCAAGATCCTATTGAATTAGAAGGTAAGAGAATGAAACATGTAAAATCATAATTTCACAGACTGTCCCTCTTGAAGGATAGGAAAGAAAATAGGTCATGATATTTTATTAAAGGTATGAATCATATGAGTCTATATCATAGAGATGACAGGACATAGTTTTAAAAAAAAAGTATGGACTTTGGACTAGAAACAGCAGACCTGCTTTCTCAATCTATTACGTTATGATTAGCTGAGTAGACATAGGTGGTTTGCTTTTCTTCTCTGAGCCCCAGATATAATAATATAAAGTACTTTCTATAATGCCCAGTACATCGTTCCTCAGAAAAATATTGTTATAGTTGTTAATCTGTATTTATGAAGGGGAGTGATATAGATAGGCTAATAGATTTTGATAAAATGAAGATATCAAGGGATAGTACAAGCAGACTAGGATCAGTAAGGAAAGACAGTGAGAGAGAAGGATAAATGAATACTCATGGTTATATGAGATGCTGGAGATTACGATTTCATAGGTGAAATATTTGAGAGAAATAACAAAGTCCAAATTCATCCTTTGTTTTCTGAAGTGTAGGGTAAAGTCCTTGGAGAAAAGACTTGTGTGTGTGCACGCACAATGTTGAGAAATAATTTGTAGTTATCCACAGAAATTCAAATTTTCTAACTGAGGACCAGAGCCCTCAATTAAAGGAGGGATATAACCAAACCCACAAATTGTATCGATGAAGTGGTATATGGGAGAAGATTAGCTGGGTAGCTTGAGAATTGAACCATATCATTATACGTGAGGATGGCCTTCGGGTATATGAGGAGTGGGAACATGAGTAGTTAAGAGCCAGAGCTTGGGGATTCAAAGGTTGGTACATTTTAGCTTTTTAATATTTTAGCTTTTTTTGAATACTTTACTTAGGGTCTTTAGAGTTTCAACTTATAATGTGCCAACCTATTAAATGTATTGTCTTTATAAGTAAAGTTTTGTCTATGAAATGCTGAGTAAAGGAGTGGCTATTGGCGATTCCTTAATAAATGGTAGCTTATCTCCATTATCCTCCTCCACTGAGAAAAGATAGAAATGAGAGTGGTCCTGGAGGAGAATCTGGTTTTAGCTAAGATAAGGAATATAAGAGAAGAGCCTGTATTCTCTAAATTGTGCATCCTATCATCTGCAAAGAAATTCAGAAACATTCATTGCAGCATGTTCTAGTGATCATAAGGCTTTAAAGCACTGACACATAAGCAGGGGAAAACAAATTAAACTACTTCTCCACTGTGAAGTCTTAAAACACATTCCCAAGTGACATTGCACAATGACTTAAAATTGTATTTTCCCCTTTTAGACATTCTGTCAATAGTACCTATTTCCTTCTCTCCCCAGTAGACTTTCATCAGTGAGAAGGTAACCTTTTAACCAGTTTATATGGTTGAAGTGGGAGACCACAATCAATGAATCACAAAATTTGGTAAATGACACAGCCAGTTTGATAATCTCCATCTAACCTTTACTGAACTTTAGCCAGTTATTTTTAAAGAAAAGACTATTGTGAACCAACCCTAAAGCCAACATAATGATGAAGGCTGATCAGTGTCAAAATGAATGTTAAGAGCAATAGAGAGAAAATGGCATCTTATTCCTGAACTCTAATCAACATTAAATTAATTAATTGACATCATGAAGTTGAGTGTCTCCTCCACTTTATCATGGTTTTGATTCAGAGTCTGAGAACTGTATGACAACATCCCACAATATGTGCCATGCTATTTCATGTGTCACATGAAACTGATGTACTCCAGTATCTCACAAATTCTACCTAACATATGTGGGGAAGGTAGGCAGTTACAATGCACTAATCTTAATCAAAAAAGGAGACAGACTTTTCAACATGTTAAGAACATGCAAAATCTCACACAGAACATAAACCAAACTGATAAAATATGTTTACCTTATAGGCATCATGGGCTTATTAGGACTTAATCTAATCTGTTTGAGAGAACACAGTTTAAATTCCTGCAATGAAGTAGTATGTTTAAAAATAATATAGGCTACAACCAGTAGATATTAAAGGATTACTGAGCTGTTGTTTGGAAAGCAAAGCTGGAACCTAGAAAATCAGTAGGATCTAGAAAGGAAATCTGAGCAAACAGAAGTAAAACATTATGGTGCTTTGATATGAATTGCTTTTTTAGCCCTAGCGACTGTCTTGTCCCCTTGACACTAGGCATGTTCAAAATTACCTTTATGTGTATGTGGCCCTTTTGCAATTTTTTTTTTTTTTTTGTGCTCACCTTGTGCTCATGTTCAAAGTCATTCAGGAGCAATGGACATATAAAAACATTCCATCTGAAAACAATACAATAAAACTACAATACTTTCAAACATTTAAAAATAAAACTAGACATTTAGGTCACCTCAAACCAAACTCAAATATATTAAGGTTGCCTTTAGTTGTCATTTTATTCTTAGCAAAGGATACCCAAGTTATTTCATTCAAAAATTAAAAAAAAAATAACTTTCTGAAAGATCAGGTTTCCATTTCAGCTATATAATCATCCCTTTTAAAATATCAATCAATCAGAATCTAAAAAGTGTAAGATAACCAAGAGAAAAAATACTGGAAAAAACTATGTATTTATGTATTTTTCTAAGTTGTGTTTTAGTACACCTTATCATTACAAAGAAGTCCTTATGGATATAAATTGAAATGTTCATGTAAGCTGATACAGCTCAGATAAAAATACATTTTTTAGAAATTGAGTCACTTTTTTCAAAGTTTTATGCAGAAAAATTTATAAATTTTGACCTATTTCGTATATTTAATCATCACATGTTTTCTACCTCAAAATCAATTAATAAATCTCCCAAAATGTAGCCATTTATATTTATACAATTATGGACAACAATATGGATTTTATACTCTCATTAAATGAACCTTTAACTTTTTTGTATGTGACATGTACAATAATTATTATCACAATTGACATCTTTCAAATTTTGATAAAAAGCATAAATACATATTTTTAATTGCTCTGTCTATTAAAAAAATTAAGTCCAAACTAGTTTAATTATTAAATGGAAGAAGTTAATAGCACACACTCTGAAGACAGGAGACCTGAGTTTATATAGCAAGGTAAAAACTTAACTAGAAGTGTATTTTTGTTTCATTTTTTAAAGTTTTATTGAAGTATAATTGATTTACAATGTGTGTCTTTTTCTGCTATACAGAAAAGTGACCCAACCATGCATATATGTATATTACCTTTCTTAAGTTATCTTCCATCATGGTCTATCCCAAGAGACTGGATATACTTTTCTGTGCTATACAGCACAACCTCATTTCTTATGTATTCTTAATGTAATTGTTTGCATCTGCTAACCCCAAACTCCCTGTCCATCCCACTCTCTCCCCCGCCTCCTTGGCAACCACAAATCCTTTATGTCTGTAAGTCTGTTTCTGTTTTGTAGATAGGTTTATTTGTGCCATATTTTAGATTCCACATATAAATGATATCATACAGTATTTATCTTTCTCTTTCTGGCTTACTAGAGGTATGTTCTTGAGTAAATTACTTCTCTGTGCTTCACTTTACATGTACATGAGTTTTTTGAGTATTATATGTTAAGAAGACTTAGAACAGTCTAAGAAAATTGGATAAAATAAAACATAGTAATAAAAACAAAATAACTTTAGAATTCTCATTGTGGCTCGGAGGGTTAAGAACCCAACATAGTCTCCATGAGGATGTGGGTTTGACCCCTGGCCTTGCTTAGTGGGTTATGGATCCAGCATTGCTGCAAGCGACAGCATAGGTCATGGATGCATCCAGGATCTGCTCTTGCATAGGACAGCAGCTGGAGCTTTAGTTTGATCCCTAGTGTGGAAACTTCCATATGCTGCAGGTACAGCCATAAAAAGGAAAGAAAAATATATTTTTTTAAAAAATGGTGCAGAGATTCTGTTCATTTATTTGCATTACCTGCCTGCCTGGCCCCTGTAGACAGTTGAGTTGCAAGTGAGAAATAATAGGGGGCTATGTTCACAAAATTGAAGGTGTGATTGACCTTTCCTCCTATTTCTTTTTTTGTTAAACAAAACATCAAAGTGAACAATTGCTTTACTTTTTGTTTCTTTGTTGTTAAACAGCCAAGTACTTCTTAGTTTGAATCTAGCAAAGATGAATGATTGCACACCCTTGTAACTCAGTGCTCAATAAATCAGTCTTTCATTTGATCTCTGTTAATGGCCATAGTATTTTTAAACAGAACATAAACTTATCCTTGTTACTTCAAAATTATTATTAAAACAAAAGGGAAATAATGATTCTACCAATTTGAATTTCTATTAATGGGAGTACAAATAATGACACTATGTGTACTTTATTAAAAAGTGCTACCAAAAATCAAATGAAAACACTTGCTTTTATTTTGCCATTGCAGAACATAATACAAAACACTTTTGTTTTGCAGATATATTTCATATGCAATATATAAGATGTCAAACATCACATCAGAAAACGATATGTTTGTACTTAGAAGCCATAATGTATAAATTTCAATATGTAGTGAAAGACAATTTTTTCACTAAACTAGACAAAGTATGTCATATTTAATATATTTGTTTACAAAGTATGCTTTTTTCTGAAGTGATCAATTTAAATAAAGTTAATGCTAATTTGGTTAACGATGTTAGAATCTAGGCATTTCTAGCTCAATGTCTTCTATAACACAATAGGAAAGAATCTAAAAGAATACAAAAGAAGAAAATTTATCTTTAGTGAAACTGAGAGAGAAGAGAGGCTGTCAGATGCTTTAAAACTTGGAACAAATCAACACAAGATGCTAAGAAGGACATTTGAGGCACACCACAGCATTGACTAAAAGTGGGCCTCAATGCCTGGTGGGACCCCACAGCAATACTTTACTTGAAATATGAGGCAGGTTTTGCAAGCCTATCTGGATACTTGGTGACACTGCAGTGATAAGAAAAGTGGGGCTGAGAAGAAAATGAACCTCAGAGACATGCCATCCTTACCAAGAACATGTCGCTAATGTGGCAGGATGGAGACACTGGGTGGCAGTCTACTCTGGAGCTTCTGATTACTGTCAGCTGAAAAGAAGTAAATTGACTCCAAGTTTCTACTCAACAAATAAATAAATAACCTGCGATAAGTGAGATTGCTCTGGGAACCAGGAAGAATTTCTTAATTTGTCTAATGGGACTGCAGGCTGCGATGGAACACTGCATATCATCTGCCTAACTGATGACATGGTGTAGTTCTGACTAAGCATCAACATGTCAAATTATAGATGCTTCCAGCCACAGCTCACTCCTCAGTTCTATATCGTTAATACTTTTCAGGAAATATCTGGACTGGTAAGAATGTCCTCTATTCAAAAAAAGTAAGTAGTAATTGGAAATCAACATGGACTCTCAGTAGATATAAGGCATAGATAGCACAGTATATTTGTGGTACAGGGGTTGAGTGTGTATTCTGCACCTATACTACCTGGCTCAAATGCTAGATCTGTCTTTTAAATTGAGTCACTTCTCTGCAACTTTTCCCATGAATAAAACAGGGGCATGTCATAACTCTTATCGCTGTAAGAGTATACACTGTGTAAAACCTATCAATTATTTGGAAAAAAAAAACTTGGAAGATGTGCAAAAATAAAAACACAGTATCTCCTCTTGATCTACACAACTAATATTCTAGTCTAGCCCATAATCATCATTTGCTGGACTACTTTTAAAGTTAAATGTTCTGTCTTCTTCCTGCCCACTCTTACTAGCGCATTCTTGAGAGATTAATGCTGTCTCTTTCTTGCTCTCTGACACACACACCAGAGATATAACAAAAGCTGAAAAATGAAAAAAAAAAAAGCTTAAAAACAAAATATATTGTATGATGTAAGATGAAAGAACTTATACATAAGACTACACACACTTGTAATTTTAATAAATGAAAGTAGGATGAGTCCTTTTTATTACAAAAAAGAGATATTAAGAACCATTAGGAAAATTTGAGTCTGTAAGGTAGAAAGTTGAAATGATTGATTAATGACTAGAAAAAAGAAACTATTATCAGAAGTCTGACTAAATTAATAAAATCTTTTGGCATGAAAACCTATAAACAAAAGGTGTAGATAATAAATGGAGAGTTAAAACATGAAAGTACTATGGAACTATCCTACATTTAATTAGGCAGTGGCAAAACAAAATTGTATGTATGAAAACAGTAATTTTCAAAATAGTGCTCTAACGTGTAGTGTATTAACTTATTAACTTGAAGTCTTATGATAATTTCCTCCAAATTGCCAATAAAATATGTATAAAACCAACATAAATACCCCAAAGTATAAATTGTACAGATTAAACTTCTATCATCTACAAAAAAGTGGCATTAAAAATTAATAACATAGAAGTTCCCGTTGTGGCTCACCAGAAAATGAATCTGACTAGTGACCATGAGGATGCAGGTTCAATCCCTGGCCTTGATCAGTGAGTTAAGGATCCAGCTTTGCCATGAGCTGTGGTGTAGGTCGCAGACACGGCTCGGATCTGTCATGGCTCTGCTGTGGTGTAGGCCGGTGGCAATAGCTCAGATTCAACCCCTAACCTGGGAACTTCCATATATCACGGGTGCAGCCCTAAAAAGACAATAATAATAACAATAATAATAATAATAGTAATATAAATAGTCTTAAAATATCAAACAGAAAATTCCAAATTCTAGGATATTTTATAAAAGAAAATTTTCTAAAAAATTACTAGGATGAAAGCTGCTTGACAAAACCATTCAAGCTAAAATTGCAAACCAGCAAAAATAAAAATGAAAATTTAAATGTACAGAATTTAATATAGACTGAAGCAGGTCTTTCATAGTCTTTTTTAAAATATGTATTAAATAAGATAGATAAAATAAGCACTTTTTTCAGAAATTAGGACAATGAAAGTAACTTAAGGCAAGCAAACAAAAAATTTATGATAAAATGGAAATTAAGGAAGTGTAATGATGAAACAAGTAGAAATATTAAGGACTATAATAACTTGTTTTAAAGATAAAATTAATAGATTCAACATTAACTGAGTAAGGAAAAAAAATCTGAGTACAAAAATAAGGAATAAAAATGGAAAATCACAGATTCCCAATTAAATACATATTTACAAATGAAAGAGAATTCTTTTTGCAGAATTGATTTTCCTAAAAAAATTCACTTGGAAGAAAATTTTTTAGAAAATAGAGAATTTTAGAAAATCTAACCAGACCAATTACCAGAGGGAAAAATACGAAATTTTTAAAAACTTGACAAAGAGCTACTGTCCAAAAATAAAAACTAAGTTCTTACCTTCTCTGCACTGCTCTGTCACTTCTTCACAAAGACAACCTCTTTGTCTATGGCAGTAATTTTCATGTCATGCATGCATGTCATTTGTTTTTAATTAGATTATTCGTTCTCTAAAATGAATCATTTTCTCTTTGTTTTCTTAATTCGGCAGTCTACATTTTCACATTTGCTTTTTTATCTTGATATTTTTGTGTTCTGTCGTATGCAATTGATTTTCCTAACTATTTATGGCAACACTGTAATGTTATAATCTTTTCCTTGAGTGCGTAATTTTCAGTCCTCTAATTTTCACCTATCTTCTGCAGAAACTATATATTCCTTTCATTTAGTGTTTGGTTATGACTTGTTTGCCTTTCACTAGTCTATTTTTTCAATTTGTTCATTTTGGGTGTTTTTGTTTGTTTGTTTGGTTTACTATGAGTAGTTCTGGGAAGACAGTCTGTTACCTTGACTGTAATATATATAAATTCTCAGTCACTGCAGTTCCATTTTTATCTGAAATCACTTTTTTCCCTCTCTCCATTCCCATCTTAGTGCACTTTCTTCTGCACTTCAATGCAAGGAAAATAATAATTCACTTGGAGCTCTGTGAAATGCTTTATTTAGGAAAATAACTCTGTTTTGCTTTGTTTTGTTTTTTTTTTCCTAAAAGATTATGTTAAATGTCTTATGGAAAAGGTACCCTTTGTGTTTGCTAATTATGGCTTATTGCAGTTAGGCTCCTAAACTCCAGCATATGCTAAAGAACAGGTATTGGTGTACTGTCTTCATAGATGATAACATTTCAAAGTGATGACTCCCAGGTCCTTAAGAAAAACTTTTCTGGATTGTAGAAGATTTACTTCTCAAAGTGACCAGGAAAGAATTCACAATGGGAGTGCAAGAGTTAGGGAAATGTGTGGTTGCTTGGGAGAGGTCACTATTTGACATAAGGGACTTTCCTCCTCAGGAGGGAAAGAATGAGCAGAATTAATTGGATTAGGTTGTCCATTTAACATAACTGATGATTTGGTTTGAACAGAGACTGTGTGAAATATATCTGAATAAGAGTTTAGATGATTTAAACTGTCCATAAAGACATGCAATCTATCCAAAAGATGAAGGATTGGAGTTCCCGTCATGGCTCAGTGGTTAACGAATCCGACTAGGAACCATGAGGTTGCAGGTTTGATCCCTGGCCTTGCTCATTGGTTTAAGGATCCCGCATTGCCCTGAGCTGTGGTGTGGGTTGCAGACGCGGCTCAGATCCTGTGTTGCTGTGGCTCTGGCATAGGCCTGCGGCTACAGCTGCAATTAGACCCCTAGCTTGGGAACCTCCATATGCCGCGAGAGCGGCCCAAGAAAAGGCAAAAAAAAAAGACAAAAAAAAGAATGAAGATTTGTATTTATTTAGATAAGATTTTAGTATATCAATTAAGTTGTGAAAAAATACAGTATCATTTATGACAATGACATAAAAGCAATGTTAGAAAATTGTAAGAATCCAGGTCTTATTAAAGCTCTTATTGAAATATGCTTAAGCAGGCATGGAATATTGTAATGGGATATTACATGGGATATTAGATAAGCATTTATAGTTATGAAAGTGCTACAATAAAATGTTAGATAATAACATAAATTGCAAATTTTATTAAGGTTTGAATTGCTGACTTTCTAAATTTATGTCCAATAAAATGCAGTATAATTTATAGAGATTTCCTTTTTTAAGTTGAAGTATTTTTTTCTCTTCTGAGAAAAGACGGTGGTACACATTTGTCTAATGAGACAAAAAAATTCAATGTTTTTTCCAGGGGAAAGAAATCAATTACTTAAATGGTTTTCTAATATAGCATGATTTCTCATCTTGCAGATGATGATATTTTTAACAATCTAAATGAGCTCAATTTCAAGATTCATACTTGCAGATTTATCACCTTGCTTACAATTCACAATTCACTTAGGAAATTGAAAAGAACATATGGTCTTAACAAGCAATTTGACTTTTAGAATTTGGGGTGAATATATGGAAAAAATCAGAAATGTAGTTTCTGATTTTTTCCATGGCAAAGTTGTACAGCTCAAAATGTTTTCACCACATTTGAAAAGGATATACTTATCCTGAAAAACAAGAAAAAAGGTCCACTAAGATGGAATTTTTACTAATTAAAGTGAGTAAGACACATTTATTGTTTCAACATTAACACATAAAAGACATTTTAGGAGTTCCCACTGCGGCACAATGGGATTGGCTGTGTCTTTGTAGCACCAAGACACAGGTTCCTCCCTGGCCTGGCACAGTGGGTTAAAGGATCTGGCCTTATTGTAGCTGGGAACTAGGTCACAACTGACAACTGCAGTTCAGATCTGATCCCTGGCCTGGGAACTCCATATGCCATGGGCAGCCAAAAAAGAAAGGGGAAAGAAAAAGTTTTTTTTGGTTTTTTTTTTTTTTAATTTCCAGATCAGTCTAATTGAAAGCCATCTTGCTATTTCTAGTTTACAGATACCTTAAGTTTTATCATTCACAATGATTTATCTTTGAAAATCAGAATTCTCTTTACACTGAATATACAAATGAAAATATAGAAATAAGTGTTTATAGGATTGAATTATTATTTAGAATAACCAATTTTAAAATATTGTTAAAATCTAATTGTTCTCAAATAAATTAGTCTCTAGCTTTATAAACAGGCAAGTGTTTTATTTTAAGATATACAATTTTCATTAATAAACATATGCCTTTATCTGGTAGAATTGTAGTATAGTTATATTGTTTTTTCACATACTGGGATTGTCTAATTTTTGTTTTAAGTTATATACATAAATGTTTACACTTTGCACAGTAAATCCTATGGATTTGACAAAGTTATAGTATTGGGCATCCACAGATTTAGTATCATCATTGTATAAAACAGTTTTACTACCCTAAAAAAAGTCCCCTCTGTTTCCCCTATTCAAATCATCCTTCAGTATACTAACTGAAACTTCTCATATCCAATTTTATTTCAATATATTGTTCTACATCTAGAACTGTTTGGAAACCTCTTTCAAGGTGTGGAGGAGGAAATAAATGTTCCTCTATCCTAGTAGATTCTTGGGGCTGATCTAAGAATTAAAGTGACCGAGACCAGAGACAAATTAGCAGGAAAAAAAATCAAATTTAATTATGTATATATGGTGGTTTCATAAGAAGGTGGGGCCCAGGGACAAGTTAGGCAATTGAAACTTAAATCCCATTTGAGAGGAGAAAGAGTAGGAGTTTGGGACTTCAAAGGAAAGGAAGGTGATTTACAGGAAGATGCAAAAAGCAAATCTTTGATAAACAAATGTTTGCTGGGCCTGCAGAGACAAGTCCCTCTCAGGCACACAGAGAGGACTTTTGATTAAAAAGTCCTTGCTAATTTTCCTGTAGTTTACCACACTTAGTTCATTTTATACTTTAGTTGTCTATGGCGATAGTTATTCCTGAAACAGGTTCTTTCTCTAAATCATTTTAGGTAGTTAAGGGGCGGAAGTAAAAGCTTTACCTGATTTTTTTTTTTTCATTAAAAACAATCAGCCTCAAATAATCTTAAATTTTAGCCAAAGAGACACATTTAGTGGTGGCAAAGTTTTGTTCCCCTAGAGTAGAAAACAGAGAACCATTAAGTAATTTTATATTAGAGAATAATATGCTCAGAGTTGAATTTAAATATGTAATTTTCACTGTGAAGAGATTGAGAGAATTCTGAATTGACTACAGTCTATACAAAATGTGGCGAGAGCCTAAATTTTAAAATCGAAATAGAGATTTAAAAAGGTACTATGGATGTGCAAGAATTCAGAAATACTTCAAAATTAAAAGCAGGACAATTTGATGGCTTACTTGCACTAAAGAAAGGAAAATAAATGCTACATATATACGAGAATTATTGGTAGAACCAGGTCTGAGAACCACTTATTTCCATTAGACTACAAAACAAAGATATTTTCCCCATGTAGATACTACCAGAGAAATGTTAATTTTCCTTTCAATGAACAAAGCAGATTTTCGTTCCCCTTAAAACTTTTCCACCTCATGCCAACTACATGGGCCCTATTCCTTAACCTTGAGAGCCAATGAATAATCAATCAGTAACAAAGTTGCTCAAATGATCCTGAACAACTTCTGGGTACTGGCTTTATAAGGCAAGTGAGAGAGGGATGGGTTAATTGTGTTATCCTTATTTCATATTTTACACACAAATTAGTCATCGAAGAGGGAAATTTTGTACGCCATCCCTGTTGGAGTTACTTGTATACTTCCAGTTGTTGGAAACTGTTTCCCATGGTTGTACATTTCACTCTGGAATATTTGCAATGAATAGGGTATTAATGCATTCACACTGTAATTGCCCTCCATTTATACAATTGGTACCAGATAGGCCTGACCTCCAGGGCCATAGAAAACAAATTGTATTTCCTCTTCTAAATGACACTATTCTCAAATAAGCAAGCAGTTTTTACATTTGCCCTCCATAACTTGTCATTACTTGTATAGGTTCAATAACTCCCATCCCACTACTGAGTATTGATGCAAAATAATTCCACTGTCTCCTATTTTCCTTTGAAAGTATGCAAAACCCTAGACAAATATTTTTCATCCAACACACTCTTTTTTGGATGAAAGACATTTTTGGTTCTTTCTTGAGGTTTTACAATGTCAATTGCTGACCATTGAACCTGCTTACACACTAACAAGAGCAACTTTCAGATAAGTCTGTAAGAAGAGCATGAGAATGTATCCTTCACAGTCTGCTTTTCCTGGGAATTTCAGTACAGCCCACTCAAATGCTGTTTATAATTGTGCAACGAAAAGTAAATTCTCATCGGCTATCCTCTTCCTGTTCATGCTCCATCAAGTAAAATGCTACATATACTCTCTGCTACCCTAACTGTATGGATGTAGCTAGAATGGATGGCTAAAATGATAACATGCTGATTTGAAGTGAATCATTTGTTTTATGCACATTGTTTTTACCCTACATGCAGATCACAAAGCAAATGAAAGAACAATTAAATGGAGGACTCAAACAGGGACTAGAACATTGACACTAGTATTCAAGTAGCCAAATTTACAAGTATTAGCTCACAGGGAACTAAAGTAAAAAGGTGGCTTTCGGAGTTCCCGTCTTGGCGCAGTGGTTAATGAATCTGACTAGGAACCATGAGGTTGCAGGTTCGATCCCTGGCCTCGCTCAGTGGGTTAAGGATCCGGCGTTGCCGTGAGCTGTAGTGTAGGTCGAAGATATGGCTCAGATCCTGTGTTGCTGTGGCTGTGGCGTAGCCTAGCAGCTGTATCTTCGATTCCACCTCTAGCCTGGGAACCTCTGGGTGAGGCCCTAAAAAGACAAAAGACAAAAAAAAAAGTAGGTTTCTTGACTATGTCAGATGAAGAATTTCTTGAAGTTTTTTATTAGTTTGGTTTGGGTCCCTCTTTTATGTATTGCTAGAAATATTGCTAGAACTAAGTACAAGTAAAACAACAAAAGTGAAATACATAGTTTCTGGCAAAGCATTTAAGATAAAAAACACAAAACAATTGAAATATATGCATACATACATATATTTTTATTAGGGTGAAGATTCAGGGGCATTTAATATGTATTGAAAATCACTTGTTAGACAAGTGATTTTAATGCCTGTTTTGCTATCTTTCCTTGCCTGTGTCTTTCTATTCGTCTAACTCTAAAACTTTTGTTCTAAATTTCAAACCTGCTTATAAGTAGTAGTATTTCTGTGTAGCTTGCTGGCATTGTGCTTAATAATTGTCTGCCTTCTTGGCTTACTAACAGAGTAGTTATGCTTGTTGCAAATTTGAGAGAGAAAGAAAATATGTTTTCAAAGAGAGAGACCATAGATAGTGGTACAGTCAGATATTCAGCAATCTCCACATCCCTTTCCACTCTTAAAACAATTTTATAGAATACCTTTTAAAAAAATACACTGAAGCAAAATTATCTCATTTGTTGAAAGTTTTCCTTATTACCAAATTAGTTCTTCTCATAATTGTAAGATGCAAGACTGTAACCATTCACATTCCTTTAAATTGTAGATTCTCTGGGGTTTCTTGGGTACACAGAGCACTGGAATCATGCCACAGCAACAGGGAACCTTTAAACCAAGAAGAGCATTTGATAGCTGCCATCCTTGTGTTCAAACATTTCCACAAATTTCAGGTTCCAAAGCAAAGAGAAGCATACTGTGTCCAGTTTATCTAATTAGCAGGATACCTGCTAGTTGGTCTATTAACAGTCTGTCGGTACTCTTATTCCTTAAAATAGTTTCACGAAAACGAAAACATATACGTTACTTGACTTTTCTAATTTCAGTGCTTCTAATATTTGCACTTTGTTGTGCTGTTTTGGTTATTTCTTGAGAGAGTATTAAGTAATAATTATGTAAACAATATAAACAAGAACGCTTGGATATATGAATTGTGTGTGTGTGTGTATACATATCTTTAAAAAGAGTCATTCTCTTTTCCCATAAAAATAAAGTGTACACCAACTCTCATTAACTTAGTCCGTTAAACTTTATGTATTCAAATGGTTCATTCATTTTAGGAGGCAAAGGCTCTACTAAGCAGTGATTAGATGCTATCTCCCTGGGAAGAAGGCAAACCTGGGTTCAAACCCAGCTCTGTCACTCATTACACTTGTTTGGTCTTGGGCTGGTTGTACTCCGAGCTCCTGGTTCTTCATCTGTAACAGTCAATCTAGCGTGAAGGACTCCGTTTAGCTTCTATAAGAGCTCAGTGAATGCTGTTTTCTGTGTTTATGTTCATTGAGTTTTGAACACAAGCACTGTGTACATTTAAATAGGAGAAGGCATAAGTGGGTATTTGACATTTTGATTTTGAAAACAAAAAAGAGAGATGTCAAGTACTTACAACAATTCATTATATTAGTGTTTTAAAATATATATTAGTGGGAGTTCCCATCATGGCTAAGTGGTTAGCGAACCCGACCAGCATCCATGAGGGCGCAGGTTCTATCCCTGGCCTTGCTAAGTGGGTTAAGGATCCAGCATTGCCGTGAGCTGTGTTGTATGTCAAAGGCACAGCTTGGATCTGGCATTGCTGCGGCTCTGGCATAGGCCAGCGGCTACAGCTCCGATTGGACCCCTGTCCTGAGAACCTCCATATGCTGAGTTGCGGCCCTAAAAAGACAAAAAGACCCCCGCCCCAACTAAAATAAAATAAAATATATATTAGTGTATTTTTCTAATTTTACATGACAGCCCAACCAACAGTTTCACAATGTGTTAAACTTCCTCATCTAAATAAGAAGTCAGGGAGTGTGTTGTCACTGCCCTTGGTTGGCAGGGTCAGTGCTACCATCAGGATCTTTGATCTTTGTGTTTTACCATATTAGGATTTAAACATCTGTTGTTCTGTTTTGTAATCTCATGGTTGTCATGACTCCATGACTTCTTCAAATGAAATCTCCACATCCATGCTCAAGGAAGGCTGTGCAGGGTACCAGTCACTTCTGTTCCTTTTATTAGCAAAGCAGGTGCTTTCTCACAGTCCTTCAAGACCTTTGCTGATATCTCATTGGCCATATTTTTGTCTGGCAGTTTCTCTAAGGGGCAAGGTATGAACTACTACAGTAGATCCTATAATACTCATCATGGGAAACACCAGTATTTTGTTAGACATCATGCACTCATTTTATAGTTTAGTATGTGTTGTTTTAAATTAAATTACATATGAGGAAGAAACACCATTAACTTTTGTTACTTAGGACCTTTGAAGTTTAATTCAGTTCTAATAGAAGGGGTTATTGCTTCATCAGTTGGGACTTTGGGGGCAGGGACACTTCTCTTTTGCCTCAAAAAAAGTAAAAAAAAAAAATAGTTGGTGGGCCAAATGCCACTTGAGGAATTGTTTCCTATCTTATTTCATTCCCCACTTCCCCATGCTCATTACAACTTTCTCTTTGTGTTTCTCGAATATGCTAGGCTCATCCTCACTCAAAGGCTGTTGTTTTTTCAATCTGAGAAGTTCTCCTCTGTCCTCCTACATAATTTAATGACTTTAGTACCTAGTTAATTCAAGTACATTGATTAAGTTTTTGTTTTATAATAACTATGGTTATTTTTATTTGGTAAATTAATAAATTTATAGAGAAATAAAATTATGAGGATTCATAGTGTAGCCAGGAATTAAATGAACAAAAATAAAATTCCTACTGAATAAAAACTCATGAAAAAGTAATAGCTTTACTTTTCCAAAGAATATGTGCCTAACCAATTCATGACAATCCCAGTGAAGCTCTGGAAATTTTCCCTCATGAAAAAAGTAGATTGTTTTCAATTTGATGAAATAAAGTGAAATGTAATTATATACTAAACATTTTACTAATTGCAAATCACTCACACAGAGAGAAACAAAAATCAGCACTACTTTGGGTATGTGGCTTACGCTATTATCTAAGCTTCTCTAATTAAAATATTGATCTTTTTTGTTTTGTTTATTTTACCTCAAGGATGATAGATCTCCATATGATTGTCTCTCATTATTTCTGAGATACTGTTGTTGCTTTTGTAAATTAGTTGCTTCAATTCTTTTTTGCTCTTTTATTTTAGCCAAAATATCAAATTATATGTGTGTGTGTGTGTGAGTGTGTGCATGTGTTTAATACCACAGTTTCCCTCTTGAGTCCTTTGCTATTCAAGAGCTATGCAGTAACCACCACCCCCACCACCAATCATTTTAAGGAGGCAAGGTAGTTGGAGAAAACTGTTCATCTTACCAAAACATCTGTCTTCATTTCTGTCATTTTATTGAAGTCCTACCTTTAGAACCTCCATTCTCTACCTGCTATGCCAGTCCTTTTTTACCTCTGAGAATCCATTCTTGGCTCTGCCATTTTCTCTCTGCACAATCCCATGGCTTCACTTATGTTCTCTAGTATGACTTTTAATTCTGTAACCTAATGCTAATCTAAGTGCCAGGTTAATGTTCACAATTGACACAGAAACAATCTGCTGTTTAACTGCATACATCATCTTTAATTCAACATTCCCAAAGCTGATCTTACCCTATCTTTATAAGCCTTCATATTTCCCCACTTTTTAAATTTTTGTCTGTTGGACATGTATTCATGAGCTTATCCATGTATGCAATCTGCTAGCTGTAACTACTTCATCCCTTTAATTCAGCCTGGTTGCAAATTATTTCTTATTAACATTATCCTTCCATATCATCCACCATGACTAATCTAATTAGCTCTACCAAACACATGGTTCCCCCCAAGATTACAAACCTCATTTTTCAACCTCCCAGGGCTCTCCCTGAATCCATTCTTTCCTTCCCTACTTTCCCCGCCTTTTTTTCTCCTTCTCCTCCCCTCCCCCTTCCCTTGCTCTCCTATATACTACACATTCAGAGGATTAGTTGTGAAACATTTCACCTGACCTACTAGGCGAAGCCAATGGTCTCCCTCCCTACTACCTATCCAGTAATATCCATGAACAATCTTTAACATCCTATGAAACTAATACATGAGGTACATTGCATATACATCCTAATTTATGAGTATATACAGTCAATCTGAGATGAGAGGTTACTTCCAGAAGCTAAGGTGCAAGTAGAACTGCAAGCCTCTGGGAGTGATTGCACCATGATGAAGGAGTCAGATATAAGAATGAGAGTCCCTAGTGGCAGCTATGAATCAAAATTGGATAATGATCCTGGGAAGAATGTAGATACTAGAAATTGAAACCATAAGAGCTCTGTTAGTAAATGAAAATGACTGTTATTAAATTCTCCTACTCTACAAAGTTAGGTGAGCAAGAAATATCCAACAAGTTTTTATTTGTTAATGGATCCCTCCAAATAATTTCCAGCAAATCAATGAGGAATTAATTTTCAGTCATTATTAGGATTTCCTCTTTCCAGTGAAGAGATTCTAGAGGATATGCTTCCCTTTCTGTCATTAATCTCTTGTAATATAATCAAGTATAAAGCCTGAACATCTAGTTAAATTTAGTAAAGGCAAAATAGGGGAGAACATATATAACTTAATACAGATTTCCCCCACTATCTGAAGGGATAGCATTTCTATGAAATTTTTTGTTAGCTGAAATGGTTTAAAATGCAGAAGCAATTGCTTAGGATACATCTTACTAACAGATGCACAAAATAAATTGTGATAAAGCACAGATGCTCAGAAACATAGATCAAATCTATAGCAGCTTGATGCTGACACATTGAGTGCAATTCCTGGGAAGGAGCTTGGTGGTGCCACTCTCACTGCTGGGGGCGTGCTCTGCCTCTATAAGGGTTTCTTGCAAAATAAACACTGAATGTTGTTTATTTTGCTCTTCATCTTTTCTAGTAAAAGCAAAAATCCTCTTCAAATTTCTTTTGGGTAGTGAAAACAAGTACTAATCTAGCTCTTTTGTAAAACCATCCTTTCAAAAAGCAGAGGCTAACTGTACTTTGACGTATTCTTCTCCCTTTTAAAGTTTTTCTTAATAAAGAAAAATAATTTCCATTCCTTGGGCCTTACCCTCCCACCAAGAAATAGTGATGGTGAATGGACAGACTGAGTCTTCCCATTATGTTCTGTCCCACAAACTTTAAGTGCCTACTCAATAGGTCATATTTCTCCATGGATCCCAAAGACCCCACGATGAGAGTTTCGATCTTGGACATCTTTCTTCCTTATTCTATTTGCAATTCAACCTCACTGGGAGCTTTCTAAATGTTTGGGGAGCATTTTGGCTTAATGGAGTCGATGTGAGTATTAAATTTCCAATTTCAAATGGTCTTAATGTGAAGGACCCTCAATCTGAATCTTCAGTCTCATCCTCATTCTCTTAAGTTTCTCGTCACTGAAGCACTATTTAAAAGTGTTAATCACCTTGAAGTCTGGGCTTTTCAAGTGCGCAAAGATTCACTGTCATGTTTTGGCTTTAGGTAATTTACATCTCTCTTCTGTTTTGCTACTGTGCTTCAGTCATAGTCATGGGTGTCATCCTAAAGTCAGGAGTTTCACTTCTGGCGTATGGTTGGTGGGGTTACAGCTCTGACAAAAGGCTGTTTCCATCCAGGCAAAAAGTCTTCCTCTCAGTCTAACACATAATCTTAAGTCACAGGTTTTATTTCCAGGCTTGGGATAGTATTACTCTTTTTATTATTTCCTAGGTTGCTGGAAACTTGGGTGACTAATGTCCTCCTTTTTCAGAAATAAATTCACTTCATTTTCAGGAATTTGTAGAGTTAAGTTGATTCTTAAAAATCACCTCTCTGCCCCGTCTGTGTTTATGTCTTCTTGGGGACCAGAGAGAAATTAATCTTTGCAGCATATACTGAGATGGCATTTTGCCGCTTTCTTACTTCTGCTGGCCAGCCTGTATCTATTCAAGGCTATTATGGCTTTCTGGAAAACAAAGTCAAATTCCATTCTGTGTTATTTCCCCAATGGTTCTGGTTTCACCTCAGTTGACTTTTTATCAGTGTCATGGCCTTTTTCTTAAAATTAATTGGCTGGATGGGGTAATGTCTCCACAAGAAGATATATGTTGTACAGATATTTTAGTCATCTCAGACTTTTAGTCATCTCGGTCAGCCTCTATATGAAAAAGAATTGTGAGTCAGAAACATCAGGCAAACTGAAATGTCAATACTTTTGTTTAAGTCACCTTTTTCAGTACATTTCACAAACACACACACACACACAAAAAAAAAACCTAGCAAAATTTCTATTACTTTTCAAAGCATCAAAACATGTTTCTCACATACAAGACAAATAAACAAGGTAAAGAAGGCAACTGTAACTGCTTCATTCAGTACATTTTAAAATATTCTGACAAGTCATCATAGAAGCAATAGGAGGGAGATCTTCTGTGGTAGGAAATTGAAGAGGCAGAAGCCAGCAGTGGCATAAGCCAGATTCCTGAGGCCAGAAGCAATGCAGTCTAAATGTAGGATTTAGATCCAGAAAAAGTTGTGTTTTTGTTAAGATGAGAGCTTGTGTCCTCTTAAACCAGAAGTCTAAATGCTTTGGATTAATGTGCACAGTGAACTGTCTTCTTAACTTTGTTACCTTGGGAAAATTTCTTAACCTCTGTAAGTCTCAATTCCTCATTTTTTGTATAAGAATAAATAACTTGTGAAGTGCCGTACAGGTTCTGTAGGCATTTAAAAACTGTTAGTTCTTTCTCTCCCTGCTTGTTCTCAAACACCAGGCACATTTCTTTCTCCATGTCTTTGTTTTTGTCATTTCTCTTTTCTTTTAACATGTTCATGCCCCTTGATGGGTTTCTTCAATTCAGTGATGATAAATACATTTTTATTTTGCCTCACTTGTCTTGTAAAATATTCCTCATTAGCATTATTCAGCTCACACTAACCAACAGGACTGTGAATTATGCTCTGAAATAATAGGCAATTATTTTCAATATGACATCTTTTGATAGATTATTCTTCCCTGTTTTCTCTTAGCAGCATTATTAGTTCACTCTGTAGGAGCTTATTAACTGATTGAGAGTAGGAATTATGTTGTTTGTTCTACTTGTTAAAGTACCTAGATCAGGGCTGACCATCTAGCTGGTAAGTACCTAAACATTTGGATACAAACACAGGCAAATACACGCATACAGACACACAGAAACTACAGCAATACTTGCTAGTTGTATGCAGTTGAAAGGGCTTTTACCAAAACTGAGGTAAAGGGGTGATTTTTGCTAAATAAATATCTGCTTTGTCCATTAAGGATCTTTTCTAGAAAAAGACTGAATTCCCCAAGCAAAAAGAAACTGTTAGCAGACTGCCTTGAAGTACAACTTTCTCTGGGTTACTAGCCTGCTGGCTTACCCTGTAGATTTTGGACTTGCCAAGCCTCTAAAATAGCATGAGCCTTTTTTTTTTTTTTTTTCTTCAAATCTCCCTCTCTCTCTCTGTCTCTGTCTCTCTCCTTACATGTAAACAAATGCACGTATTTTGTTGGTTCTACTACAGTATTTTATGTGCCAAGAGGAAATTTAGCCAGTTTTTTAAACCAAATTCTTGAACTATAATTGACATATAAAAAACAGTGGATAGTTAATGTATTCAACTTTCTGAGTGTGGAGATAAGTATGCATCAGTGAAAGTATCACCATAAGCTATGTCATAAAGCTTTATTTATTTATTATGTTAATAAAAATTAACATAAGTATTACCCTGTTAGAAAATCTTTGAGTCTACAATACAATATTGTTAATTATAGATACCATATTGAACAGTTGATCTCTAGCATTTACTCATCTTTCCTGCCTTTGTACCCTTTGACTAATAGAAACCATGCCCAAGTTCATTGTGTCATATCTTCTAACAGAGATTCCTTTAAAGCATCTTGTTATTAAGTTAAGGAGATATACATAATTAAAGGAGGTTTATGTTAAAATGCTTACAAGTTAACAGGTAGATCCTCAGATGATAGTAATTCAAAATGAGAAAATTAGAGGAGCTATCATTTTAGGTGGACTGTGAAGAATATTTAGTGTTTACATACATGTAGAGGGACGGAAAATAATATTCCACTTGTACAAAAATAGTGAGAGAAATAAAATATGAAGATCTATGATAATATTTAAGAAGCTATGCATATGTCTTTGTGACAAGTGAAAGATAAATGAAAAAAGTTTATATTAGTAGGAGGTAAGGCTAGAATCTTATTTGGTATTATAGGTGAACAGTGATTGAAGCCTAAACTAAGAGATTCATAATGATTTCATAAGGAGAAGTTAAGACAGTTGATCATTCAGGACAATGATTCACATATTAAGAAAACTTCAGGTTTGTTTCTATATAATAAATATTTATTATGTTTTAAATGCCTACAAATAATAACATCTCAGACACATACCAGGGCTCAAGCCACTTTATAGTGAAATAACTTTGTTGAAAAATTTTACTATGTAATAATATATGTTATTGTAAGTTATCATATTAAATTGTAAATTGTATTAAAGATTGGATTTAGGAGCTAAGTCGGAAAAAGTGTGATGGGGAGGGGAGATTATTTGTGGCATTGGAGACAAAAAGGCACATGAAATAAAAGATTAATGATTTTACTTTTATATACAAATATATTCATCTTTTTTCTTAACTTTTTTGTCTTTTTTAAAAAAATTTTACTAAGGATAGTTGATTTACAATGTTGTGCTTTTTTTTTTGTCTTTGGCCCATGGAAATTCCCAGGCTAGCCATCGAATGGGAGCTGTAGCTTCAAGCTTACACAACGACTATAGCAACATGAGCTCAGAGCTCCATCTGCGACGTACTTAACTTTTTGAATGTATTATGATATAGGGTAGTTCCCATTGTGGCTCAGCCGTTATGAACCCGACTAGGATCCATGAGGATATGGGTTCTATCCCTGGCCCCATTCAGTGGGTTAAGGATCCGGCATTGCCATATTGCCAGGAGTTGTGGTGTAGGTCGCAGACAAGGCTCAGATCTGGATACTATGGCTGTGATGTAGGCTGGCAGCTATGGCTCCAATTAGACCCCTAGCCTGGGAAATTCCATATGCCGCTGGTGCAGCCGTAAAAAGACCAAAAAAAAAAGAAATAGGGAGAAAGTTTTCAGCAAGATAAAAGGTGTAACTTGGCTATTAATCTATTTTTTTCGTATTTTGGGTGAATATTTATATTGAGTAATCTATAATTTTCATATAGTGAGCCGTAAATAAACAAAAAACAAATCCACATATAATTTCACTGTATTGAAAGATAAAGACAGTTATGCTGCAGAAAAATATAAAAGAAAGGCTTATGATTCATTTTAACATGAGTCGTTTTATTGTGAAGTGGCAATTAACCATGGAAAAGAAAAGATGTTTTCATTTTGACCCCTCTCTTTCAATTTCACACTGGTATAATTAAGACCTTGGGCTCAGTTGTGCTTTTGTCAGAGGTTAAGACAGAATGGTCTTTTGTTAAATATATGCATGTGGTCAGAATTATAATTATGCGTGATTTCATTACTTTTCAAGTACCTTGAAATAAAATGAAACGAGACTTGGAAAACAGCTGTCTGCCTATGTCGTGACACAATGATATCCATATTGAAGCTTTTCTGTTTTAAAGGGATTTGAATAAATGGAGGTTCAGGGGATGTTGTGGATTATGATCTGGGAAATGAATGGCAAGTAGAGATTTCCAGGTGATATTAAACATCCAGGGTCTCGAGATCAAAAGCTCTTTGGATTGCAGGTACTTAGGAGGGTGTTACAAAAAGTAACAGCATGAAAATTTAAAATATTAAGTATTGTACTTTGAGATTATCGAGAAATGTGTGCAGATTGAAGAGATAATATTGTTGAGTTTCTGTGCAACGGAGGAAACCTCAAGAGGAGGCAAATGTGTGGTCTGAAATGTCAGGAGAGTGTCAGTGTTTGAAATGTAGTGACAAACCCATCTGTCCACTGGAGTTTGCTGTATCTAAGTGATATTTTTCCCCTGTGACTTGTTCAAAATCGTTTGCTGTGTTTCTTACCAATCCCTGGGCTACATTTAGAAAACTAACCCTTTTTGAGCACTTCCTAGATGTTGGACTCTGTGCAGTGTGAAGAGTTAGGATGCTAACTCTATTTTTTCCCTAACTACTGCACTAGTTAAAATTTGTCCTAGTTTTATAAATGAGGGTTTGCACACTGTGAAAAACTGTTGAGATTTGAACAAAGTTCTGATGTGCCTCAATCTCCTTGTTTAGTTCTTTAAGAAATAAAAGCATGGTTCTGAGACCTGGCTTGCTGTAATTGTTTAAAAGTTTCTATTGCTCTTCAAATATAAATAGGTAAAATTCAAAATAAGGAAGCTACGTCTGTTGATTCCTAATATTGATCAAGAATGTTGTTGTAACTTTCTAGGAAAAATGTATTTTAACTATTGATTGGCTCCTAAACAATATCAAAGTAACTATCTCCATTGTATTAATGTTTAATTGATTTGCAGTAAATAATCACAACTTTAGAGAATTGACCAGGGAAAAAGCTCACATGGCTAATTAGAGTAAATAAGGAATGAACAAGCTGGTAATCAATTTAGAGAATTAGGCATGGGCCTGGTTACCTAGGTCCATGTTTGACGTGGTACTGCTTTTCTATTGCTGCTGTAACAAATCACCACAAATTGAATGACTTAATACACTACAAATTTATTAGGTGACAGCACAGAAGGTCAGAACTCTGGACATTTGTGTTGCCAGGGTAAAATCAAGGTAGTGCCTGGGCTTCATTCCTTTCTGGAGGCTCTGAAGAAGAATCTGCTTCCTAGCTCATTCCAGTTCTTGGGAAATTGGAGTTCCATGCTGGATCCCTTGTTTTATTTTATTTTGTTGTTTTATTCTTGCTGGATGTTGACTGGTTGCCATTCTGGAGGCCACCCTCCTTCCTAGTTTGTGCCTCCCTTTCTCTAACTTCAAAGCAAGCAACAGCAGACCCATTCCTCCTCACACTTCAAACCTCTGATCTTTTCATCTTTCCTCTGCTTGCATCCAAAGGAAGTTTTCTTCTTTTGAGGGCTCCTGTGATGAGATTGAGCCCACCTAGATAATCCAGGGTCATCTCTCTATCGTTAATGTCTGTAACCTTACTTACAATTGCCAAGACCATGTGGATGTGTAATTATTCATAGATTCTGGGGGTTATGGTACGGATTCTTTGCTGGAGTTGGGGGCAGGGTGTGGGGAATTATTCTGCCAAGTGCTTCACAAACATAATGGAAGATACTGTTTTGTTTTCTTTTCCTTAGTGTAATATAAACCAGCAGAGTCATCTATGCAGATGTAAGAGCTGATTTCTTATAGAATTCTTAATAAAGATAATCATATATGGAGAAAAAGTACAAGGATGAAATAAAAAAGCTACTTAGAATGTTCTTGCAGGGGTCAAAGTTAGAGATATTGAGCACATAGTTTAGGGGGACGATGGAAATGATTGAGGTGGTTAAATTTTGGATATATTTTGAAGGGAAAGTTGACTGGGCAAGCTAGCAAAAGTAGAAGCAAAATGAATCCTAAATTCTGAAAAGAGGAGTTGAAAAAATGGTGTGCTTTTAGAACAAGGATGATTAACTTTTTTGTTTTACAAATCATTTTGGCAGAGGTGAAAGCTATGAAACTTTTCTCAGAATAATGTTTTTAAATACATAAAATAAGATGCATAGGATAAAAAGGAAACAATTTATTGAAATATTTATAAAATGTTATTAAAAATTGTGATATTATAACATATGTGCTTCTTCATTATTGTATTCTATAACATGGTAGGAAGAATTCAAGGGTAATCCTAAGATTCTTGTCCCCTAATATATCTGTCCCCATCTCCTTGTGTTTAAATAAAACATCTGAATGTGATGACATCATTTATTTTATTTTATTTTTTATTTTTTATTACTTAATGAATTTCATTACATTTATAGGTGTACAGCAATCATCACAACCAAATTTTACGACATTTCCATCCCCAATCCTCAGTGCATCCCCCCACCCCCAACCTGTCTCATTTGGAAACCATAAGTTTTTCAAAGTCTGTGAGTTAGTATCTATTCTGCAAAGAAGTTCAGTCTGTCCTTTCTTCAGACTTCACATGTCAGTGAAAGCATTTGATGTTGGTGTCTCCTCCTATGGCTGACTTCACTCAGCATAATAATTTCTAGGTCCATCCATGTTACTAAAAATACTGGTATTTCATTCCTTTTAATGGCTGAGTAATATTCCATTGTGTATGTGTACCACAGCTTCTTGATCCACTCCTCTGTCGATGGACATTGAGGTTGTTTCCGTGTCTTGGCTATTGTAAATAGTGCTGCAATGAACATTGGAGTACATGTGTCTTTTTGAGTCATGGTTTTCTCTGGGTAGATGCCCAGGAGAGGCATTGCTAAATCAAATGGTATTTCTGTGTTTAGTTTTCTGAGGAATCTCCATATTGTTTTCCACAGTGGTCACACCAATTTACATTCCCACCAACAGTGTAATAGGGTTCCTTTTTTCTCCACACCCTCTCGAGCCCTTATTGTTTGTAGACTCTTTTATGATGGCCATTCTGGCTGGTGTAAGGTGGTACCTCAGAGTGGTTTTGATTTGCAGTTCTCTAGCCTGGGAACCTCCATATGCTGCAGGTGGGGCCCTAAAAAAGACACAGCCCCCCATATATATTTATATAAAATAAACTGAACTCATGCCCACCGACACCCAGACAGGTAATTTCAGTGACTAGAGTAAGCATCAAATCAATGAACACCAAAAAAAAATTCTGGAAAAAAGAATGAAAACAATCGATCAATATATGAGAAGCACTAAAATTACAATAAACAAACAAACACAAAACTAAAGCAGAAAACACAAGGAATTAATAAGATTAATGTGAGATTTTAAAATAAGCACAGTTCTCGGCTTCACAGTCATAGGAAGACATCACATTCATAAAACAAAAGAGTTTGCCATGAAAAATCACCATCTGTAGATAATGAAAATTTCTTATATAATCCTTTTTTTTAAGTACCTTAATAAATGGCTGGGTCACTATGCTGTAAAGCAGAAATTGACACAACACTATAAGTCAACTATAATTTAAAAAATATTTAAAAGACTATGTCTCAATACCTAATTTTAAAATAAATAGCGTTTAAAAATTTTTAAATGGCAGAAGGAATTAAGCCAAAATATCAATTTATAAAATAGAATGTCCATACTAAAATTTCTGCCAGCATTCAGGAAGAAAGAAAAATGAAATCAAAACATAACCTGTATATATTTTTCTAGAGAAAATCTGAAATACTTCATGAAATATAATACCCCCCAAATATTATTAAAAACATTTCCAATTATGATAAATATCCAAATCTTTGTAAGTAAAGAATCTGCACACTAAGATAACAAAACTCATTTGTAGATGTGTAATATTTGGAAGAGATTATACAAAATCTTAAAAATTCCTAGGGAGAAAACAACAACAAAGTTAATCTTGAGAAAAGAATTATATTAAAATCACTCATCCAAGTGGCAGCATCTTTGCAGAAGACAAGGGTGTCATATTTTCATAGTGGCCAAGAAAAATTGCTTTTGATCTAAAATCCTATAGCCAAATCAGGATACACTTGTGAGGGAAAATTTAAGACTTTAAATGAATGAGAAAATAATTTAAAATAACTAAATTATTTGAAAAAATTGGGAAAGATGAAATTGTTCTAAAATAAACAAAAGTAATGAACATTCATATCTTGCATTCCAAAGGAAATCACTTTTAACCTTTTGATATATTTCATATAGTTTTCTGTCTATATACATGGTTAGGATATTGATGATTACATTTTATAGATAATATCATAGTATTTTTCCTTGATATTATAGTTTTTTACCATAATAAAAATGCTTTAAATATACATCTTTTTATTTAATTTTAAAAAATTTATTTATTAATGTTTTTATTTAGGCTGTGCCTGCAGCATATGAAAGATCCTAGGCCACGGATCAGATCCACACCACAGCTGTACACAGAGCACTGCAGTGACAATGCTGGATCCCTAAACCACTGTACCACAAGAGAACTCCCAGATGTCTTTTTAATTTCTTATTTTATTGGCATTATGTAGTAATTCACTTAAAATTTTGCTATATATTCCTTTTGCTGCTTTTATTATCTATTTTACTGTTATATACAATGTGATTATCATCTTTATATATGTATATATGTGTGCATATGTATATGCTTAGATTTTTTTATGTTTCATTTTTTAAGATGGATTTCTAAGTGTAATATAAGCAGTTTGGTCATTTCCCAAACATTTGGGACACTCAAAAAGTACTCCCTAGAAGGATTTGACTAATTGCTTTCATAGGAAGTGTGAAGGCTCGACATTTGTAAATAGGAAGATCTGTGAATGGCAGGCTGGAGGGATAGAGAGGGAGGAGGTTGTTTAAAAAATAAAGTTGAAGGTGGATTCAGAGGAGAGGGATTTAAGAAAGCAATAACAAATCAATAGGTCCTATTAAAAGCTCATACCTGCAGAAATCTGCAGGGGAAAAAAATCCTTTTAAGTAGTGGCAGCACACAGAAGCAAAGACAGGTGCCTGTAAGTGTTCTCTTACCCCTTGCTAGTCATTTATTTTAGAAGGAAGAATGTCATAAAAAATAACTTAAAATGTAGGGGAAAATTGCAGAAAAAAATGATACCAAAGTCTTATATCAGAGAGATGAAGGTTTCCAAGACACCTCTTCAGCATTGGAAAAGAAGAGATGAATAGTCTTTATGTTAACATTCAAACATGAAATGAAATTGAATGCACGGGCTGTTCTGAGATGTTTTAATTTTCTTTCCCTATATATAAAAGCTGTGAAATTAAGAGAAAATTCTATAATTGAATCTTTTCCCCCTACTTGGAAGAGAGGTTTCCCTTAAATAGATTCAGATTTGAATCATGGAAAGGGCAGTACCCACAGAATGAGTCATTTAAAAAAAAAAGTTCTTAAAAGTTTGGAAGTCAAGGCTTTTTTAGTGTTATTACTATTATAAAAGTGATGAAGGATTGTTTCAGTTAAAACACAAAACCAAACAAAACCAGCATCCTATTGAACAATTTGGAGAAGGAGGAAAGCATGATGAGAACTACACAAACTGTCTTATTCTTGTGCTTTTTATAGTCTTTATTTAATTACTCATTTACTCTGCTTTTCTACAAGTCATTTAACCTTTTCAGCCCCAGTTCTCCTGCCTGATTTTTTTGTGAATACACAGTAAAAAAAACAGAGAAACAAGTGTGTGTGTGTGTGTGTGTGTGTGTGTAACTAAATTACTTGTACAGCAGAAATTGGCACAATGTTGTAAATCAACATACTTTGATAAATGTTTTAAATTTAAAAAACAGAGAAACATCATTCAATGACAGCTGTATCTATGTTAAATGGCATTAAAATATTTCCCATGAGATCCCCTAACTATTCTTGCATATTCAAAATACACAACATCTTAACTCCCCCAAATTATGTGCTCTTTAAATAGGCACACCTGTCTTTATTGTGCTTTACTTTATTGCACTTCACAGACAATTGTGCTTTTTTACAAAATCAAGGTTTGTGACAACCTTGTGTTGAGCAAGTCTGCCAGCACCATTTTTCCTACAGCATTTGGTGATTTGGTGTCTCTTTGTTATATGTCAGTAATATCTTGTGATATTTCAAATTTTTTCATTATCATTATATTTGTTATGATTGATATGTGATCAGTGATCTTCAATGTTACTACTGAATTGCTTTGGGGCACCAGGAAATGTGCCCATATCAGATGACAAACTTAGCTAATGCAGCTGTGACTAAGTTGGCACTCATTTACCATTTAAAAAATCTTAGGGTCCTTAAGAATTATGCTAAATCTGCTCTTCCTGTGCTCTATAAATGGAACAACAAAGCCTGGATGACAGCAGACAGATGAATTCTTAGAATTCAGTAATGGTTTTGAGAAAGCTGCTATTGTAAAACATTTGTTTAAAATGTGGTTTACTGAACATTTTACGTCTGCTGTTGAGAAATACTGCTCAGAAAAAAAAAAAAAGCAACTGCTCATCAACAATGAGCATGTGGTCACCCAAGAGACCCAAGATCTCTGATGGAGGTGTACAAGGAGATTAATGTTGGTTTCATGCCTGCTAACAGAACTGGACATGTTCTGCTGCTTATGGATCAAGGAATCATTTCAAATTTCAATCTTATTTTTTACAAATGTTTCATAAGGCTATAGCTGCCAGAGATGGTGGATCTTGGAAAAGTCATTTGAAAGCCTCTGGAAAGGATTCACCTTTCTAGAGGCTCTTAAGAACTTTCCTGATACAGTGGAGCAGGTCAAAACGTCAACATTAACAGGTGTTTGGAAGATGTTGGTTCCAACTCTCATGGATCAGTTGAGGATTTCAAGACTCTTTGGAGTAAGTAACTACAGATGTGGTAGTACTAACAAGAGAACAGGAATTAGAAGTACAATCTGAAGACGTGAATGAATTGCTACAATCTCATGATTAAACTTTAACAAACGAGGAGTTGGTTTTTATGGATAAGCAAAGAAAGTGGTTTCTTGGGATGTAATCTACTTCTGGTGAAGATACTGTTGAGGTTGCTGAAATGACAACAAAGGATTTAGAATATTACAAACTTAGTTGATGAAACCGTGCAGGGTTTGAGAGAATCGACTCCAGTTTTGAAGGAGGCTCTACCATGGGTAAAATGCCATCCAGCAGCACTGCACACAACAGAGAAATCATTCCTGAAAGGAAGAGTCAGTTGGTATGTCAGACATAATTGTTCTCTTATTTTAAGAATTTACCACTGCCATACCAACTTCAGCAACCACCATCCTGACCATTCAGAAGCCATCATCATTGAAGCAGGACCATTCACCAGCCAAAAGATTATGACTCGCTGTAGGCTTACATTATGATTAGCATTTTTAAGTATAAAGTAGTTTTAAATTAAGGTATGCACATTTTTAGACATAATACTATTGCATAATATTGCATATTACAGACTCCAGTATGGTACAAACATAATTGTGTTTAATATGCACTAGGAAACAAAAATATTTGTCTGACTTGATTTATTTTGTTACTTGCTTTAGTGCTGTGGTCTGGGACCAAACCCAAAATATTCCTGTGGTATGCCTATATATAAATTTAAACAATTTGAATGCATGCTATATTAAAGGAAGTTAGATTATACCACTCTGAGGAATGGAGTTCAGAGTGTTGAGAACACAGTGTTTTTATATTCAAAAAGCTTGTTTTCATCCCTAAGATTTCTGACTTGCCTTCCAGATTTCTAAGAACATTAAACTCCCACTAACCCAAGGGCATGAGCAAACATAGCAAATGATAAATAGTCTTAGTCAAAAATATAAAATATTCATGCCATCTAAGCAGACAGATGGACTCTTGGAACTCAGTAATGGCCTTGAGAAGGCTGCCATTTGCATTGGCTGAACAGAATTTGCTTCCTAGCAGTCCATGCACCCTAAAATTCAAGTCTTCTGACAACTTTCAGGGCTGTTAATTCTGCAATGCAAAAACTCAAAGAATAAAGAAAACTCATAGGATGGATACTTTTTTTCCTGAGTTTATAAATTAAACTTTATAGAAATGAAAACTATAAAACAGCAAAATGGATAACAACTAATATCAACTAATGATGAGCACATTATTGAATACTGAAGGGAACAGATACATTCTACCTTCAAAGGATCATAATACAAGTTTGATCTAATGATTACAGGAAAACCACTGTGGTTTTCTTGCCTTTTTAATCACTAATTTCACCACTAGTACTTATCTGGAACTTTTTTGTTTGAAAGTAATAACAGCTCAATTCCAACACTTAAATATAAAAAGAGAATTATATGGTCTCATTGGAGAGTCCAGAGTAGGTCTACCAGGCTTCAGTCATAGCTGAATGCAAGAACTTCATGAATGTCATCAGAATTTGGTGGGTGTTTAGATCTTGTCTTTCTCCTTGTAGTTTTATTCTCAAGTTGTCTCTCTCCATGTGGAGAAAAATGACATGCTAAAAGGTCCAGAAAATATATCTACACAGTTGGGCAACACCTGTAGAGAGAGAATGCCTTTTTCCTCCACTATTTCTTGAAAACCATTAGGATGTATTATGAACATGTTGGGCCCATGTATATCCATCATGAAATTAATTACTGTAGTTGAAGGTATATAATCCTCTGACTGATAACCTTTCTGTGTGGCAGAAAGTTGTACAAGAGTGACTCCTCTAAATAAATAATGTGCCTTTTCTGGAAGGGGAAATAAATATGGGGCCACAAAACTGCAGATGTCAATTATATTGCAGATCCCCTTCTCTCTATTAACTCAGCATTTCTCATGAGATATAAAATGCACAAAAAATAGATGAGCAGAAAGGGAAGGTTTAAATATGACTTTGCACAATTAGAACTTGAGTATACATTGTATTTTCCTGCATAGTTAAAAGTTAATAATATCTCATTATTAAATGTTAATAATATCCAACCATAGGTATCAAAAGGATGTTTAGAAAAATGTAGTCAGACTTGAGCTTTCATTAAATTATTTCCCCTTTATACAGAAAGGCTAGGTTAAATACCTAGTGAAATAGGATCTTATTAACTTGCTGCTAGCAGGCAGCAGGGTACAACACTAGAATGGGAAATCAGAGCTGAGTTCAAAATCTGTCTCTGATAGTAGCTGCTTTGTGACATTGGGAAAAATATTCTTTTTGACTTGAGCTTTCTTTTCAGTGGAATAAGGACATTAGGGCAAGTGATGCTTGCTCCACAGGTTTATCCAGAAGCAAAATAAGCAGTCTGTCCCCCACATCCCCCATGCATCAATTATTCCTCTGTTCCAAATTGTTTATTATTCTTGTGCCCAGTTGTTTTCAGTTTTACTCAGGCATAATTTAACACCCACTAGTTTTCAGTCCTCCTGCTGGAATAAAAATATATATATTCTTTCTAGACTCTCTAAATGCTGTCTTGGTTAGTATTAATGATTTCCTTTTAAACAATCTCTTAATTTTCATAGAGCTAACTTTTGGGGATTATAGTTAATGCTATGATCATTGTAAATCATTAGAGGAAAATGCCAAGAATCTAAAGTTCTGTCTTATGAAAATGGCTATCCTCAGATACATTGTGAGTTTAGGTTTGTGGGTGGAAAGATGGGGTGCTTTGGTTTATTTTAAGTGGGCGCATTTTGTACTAACTACCAATAACTACACCTCATTGGTTTTATTTGTACACTATTCATGTTTGGTGTTTGAGGAATTGTGTTTTGCTAATACTATACCTAATTGACATCTGGCATCTTCTGAGACTTTTTTTTTTAATATAATGATTTTTATTTTTGTCCATTATAGCTGGTTCACAGTGTTCTGTCAATTTTGTACTGTCAGGATGGTGACCCAGTTACACATATATGTATACATTCTTTTTTCTCACATTATTGTGCTCCATCATAAGTGACCAGACATAGTTCCTGGTGCTACACAGCAGGATCTCATTGCTAATCCATTCCAAAGGCAATAGTCTGCATCCGTTAACACCAAGATCCCAGTCTCTCCCATTCCTTCCCCCTCCCCCTTGCAACCACAGGTCTATTCTCCAAGTCCATGGTTTTCTTTTCTGTGGAAAGATTCATTCGTGCCATATATTAGATTCCGGATATAAGTGATATCATATGTTATTTGTATCTCTTTCTGATTTACTTCACTCAGGATGAGAGTCTCTAATTCCATCCATGTTGCTGCAAATGGCATTATTTTGTTCTTTTTATGGCTAAGTAGTATTCCATTGTATATATGTACCACATCTTCCTAATTCAGTTGTCTCTCGATGGACATTTGGCTTGTTTCCATGTCTTGGCTATTGTGAATAGTGCTGCAATGAACATGTGGGTGCATGTGTCATTTTTAAGGAAAAGTTTTGTCCAGATATATACCCAAGAGTGGGATTGCTGGGTCATATGGTAGTTCTATGTGTAGTTTTCTAAGATCTCTCCATACTGTTCTCCATAGTGGTTGTACCAGCATATGTTCCCACCAACAGTGCAGGAGGGTTCCCTTTTCTCCACACCCCCGCCAGCATTTGTTATTTGTGAACTTATTAATGATGGCCATGCTGACTGGTGTGAGGTGGTATCTCATGGTAGTTTTGATTTGCATTTTTCTAATAGTCAGTGATGTCAAACATTTTTTCATGTTCTTGTTGGCCATCTGTATATCTTCCTTGGAGAAGTGTCTATTAAGGTCTTTTTTCCATTTTTCCATTGGGTTGTTGGCTTTTTTGCTGTTGAGTTGTATAAGTTGTTTGTATATTCTAGAGATTAAGCCCTTGTCAGTTGCATCATTTTCATGATATGATACTATATACATAAAACCCTAAGGACTCAACACAAACACTACTTGAACTGATCAACAAATGCAGCAAACTAATAGGATTTAATATTAACATTCAGAAATCAATTGCACTCTTGTATATTAACAATGAAATAGTAGAAAAAGAATACCAAAATAACAATACCTTTTAAAATTGCACCCCAAAAAATCAAATACCTGGGAAAAAAACTGACAAGGAGGTAAAAGATTTATATGCTGAGAACTATAAAACCTTAATCAAGGAAATTAAAGGAGATGTAAAGAAATAGAAAGATATTCCATGTTTCTTGGTGGGAAAAAAATAATATTGTAAAAATGGCCATACTACCCAAAGCAATCTACAGATTCAATGCAATCCCTATCAATTTACCCATGACATTTTTCATAGAACTAGGACAAACAATCCAACAATTTATATGGAACCATAAACCATAAAATTTACATGGAGCCAAAGCAATCCTGAGGAACAAAAACCAGGCAGGAGGCATAACTCTCTCAGACTTCAGGCAATATTACAAAGCCACAATAATCAAGACAGTGTGGTACTGGTACCAAAACAGACAGACAGACCAATGGAACAGAATTGAGAACCCAGAAGGAAACCTAGACACCTGTGGTCAATTAATCTTTGACAAAGGAGGCAAGAACATAAAATGGGAAAAAGACAGTCTTTTCAGGATGTACTGCTGGGAAACCTGGACGGCTGCATGCAAATTAATGAAACTAGAACACACCCTCACACCCTGCACCAAAATAAAAAAATGGCTGAAAAACTTAAATATAAGATAAGACACCATCAAACTCCTGGAAGAGAACAGAGGCAAAAGATTCTCTGACATCAACCTTATGAGTATTTTCTCAGGTCAGTCTCCCAAAGCAACTGAAATAAGAGAAAAAATAAACCAATGGAACCTAATCAAACTGACAAACTTTTGCACAGCAAAAGAAAACAAAAAGACAACTTACAGAATGGGAGAAAATAGTTTCAAATGATGCAACTTCCCAGACTTTAAGAAGCAGATTCTATTGATTTAGGTCATGAATCTTGAAAACTTTTGTCCTAAAGAAAAGGGAGGAAAAGAAGAATTCTATTTGAGGACCTTACTTACCAATCAAATCTCCTTTAAGTATCCTTGGCTATGAATTTTTTACTTTTAATATATAATGGTAGGATATTAAGTTTATAGAGATGGCACTCAATTATATGTTTATCTGGCTATATTCTGAAATAATGATAATTTAAAAAACTTAAACATCATTATAGCAATTTATTTCCAATATATTTTTAATTAAAAACAATACTGTAAATTTAAATTGAAAGGGTAAAATGCAGTCTAGTTAACATTCCTTAGAGAAGCTTCTTGATATAATCTTGCATTTTCATTTTTGTCATTTAAAAATATAGTGTTCGTATAATAAACACTAGTTTTGGAGTCAAAAACACTGGACTGAGGTTGCTCTGGTACTAGTTACTCTATGACCACATATACAATTGTTTCAGGCAAGATATTTTATATTAACAAGTGTGTATACCTGTTTTGATTTCTAGAGTTTTAAATTAATTGATAGAAAACACCTTCATTTAAAAATTAATTAAAAACATTCTAACAAGTTTAGATTTTCCTTTCATTTTAAAAAACAAATTACCATTTTGCTTATATAAAATCACTGTTTATAATTATATTTTTCTCAAGAGGGCTAAGCACTTGTCACCTACAACTCCTAATTGAATAATTCAGCTTCCCCTACTAATTTGGAATATGGTTGTTTCACTGTACCTGTCTATATTTTAAAGTCATTACCAATCTGAATTGATGGGTTTTCATAATGAATTTTTATTTTTCCATTAAGGTTAGTTCGCCCTCATTATTCTTTCTTTTCAAAGATAGCCAGTTCATTTTGCATATATTCTTTAAAATTAGAATAATTAAAAATTACTTTCCAAAATCCTACTGATATTAAATATCAATTCAATTCACATTATCAATTTATGGTAACTGATGTAATTTACGTATTTACTACTATGAATCTTGCATAGCAAGAAAACAGGAATTTGTCTTTGAATCTCTTCGGAACATTAGGCCTTCCTAATGGCTGTGAGATATACAAGTAACTAATGTAATTAATAGGCTAAATAAGTGAGGGAGGAGTATTGTAGCACTCGAAGCAATAGGAAGGTGCATTTAATTTATTTATTTCTCATTTCCTTTTTGCTTCTTCACAGATAAAAAAGCATTCTCTATTTGGCATGCCTGGAGCTTATTAATATACTGATAGCAAACATGAGGGAATGGGCTTTTCAGCGAAATGTATTCTGGAACAGTTACATTTTTAATTGAGAGATGTTTCTCACAATGTGATTTATTAAGTATTATGCAGTGTACTTCTGTACAAATATTGAACTCACACATATATTCTAAATTGTGCAGTGAACCTATCTTTTTCCTTCTAGTCACTTTAGAAGTAGTTGCCAATTTTTCAGTAAGGTGACATTAATCTCCCTTAGCACAGTAATGTACTAACTATGAAAAGAGTTAATATTGTATTTTTGTTTGTCCAATTTATTTTTTATTATTTTGGGAAAGCCACCATAGATTCCTTAACTTTTTTGGCAAATGATATATATATTTGTTATATGATTACAATATACATTATCACACCATACTGTATTTATTATATATAACTGAATTAATTTAATAATTCAAAGGAACTCTTTGGGAAAAGGCCCTTTAAGATTAAATGAGTTGTCCAATATTATATAGCTATTAATTAAAGTAGTAATAATTGAATCTCTTCAAAATTCTTGATTTACTATCTCCTCATTTACGAACTAATAGAACACATGTAAAGAGGGAGAAATCCTTACAAAACAATATGTTGAAGGCCTGAATTACAGATAACATATCCAATGTAAATAATCCCTCTCAATTTTAAAATTTATCACATATATCTTTTGTTATGTCCCTTGAGCAGTAGTCTTACTTGAGGATCACATGTCTGAATGTTTTTTCCTGAGGAAAAGGTCATGGTTATCATGTTGAAACTCTTGCCAGCTGCCATTTAGAGTCTGTTCTCTTCACTCTGTGACCATGAGAATATTTCCTCTTTTTTGCCTCTGAAAAGACCAATGTGGTTTGAGAAGCTATCCCATGTTTAGCCTCTACACCGGCTTGAAGTTTTCTACCTGATTATAGTGTGTCCATACCAGATGGTAGGGACAAGGTTGGATGGGAGGAACTTTGATTTTGATTTACCAATTTTTGCCCTCTCAGAGATCTTGTTTCTTCTTTGTCTTTTTATCTCCTGTTTTACTTAGGTGAATGCCTCATGTTATTTTCACCCTAAAATTAACAAACCTATTCCCGAAGGTTTCCAAACTCAGCAATATTGAAATTTGGAGTCAGGTAATTTTTTGTTGTAGGATCCTGTCCATTGTTTAGCCGATGTGACACATACACCTCCAGTTGTATCAACTAAAAGGTCTCTAGACAATGCAAATGTCCCATGAAGGGCAAAATTTACTTCATTTGAACAGTACTGCATTAGCTCCTTCTTTTTAAAGAAAAAGTTCTGGGAATCTAGGATTCATTTTCTTAAAAAAAAAATTGAAATGTGATTGACATGCAGAAAAATCTGTACATCTTTAATGTATGTGTCTTGATGAGTTTGAATGCCTGTGAAACTGCCGCCATACAATATCATAAACATAACCATCATCTATAAATGTTTCTCTTTTTTCTTATAAGAACATTTAACATTAGATCTACCATCTTAAAAATTTTAAGTATTAAATATAGTATTGTTAAATATATGCACAATGCTAGACAATAGATCTCTAGGACTTATTCAACTTGACTTTGGACCCTGTGACCAACATGTCCCAGTTTACCATTCCCCTACCCTGCGGTAACCACCCTTTTATTCTCTGCTTCTATAAGTTTGACTGTTTGAGACTCCTTATATAATAAGGGGGATCCTGAAGTATTTTTCTTCTAAATCTGACTTATTCCACTTCATATAATGTCCTCCATGTGGTAATAAATAGTATAATTCCCATTTAAAAAAAAATTCATTTTATGTGTATACTGAATTTTCTTTATCCATTCATCTGTCTGTGGATATTTAGATTATTTCATGACTTTACTATTGTAAATATTCTAAAGTACTGTAAATTTTATAAAAAATATCTTTTCAGTGAACATGAGGATACAGATATATCTTCAAGAACTTGATTTCAATTTTTTTGGGTGTATACTCAGAAATGGAATTGCTGGATCTTATAGGCATTCCCTTTTTTTTGAGGAAATGCCATGCTCTTTTCAAAAATTGGCTATTTACATTCCTACCAACAATGTAGAAGAGTTCCATTTTCTCTACTCTCCTGCCAGCGTTTGTTATCTCTTATCTTTTTGATGCTACCATCCTAACAGATAAGGTGATATCTCTTTGTCGTTTCAACTTGCATTCTGTGATGTTGAACACCTTTCAATATACCTGTCAGACATTGTGTATCTTCTTTGTAGAAATATTTCTTCAGAACTTTTGCCCATTTTTAAATGAGGTTGTTGTTTTTTGGTATAGAGTTGTAGGAGTTTCTTATGTAATGTGGATATTGACCTTTTATGAGATATATGATTTGAAAATGTTTTCTCCTAGTACATCAGTTGCCTCTGCACTTTGTTGCTTGTTTTATTTGTTGTGCAGAAGCTTTGAGTTTGATGTAGTCCCATTTGTCTATTTTTGCTTTTGTTGCCTGTGGTTCTGGTGTTATATCCAAGAAAATTTTTGCAGGGCCAGTGGCAAGAGGCTTTTTCCCTATGTTTTCTTCTGGGAGTTTTACAGTTTCAGGATTCTTTACTGCTCTAAGTTCCTCTCCATGTATTTATTCCCCAATCTACCACAGTTTGGTTTCTACCACTGTCTGGGTACTGAAATTCCTCATTAACACAGCCATTAAACTTCCAGTTACTAAATCCTTTGAATATTCTGCCACTTAATGAGACTTCTTTGTATACAGCCACAATTTTAACCTGGTATGTATTTGTCACCGTCCTGGACATATGTTCTACATGTTTTTAATTATCATAATAACTCTAGAGTGGGAATTGTTAGACAGATTTGACAGTATTGAACATGGTTCTCTTGAAACCTACTTGATTTTTTCTTATTACAAGGTTTTGTCATGGGACCAGACTCCAATTCTTTTATTTCCTTTGGCCATGTCAGCTGGTGACCTTTTTCTCTTGCTAGCCTCAGACTTCCCCTATCTATTTTGTATACTTCCCTCCCTATGTTTTAGTTTCAGGATGAAACAAAGTTACATCACCTGTTCCTTCTCTGGTGTTCCCAGAGACAGGTGCCCCAGACCTTTTCATTGTGTTAGTGTCACTAGGAATCATCAGGAGGGTAATAAAAACAACATGAAAACAGAACAAACAGAAATGTAGTGAAGGAACTCAGTTTTGAGAGTTCTAAACGTTGTGGGATATGCTCTGCAATTTAGAATTCTCTCAGATACAATAAATAAAAGTCTATTTTACTTCTCTTTTGCTGTGGGTAAAGAATGGATTGCAGGTGGTAGCTGCCATGTGGTCTCACAAACCATTTCTCAAAAGATTTGGTTTCCTTGAGTCTCTCTATTCTGTAAGCAAAAACAATCTGAACAGCACTCTTTATAGCAAATAGTATTCATATTATTGTTCATTTTTTTTTCTATTCATCATTTCAATTGTAAAATGCAAATTGAATAAGATGCAATTGTCATGTTTTCCCCCTCTAATTTACCATGTACAAAGTGGCATTTACATCCCTTTTTATTGTTTATTTAGTACATATTTAAATGAGTTCACATGTTCCTGGGCAACCCCTGTCATACACTTTATTTCTCTATATTCCTAAACAACAAATGCCACTATCCTTGGACATACTAAAAATAAAAAGGATAATAATGATTGGGGTTGTATTTCCTGTGTCAATCTCTGTTTCTCCTTCCTCTCCTTTCCTTCATCTTCTTCTTCCTCCATGTACAGTTTAACTTTCATATGTAAGATCCAATGAGATTTCCCCTTGTATCATTGTGCCAGAGATTAATTGGATAAGAAGCGTTTCATATATTTTAGTTAGCATCTTCCCTCTTCACCACATAGACAGGAAAATGTAATGTTTCAATTTTAACTTAAAAATGTAAACTGAGTTTCACATAGAAAATTGTTCATGTATCATGTATATGTTTAGCAAACTGGAGTTTTTAGCTAGTTTATAGGAAGTGAGCCAAGCTTTTGAAACCTGCCTCCTTAAGGGTAGAAAACATGATACAGTATCATCTTCACAGTAGACATGACCTTGATATTTGTTTTTTATCACTTTAAGAAAATCAGGCTGTAGTTCATGGACAAGGTAAATCAATAAACTCTTTAAAGGGAGATTGGGTTATCTGAACAGTAATTTTATACCATAGACCCATGCCTAGGTGAAAAACAGACCCTGTTTTCTTGTACATGCTTGTGAAAAGAAAGCATGTGTGGCATTTCTCAGCTCTGTTGTAAAGCTTTCAAAATATGCTTTCTATTTAAGGAATAAAAAGTGTCTCAATTTTCTGACAATTTTTATGACAATTTTAGGGTCTACAGATGATTTTGGATTATGATTGATTATAAACTATAATCTCCATAAAGTGCATTTTTGCTCATTTTTATGTAATTTTAACATTATGCATAGTGTTATAAGTGCTAAATTGTATAACAGAAAATTAATTCATTATATAGGATTTTCAAAATAGAAATATCAGAGTTGAAAATGAAATATTCCCTTGTCCAACATCTACTCTTATGAGCTTTGGAATAAAAATTACTGTATCATAGTTTAATATGTTGTGACTATTAATGGCTGAAATAAGAAAAAACTTAAAATTCATTGAAAGATACCTGATGACCATTTAAAATAATAATAATTATTATTACTGTTAATAATTAATTTGTTGTACAAAATTCCCGATTTTTAATCATATTTCTGAATGCATACAAAACCCCACAAAATGTTAATGCAAGATTTTATTCTTCATCTGTCAGAATTAGAAGCGTAGATTATAAATCAGTGAAATACTGTTGGATTATGAAAGAGCTTTCAGAGTATACTTTTTATAGGCTGAACTTTTTCATATGAAGTCCAAATGACTCCATGATGTAGTTTCTGAGAAATCACATAAATGGATGGTCTGTTGAAGACATCTTCCTTAAGTGGGTACCCTATTTTTCCCCCCAAACCCCAAGGTATTAATTAGAACACACTCCCAACACATTCAATAAAAGCTATTTACACTATCATTAAAATAGCAATTAGGGATTGAAATAAAACAAATTCAACATGACACTTATTAGCTGTAGTTAACAGGTAAAGAAAATGGATGAAACTCATTGACCTATTTAGGATTTGACAAATTCTATCTAATGCAGAAGTAGCGCTAAAACTTTCTTAGGCATGTCTGATTTTGTAATTATTCCTTAGTAAAGTCTCTCATAGCTTTTATAAGAACATAACTCAAAGATAGTATTATAAATTACATAACTGAAAAATTTTAAATCAAGCAATAGACTGAGGAAGTATTTTCTTCTAATTTCCTGTCTTCAGATATACTTTAAGTGTATTCATGTTTGTCTATCTCCACTGTCACTATTTTAACTGAAGCCTCCATCCTCAGCTGCCTGGCACTGAGTAAGAGATTTCCTATTTCTTCCACTCCAAAATCCCTCCAATCTATTTTCCACTTAGAAGCCATCGAAATCTTCCAAATCATAAATTACCCTCTAAAATCACTTATTTTTGCTCTTAAAATGGTGTACCAGTACTATTCCATGTCTCATAAATCCATGTCTGATTCTGTCCTTGTTTTACCTTGCATTTAACTTATCTTGTGCTTACTTTCTCCCTTTTCCCAGCCATGCTAGACTCTTTAAATGTCCAGAAATTGCTCTAATCTCAGAGCCTCCTCACTTGTTCTTCCTTCTATCTGGAATTCTAAAGCCCTGTATTTTACACAGCAGACATTCTGACATTTTTGGGACTCTGCATGTCACTTTTCATCAACATCTTCCCGTACCTCTCTAGGTAGCTTGAATTATTTTTCTTATTGTTCCTTGTTTATTTTCTGTAGGTTAATTACCACAATTTGTAAATGTGAATATAAAACATGTTTTTTGGGATGGAAGAAATATTCTTCTACACATTCTAGGTTCTTCTCCCTGCCCTAAGAATTACTAGAGACAGATTAACAGGAGAACACCAAAGTTTAATAATGCATATACATGAGAGAGACCCAAGAAAACGGAGTTGCCCATTAAAATAGCTGAAACTTTCACCTTAAATACCATCTTCAGGTAAATACAAAAGAGAATGTTAAGTTTAGTGGCTTGGGACTTCAGAAAGAAGAAAGTCAGTCAATCCACATGAAGATGGAAAAGGAAGTGTTTGGTAAACAGTGTTTGCTGGGACATGTAGAGACAGACATCGAGTAGACTTGGATCTCTAGGACTTTCCCCCACCATACCTAGCACTCATTCATTGCTCTAAAATTTTCAGGCAGTTAGGGATAAGTTTCTTCCTGGGTCTTTTGAGAGCTTGATTCTTTTTAGCTGGAACCAAATCACATGCCATTGTTTCCCTGTACATGTACATTTTACACACACATACATATTGATACATTTGTGTGTGTTCATCCTTGTCTCTCTGTTGATCTATTTAGAGAGGGAGAGATGGAGGGAAGAAAAGATTGAGGTGATTAGTAGATCAATAGGTTGATTGTTGCTTTTGACTTGTTTGACCATTGCTACCTCCATAAAGGCAAGGACCATGCATATTTTATTCACTAAAATATATCCAGAGCCTAGGATAATGCATGGCCCATAATAAATTGTTATATTGTTCGGGGGTTAATGAGTAAAAAGAATGAATGAAATAATTAATATCTAAGTTCAAAAAGGTAAATAATCATTAACCACATTTTAGGAATTTTAGTCCAAAGCTTTCCACTGTGAAACATCAGACCCCAAGTCACAGCAGAATATTCACCTCTGATGCACAGCTTTTCCTTAGTTTCTCGTTTTCACTGTTTTCCAAATGTGCTTGTTGTAATTGTCCTATAATCAATCATTTATTAAACACTCTAATTATATGTTATGTTTTATGTCCCCAGTTACTTCTAAGTAAGCTCCAAGTCTTTAAGACATTATTTCCATTTAAGAAAACAAATATCCGAAGTATCAGCTATCCATAGTACAGGTTCTTAGGTAGATTCTTATTTTAATATATACTTGTTAACTTTGAAATGTATCAGAAGAGATCAAGGTTGTCTCAGAGGCAGGACTTTCAGTCCCTCTGGAGAGTACAGTACACCTCCCAATGTTAATTTAAGCTTGACGAATGAGGGGTGAATTTATTTGTGAGAGTTCATATCATCATTGAGAAGCATTTCTTCTACCCTGAAAGATTATTTTCTGCAAAATAAGATATAGTGCTGCATCCAGGCATCCAGCCTGCTCTGCAAGAGAACAATCCTTGGCATTTAGACTAAGTGTTACATCCTCTAGGAAATGAGTTGTGAGGGTATTTTTCATTTTTAACTTTTGATTGTAGCAACATTTTCAGTAAGCGTATATGGAGACAGATGCTGCTAAGTAGGTTTATTTTCACTGGGTCATAAAATAACATATGGGTGGAAAGAATCCAGTTATTGCTTTGGTTGAAAGAACTTTATATCATGGAAAGATAATGGTTCACATCAGATGGGATGGGTCAGACAGATTAAAGTCTGCATCTCAGCTCTGACCTTTGTAGTACTGGTGATCTTTGGCAAGTTGTCTAACTTCTATAAGCCTACTCATATGTTACATAAAGGCACTACATTTTTTAAAGACATAGTAGGTATTTGACACATAGTAACTTGAAGCAAAGGTAACAATAATGTATACAAGTTGTATTTCCTGGAGCACTGCAAAACTGAGACATGGAATTAGAGATATTTCAGTATGTAGCATCAGACATTTTATCCCTTCATTGTTTATTTCAAAAAAAGATTAAATGGCCATTAAGGTGACAGACACTGAGCTAGGCTTATTGTTAAATAAAACCCCAATGGTGTCTTTTCTCACGAAGTTATACTTGTTGTTATTTCAATTTCAAGTTTTTTTTAAATATCTAATTTAGAAAACATTTTATTTATTTTGAAAAGATTTAACAAGATAAATGTTGCATTTTACCAGCTGTTATTCTTGTTTTTTTAAACGTGACACAACTTTTTGGAATTTGCCCTTGACCTTTAGGATATTCATGGGAATGGCAGTAACAAATAGGTGTTTCTCTAGTATTTTTATGTGGCGATTTATAATTAATATAACCCATACTTAGTAGGATTACAATCACTCGCTAGTTTAGTTGCCTCCTTCACCAGACTAGAAACGTTAGCTAGAGAAGTTCTCTGCCTTATTTGCTGTTATGTGCATATAGTATGCACTCGCTGTTTAATACTGAGCGAATAAATTAATAGATATATGAGTATTTCCCATGATTACACATGCTGTGTGAGGTATGTGTAATTACACATGCTGGAAGTCACCATCTAATTTTGAAACACTGTTGTTAAAAAAGAAAAAGAAAAAGAAGAAATTATCCAAATTCATGAATCTACATTGATGACATTTTTTAAAATCTTTTATTTATGTGTATATTTTTTTCTACTGTACAGCATGGTGATCCAGTTACACTTATATATATGCATTCCTTTTTCTGACATTACATGTTCCATCATAAGTGACTAGACAGAGTTCCCAGTATTACACAGAAGGCTTTCATCGCTAATCCATCACAAAGGCAACATTCTACATCTGTTTACCCCAAGTTCCCAGTCTCTCCCACATCTTCCCCCTCCCCCTTGGCAACCACAAGTCTGTTCTCCAAGTCCATGATTTTCTTTTCTGTGGAAAGGTTCATTTGTGCCATATATTCGATTTCAGATATAACTGATATCATATGGTATTTGTCTTTCTCTTTCTGACTGATTTCACTCAAGATGAGAGTCTCTAGTTCCATCCATGTTGCTGCAAATGGCATTATTTTGTTCTGTTTTATGGATGAGTAGTATTCCATTGTGTATATATTACCATGTCTTCCTAATCCAATCATCTGTTGATGGACATTTGGGTTATTTCCATGTCTTGGCTATTGTGAATAGTGCTGCAATGAACATGTGGGTACATGTGTCCTTTTTAAGGAAAGTTATGTCTGAATATATGCCCAAGAGTGGGATTTTTGGGTCATATGGTAGTTCTATGTATAGTTTTCTAAGGTACCTCCATACTGTTCTCCATAGTGGATGTATCAGCTTACATTCCCACCAACAGTGCAGGAGGGTTCCCTTTTCTCCACACTCCCGCCAGCATTTGTTATTTGTGGACTTATTAATAATGGCCATTCTGACTGGTGTGAGGTGGTATCTCATGGTAGTTTTGATTTGCATTACTCTAATAATCAGGGATGTTGAGCATTGTTTCAAGTGCTTGTTGACCATCTGTATATCTTCCTTGGAGAAGTGTCTATTAAGGTCTTTTTTTCCATTTTTCCATTGGGTTGTTGGCTTTTTTTTGCTGTTGAGTTGTATAATTTGTTTGTATATGTTAGAGATGAGGCCCTTGTCAGTTGCATCATTTGAAACTACTTTCTTCCATTCTGTAAGTTGTCTTTTTGTTTTCTTCTGGCTTTCCTTTGCTGTGCAAAAGCTTGTCAGTTTGATGATATTTTAAATTTATTTCCACAGGAGTTCTTGTTGTGGGTCAGTGGTAATGAACCCAACTAGTATCCATGAGGATGTGGGTTTCATCCCTGGCCTCACTCAGTGGGTTGTGGGTTAACAATCCAGCGTTGCCACGAGCTATGGTGTAGATCGCAGACATGGCTCAGATCCTGCATTTCTGTGGCTTTGGTGTAGGTCAGCAGCTCCAGCTCCAATTCAACTCCTAGCCTGGCAACTTCCATATGCCACAGGTGCAGCCCTAAAAAGCAAAAAAATAATAAAATTACTTGCACTAAAAATGAAAATTGAGAAATGTTGGAAAACCAAGTGCAGTTTGCCTAATTTCAGTAAAGTGTCAGATTATCAAGGAATATTTAGGAAATCAAGATTCTCAATTAAATAAGCCCCTTACATTAGGAGAGCTGACCCACTATGCTACCTAGTAATGTGTGACAGGGATAAAGTGATTAATTCAGCTCCGAAATAATCCTTGTATTAACCATCTGGAATTTAGTCTTTGCTCAAGAAGTTTAGAAATCTGATGAGAAATTGTAGGGAAATGAAGCAGCATAAGTTTCACCACATTTCTTTGTCTAGTCTGCTAGCCTGCCTTCTAATAAGTAAAAACAAACAAACAAACAAACAAAAAAACAGTTGGTTAATGCTGGTTACAGAACAAAAGAAGAAAACTGAAAACTTAGATGAATCTATCTTAATATATTATATCTTGAATAGTTAAAAGCTGGTAAGATGTTAAAGGAGAGCATATGCTTAACTTTCCCATAATTGTTACTATTCATAGTCATAACATACTTTCTCTAATTTGGATACAAAGATATAAATATAGACTGAACCTTATTTAATTTGCACTTTTGCTCCCCTTGTAACATATAATGTATTATTCATACAAGTTTTCACTGGAGTCACAGTAAAAGCTGATGAATATGGAATATTTCAGAAAAAGGCCTATTGTCATTAACTCTTCTGTCTTTGTTTATTCTGATGGATTTCTTAGAATGTCATGTAGATAAGGAAAATCAATGGGAATAATTTGCAATGTGACAGAAATTTTCTTTCTGGCCAAAAAAAATACAAATGTTTCTACATGCATTTAAATGTTTTGCATTGTACTTAAAGTAACCATTAACTTAGAATGGTGTTTTCTTACTTCAAGAACACAATTTATTCTTGGAAAAATGCCATTAAATCATATCAAATTAGCTTTGTAATACTTGGTGAGCTAGTGCCAATAGTATGTGGTACAAATACATTGGAGTAGACTATGAATTTTGGGGAGAGTAAAATGAATGTTAAAACTTTTTATATTAATATAAACATTGAATATATTCAGTCTCTTAGTACAAGATGTGTTGAAAAGTGAAGCTAATTCTTTTATGTAGTCCACCTCTATCTGATGAGGAAAAGATATGGATGAATCCAAAAAATATTCAAGACTACAATAGGCTGGATAATTTTATCAACAAGCTATATTGAGAATCTATCAATATATCTGTTGCATTCCTACTACAATCTACTATACATGAGGTAGTATAGATATGCAGACATTATAAATATAGACTATATAGTCCATAAGAGAGTGAGATTTCTCTTAAGATTTGGAAAGCTCAAAAGAAATGCCTTATCTCTGTACTAACACCTATAGTTATTAACAATCTGTCTTGTTACTTTCTAAGCAAGTAAAATGTCTTAGACCTTTTCTATGAAAAAAACATTTGGGGCATTCTCCAAGTCATAGATTCTAAGAAGCATGGTATTTTAGAGCAGTTAAGGAAATCACAGAGTATTCATCAAGTTCAGCTCCCTTATTTTTGCATGGCACTTGGTGTTATAGTAGTCCAAAGTTTGAGAGGCAGTTCTGAGTGTTTTAAGAGTATCAGTTATAGAGTCAGAAAACCTAGGTCCAACCCACCTTACAGTATAACTAGTCTCGTGACCTTGGGAAAGTCAACTGCATTCAGAGTCTGGGGCTAATTCTCTTTTCTGAAAAAAAAATAATAAAGACACTAATAGGTCTTCTATGTGTATTTTGTGAATATTATTCGAGACCAGGTGTATAAAGTTCCTGGCCAGTCACCATGACTATGTTTTGAGCAAAAAAGTCTCTGATCACCTATCTCCCAACAAAACTTTTCCGGTTAATGATCTCACAGCACAATTAAGAACTTTAGTCCAGCAATGCTACAGATAGAAAATAGAAGAGGTGGAGAGGCTTATCTCTACCATCTCACTCCCTATCTGACCATGGAATATTTACTTTCTTTCAATCTACTGGCTATTCCTTTTCCCTTGTGGGAAATGAAGTGGTTAAAGAAGGACTGAGACACTAAAAAGTCTAGGTGAGACCAGAGCGGCATTTCTACAAAGGAAGCACATTCAGGACTCTGTTAATCCTGCTCTGTGAAGGAGAAGCCCTGTGGTGATCTTTTAAAAAGATTTAAAAACCTTCTGACATGTTTGCCATCTAAGCAAGTCTAGTGCTGCTACAGGAGCAGCACAGAGAAGCTGGGAGCAACTTTAGAAAGTGGAAAAATAATGAGCCTTGTTCCTCTTTTGCCACAAGGGTGTTAGCAACTCTATGCCCTCTATTTTGCCTGTCTGGAGGCAAATTCAGGGAGAATTTACTCTGTATACTATTCTTTTTCTCTCTCTTGTTTTTTTTTTTTTTTTTTTTCCTCTCTCTCTCTCTCTCAGCTTTTTTTCCTTTTCTTCTTGCTCCCCAACCACTGGTCAAGCAGTGTGAATGGATCATCTACTATCTGTAAGTTCCAGTGGTGCCAAGGTGTACAGAGAATGGAAATGTCGATGGCCCTTGTCAGATTCTTGTCAGCATCTCCTTATAGATGGGCAGTATGTTTCCAAGGAATATTTTATCGTCCCTCAGCACTGCCGAATGTCATCCCCTGCCTTTAACTAGGGACATGTGGTTTATCCGTTCTCATAAACATCTTATTTATTTCTCCTCTATGGCATCCACACACTGCCTATCTGCCAGCAGTGCCTCTTGTACATATCACTGTCCCTGAGCTAACTCAGCTCATTTCCTTTTATCAGTCTAATACGATTAACCTCAGTCTGCATCTTTTCACTGTCTAGAGGTCTAACCATCGATGCAAACACTGAAGATCCAAAGTAGAACTCACCCTCCCTTTATTGTTACCTCCATTCAGCATCCAGGATCCTTTCCTAAACCCTTAATCTCAGGGGAGAGTCTTACCTATCAATCTTTTTTCCCTCTTATTGTCTACATTAAAATACTAGCCAATTCTTAGCAAGTCTCCCTTTGTAATATTCCTCCTTTGTTTGCCTTGTCTCAGTTTTTCTCCATCTTTCCCAAATCAGATCCTCAAAGCTTCTCTCTGGGATGTTTTCAACAGCCTTCTCACTGGCTTCCCAAATAGCATGATTTTCCCTTTTATCACTTTCTCCATCTAATTACCCACCTGACCTTTCTGAAGGTTATTTTTGTTTACAAACTGTTATTTGCTCCTAAGTGTCTGCAGGAGACAATAATAAACTTCTATAAACTAGACCTATAGATTATCCTTTCCTGGTCCTATTTCATCAGGATTTTACTGCCTTTCAATGTAAGAACTGCTTTGCATGTTCTCCTTGATTTCCCATGACCTTCCACATCTATGAACATTTGCATATACTGTGCCCTCTCCTACAGATTTTTCCCTTCAGTTTCCTTAGGCCTAGTCTAATCTTCAGGGTTGTTGCTAATGATATGTCTATGCCTTGGACACTTTATGATTCTTAATCATACTGATGGCATAACTGAATCCTAAGGAAGTAGAGACCACAAAACACAGGAGCAGCAGCCTTCAGCCAATAATAGAGTTAGAAGAAACTGATATGTTAGTCTGTATTCTCAGGAGAAACAGAAGCAATAAGATTTATATTCATTATAATATATATGTAAAGAGATTTATTATAAGAAATTGGCTTACTTGATTATGAAGGATGAAAAGTATCAAGATCTATAATCAGTAAACAGGAGACCCAAGAAAGCCAGTGGTATAGTTCCAATCCAAGTCTAAAGACCTGAGAACTAGGATATCTGATGATATAAATTTCAGTCTAAATCCATGTTCAAAAGTAGAAGGCTGATGTGTCAGCTCAAATACAGGCAGAGAGACAAAGAAAATTCTGTCTTATTCCACCTTTTTGTTCTTTTCACATCTTCAATGGGTTGGATAAAGCCCACTCACACTGGGGAAGGCAGTTTGCTTTTACACAGTCTAAGGCCTCAAATGTTAATCTCCAAAAACAACATCCCATACCCACACAGAAAGCTTTTACTTTTTTAATTTAAAAATTGTTTTCTAGTTTCACTGAAGTATGGTTGACTAATAAAAATTATATTTATTTAAATTACACAACACGAAAACTTAATATATGTATCAACTGGAATCATATCAATTAATGCATATATAATGTCCCGTAGTATATAGTGAGAGCATAAGATTTACTCTCTTAACAAACTTTGTATACATTATTAACTCTAATCACCATGCTGTACATTAGATTTCCCTTACTCATCTATTTTTTGTCTGTCACATCTGTGGCACATGGAAGTTCCCAGACTAGGGTTGAAGCAGAGCTGCAACTGCTGGCCTGTGCCGCAGCCATAGCAGTGCCATACCTGAATTGCATCTGTGACATACATGGCAGCTCAAGGCAACGCCAGATCCTTAACCCACTGAGCAGGCCAGGAATCGAATCTGTGTCTTCACGGATACTAGTTGGGTTCATTACCACTCAGCCACAATGGGAACTCCCTCGAACTTACTTATTTTGTAACAGAAAGTTTGTACCCTTTGACCCGCATCTCTCATTTCCTGATAGCCATAGCTACCATTCTAATCTCTGGTTCTATGAGTTTGGCTTTTTTTTTTTTGGTCTTTTTTTGCAATTTCTTGGGCTGCTCCCATGGCATATGGAGGATCCCAGGCTAGGGGTTGAATCGGAGCTGTAGCCGCTGGCCTACACCAGAGCCACAGCAACGCGGGATCCAAGCCGCGACTGCAACCTACACCACAGCTCACGGCAATGCCGGATCCTTAACCCACTGAGCAAGGCCAGGGATCGAACCCGCAATCTCATGGTTCCTAGTCGGATTCGTTAACCACTTAGCCAAGACGGGAACTCCCGAGTTTGGCTTTTTAAAATTCCACACACAAGTGAGATCATACAGTATTGTTTTCTTTCTGGTTTTATTCACTTAGCATAATATCTTCCAGGTCTATCCAAGTTGTCACAATTGTCATGATTTTCTTTTTATGACTGAATAATACTTCATTGTATATCTATACGGCATTTTCTTCATGCATTCATCTTTCAGTAGGTACTTAGGTTGTTTTCATACCTTGGCTATTGTGACTAATGCTGTAGTGAGCATCAGATGCCTGTTCAGGATACTGATTTCATTTCCTCTGCATATATACTCAGAGGGGCTGTACCAAATTACATCCCTACCAACAATGTTCAAAGGTTCCCTTTTCTCCAAATCCTCACTAATGCTTTTTATCTCTTATATTTTACTGATAGTAATTTTAACAAGTATAAGGTGATACCTTTTGCAAAAAAATTTGTTGGAGTGGATTTATAAAATTGTGTTAGCTTCAAGTGAACAGTAAAGTAAACCAGTTATACATACACACACAAACACACATATATATATATGTATCCTTTTTTCTTCAATTCTTTTCCCATATGGGTTATTACACAGTATAGAGTAGATTTCCTTGTGCTATAGAGTAGGTCCTTGTTACCTATCTGTTTTATATATAATAATGTGTATATGTCAGTCCCAATGCCCTAATTTATGCCTTCCCCCTGATGTTTCCCCTTTGGTAACCATAAATTCGGTTTCAATATCTTTGAGTCTATTTCTGTTTTGTAAGTTCTTTTGTATCATTTGTTATTAGATTCCACATAAAAGTGACTTCGTATGATATTTGTCTTTTTTTTTGTCTTATTGTGGTTCTGGTTTGCATTTCCCTGATGATTGGTGATATTGAGTACCTTTTCATATACCTCTTGACCACTTGTATGTCTTCTTTAGAGAAGGATATTTTCAGGTCCTTTGTACATTTTTAATTGCATGATTTGTGTTTGTTTTGCTACTGAGTAGGAGTTCCTTACATATTACATCTCATCAGTTACATGGTTTGCAAATATTGTCTCCTTTCTTTGGATCACTGTTACATTTTGATAATGCTTCTTTTGCTGAACAGAAACATTTCAGTTTGATGTAACTGTTCACATTTTTCTATTTTGGCTTTGTTTCCTGTGCTTTTAGTGTCATATCCAAAAACTAAGTGAGAAGACCAATGTCAGGGAACTTTTACAGACTATTGTTTAACCAGCTATCTGGACACTTTGTGATCCAATCAAGTTAATGCATAAACGTGACCATCACACCTAATTTCTTTCCCTTATGGGAATAAAACTACGAGTTGTGTTCTTTATCTCTGAGGTCTTTAGCTGTTTTGATCACCAGTTGCTCATAGTGTCAATATGTTCATTAAGTCAATTCTATTAGTTTCTTTCCTCTACCCATCTCACTTCCAAGCTCCCCAACTCAGTTTTCATGAGATCACTCAAACTGTTTGCACACAGATCTTTGTTTAATGATCAGCCAAAGTCAATACTAAGTCAGTCATAAAAGTCACCTCCATGTAGCCTTCCTTGATTTCTGCAGCTTAGGAATGCTTCCTACCATTTTGAACTCTTATGTGACTCTCTAAAAGGGTCATTACTGGAGTTCCCGTCATAGCACAGTGGTTATCGAATCTGACGAGGAACCATGAGGTTGCAGGTTCAATCCCCGGCCTTGCTCAGTGGGTTGGGGATCCAGCGTTGCAGTGAGCTGTGGTGTAGGTCGCAGAGGCGGCTCTGATCCCACATTGCTGTGGCTCTGGTGTAGGCCGGCGGCTACAGCTCTGATTCAACTCCTAGCCTGGGAACCTCCATATGCCATGGGAGCAGACCTAGAAAAGGCAAAAAGACAAAAAAATAAAAAATAAAAAAATAAATAATAATAAAAGAGTCATTACTTCATTTATTTTACATACGGGTTTTCATTTTATCTTTCTTGATATTATTGTTTCCTGATAAACAAGAGGTGCAGTACTCACTTTCAACTTCATATTTCCCACATTCCTTTGTCATAGTATATGATATTTTTAGCAAATTTTTCCCCTATGTGTGTGTGTTTTCCCTACCTTTTTTTTTTCCTATGTGGGAGAGCTATTTGATTGTCTCGGTCATTGCTTAGGGGAAATATTTCAGGAGATCCAAAATTAAAATGTTCATCTACTATATATATATATATATATATATATATATATATATATATATATATATATATATTTGCTCTGGGGAGACTCTAAGGGTACATTGGGAAGTAGAGACACACTTGTCAAATACCACTAGGGTCTTTATGCAAGTGCAATTAAGTGATGCTTCCATATTCTCTCATCCTCCAGTTACAGAGAAATGTTTCATTGCCTAATTTCCTTCTATTCCTTCAGAGAATGGACAAGTTTTACCACTCAAGTTTTAGACAAGCGAAATTTTATTTGAGATTTAGAGCAGGATCTTCTTTTTTGATTTCTTTAAAATCTTGGTCATTGACTTGTTGAGGCTCTGGTTTCAACTAGCCTTTTGGGTTTCCATATAGCTCTACCATTTAATATCCTCATGCTGTATTTTCTTTAATTTCCTCCCACTCAAAATTCTACACCTACCCTGAAGTATTAAATCTTTTTTTTTTCTAGTTTAAAGGGTGAGAGGCATAGTTAACCTCCCTCTAGTGATGCTGTTTTTGTGGTGTAGATGAAATGTCAGGTACCTGCTGCTTCGACTCTCATTTATTTGGAGTTACCCTATCTCAGATATCTTAAAAAATGACTCAGGCTTCTACTTCACGAATGTAGAGAACTCACCATTACCCTACCGTCTTAATATTTCCAAGGGTTTTAAAATGTAAAAGTCTTATGCTTATTGTTATAATGTATTGCTCTGAATTTCTTCTGCTGCTGAATTCCCATTCTCATACTGTAGCTCGTTATTTTGCTTTATTCATTTTACTCTCTGAAAGTACTACTTCAACAAAGGATTTTATGTCCCTGAGGTTTTACTGAGGATTTTTAAGTTATTAGAAGATGATAGATATCATCATAACCTCTATACAATATATATTGAGTATTTCTTTCCATATAATTACCTAAGCTAAATTGTATACAAAGAATGCCTTATTGACTACCTTTCTTCCTAGAATCCTGCCCTTTTGACACATTTCTAAAACCCATCCTTACTCTGACCTTACTTATCTTTATCTTGAGCAAAACTTTCTTACCGAGGCTTCCACTAAGAAACATCTTTCACTTTATTTTGAACCTACCAATGCTCAAATGAATCCCAGGGGAATGGTAGACAAACATATGTCACTCTAGGAACAAAATTCAAAGTTCATATCTCTTCACCATCTAGCACCTGCCTACTTGTCATGTCTTCTCATCTCTTACCTCTCCTCCCAGCCCCATTGCAGGTATCATATATTCTTCCCTCTTCCCATGCACCTTTACATGTCCTCTTATCTTCCAGCTATGACAAGGTATCCATTTCTTCCTCCCCCATGCTGTTACTGACATCAAACATCATTCTTCTCCTAGAATACTTTGGAATTGCCCTCCCAACAAAGTCTATTTTGGATACTTCCCCACACTACTCCTATAGTATCCTGGTCATGCCTCATTTTCCTCATGATATATCATATAGGGCAAGATTTTTTTTTCAGGGCAAGGATTATGGTGTGTTCATTGATGTATTATCAGATATACTGCAATGATGGTTTCTGGAATGTATAGTAGGTAATAATAAATGTTTGTTGAGTGAATGAATAAACTTCAATGCATAAACAAACTGTGAGTCTAGGCTACTTAATGTCCTTCTTTGACCTGTTTCCAAATATCTTTGAAGGAGAATTAAAGCAAATATTAGATTGCTCCATATTTAATAGAACCAGAAATGAGGAGTATCATGTTTGATTGACACTCATATATTGTATTCACTCCTCCCAAATTCAAGAAATTATTTAGCTTATCATCATTGAAAGCCTAGGTAAATCAAACATTTTAGTAATTATCAAGAGTGGGGGAATTCATCCTATGATTTATTTTCAGTATGCAGGAAAGTAGTGAAAGAATAACTTATAAAACACTTGTGGATTTCCCTAGCAGCCAGGACAGAGAAAGATTCGGCATTGTCATTGCTGTGACTGGGGTTTGATCTCTGGCACAGGAACTTCCACATGTCATGGGCATGGCCCAAAATATAAATACATAAATAAATAAATGTAAACACTTATAATCATGCTTTTAGCAGATTTGAAAAGAAAAAAAGAGCTCCGGAAAGTAAAATTTTGACTGAATTGCTCACTTTATCATTTGAAGCTTACTGTTGCAATTTCAGATATTCTCTTCCCTGAATCATACTATGTTTAACTGTTGTGACATTTAGTGTTTTGAGCAATTGCTCATGAAACAGTGCCCCAGCATAAACAATTCAAAGATTTTTTTTGGCATACTTCCATGTTAGTTACAAGATATTATAGACACCTCCCACATGTTGTCTGAAGAGCCTTCCCCCCAGTGAAAGAGATAAGTATCCCAGATACTATATTTTTCAAAATCCTTCTCCTGCAGTGTTCTTAATATAAATATAAGTACATCTGTCCAGAATACTGCCTTACCATTGAAACTGTTCCATGCAGTCCACATAATTAGTCACCCACCTGTTATTTGTAACAGGATATTTACTACCACTCAGGAGTTTGGTTTCCCACATGTGTTCAGCTCTGTTGGCAATAGAGATTGTCTAGTGCTTATGAACATAATGACTTCCAGAACTTAACCACTTTTGAGTGAATTCTTCTAATTCTTGTTGAGTGAGCCTCTAACTCTTCACTCCTTAACTTGAGCCCCTCAACATTTCCTGCTGAAAGACTAACCCTGCTCATGTTCTTTTCTTTCTTCTTGCCAAAGTTGTCTATTAACATAATTCAGATTTGAGATGTCCCAGCATAGCTTTAGCTATCACCTGTAATGCCAAAGGAACCAGCTGTGTTGTACTTAATAAACTGGACTGTGATGAATGTTCCTTTTGCTGAGGTAAAGTTAGAAAAGGAAAATAAAAATGCTGTACTATAGAATTATCCATGAAGTTAAATTTGATTTATTTAAAGGATAATGTTTATACAGAGATAATGCCTAGTCTGATTATGGTTTGAGGTTTATAACTTTTTGGAATTAAAATATCCTTTTTATATGAAAATATATATAAATATATATATATATATTATATATATGTAGCATATAATATAGAATATAATATATTAAAATACATCTTAAAATATCCTTGTTTAGCCAGATAAACTTTGATCAAGCCCACATTGGTCACAAAATCATGTTTTGAGGGAATTATATCAGTCTTTGAATTTCAAAATTAGAAAGAAATCATTGTCATAGCCAGTAGTCACTCTTGAGAAACAATGTAAAAGTTAACGGTTATGTAGAATTTACTATCTGCCAGATCCTGTCTTAAATGCTTTGTCTATACTGACACATTTAATCCTCATAATAAGCCTGTGAGGTAAGTGACTGTACTAGTCTATTTTACAGTGGACACACTGAGGCACAGAGAGGTTGTATAGCTTGCTCTAGGTCACAAAGCTATTCTGAAGCAGAGGTGGGCTTTTGCCTAGTAGAGTTTGGCTGTAGCAAGGATATCTTTAACTGTTAGGTTAAATTACTTCTAAAGGCAAAAGGACTTTTTGCATACCTCACACTGCTCCCTGGGGTGACTGTGGGAGCTTAATCTTTTTTATTTATCCCATTCTATTCCTGAATTCATAGATTCTCTCCTACTCATGCTCAGGCATAATTGTTCATTTATATGTAAGTCACACATCCTCTCTGAAACTCAGTGAAATTTGAGTGTATTCCCCCCAGACTTGGTCTGAAGGGTTAAATATATTTGAATTTGATTAATAAAGCACTTAATATTAATAAATAAGTAATAGGCATCCTTTTTTCAAAGGGAGAGCTTACCCAAACCTTACTTGCTGTTTATGTAGATTTTTTATATTTTAATCAGGATTGAATTTTCTATACTATAAAAGAGGCATATATTGAATATATGTTCATTTTTATACTTAAATATCTACAACCAAGATCCCAAGATATAGAACATTCCCAGCACCCTAGTAAAGCTCCCCAGTGCCCTTTCCCAGTCAGTACCCATTCATCATTTTCAAGAGATAGCCACTACTCTAGTTCTACCACCAGGGGTTAGTTTTGCCAGTCATGAACTTCATGTAAGTAGAATCATTCAGTACAGACTCCTTTGCATCTGGCTTCTTTAGCTCCATGTAATATCTGTGGGCGTAGCAGTAGTTTATTTTCTTTTTATTGCTATAATAGATTTTCACTGTGTGAATTTATACTACAATTTATCTTTCTTCAATTGATGAAAACTTTGGCTGTTTCCATTTATTATTTTTTTTCTATTATCTATGAATCTTTTTAAGGTAATCTTGTATATGCACTTTTGTGGACATATATATTCCTTTCTTCTGAGTGTTCTCTTAAGAGAAGAATTGGACAGTTACATATTTATCCTCAGTAGATTAATAAACTATATCCCAAAGGGTTGAATAAATTTATACTCCCACCAGCATATATGAACATTTTGGTTGCTGCTCTCCTTCTCTAAGAATTGGTCCTTTAGGGGCATTTATATGAATGTGTTCACATTTATATCTAAGCTCTCACCCTTGCACAATGTCATTTTTTCTGACACTATCCTCTTGTCAGGTGCAGATCCTACCTTTTTGGCCAAAATTAAGTAAACAATGATAATAACAAGGGCAACGATAAAAGCAAACATTTGTACAAAAGGTCATATCTAGTGCTTTATATACATGATGCCATTTAGGAGTTCCCTGGTGGCTCAGCAGGTTAAGGATCAAACATATTCACTGTGAGGTTCTGGTCACTGCTATGTCACGGGTTTGATTGCTGGCCTGAGAACTTCTGGATGCCATGGGCAGGGACAGAAAACACCACTTAATCCTCACAACAAATCCAATGCCATTATGATCCTCATTTTACTAATAAAGGAAACAAATTTAGAGAAATTAAGCAGTTTCCCCAATTCTATGCAGCTAGTAAATTGCATGGCCAAGGTTTAGGTTCAGGAAATCTGTTTTGGAAGCATTGGAAGCTACTATGACATTGTTTGAGTCTGTGGCTCTTCCACAGGGCTGATGACTGGACTTCTACTGGATATTCAGGATTTTGGTCTTCACATTATACCTGCTTTTTATAAGTGATTCCCTATCATTTATGCATCTTAATAATCTGGTACTGCTCAATCCCAGGCTATGACTGAGGCCCTCTTTTGTCCTTTTACTTGCTTTAAAAAAATTTTTTTTGATTAATCTCTTAAAATCTTGTTCCCAACTCAGCAACTGAGGACTACTTCTTAATGTCAGGCTTTTCCACTCCTGACATTAATGCCAATGTAAATCACAACTGCCATCTGGTTCCCAGCTGCGTTGATTTATTAAGAAATCTGTAGCCACATAAGAGATACATAACACCAGGCATGTCACTGAGCTTCTCTCGTGTGTCATCATACCTCCTGGGTACCATCTCTGTTTGTTGGTCTATCATGGCATGACATTTACTCTGTCAGTTCTGTCTACCAGCTGGAAGATCGGGTTAGAGATTCCAGCCCTTGCTTCACTGTCTTGCCTCACTGTAGTCAATAGGACTCCTTACTTTATTTTTTCTCCATCTATAGATAATTTAGACATATCTACAGATATGTTTATATTTTCCCTTTTTTGTTACATCTATATATATTTTTTTTCACTTTAATTCTTCAGAACTGGGTTCGCTCATAACCCAAAACTGTTCTTTTCTTGTGTATTCATTTCCTTTTCGTAATGCTTTCTATTCCTACTTGATTTTTTTCTTTCTATCTCTCCCTCTGTGCCTCATTTAGCCAAAATCTTTCTTCTCAACCCATTTAATAATTTACTTCTCAGAACTTTAGAAACTATGAAAAATAAATGCAGTGAGGATTCTTAGAGAACATCTGAGAAGATCTATAGAAACTGTACATCTTTTTTATTACATATATACTTTCCTATTTATAGCAAGAATGCTAAGACATCAGCCTGAAGTAAGAAATAAAGATAGAATAAGACATTAGGGATTTTCCTCACTATAATAACTTTGTTTAAGTTTGCTAAGTTTTAAGTTCTGCAGTACTTATACAATGATATAAATTAACTACATTAATTATTAATTGATATTAATTTAAATTTCTGATAACTCAGAATTTAAATATATATATACACATTTTTTTGGCTTTTTAGGGCTGTACCCATGATATATGGAAGTTCCTAGGCTAGAGTTGAATTGGAGCTATAGCTGCCAGCCTATATCACAGCCATAGCAACACCAGATCTGAGCTGGGTCTGTGACCTACATCATACCGCACAGCAACCCTGGATCCTTAACCCACTGAGCAAGGCCAGGGATCAAACCCGTGTCCTCATGGATGCTAGTCAGATTAGTTTTTGCTGAGCCATGACAGGAACTCCCAGTAATGCCCTTCTTTATCCCTGACTACATGATCTTTCCTGAACAATTTTTGTTTTTACCAAGGGGTTGAACCTGTGTCCTCATGGGAATTAGTTGGGTTCATTAACACCGAGCCACAACAGAAACTCAAAAAAAAAAAAAACGTACTTCTGCAAGAACTTGTTTTAGGTCTTCAAGGTAAGAAGGTCTTGAATAAAAAGACTGAATAAAGATATTTAGGTGTTTTTAAAAAGTTTTGCTGTTAGATTTTTGGATTTTGTTTAGGTCCCACTTTGAACAAGCCTCTTTGAGGCTGATTTCCCATGTAGCTAATACGGCTTAATTTCTGGACTCTTCCATTGCAAAAACTGTCCAAGGTCCTGGGAACATTCCCAATAATGTGATAACATGGGCTTGAATTTTGCAGTGTTTGCAAAAGTAAAGTTTTTATGTTTTATTTGGTTAAGACTGCAATTCCTTTCTACTGCAATATCCTTCAAGTTGCTTTCTCTTGTGTCTAGCACTATTATGGTAGCAGAATTTTAGAATTTTAAAAAGGAAGTGGAGTTGAGGCTATGTTTAAAATAGGTCTTATGGGATAAATATACCTGGTTTAAAGTCAATTAAGTTATTCCATATCATGTGAGGTGTTGAATGATGATAATCCAATCAACAATTTCACCTAACCCCCAGGTATCTTGATAGGTAGATACAAAGCCAGTGGTCTAGGCAAGAAGTGAGCATCTTCTCAATGCTCAAAAGCAGAAACATCTGAATAGTGGAAGAAAAACAGGGTTTTAAGTACAAAGAACCAGAAAATGGTATATGAAAATTCAGTTTACTAAGAGTAAAAATTGTAGAAAGAGTTTTCAGTTATCCTTTATACCTCGTCAACACAGAGGTTCTTTTTATTTATTTATTATTTATTTATTTATTATTATTATTATTATCATTTTGCCTTTTCTAGGGCCACTCCCATGGCATATGGAGTTTCCCAGGCTAGGGGTCTAATCGGAGCTGTAGCCGCTGGCCTACACCAGAGCCACAGCAACATGGGATCCGAGCCGTGTCTGTGACCTATACCACAGTTCATGGCAACACCAGATCCTTAACCTACTGAGCAAGGGCAGGGATGGAACACGCAGCCTCATGGTTCCTAGTCAGATTCGTTAACCACTGCGCCACGATGGGAACTCCCAGGGGTTCTTTTTTTAAAAAAAAATAAATAAAAGCCGGACTTACCATCATGAACGTGTATGTTTTTCTTTCTTTTTTGTTGGGACACTCAGGAATTAGAATTTATCAGAATTCCTGTGTTTTGACAGCAAAAAACAATAACAATGAAACAAACAACAAATACATTCATTGTAATACCACAAATACATTCATTGTAATGCCACATGTTGCCAGCAGTCCAGGGTGTGTTGTACAGCTTCTGACACATTTTGTCCTGGAGAAATCCAGTGTTCCCACACAAAATGACAGGAAAATTACTTAAAAAAACAAGTATCCCCTTGGGAGTTCCTGTTGTGGCTCAGCAGTAACAAACCCTACTAATATCCATGAGGGTGCGGATTTGCTCTCTGGCTCCACTCAGTGGATTATGGATCCAGTGTTGCCATGAGTTACAGTGTAGGTCACAGATATGGTTGGAATCTGGTGTTGCCATGGCTGTGGTATAGGCCAGCAGCTACAGCTCTGATCCTAGCCTGGGAACTTCCATATGCCTCAAATGCAGCCCTAAAAAGCAAAAAAACAAACAAACAAAAATACCCTTAAAAATGCTACACATACTCAACCATAAATCAATATCAATTGCAAAAAAAGTATTTCAGGAAATTTAGTAATAATATGTAATCTATTTTTCTAAATATAGAAATGCTTGTGACTTTTTTCGTTTTTTTAACTTGTGAATAATGTTTTCTTGTTCAAATAAATAAGTAAATATCCATATGTCCCCGCAATTTCTATTTTTTAATGGAACCCTGTGTTTCAAGACCCACAAACTAGAATTTGTCCTTAAAAGCTATCATGGGAAGTTAAAGTGGATTTACCCTTCTGGCATATGAAATCTAGAATTTGGGATGTTTCAGGATTTACAGGGAATAAGAAGTTTTATTATTTAAAAAGTATTATGAAAAGGATAAGAAAAAAAAAGCAAAGATAACCATTATAGTAAAAGATGGGATTGGTGGGTAGGGGATTTAATAAGTCGTCAGTTGGGAACTTATGCATTTTTAGAAAATTATCTGTCTGTATTTTTGCCTGGCCTAGAATATTGCTTGGTGCTAACTGCATGTGTAGCACCCTGTGAGCAGCCAAATGGAACTTTTTAAATCTAAATTTCTTGTGAGTTGGGATCAAGCAGAAGTATAAAGTACTGAAAGTTTTCCCCAGAGAATTCTGTTGTCCCAACTACACCAAGATACTGAATACTAGCAAAAGAAAAAACATCACAAGCTGACAATACAACTACAAAGAAATAAAGTAGTAAAGGCCATACCAGGAATGTGAAGTTCTTCCTAGCATTAAATTAACATTTTTAAATCCAAGTTTACAAGAATATAGCCAAAAACTGTTTTAATGTTTATTGTAAATACATATACATACCCCAGAGTTTGAAAACAAGTTGATATCTATGGTCTATAGCACATTTAATGCCATTATTTTACGTTTAGCACAATTAAATTATTGTAAGAATACCTAGCTGAAAAATCAGCAATTTTTACCCAGCCCCACACGTCATGACATTTGGCTGTATACTGAAAAAAAAAAAAAAAAGTTGTATGATTTTTTTTCTTACCCTAATAAACTATACACATGAAATCAACAAAAACTTTGGTAAGAATTACCCATAACTTTTCATTTAGAAGAATATTAAACCATTCCTTTCTAATCCATAAAACAAGGAAAATACACTTGGATTAAAATCATTTGGAATTTCCCCTGCAGATAGCTACACATGGAAGTCTATTTGATTTTCACAACTGCAATTCTATTTTTTTTATTGACATTAACTTACTTTTGAGTGACAGTTACTTTTTTATGTTTCCCCGGATTTTACAAATAGAGGATAAATTTTTATTCTTTACTGAAAGTGAGTAAAAATCTGTGTTTTGTGTATACCAGGTGCCATTGAAATAACTGATTACTAACTGGCTTTCTTCTATTAGGTATATTATTTGATTTTTACAGTATTATTTTACTAATTTCACTTATTCTATACCGTTGCATTCTTTATGCATGATCAAATCTCCTTTGTTTACGAAATAAAAGCATTGTGATCTTCTACAGCTCTGGTTGATTTATTGCAGTGTTACACTACTAGAATAGCAACAGTTTCTGTGAATTTTAGAATAATAGATCATAAAGACAGTCTCCCCCTTCCTAGGAGTGTCTAAGCAATGAATCTTCAAAATTGATAGGATTGAAAGTTTTAAAGATGGAAACTTGAAGAGAACCAACATGTGGTAGGTACATGAGCTTGAATTACTCCTCCACATATATTCTATCTTAAATGAAATAGTTGATTGTTGGTGGGCATGGAAGGAAATTAATTTATATGTTGATTAAAATAAAACAGAGGGAGTTCCCGTCGTGGCGCAGTGGTTAACGAATCCGACTAGGAACCATGAGGTTGCGGGTTCGGTCCCTGCCCTTGCTCAGTGGGTTGACGATCCAGTGTTGCCCTGAGCTGTGGTGTAGGTTGCAGACGCGGCTAGGATCCCGTGTTGCTGCGGCTCGGATCCCGTGTTGCTGTGGCTCTGGTGTAGGCCGGTGGCTGCAGCTCCGATTAGACCCCTAGCCTGGGAACCTCCATATGCCACGGGAGCGGCCAAAGAAATAGCAAAAAGACAAAAAATAAAAAAAAATAAAATAAAACAGAGCATCTTATTTTCATGCTTAAACGAACCTTTTTTTCACTGGAAAATGTCTTTGCTTTCATAAAAAAGAACAACATATTTCATTTCTTATTCATTTGAAAAAAGACTTTTTTGGTATTGTGTATAACTGAGTTGGACTTCAGTGGAGTATAGAAGTTATCGGAGAAAAGCGTAGACAAAGGTCACATTCACTGTACTTCATGTCTTTGAAAATGTGTTCGGGGATTTACATGAACACATTTTATTTTATTATATTTTATTTCCATATACTTTTTTATTGTTGATTTCTTTTTAAAGGTCTGTCTCTACAGTGATTCTTTTTATTTTTTATTTTTTGTATTTTTATTTATTTTTTATTTTTATTACTCAAATGAATTTATCACATCTGTAGTTCTATAATGATCATAACAATCTGATTTCACAGGATTTCCATCCCACAGCCCAAGCACATCCTCCCACCCCCCCAAACTGTCTCCTCCAGAGACCATAAGTTTTTCAATGTCTGTGAGTCAGCATCTGTTCTGCAAAGAAGTTCAGTCTGTCCTTTTTTCAGAGTCCACATGTCAGTGAAAGCATTGGATGTTGGTGTCTCCTCCTATGGCTGACTTCACTTAGCATGATAGTTTCTAGGTCCATCCATGCTGCTAAAAATGCCGGTATTTCATTCTTTGTAATGGCTGAGTAATATTCCATTGTGTATATGTACCACGGCTTCTTGATCCATTCTTCTGTCGATGGACATTTAGGTTGTTTCCATGTATTGGCTATTGTAAATAGTGCTGCAGTGAACATCGGAGTACATGTGTCGTTGCGAGTCATGATTTTCTCTGGATAGATGCCCAGGCGTGGGATTGCTGGGTCAAATGGTAGTTCTATGTTTAGTTTTCTGAGGCATCTCCATACTGTTTTCCCCAGTGGTTGCACCAATTTACAATGCCACCAACAGTGTACTAGGGTTCCTTTTTCTCCACACCCTCTCCAGCACTTACTATTTGCAGACTTTTGGATGATGGCCATTCTGGCTTGTGTAAGGTGGTACCTCATGGTGGTTTTGATTTGCATTTCTCTGGAACAGGATAGAAAGCCCAGCATTAAGTCCATGCACCTACAGCCAACTAGTCTATGACAAAGCAGGCAAGTGTATACAATGGAGAAAGGACAGCTTGTTCAATAAGTGGTGCTGGGAAAATGAGACAGCCACATGGAAAAGAATGAAATTAGAACACTCCCTAACACCATACACAAAAATAAACTCCAAATGGATTAAAGACCTAGATATAAGGCCAGACACTATAAAACTCTTAGAGGAAAACATAGGCCAAACACTCTCTGGCATAAAGGACAGCAACATCTTCTCAGATCCACCTCTTAGAGTATTGACAATAAAAACAAAAATAAACAAATGGGACCTAATCAAACTTAAAAATTTCTGCACAGCAAAGGAAACCCTGAAAAAAACGAAAAGACAACCCACAGAATGGGAGAAAATCTTTGCGAGTGAATCGACTGACAAGGGATTAATCTCCAAAATTTATAAACACCTTCTGTAGCTCCATACCAAAACAACAAACAACCCCATCAAGAAATGGGCAGAAGATTTAAATAGACAGTTCTCCAACGAAGTCATACGGATGGCCGAAAAACACATGAAAAGGTGTTCAACATGAACACACTTTAAAAGCTGAATATCATCAATACAAAATAAGTGATTCAGATACAGAAGATATAATAATGGTCAGTAAATATGTAAAATTATATCTCCTGTCCCTAGTTATAATGAAAATGCAGTATAAGGAAATAAAATTGGAAAAAAAAATAACTAAATGGATAGATAAAAAGCCAAAGTATACTTAGGAAGAGGTAGAAAAGACATTATCATACACATTATTGATGGATGTATGTAATGATGAAAAACTTAAAGTGATCATTTCACTTATTTTTATTTCTGCTCAAAATCTTGTGATGGTTTCAGATTTCCCTTAAAAGGCAAAGGCTTAATAGTGTACTAAAAGTCCTGTAATTTTTGGACTTTTTTCCTCCTCATTGCCCATTGCTCACTCATCCAGCCACCCAGGTTCTCTTTGATTTTCCTTCAACATGTTCGGTGTGATTCCAGCTTAAGGACTTGTTCTGATTTCTCTGTCTAGAATGTTCTACCATTTATTGGTTAAGTTAATTTCTTCACATGCTTTTTGCCTTTACTCAAAACTTGCAGTTTCACAGAGGCTTATCTTAGTGCTCCCACACAACAGTACATGTCTTTTCCTATCTGCAGTGTCAGTCTTTTTTTTTTCCAGTGATTTATCCCATCTAGAATCTACATTAATATATACCCATTGATTAAATAAAAACAAAAAATTATAAATAAGTATGCACAAAAGTTTTTTTTAATTTTAAGATTTCTTATTAATAAGAAAAATCTAGAGATACTCTAAATGGCCATCAGTATAATCCACTATTATATCTGTTCTAAGAAATATTATACAATATTTAAATTATTGTGGACAATTAATACATGGAATGATATCAGAAATGCATAACTAAGTGACTAAAGCAAGTTTCAGAATTAGTAAGATGTGGCCTAATTATATGGAAGGAAGGGAGCATCTGCTTTTAAATTCTATGTGATACCTAAGAAAAACTTTCTAAAGATGTACCTCAAACTGATAACAGTCATTACCTTTGGGAAGGGAATTATGGCAGGAAGGGAAAGTACATGTGAAGAAGAATTTATGAAATTGCTGAGTTATTTCCAAGGGGAATATAATGGTGTGTGTTTGTGTGCTTTAAATTACAAATAAAATGAGTGAAGTGACAAGTTCAGAGTAAGGCCAAACCTTTTTTTGGGATGAGATATCATTTGTGTGGAACTTAAGATATGCATGCACTTGAAAAAGTAAAGCCTGTGAGATGGAAAAAGAAGGGACAAATAGGGCATTTTAGATGGAAGTTTGCACCGGTGTGTACTTTCAGTGGTAGAGGTTACAAGGGGAATGGAAGATATACAACTTCAACATGAGTGGAAGTTTCTTGTATGACCATGAATTCTCAGATATGGGAAAGAATGACTAAGGTCCAATTATAAAGGACTTTGCACAGCAGGCTAAGTATTGGGTATTTTAGTATATATGAATCAGAAGCCATGGGTGGGTAGACGGCTATATTTGAGTAGGAGAGTGGAGGCATAAGCTTTAATGGGAATAAAGAACTATATCCACTCTAAAAGGAAAGAAGATATATATAGATGAATTTAAGGGAATAGATTTGACTTGAGGAACATGAGGCAGCTTCTCCATGTCTTCCGTTTCTTCAGTGAACTCTTCAATCTGGTGCCAATGAAGCAAGTGTAAGATATGTGGGAAAAAGGAACAAAAGAATCCAATTTCAGAGTTCCCCATTGTGGTTTAGCAGTAATAAACCTGACTTGTATCCATGAGGACACAGGTTCAATCCCTGGCCTCTCTCAGTGGGTAAAGGATCTGGCAATTCATTGAGCTGTGATGTAGGTCACAGACACGTCTCAGATCTGGCATTGCTGTGGCTGTGATGTAGGCCAGCAGCTGCAGCTCCAGTTAGACCCCTAGCCTGGGAACTTACGTATGCCACCGGAGTAGCCATTAAAAAGACCAAAAAAAAAAAAAAAGAAAAGAAAGAAAAAGGAAAGAAATCCAATTTGCAGGTTATTCCAGAAACATGGCATTTAAAAGGGAAGCGTGTTGGGATGGCCACATGGTGTGAATTTTCTGTGTAAATTTTGTCATTTCTGATTGCAAGTGAGAAGATCCAGTTTGGTTATGTCATCATCATCAAATACTCTATTATGCTTTGGTGTTAAGAGGAAGTAATAACTGTGTTCATCCAGATAGGTTTTGCTATTTCGTTAATTGGAGCAAGACGTGTGTGTGTGTGTGTGTGTGTGTGTGTTACATTTATAATTCATTACGTAATAAATATTAATAACATATAGTATGTTATTATGATGACAAAACATGAAATCTATGCTGGTCAAGCATATGAAAATAGAAGGAGCCTGAAAAACACTAAAAAATGGGGAAGGTCAAGAATTATACATCACTCACATAAGGTCAGATAATTGTAGTGAGAGTGATAGAATACATGATTTTCCAACATGCTGAAGGTATTTATTATTTTTTAAACAAATCCCTTAGTGCCTGATCTAACTACCATATCCTGGGAAGATTTTTCCTATTGGTTTCTATATCAGTTCATAGGCTTGCAGTTAATCCCATGTATCTGGGAGTGACCATATAAAGCCACCAACTGTTCCTACGTACATCTTTAAAATCCATGTATACATTATAAGTGGTCTGGTGGCCTCAATTCTAAAGGCTATACTCAGAGATACTTAGAGATTAGCAGTTTAATATAGAAGTCAGAAAGAAAGTTTTTATTTGTTTGTTTGTTTTGCTGGAGTCTGATTTTAGAAAGCTTAATTCAGGACAATGATTTAACTAAAAAGACAGTAGGGGAGCTTTCAGGCTACATCATGCTTAAGTAGAGACTCATTCAACATATATTTTAATGGTCTAACTGTAAAGCTAATTCTCTTGGACTTAGTCATGCAGATATAAGGTATGCTTTTGTCATTTGAGTTACAGGAGAGCGTGACATGATTTTCTAAGCAAATCGACACTTTAGAACCAATATAAATATAAAATCTAATTAGAATAAAAGCATTGATCTTAAATATTTATCTAACCCACCTACAAAACAAACACACATGCATACATAAACATGTCCTAATACAGAAGCGTTTAGACTCTAGATTGTCAGGATATCCCAACACTTCAGACTCTTCAGAAGGGAAAGAGAGAATATATGAACCAAACATGATACAGTCACTTGATTTATTTATATGTTTTCTTTTTTGGCTACCCTGCAGCATATGGCGTTTCATATGGCCAGAATCAGATCCGAACCATATCTTTAACCTACATCAAAGCTCTGGCAATCCTTTAACCCACTTTACAGGGCTGGGATCGAACCTGTGTCCTGGCACTGCACCCCAGTCACTGGGGGAAATTACAAAATGTTGAAATTCTAGTTAACTGTGCTTTGCTAATGAAAAACATAATCAATGATATTTATTTAACTTGTCATCAGTGTTATGTTATCATAGTTAGGAAGATCCATGCTGATCTAATAACTTTTTTAAAAAAAACAATCCTCTCATTACCCTGAGCAATATTTGCTTCTCCAGAATCAAAATGATCTTGTGGCATTTGCCTCTTAGAACCTCAAATTGCTCCCCTGAGTACTGGTAGCTGCCAAATAACTGCATGTTCCCTGGTCCTGACATTTAGAGTCCGTACTAAGGTGTTTGTAAAGTAAATTAACCAAAGTGGACTAGGTTTCCTCTCCTATGCAGGATGGGTAGAGAATAGTGGGAACCTAGATATTAATTCAGTCCACCAAGCAGTTTTCAGCATGATTTCAATTGAAGAGTACTTCTTTTTTCTCTCCTTAAAGATACTGCTTAGTGTAATGTACTCAGAATAGGTCTCTGCTGCCTTCTTCAAGGGATTTGCTTTTCATGAATGGAGGGGAAATCCTTATATGTTGGAGCACTTGGGGCTTATTACAAATGTTCTTTAAAGTATTATTACTATCCCCTGCTTGCCAAGAAAACTGAACAAGGTCAATGCTATATTGATCAATTTTCTCTTTTCTAAAAATTAACAATATTTCTATCCTGGAGTCTAGTTTTTCTCTCATGTGTAAAAAAAAAAAAATCAAGTTATTATTTCCGCATGTATTTGAGAAAGTTCTCATGTATACTTTGTAAAAGAAAAAAAAAAAACCTATATTGTGAAAGAGTATCAGGTTTTAACCTTTTTTTTGGCATGGCATTAACTATTTTGAACTTATATTGCCTTATTAGTCAGGAATATATGTCAATGAATTGAGTATATATGAGAGCATTTAAAGTAAGTGCTGTGTGGTATTGTGATAATTACTTTTTCATAATCATATATTCAAATTCATACATTCCTTAATATTTAAAACAACTATATTTCTAAAGGGAACAAAATTATGCAAAATTTTATTCTGTTTAATTTCATTTTGAAATGAATGAAGGACAAAAAAGATTATGTAATTCTCTAAACTTCCTGAAAAAAATCACATTAAAAATGTCAATGGGAGTTCCTGCCATGGCTTGGTGGATTAAAAATATGACTGCAGTGGCTTAGTTTGCTGCAGAGGCAGAGGTGCAATCCCTGGCCCAGTGTAGTGGGTTAAAGGATTCAGTTTTGCCCCAGCTGTGGCTTGGATTCAGTCCTGAGCCCAGGTACTTCTGTATGCCATGGGTGAGCCAGAAAATTTAACAACAAAAATATAAACCTTTGGGAGTTCTTGTTATGGGGCCAACAGGTTAAGAACCCGAAATTGTGTGCATGAGGATGCAGGTTCAATCCTTGGCCTCGCTCAGTGGGTTAAGGACCTGGCATTGCTTACAAGCTGTAGTGTAAGTTGCAGATGTGGCTTGGATCTGCTGTTGTTGTGGCTGTGGTTCAGGCCAGCAGTTGCAGCTCTAATTAGACCCCTAGCCCAATAACTCCCATATGCCACAGATATGGCTGTAGAAAGAAGAAGAGAGAGAAAGAGGAGAGGGTGGGAAGGAGGGAAGGAAGGAGGAAGGAAGGAAGGAAGGAAGGAAGGAAGGAAGGAAGGAAGGAAGGAAGGAAGGAAGGAAGGAAGGAAGAGAAAAGCAGCAATGAAGATAATTCCCTGGTGGTGCAGCGGGTTAAGGATCCATCGTAGTCACTGCTGTGACTTTAGCTGCTGTTGTGGCACGAGTTTGACCCTGGCCTGGAAACGTCCACATATCATGAGTGCATCCCCCCCCCCCAAAAAAAAAGCAACAGTGAAGGAATAGACATAGTACAGAAATGACATATATGTAATCTCAGAATCTCTGTAGATGTTTTAACCTGGAAATAAACATTCAAGTAAATTTATTATCCACATAATTTTATTATTCACATTTTGAGCCTTCCTTGGACTTGCATGTTTTTAGAATGAACAGTTACCTCTGTTTATCTACAGAGAACACACATACATATGTACTTTGTTTGTTTCTTTTTTTATGGCTGCACTCAAGGCATATAGAAGTTCCTGGCCCAGGGATTTTTATCTGATCTGCAGCTGCAGCAATGACAGATCCATTAACTCACTGCACTGGCCCAGGGGTCAAATCCACACCTCCATAGTGACCTAAGCCTCTGCAGTCAGGTTCTTAACCCACTGTGGCACAGAGGAAACTCCACATTATATTTATATATATTGAGTATAAACTTGAAATATCTCACTTTTTATGCAGGGCATTTCTGTTTTGTTTTTTTTTTTTCATACTTGTTTCCTTGAAATTAAAATACAAAATAAAACCATTTATCTGATCTCTAATACCAAGAAAAATGAAGATTTTAAAATATTACCTTTCTACAACTGTTTTTACTCTATTTTAGATTTTTGTATTTAGAGTAGTTTGTTTCTACCCCTTTAGAAAATCAAGGAAGAGGAGGAGATGTAGACAGAAACCAAAAAGAAAGAAATATGAAAGAGGGCCTGTGGCAGGGCATTTTAAAGTCACATTTCATTTTCTATTAATTTTTTTCCAACCCTGTTAATCATTTGATGGAAAATAAAACCAATTTGGATGTAAATACTAAGAGACAATTTATCCAATTTATGAAATCACGAAACTAGAATTTAAAGATTTGGTTTCAGTATCTGCTGAAATTAGGCTTTCATCTTTATATTTGTTGAGACACATTAATAATAATAAAAAAAACACCTTCACCAATTGAAAACAATTTTGCAGTAGCAACTTTGTAACAACAAGATTACATGTAAATTGCCCAGTCTTTTTTGCTTTTTAGGGCCAAACTCACTGGCCAAAAGATATGGAAGTTCCCAGGCTAGGGGTCGAACTGGAGCTACAGCTGCCATCCTACACCACAGCAATGCTAGAGCCAAGCCACATCTGTGACCCACACCACAGCTCACAGCAATGTCAGATCCTTAACCCAATGAGTGAGGCCAGGGATCAATCCCATAACCTCATGGATTCCAGTTGGGTTTGTTAACCACTGAGCCACAAAGGGAACTCCATGCCCAGTCTTTAGAACAGAAAATTGGGGAGAGAAGCTGAACAATTGCAATTAAAATGTTGCATATGACCTCCACCAGTTGGAATGTTACCCCCTGACATCACTGCTCACCCTGATTAATAAGCATCTCCTCACACCTCCTAGACCATCACAGAGTGACATTTTACATTTTCAAGTTTGGCTATCAGTTTAAACTGTGTAAACATAGATTCATAATCTCTGATGGTTATGCTCATAATTTCAAATAAAAATGGCATATGCAAACTATGGAAACATAACCAACTGGCCACTCAGTCTCCAGCAAGGTAAAATGTGAAATATATGCTCATAATGCTGAAAAAGAAAAGGTGTCCTAAAGCTGCTTATTTCCTTTATAGAAAATGCTGAGCAAAAGCTTCAACTAAGATTTGTAAACCCCAGGATGAAACTACCTCCTAGGGCAATGGAAATTTTTTTACTGTGAGCTGTGCACACTTCTTCCCTGAATGAAGCAAGGCATGGTTGTATTCTAAGACAGAGAAAAATTGCCTGGAAGTGTCTGTTCTGTTCTGTAATCTGCTCTCGTGAAAAAGATGATGATGAAGATGATGGTGATGATCATTTCTGCTTTTTCTAATACTTTGGCCAGGAGGTGAGGGGGCATAAAATTGTAACATGTATTAAATGTTAGGAGTGTACTATTTAAATTATTAAAACAAATGTCACCTATGTAGGAGTTGCCAAGACTTCTGATCTTCTCTTTCATATGTTTTTTGTTTTTTGTTTTTTGTTTTTTAATTTGTAGTCTCCATTCCATCCCATGGGAAGAGGGAATTCCAATGTGTGTCTCCCTTTAGTACTATCAGGATTCTCTGAGGTCCCTCTTTTCTAAGAATTGTTTGCTAAGATTCCTTGTTTCCACTAAACAATGTACCCTGCCCTTCTCTCTGTCCTCTTCATCTGTTGCTTTCTTTCAGTTCTTTAATATCCCCTGTGTAGCGACCCTAGTTTAGAGGGCAACCCCAGTTTCATACAATGCCTCATAAAGTACAACTAACATGAAATGGATCCTGAAAACTGCAGACAGTGATAAGGCAAGGCACTGGACACAGCTCAGAAGCCAGTGCAACATTTAACACTGTATAAGCTAGTCTTATTTTTGAAGGTCTCTTTTTCAGCCTACTACTGGATAGCCGTCATGTACCAAGTTTCTTTTCCTTCATTTCTGGCTACCCACCATTTGCTGAATAACTTCTCTTTCTCTTAAATATCTTCACTTTTTATTTCTTCTCTTCTCTTCTGTCTACCATAGTAACTGCTTTGGATTACCTTTCACTCCTCTTTCTACTTTTTTTTTTCTCAATAAAACTAAGCCATTTGTTTAACACCGTGATCGTGGGCCCATCTTCACACATCCAAGTAGTTATCAAAACATGTTGGTAGGAAGGAAGGAAGGAAAGAAAGAAGGACAGAAAGAAGGAAGGAAAGGAAGGAGGGAGAGGGGGAAGGAAGGAAAGGGAAAGTAAGAGGGAAAAAAAGAAAGAAAAAATAATAAAGCTAAGTGTTAATTCCTGTTCCCTCTGTACCTACTATCTTTTATAGAAAAAAATCCAAAATTTCTTCAAGAAAGGTGAAACTATCTCCAGTTTTCAAATATGAAAATAAGGCTTTAAGATATTAAATGAAGTGGCCCAACTCAGACAACTAGAAAGTGGCAGGGCTTGAGTTCAAACCCATCCTGTAAAATATCAAACTAGAGCTGTGTGTGTGTGTGTATTTATGTCCTTGCACCTACTTATGTGTTTTTGTGCTTACACAATATTTTAGACCAAACCATGTATCAAGTAAACCCTATTGGATCACAGTTCTTAAAAATATTACATGGATCAGATATTAACTAGACCGGTGATGATCATGTCCCAATATATACAACATTGAATCATTATATTGTACCATTAAAACTAATACAATGTTACATAGCAATTATACCTCAGTTTAAAAAATGGAAAACAAAGAAGAACATATTGATTGTCAAATGTTAGATGAACAATTAAAACTTTTTTAAGTGTCATAATGATTTATTTCCATTTTCTAAATTGATTAAATTTTGTTACAAATTACATTTCATGTATCCCTCCTCATGCCTACATTTCTCACAGATGCTTTTTGAATATTATCCTTGCACTTGTGGCCTTGAAATGTAGGCAGTTCAGCTTTGGTTCAGGTCATCTTCTGTTGGTAGACTGTTTGTGGCCAAAGAACTCTACTAGGTTTAGGGAGTATAGTGCAAAGGGAAAACACACTCTTACAGACCTGCCCAAATACTTGCCCTTCCTTGGTCTATCACACATCTTTTATCTTGTAGATGTATTGAATACACCAGAAAGTACTTTATTAAAGTATCTTTATTCATATGTTGTTTACTTATTTCTTTTTATTTCCAGCTTCCAACCCATTATTAACAGAAATGTACACTTGAACAGGAGAAAATAGGAAGGAGAGTATAAAAATGTGATTTAATGTTTAGTTAAGGTATTAGAAAGATAAAAGTGACTTTTTTTCTTATAAAAATAACTATGAAACATTAAATCAATAATGGAAGAAATAGTCAAATTTCATGAATGGTTGATTTATTGATAAAAACAAAACACCCCTATGGCTAATATGAAAAAAATTCAACTATGTTAGTAACCAGAAGTCCAGATTAAAGAAGAGATGCTATTTTTTCGTGAATCACTTGCAATTTTTAAATCTATCTTCCCTCTCTTTCTCTCCTTTCCTCTCCTTCCCGCCCCCTCCCCACTCCCAACCCCATCTATCTCTGATCTTTCTATCTGTAGTAGGTTCACTCTTGGCACTAATATATATATATATATATATATATATATATATATATATATATTACAATGCCCTAACTTCCTAAATATGAATTTATTTGGGAAAAGACTTTACAGATTTAATTAAGCTCAGAAGTTCATCCTGAATTTAGTGTGGACCCTATGTTGGATTTACAATTATGGTTGGTCTTATGAAAGAAAGCTAGAGGAAGATTTGAGACTCAGAAAACAATTCTTCAAAATATCATGTGAAGATGGAAGGAGAGGTTAAGGTCATGCAGCCACCAACAAAGGAATGCCTGAAGCCATGAGAGAGAGGGTGGTAAAGGAAAGAAATTTTTTTATCTAGAGCCTTCTTCCCTACTCCTTAATTTTAGATGTCTGGCCTCCACACACTTGAGTGAATAAAATTTTTCATCCACTCAGTTTGTGGTAATTTATTACAACAGTTTTTGGAAATTAATACTTCATCTTCCTATTTTAAGAATAACAATTCTAGATGTCTGATAAAAGTACCAAAACCTGTGGTAGACATTTTTGTTCAAAGTTTGTAAGTTTACACACTGGCAAAAATTTTATGGAAAGTCTTTTGCAGCTCACATTCTGAGTCTTAAACATTTAAGTAATACTGTTTCACAAAATAATTTTTCTTTTAGGTGGTTTCTTATAGAAATAATCAGAAACTTAGATCTTGACACTTCTACTTTAGAAATTCTCATACGGTTAGTCTGTGATGGGGCCCAAAAGTTTAAATTTTTATTAAACGCTCAGAGCAATTATTATCTGCCAGGTCTTACAAATACTAGTATTTCATTTGATTTTGAATTTTTTGTCTTACATGTAACATCACGAGAATGTATTCCCTTATCATATTTATAGTAGATGTAAAGAAAATGGACTCTTAAAAAATTGGTTAATTATGCTTATATTTGAATTATGCAGTCATGGGTGATATTTATTGATTATTTTCATCATAGATTCTCTAAATAAGCATGCATATATTCATAATCAGACACAAACTATACAAAGATCACACTGCAATGGGATAAGTACTATAATGAAGATATATGTAATGATGTATGGGAATAGGGAATAACAGTTAATTAGCCTAACCTGAGTTAGGGGTGGTTAAAGGTCTTTTACCCAAGGAGTTGACATTTATACAGAAAATGAAGATAAGGACATTTCAGAATGAGAATAAATAATCAAGACATAAAGAGCTAAACTTGCATGTCTTCATAGTATGGGTTAAGTTTTGTAACATATTAATATTTGTATTACCAACTGGTATTAGAAGCAAATTAGAATAGACAATTCTGTAAAGAAGTTTTGAATCAGGTTTTACATGGTTCTAAATAGCAAAGGTGCATTTCTTTAAGAAAAAGAGTAAAGTGATCAGAAGCGTATCTTAGGAAGTTAATAGTACTAGGAACGTAAAAGCTGGGTTTATGTTATCAAGTGAGTGAAAATAATGAGGATCAGTGGAAGTGAGAACAGTTACAAAAAAAATCCATGGAAGCATCACCTTTATTCAAAAAAAAAAAATCTACCTTACATAGAACCTTGGTGCATATCATCTTTGAAAACATTGGTAACTTTGTATAAAGCTGGTTACAAATCTGGTACTAAGGAATGCCAAGGCATTGACACAAGACAGTACATAAGATTCACTTAAAGTAATTGTTGAGAAGATGTATTAATTCTTGACAGAATTTAATGCTCCTCCTTCTTTCCGATCTACACCACCACAGATTCTAATTCAGAAACTTTGAGTGGGATTCAATAATTTCCATTTCTATCAAGTTCCCAGAAGATGCTGATACTTGTGGAACTCAGAACACATTACAAATGACATTACTGCAGATGATGTTCTTTGTAATATTTAGGATGAATTCAGGTATAATTACCTAAAAGTCTGACATAGACTTAAAAATAAAATTGTTTGATAATCTCACATAACAAAACGACTGCATGTTGGGCCCTCTAGAGCCATTCCTGCAGCACAAATATATTATTAAATAGCAGGGCTGTTTTTATGTGTCAAATCACCCATCTCAGCTCCCTGCTCACCTGTGTTTGGAATTGATATGTCATGTTCCCCAAATTTTTTATCACATCTCTGAAAGTAGGAAAAGGGAAGAGGAAGTAAAAGATTGCCAAAGTAGCAAACTATTTACTTTTTTCTTTTCTTTCTTTCTTTCTTTCTTTTTTTTTTTTTTTCTTTCAGCCACACTCCTGGCATATGAAAGTTCCCAGGCTAGGGGTCGAATCAGAGGTACAGCTGCCAGCCTACACCACAGCCACAGCAATGCGGGATCTGAGACACATCTGTGACATATACACCTCAGCTCATGGCAACACTGGATCTTTAACCCACTGAGAAAGGCCAGGGATTGAACCATTTCCTCATGGATACTAGTCAGGTTTGTTACCACTGATCTGTGATGGGAACTCCCACTACTTCCTTTTTTTAATCTCTATTTTTAATAAGAAAAGAAAAAAAAATACTGAAAATCCAGGAGACTTCTTCCTATCTCTCAGTGTCTATGATCTGTCACATGACATAGATATCTTTGTTGCAGTGGAGGCTGAGAAATTATACATTTAGTGTTTGCAATCTCTAATGTGGCCTGGCTCAGCCAGTAAAATAAGGGAGAAGGGACTGGCTAGTGCTAGGAAACCAGCTATGTCTAGTGCATTTTAGAAGGATAAAACGAAGAGCTCATTTGGTGAGAATTAATCTAAATATCATTCCAGGAGAATATAATACCATATACAAAGACACAGTATTATAAGAGTAGAGTACATAGTATTAAGGAAATATAATACCATATATTTTGACTGGAATATAGAGTATTCTATATTCTGTGGGAGAGATGAAGCTGAAGAGAGGTAAACATACTTTTTCTGCAATTGTTTCCAAGTTTTTAGTTATCATATGCCTATTCATACTTATTACAATATTATTCTTTAAGTTATCATTAAAGAGATTCTATTTCAAATCTTCAGACACCTCTTTATAAGTAGAAGCCTCATTTGCTGAAGGGATCCCACTACATAATACATATGGGGCACAGCTGATTACTGATAAATAAGCATGCAAACAGCCTTTCATTGCACTTTCATGTTCTCTGCAATTGTAGCCATACTTATATCTGTGGTCCTCAAAAGCAATCAGAAGGGAGGAACTAGGGATTATGGGGAGAGTTTAGTTGGGTGGTTCTTTCTGTTCAACAGCAGTGATTCTATAGAGAGAAGCTCATGGATTAAATATCTGCTATAGTGTTTGCCTCTCTTGGTTGCTGGATTTTCATATCCTTAGAACATGAAAAGTATAAGTAAACAGGAGCCAGGATTCAGTCCTACCTCAGGGAAATTAATAGAAATTCACTGCTCTGGTGAGAGTGTTTTATTTTGCCCCCAAGTTATCTATGGTTATCATTTACTGGGATTGACTCATTTAACATTTTAATAGGCCTCTGCACTGTCTTCTAGACTGAAAGAGAAAATCAGTAGGGTAGGATTTCAGAATCACTGTGAAGTCTTGAAAGGAAAAAATAAAAGAAAAAAACTAATGTCAGTGAAAGGCGGTGGTTTTATTATTCTAGAGATGCCTCTGCACAGTCAGGGATATCATGCAGGCCTTATAGCTTTTTTTTCTCTCTTGCTTTAGAGTCTCTCTCTTTGAGTAGTTACAACTTTCAGAATGGCAGGATCTGAAACCACTTAGCATGTGAGGCTTGCAAAATCAATATAACTCCTATCAGTCAGAGACACCAAGCAGAAGATTCATTTCATGCATCAAACAGAATGCAAAGCCATGGATTCCTCTACTCCTAGTGAAACTTTTGTATAGATTATGGGAAGTTAATAAAAACCTAACACATTGATCGTGTATTGGCAGCACCATTTATCTCTGTGATTAATAGTCTTACATTCCATGCCAGTGCTATAGAAAACCCTTCTGAAAATTTCTGCTACTTTTTGAAAGTAGCCGTCTTTTCTGTGGTATAGATTTTTTTTTTTTTGTCTTTTCTAGGGCCGCACCCGTGGCATATGGAGGTTCCCAGGCTAGGGGTCCAATCGGAGCTGTAGCTGCGAAGCCTACTATGCCAGAGCCATAGCAATGCAGGATCTGAGCCGTGTCTGCAACCTACACCACAGCTCAGGGCAATTCCGGATCCTTAACCAACTGAACAAGGCCAGGGATCAAACCAGCAACCTCATGGTTCTTAGTTGAATTCATTAACCACTGAACCACGACGGGAACTCCTGGATTTTCTAAATGACAAAGGATTTCTACTATTTGAATTGTCTATTAAGAATACAACCCAACTTCTCACTATCACTGAACTTAATAAATATCTTTCCCATAAATTTATCACACATTATTGCAATTGTGTATTTTAGACTGTAAGAACCCATTAAGGCAATAACTATGTTTTAGACATTTCTAATTTTCAGACATAACTAGAAACTGATCTAAAAAACAAAACAAAAACACAGCATATTTAATTAACTTGAATGAAGAAGTAATGCTAATATTTATTGAGGGAGCAGAGTCAAATAAAGTAATTCCATATTTATCAAGAACAAGCTAGAATTCCAACTATACTTAAACATCTGGTGCTATATTCTTTTCTTCCTAGCTAGTTAGATAGTTGTTAACTTCTCTCACCACCATTAAGCCATTCACTAATTTCCAGCGGGAACAGCAGTAAGGGAAACCTTTCTTCTGCGTGAACATTTAAACATGATCTAGGACAAAATGGGACCAGTCTTTCTTTCCCTTGGATACACTGTTCCTGCACATCACAAACATCTAAACTCTGCAGAGATGAGCTTTTTTTTTTTTTTTTTTCCTGAACCTACCATTGGTAACATATTTTGTTAAGTTTTTGTCCTTCTTAATCTTAAATTACCACTGACTCCAAGATTCATCTTATATCTGAAGATAATTTTGAAAAACAAAGTAACTAAAAGTCCCAAATGACCGTCTACTCTTAGAGCAAGCATTCTTTATAAGAAGACCAAGGATTATACACCAAAGTCTGCAGTGGTGTCAGAGTGTTCATTCCCACAGGGTGTTCCTGTGTCTTGTGAAATGTGATGTAAAAATTTTGCCAGTTTATGTGTGAGGACATTTTTCTAGGGAGAGTATTTTCATAAGATACGTATCATAATATATCAAAGAGGCTAACAAACCCATAAAAGTTTAAGAAACACTGCTTGTGAGCTACTGCACTGGAGATAAGCATTCAAATTCTGAATATTCCATACAGATAGTATACTATTCTCAGTCCAGTAGGAATAATATTTTTTTTCTTCCCTCTCAGCATTGAAAAAGATTGCTGCAGCAATGCACTTAATGTCTTGTATTTAGGACTGTGTTGTCATTAGGAAGAGGCGATTCTTTGAAAAAAATCGCATCCATCATGGCATAATGCTTACATCATGAGAGACATAAAGACTCCCATCTCACGCTTCCTTCATGACTTATACTAAATAAATGACAAGCATTATTAACACTACTGAATTCTTCTCTCTCCCTATCTCTCCTATTTTAGAGAAGTTAAGTGACAACTTGCAGGAAACATAATTAAATATCTTCCCAAGCCAGAGAATATCTCCACAAAGATACACAAGAAAGAAAACACTTTGATCAATGACTGAGCATTAAACCAGAATGTGATGTGTATCCCAAGCTGTCTTCTAAAAGTTTGCAAAGGGAGAAAGAACTCTCAGACTTTTATATAGCCACGCAGACATGACTTAATACAATTTCTCTGTACAAACAGTAATTCTCAAGTACGAGGATTCAGTGCTACTGGTCTCACATAGCTCATCCTGAATTCATTTGGTAGTTGAGATATTCATCTGTATTAGCCAATTGGCTTCCTCCAAAGGAAAAATAAACATCTTACATCTTTTTGACAGGAGGTAGTTTTGTAACTTGAAGGGAGGTGCCTGCTACAGATTTCCCCTTATTCTTTCACGTAAATTGAGAGATAGGGATGCTATCTTTAATGATGACTATATTTCAAAGAAATGGTTCCCTGGTCAGTTGTGAAGGATATTTTTGAGCCTTAAAGCTGACTATTGGCTTTTTTAAAATCTCTTATGAAGATTTACATATATTTCAAAAGACAGAGAAGTAACTTGTTTTCTAAAGTAAATGCTCTGAGAAAGAAGGCCTTTTCCTTTATTATTATTATTATTTTTTTTTATGGCTACACCCATGGCCCCTGATTTTCAACAGGGAAAATTAAACCTCTTATTTTATTTCATTTTATTTATTTATTTTTATTTTTTAATTTTAATTTTATTTTATTTTTTTGCTTTTTAGGGCTGCTGCCATGACATATGGAGGTTCCCAGGCTAGGGGTCTAATTGGAGTTACAGCTGCCGGCCTATACCACATCCACAGCAATGCGGGATCTGAGCTGTTTCTGAAACCTACACCACAGCTCATGGCAATGCCGGATCCTTAACCCATTTTCCCTTACACTACAACATTAATGATATTTTCAGATGTTTATCAATTTGTGACATTTAATTTAATTTAATCTATTTATGTCACAGATGTGGAAACTGACTAGCTGATTAGTGATAAAAATCTGAAACTCAAATTTTGATTTTCAAATATAATATCTAATGAGTATGCTAAAACATGCATCATGTCAGTGTCACTTTTCTACTTTTTATACATTTTTTGTTGTGTGCTCTCCATGTGTTTAAGTATTGCTCTAGTAAGGAAAGTATTGCTGTAGTAAGGATATTCTGTCGTAAGAATAGATATCAAAGATACACGCAGTATTTACCTAACTGTGAGGGGCAGCTGTGTGGATGCCGGTATATCAAAGTCATATTTCGTCTTTAGTGGGCTCATTTGTAAAACTTCAGTGATTTTTCTAAAAATTCCATTTTAAAACTTTTGAGTTTGTTGTATATACATGCATATACACCTGATTTTATATAAAGGTATCACAATCTCTTTTTTCCTTTTCCTGTTTGTTTGCTTGTTATCTCCTAAATTCCTTCTATCTGCAGTCCTCCTCTGCCTCTGTTAATGTGTTCCATTTCAAATTTCTGACTTTACCAATATAATTCTATGTAGGCACACACAGACACAGACATGTTTGTGCATTCACAGGGCATTATTCATTATCGCTAGTGTTATATGTAAGTATATAAATGCATCACACTCTTTATTCTTTTACTACTCAAAAGTATTTCACAGAAATCATTCCACATCAACTGGAGCTCTAACTGATATATAATTTAATCTTAAAATAATATGTTGTTAAAGAAAACCTGGAGTTCCCAGTGTGGCTTAGTGAAAACAAATCTGACTAGTATCCATGAGGATGCAGGTTCAATCCCTGGCCTTGCTCAGTGGGTTAAGGATCCATCATTGCAGTGAGCTGTAGTATAGGTCACAGATACAGCTCGGATATGGCATTGCTGTTGCTGGGGTATAGGCCAGTGGCTACAGCTCTGATTTGACCTCTAGCCTGGGAACCTTCATATGCTGCAGGTGCAGCCCTAAAAAGACAAAAGAAAATAAAATTAAAAAGAGAATAGAACCTAGGCCTACAGTAGTTGAAGTAATAAAGATGTATTTTATTCAAGGACTATTGCAATTGGGGAAAAAGATTTCAGTAGAGAACAGTGCTGGAGGACACAATCTTTAGGGCATTAGCCTGCTGTATCCTCCTTCAACTGGCAAAGCAATTAAAAAAGACTCATTTTTACTTCACCAAAGCACCCCGCCCTGCCAAAAAAAAAAAAAAAAACAATAAAAGTGGTGCTTAATCCTGATTACAGCCTAGATAAGTAGGGATTTATATAGCTGAGGAGAAGTATGGGAGTAAGTAGATGGAAAATTACTAAGAGGGAACATCAAAGGTAAGTGAAGATCCTGGCCTACCCAGCTTGATGGGATTCTTGGTAAAAGCAGGCCAAAGTGGTCAGATATCATCTGAGCAATGGTGGAGGATAAGAGCTTGTTGATATGATATCAAAAGTGATGAGGTACTGAGCAGGGTGGGTTCTGGCTAAGCTAATTTATCAAGAGTCTTGCTGTGGCTGGGTGAGGCAGGCCTGATATGGATGGATGCTGAATTGAAGCTCAGCTCAGGAGAGAGCTTAGAGGAATCTGACTGAAGTTTGGTCAGGAGAGCATCTTCACCAGAGTTTGTAACATAGTTTATTCAAGTCTCATTATTTTACCTCTGGATGTTTTCTTTGATTAATGCTGCTTTAAATTTAGGTTCTTAAGGGGTGGATAGATAGATTCCCAGGTGTAGGGTTGGTGGGCAAAAAGTTGAATGTTTTTAGTTTCAAGTAATCTTGCCTACAGTCTTGCAATCCTGCAATCTTTAACCATGTTTGTGTGAGAGATCCTTCTTTCCTAAAAAATTATTTTCTAGACTTCTGTATGTAGGGGCACAGAATGAATTCTGCCATACATCCACAGAGTGGGATTTGGGTTATTCTCTTAGTTTGCATTGGCAGACCTTGAAAGGAAAGGACTATGCAAATATCCTGGTGGTCACATTAAATGTCGGGTCTGATATAAAGGAAAGGAAAAAAACGGCTTCAGATAACACAGATGCCTCTTAGCAAAATAATTCATAGCCTTTGAGCCAAGATTCAGAGGAGTTTTATAGCTTTTTTGAATTTTCTGAGGGAAAGCATTGCAAATGTTTCCTAGGATATAATTCCCTGTGGTCTCCAATTTAGTTCTTGGCCAAGCCAAGTAAAAGTTACTCTTCTTCAGACTCCCTGCCTTTGAATAAATAATAACCTATGCTTTAGAATAGCTTTGACAACTAGAGAGGAAGATAATTTAAATATTTCTTCTTTTTGACATATTTTTGATTTGGAAATGTGACTATATATATTCCTAAATATATTTTCTTTGGTGATTCACAGAACAGTAAATTTCCTATAGAAAGTATTCAAAACTCCTGAGCACAGCATTCAAAAGTTTTGATCATTTGAATCTTACCAATTTCTTCAGGTTTTGCCCAATAGCCCAGTAAGTACCCTGTATGCAATTTAGACTACATTACTTTCAGATTTACAATTTATATGCACTCAGCACTTTCCCATTTGCATTGTCATCACATATATTTTTCCCTTTGCTTAGAATATCTTTTCCCTTTGCTGCATTTAATAATCCTATGCATTCAAGCCCCAACACAAATATATTTTCTTCCATGAAGTTTTCTATGATTGCTTAACCTGAAGTTGATTTCTCTTAATGCATTGGTCCTATCACATTTTCCACATTTCTATGTGTGTTCTATTTTACCCATATATTGTCAGCCACTGGACTAGGGATAATGTATTGCTAATATTTATAATTTTTTCAAGATTCCTCATGTAATTCTTTTTTTTTTTCTTTTGATGGACACACCTGAACTGTGACTTGCTTTGTACTATCATACGTGATGTCTTGTGATTCCAGAATTAAACCTGAAAAAATACTCTCTTACCTCTGCTAATTCCCCCTAATTCCCTTAGAACCCTGATGACCTAAAGTAGGAGTAAGGCCAGCTAGCTTACTGGATGAAGAGAAACATATGGGACTGTAGCCTTCACTCATAAACTGGCATTATGTCAATCACAGTGCAGAGCCATTTAGTTGACCAGGAAATCACCAAGGAGGCAAGACTAAGCCCAGCCAAGAGAACTGCCCAGTTGCACACAGACCAAAGTTCTGATAACCAGAATGCTGAAATGGACAAATTCCTGAAAAAAAAAGTGTCTTATTAATGTTGACAGAAGGGCAATTAAGATATAGGAATAGTTAAAAATATGTTGAAGCAATGAATCTGCAAACACCTTCCCACAAATGGTACTGCAGACAACATGATCTTGCATGTTATCAGTTGTACACAAATTATTTCATATAATAGTAAAAGAGGGAATACTTCTCAGTTTGTCTCATGAACTAAATGTAACCTAGATCCTAAGCTTGATAAGGACTTGATGAGAAAGGAAATTTACAGATATATTTCTCCCGTTAGAGTAACTGTAAATATCCTAAACAAAAATTAATAATCTAACAGAATTATGTGTAATAATTCATTTCAATAATGAGAAACTTATTTCATGCAATCACTAATTATACACCTAAGATGAATCAATGTAACTCAGCACATTAATGATATAAAAGAAAGTGTATATGAATCATCTCAATGAATGCATTCATGAGACAAGGTTTTTGTTTTGATACTGCTGTATTACAAATTATTCCAAAATCCTGTGCCTTACAATAGCATTAATTTTTCAAACTCAGGTTGAAGAGTCATTGGGGTGTTTAAGCTTCAGAATATGAATGAAATTCAGGTTCATTCTGTGGGTTGAATTGTGTCCCCCCAAAATGTATGAATTGAAGGCCTAACCCCCAGTCATGTGTAATATCATTTGGTAAAGAGTGTTTACAGAAGTTAAAAAAAATGAGGTCATTAGAGTGAGCTCTAAATCAGTATTACAGGTGTCCTTATAAAAAGCAAAAATTTGGTCATGAAGTCACACATAGAAGACAGTGTGAAGAAATGCAGGGAGAAGACAATCATATGCAAGCCAAGGAAAGATCCCTAAATAGATTCTTCTCCCACAGCACTTGTAAGAAATTAACTCTACCAACAACTTGATTTTGAATTTCTAGACTATAGAGTTGAGAGACAAAATATCTGTTGTTTGAGTCACCCATCCTATGGTACTTTGCTAGAGCAGCCCCAGCAAATTAATGCAATAACTAATCAAAAATATAAATAGGTAAAAGGCATAAGCAAATAACTTATAGAGGAAGAAATACACATGCCGATTAAAGTAATAAAAATATAACCATGCATGTATTAACCCCAAGTTCCTTAGAAAATTGACAGAACACAGTAAACCAACTATAATGAAAAAAACGTTATATTAAAAAAAAACTAATATGTATATATGTGTGTGTGTGTGTATATATATATATATATATATATATATATAAAACCAATATTTCTAAAGAAGTAATTGGAAATTATAGCAGAAAGAAGATCGCTTTGTCCACTCATGCCATCAACAAATATTCTATAAAGGAAGGAGAACAATCTTTAGTTCAGGTGGAAAGTGTTGAGGAGAATATCAGAATATACTGATAATAGATGTACAGACTAGCCAAGTTTACAGGACAGCAATTCACTAGCACCTATCAAAATTAACATGTTAACTTTGCAGTGAAATATTTCCACTTCTAGGAACATATGTCATAGAAACTTTTAGGATAATGTATATTTTTACCCACTTATATGGACTTCATTACTTTTTAAAAGAGAAATAAAAATTAAAACTACCTTACATGTCCAGTGGTAAAATATGTTATAGTACAGGCATAATGGATTTTAATACATGTAAACATGGAACTCCAAGACAAGCCAGTTGCAAAACATAACTGCATGAGGATTGTATTTTTTGTTTTATATTATGGGGGAAAAATAACATATATTGAAAGAAAATTATGCACTTATCCTTATCCATAAATGTAAGATCTGATAAGATGCTAACCAATGCTTCCGTTAAGGTGAGTTACTTCTACAGAGTAATGTAATTTCCACTTTCATAAGGGCTTTGAATGATGGAATCTAGAGTGGTTCTGTAAACACTTCTGCCTGTATTTTTCTGATAAAATATATCCCCATGGCTCTTAGTGAATTGGCCAGAAAATAAAGGAGCTTAAATTGGTTTCTCTTTCTTCATGAAGTTATTTGAAAGCCAAAAACGAATATAAGCAGGAGTTTCCATTGAGGTGCATCAGAAACAAATCCGACTAGTATCCATGAGGATGCAGGTTCCATCCCTAGCCTTACTCAATATGTCGGTGATCCTGCATTGCCATGAGCTGTGGTGCAGGTTGCAGATACAGCTCCAATCCCACGTTGCTGTGGCTGTGAGTGTGGGCTGGCAGCTGTAGCTCCGTTTCAATCTCTAGCCAGGGAACTTCCATATGCCGTGGGTGTAGCCCTAAAAAGCAAACAACAAAATAAGATAAAAATTAATGTAAGTAATAACAAAGGAAATTCTATTCGTGATTTTATTTAAAGACAAATAATAAATGATAAATAAATCCAGTACTGAAAACTTATATAGGTGACAGTGATGAAAATAGTACACGGTAAGTTCTGTGATGGGCACAGTGAATATTTAACAAGATCCTAGCCAATCAGTATGTTCTTACAGTGTAATGGCAAAGGCATTAGACACTGGGAAATGATTAATGTGGCACTTCCTTAATATGTTTTTGGATGTCACTATTCCTATTGATTCAAGTTCTTCAGCTGTAAAATGAGATTAATACTAGTACTTTTTAATACTAATGCGTATCTAATAGAGTTGTTCTGAAGATTGGATATGTATAAGACCATCTTGCATATAACACATTATCAATGCATGTAATCTAACACTGTGGACACTTAAGATAATTTTGGAGATATATTTCTAGTCACAAATGTTCAGGAGAAACAAATCAGGCCATGAAGTAAAGTTCTATAATTAGAAGTAATGATGATGTGTCTTTCTGTTCATTACTTGACTTTACTAGTGAGAGTGGAAAGAAACCTAGGGCATTAATACATGTCTGATTATTGGCTAGTTACTATTCATCAGTGAAAACCCCAAGGCCAGGAAGAAATGTTGAGGTTCTTGCGGTGGAGCATTCTAATTTTCTTCAAATGAGAAGAATGTAAAGAGTGCTAGAAACTTGCAATTAAAAAATCAGAAAAATTTAAGAATTATAATAGAAACCTGTTGTAGATAGCATACATTTATTAATCACAACTAAAACCACTGGTAGTCCCAGTTCCTTTATTTATTTATTTTTGCTGCCACACCTGCGGCATGTGGAAGTTCCCAGGGTAGGGATCTAAGACCTATGACCTATACCACACCTAGCGGCGACAGCAGATCATTAACCCACTGAGCAGGGACAGGGATTAAACCTGCATCCTCACAGAGACTATATGGCCTCGCTGAGGCTCAATGGGAAACCCCTAGATCCTTTATAATTTTTCAGAAAGATTGTAAATTTATTAAATTTATCGGTCGTAAATAAATTTTTAAATTTAATATGAATCACATAAGTTGCTCCATCTAACACCTAGCAATCAGGGTGAGGTTGTGTAACAGTGCATTACAGACAAAGGAACTAAACATTAGAGAGTTTGGGACATTTTCCTATAGGTTTAAAATTGAACTTGTCAATCTAACTTTCACGAAAAAAACTGTTTATACTGTGAATTCTCTCTCCATGAAGGGCTGTGTTCCGCCATTGCCTAAACCAGATAAATGACAATAATAATAACAAACTCCTTCCCACTCTTTCCCCGTAATACACACACTTGCAATTTCTTTTAATTAATTATATATTATTGATTCAACTTTATATGTTTTGCTGAAATAATTCCAAGCTTCCTTGTTTCTATTGCTTCTCATGTAATTTTGGCCAGTACTGTCCTTTACCTAGATTATCGCAGACTTAACAGCCTACTTTTCTCCATGTTTTTCCACCCTCCAATGCATTCTTCAATATTTAGCCAGGGAAATCTTTCCAAAACATAAAGCTCTCCCTACTTAACACCCTTCAATTACTTCCTCTTGTTTGTAAAGCAGTGCACACACTCCTAACCTTCATTTGAGTTTGCATACTTTTGCCTCGTCTCTTCACATCCTCCTTTCAGCCACAAAGCTCTTAACCCCCTTTTCCTACTCCCGAACTTCTGATGTTTATACACTTAAATTTTAATTCATTAAAGCTTATTTTCCTTAGTATTTATACATGCTTTCCCCTTTCATGTACCTAATTTCTTTTTTTAAAATAAAACTTTCTTTACTTTTTATTTTCAATTAATGATTTTTTTCCATTATAGTTGGTTTACAGTGTTCTGTCAGTTTTCTACTCTACAGCAAAGTGACCTAGTCACACACACACACACAACACACACACACATGCACATAAATATATACATTATTTTTTTCCCATTACACTCCATCTGTTCCATCACAAGTGACTAGATACAGTTCCCTGTGCTCTACAGAAGGATTTCATTGCTTATCTACTCCAAATCTAATCGATTGTGTCTACTAACCCAAACTCCCAGTCCCTTCTACTCCCTCCCCCTTCCCCTTATGTAGCTAATTTCTGTTTATCTTTCAAAACACATATATTTTATATTACTTTTATCAGGAAGTCTTCCCTGGATTAGCACCTGTAATCTCTAATCTCTTCTGTGCTCCAGTTAATCATTTTAATCTTCCCCTATGGCGTATAGTTCTAGCATGCATTGGCAATTATCTGTTCCTTTGTCTAGATTCTTCCCCTCCACAAACACACTCAGCATAACATATACAAACATACATGCATACACAAACATGCATACTACTTACTCAGTCACTCCTTGAATTGGACCTTAGGGTAGTAACTTAATTTTTCTGAACCCAGTCTTTCGTAGTGGCAACATTAGAATTATAATATCTGTCTTATCTCATGAAAACCATGTGAAAAAATAAAAAAAATGTATGCATATATATATATATATATATATATATATATATATACATACACATATGATACCAAGATAAATAAAGCTTTAATTCATGTAATGGTTAACAAGTCTTCAGATTTCACTGTAATCCCTGTATTTATTTATTGATTTTTAGAGGTATTGTGCTTCTTCCAGTACTTCTTTAACAGCAGTAGAGATTCTTAGCTATATTTGGAAAGGGGTGAAAAATGCACTTCCTTTCCTACAAACCAAGTGTGAAGCAAAGCCCCTACATTCTGTTCTGGTTCAACCCCAGGTTTGTTCCCCAATGTCAGAACCTGTCTATATCTATGAGCCACATTGGTTCAATTCATATCTCTTGCTGTAAAACTTCAAGGACCTTAGAAAAAAGTGTGATAATATGGAAAATACCTATTTTCCAAGAGGTATCTGATAAACTGTTATACAGGCAAAAGATATGCAGTGTTGCTCTGGAACCTCTCTGGAGCTGGGACAGACCTCAATGCAAAATGAAACCTTTCTTTTATAAAACTGGTTTTTCAATTTTCTTCTTTTAGATGAACTAATAAAAACAAACACCCTGGTAATTAGGGTTTCAATTCATCAGACTTTGCTTAAAATGCAAGGGTTTATGATCGTGGCCAAAGTGGCTAGAGCCAAGTGGAAGCATTTGGGGGCTCTCATGCCTTTTCTTTCTGTGTTAGACAGGACTATGAAGAACTAGAAAAGCAGCTGAAGCAGGTCTTTAAGGAGCGAAGCACCATCCTCCATCAGCTGACAAAGACATCAAGAGAACTTGATGGAATTAAAGTCAACCTTCAGGTGAGATGAAAACAAATTTTCTCAGCTGCAAAGGATAAAGAGTCAACTTGTTTGTCTTAGTAAAGTAACACATAAAGACGTCTGCATTTTTCACCAGTTCAAAATATACTTCTTTGTTTAAACATAGGAGTTATTATTACTATTATTATTGTTGTTGCGTGAGCTTTGAGAAGAAATACCATTTGAAATGCAGTCTGAGAATCTGTGGTTTGCAAATTCAGGAATGAGAAAATTGTGTGTGCTTGGAAAAGTCATGAATTTCACAGAGCTTCTAAGATCATTTTGACCCCTGTGTTTTTTATATTACAAACGATGAAGAGTAATTATGGCCAAGAGTTAAATGAATATAGAAATGATCTCTAGAAGAAAACTTTAAATTCCTCAAAGGATAGTTCTGAAAATGCTTTAATAAACCTTATTTAGTAAAATAGGTAAAAGCCTTAGAGAGTGTTGTCTGTGAAAACATAATAGGCACAAAATATCAGTCAAAAACCAAAGACGACATCTATATCTGATAAGAAATTTTCTGAAACAACTAAGAATGTATTTTAATATTTGTATTTAACATTATACTTATTGTATACATACTATGCACTAAAAGCTTTCATATATATTATAGGATTTAATTCTCATAATATATCAATGAGAGTAGATACTATAAATGTGATTATTTTTCTTGTTACTCATGAGGAATCATGACTGAATGTTACAAAGTAAACCAGAGGTTAAATCCAGGCAGTGCCCTGATTCCAGGGCCTTTCTGTTAGTTATTATTGAACCGAATGTTTCTACACCATGTATAGTCACCGATGTTCTTAGATTTCTCTGATGATGATGATAGTAACCACTATAGTTTATTAAACATGGTCTCATGTTAGGTACTCTTCCCCCAGTGTTTATTTAATTTTCATCTGCTGATTATGCTGTGATTATCATGAGTCTTATTTTATAGGTGGTAAAACAGAATTAAGAGAAAGGAAACTTTAAGAGCACAAAGAGGAGTTCCTGTCGTGGCACAGTGGTTAACGAATCTGACTAGGAACCATGAGGTTGTGGGTTCAATCCCTGGCCTTGCTCAGTGGGTTAAGGATCCGGCACTGGCTGTGGTGTAGGTTGCAGACATGGCTCGGGTCCCACGTTGCTATGGCTCTGGTGTAGGCCGGTGGCTACAGCTCCGATTAGACCCCTAGCCTGGGAACCTCCACATGCCATAGGAGCAGCCCTAGAAAAGGCAAAAAGATTAAAAAAAAAAAAAAAAAAGCACAAAGAAAGTTAGGAGGCAGATATGTTACTTTTAATCTAAACACTGAAGCACTTATTCCAGAAGTTGTATTACATCCTGAGAACCTGAAAATAGAAAAATCAGTCGAACTCCAGTAAGACACAGTGACAAGTAGCAAGATGGTGACAGTGCAGGAATAGCAGTTCCATGATTGAAGTACACAGAGCATTAGGGACGCACTGACTGGAATGAAAATGGGTGCATGCTGATTTCCATAGGAGACTGATGCCATAACTGCACCTCATAGATACATAGAAATTCACAAGTTTTATTAGACTGTGAAGAATATTTAAGACAACTGTAGAGGTTGTGGAAGGACTGTCACATTAAACATTTTTCAAGCATATGTTGAAATAAAGACCCATGAATGGTCAGTATTCACAATATTTCCAGCACATTCAGTCTCTCTATATTAGTAGCCTAAGTTAAGACATCTAATTTCAGCCTAGGAAATTACTTGAAATAAATGTATAGTTTTGTGGAGTTACCTTTTTGAAAAGGAAACACTTCAGTTACTAAATATAATTGCAGTTTTTAAAATACCTTTTATTTATTTTGTGCTAGCCATTGTGCAAGATGAATTTTTGGTTGTTTCTTTTTTCTTATTAAACCTCCGTAACAGTCTCTTCCAAAATTTAGATAATATTTTATTCATTGTAAAATGAGGAAACTAGATTCCTATGTCAATGGGCCACAGAAATATCCCTAAGTCAGGCATCTAATAGTGATTCAGTGCTTCAAACTCATGGTAAATAACCATATTGCCCATTGTACACATTTTTTCCCCAGTGGGGGTTCATGAAAACATGAGATTTGAAAGTCTTGTTCATCTCTGTAACCATAGCACCTGGATGGCATGGTAATACAGATCAATCAATAAACATTGTGTTGCAGTGGCCATCGTGGCTCAGCGCTTAACAAACCCTGCCAGTATCCATGAGGACCTGGGTTCAATCCCTGGCCTTACTCAGTGGACTAAGAATCCAGCATTGCTGCTGTGAGCTGTAGGGTAGGTTGCAGACATGGCTCAGATCCTGCATTGCTTTGGCAGTGGTGTAAGCTGGCAGCTACAGCTACGATTCAACTCCTAGCCTGGGAATCTCCATGTGCTACAGGTACAGCTCTAAAAAGCCAAAGGAAAAAAAAAAAGGGGGTTGATTAATTAGTCGATATATAAATCTTTAGTATCCTTAAAAACATGAAAATTATTTTCTAAGACTTGCACCACACTTCTCTGGACATTTCTGGGGAAATAATCATCAAGTGCTCTCCTGATCTTCTAATTGGATATCCCTTGCAGACTCCCATATGTTTACCTGCCCTTTTGACCTTTTCATTTCTTTATCTCATGTGTTTTATTTCTTTAAATTTCTTGAGGATAGACTGGTGCCCTTTTAGTCTTGATTTCCTTCAGCATACCCAGAGTATAGCAGACAAATGAATAAGCATACTTTCTCATACTTTTTACCAAATGATTTCACACATATATTATTCCCTTTGAGTTTTCCAATAATTATCTAATGTAGGGTCTGCAAAATTCTTATCCCTGTTTATCAGATAGGAAAGCCAAAGGGCAGATTTTGTGACCCACCCCAGGTCATATGGCCATTATGTACTTTGCACTGTAAACCCATGATTAGTGCTACCACCCACACCTAACCTGCTTTTTTTGTATTTTATGTCAAGCTACTTTTTCCAAATAAACAGAGCACTTTTTACTGGCTGCTTCCTAATATGACTTCATTCAGCCAATTTAGAGAAGATGCTTCTCTTTTGAAGTTCACCCCACCATATTACTATCAGAACACTTACTACATGAAAATTGTTTCTAGTATTAGGTTAAAAAATTGGAGAATGCAGACACCATGCCTTTGTTGTTAAATATTAATTAAACAGAGCTTTTGTCATTTTTGTTATTGTCAGTTACTTGTCACAGATGCTTTTCTTGTAAATAATATGATTGTCTCTGCTTCAACTTTTAACATCAAGAAGGATAGGTTACCCTGTTAAATAGTTCACTGAGTATGGACATGGAGGCTCATTGGGAAAGTTTCATTACAGATTCTCTGATGAGAAAAGCTCAGTGGGCTTTTCTCTTTTAATTCATGGTCCATCAGTGCTGAATTGTCCATAAATAAACATTAATGACTGAGATGGCATTTCGTTCCTTAATATATTTTGTATACAGAACAGTTAGAATTTTAGATGGCTCTAGTTTTTCTATGTATTCTAATGTATTACTCATAAATAATAAAAAGATAAGACCAAAAAGGTACATGCCCTTTGATTGCTTTGATCTTGAATGATTATTGCTTAGCTTATTTAGGGAGATGTTTTATGTTACCTTGTGTTTATAGAAACTATGCCAGATCCAGTTTGACATGACTGCAGATAACATAGTAAAAAGTTCAAATGAAGAGAAGAAAATATATTTTATATTTACTTATAAGACCTAGATATTTGGAGAGTAGTTTCTCCTCCATTGAAGGCTGACGCTCAGTTCATTTCTCTTTCACTCACTGTGTAGCATTTTCACTAGTTGGTGTCATAAATTGTGCATTCTCAGAGCCATGGGGACCATAACAGCCTTGTTTGCACATTATTATTTCAGGGCAAAAATGCAGCCACACCTTGTGCATAGACACAAAGCTAAACTGCACTTCAGTTTATCACCTGAATAAGACTTACTCTTCCCACTTTTTTTTATCAGAATTTGAAAAACGATGAGAAATCTGCAAAAACAGATGTTCAGAAGCTTCTGGAAATAGGTCAGAAACAAAGGTAAGACTTTGTTTTCCTTTTATTTTCTCATTTTTTTCCTCAGACTTTCTTCAGAGACTTCACAAGAATAAGTTCATTGTAAATGCATTCATTTATTTATATTATTACTTACACTTGAATGTATGAAAATCTTGTTCAAATGCAGATTCTTATAAATGTAGGGTGGCACTTGAGAATCTGCATTTCTCAGTTCTCTGATGATGGGTGCTGCTGATACTGATGCTACTTGTCTGCAGATCTTAATTCAATTGTTAAGGATCTGGAATACTTTCTTCTATTATCTTAGTAAGATGGACCCATATAAGTCTGTCCATCAATAAACAGATCCAATAACATTGACCTCAGTGGGACTTGTGTGTGTGTGTCTTTTTAGGGCCGCACCTGCCGCACATGGAAGTTCCCAGGCTAGGGGTCAAAACGGAGCTATCGCCTCCATCCTACCCCACAGCCACAGCAACACCAGATCAGAGACATGTCTATGACCTTCACCACAGCTCATGGCCACACTGGAACCTAAACCCACTGAGCAATGCCAGGGATCGAACCTGAGTCCTCATGGATACTAGTCAGATTCGTTTCCGCTGAGTCACGATGGGAACTCTGGACATTTTTAATAGTATCAAAACTTGATCATGGTGATAATGGTGGGGGTGGTAAGGAATGGGGTAATCATTAGTAACAAAGGAGAATTAGAACAATTGTATCAGTGCTGGCTTGTTTATTTTTGAAGGAAGTGAATTATGAGCTAGCTGGCTATGCAGTATTAACAAGCTATATGACTTGAAATGGTGTCTTAAAAAAAAAAAAAAAAGCCAAGTTATTTTAAGGTAGAACCAAGGTAGCATTTGTTATTTATTATACATTTACTAGAGTCTCTGCTCTGTTAGATGCTTTATGCATATTTCTCTTGGTTTAACACCACAATTATCTTACAGAGTAGATATTACTATCCCCATTCAGTAAATAGGAAATTGTTGCTCAAAAATGCTTAGGTGAATTGCTGAGAGTTGTATTAATTGGAATTTGCTCTGCTGTGTGTCACCCATACTTAGCCATACCCTTTCAACTCAGTTTAATGATCCAAAACAAAAAGCTGTTAAAAAGGTGGACAGATGCTACACTGTATATTCCCTTCTCACCATCCTATATCTTCTTCACTGTTCTTGCCTTTTGACCCAGAAACCTCTTGTCAATGTCTATAAAATGTTAAAAATATCAAATATAGTGCCTTATGTTGACTCTTTTTATTATTTAAGTAAAATTATTATTTCTTCAACAATGAAATTCTCTCCAAAATCCATGATTAAAAAGAGCACATATAAAATATGTATATGAGCATGTTTCCAAAAGTAGCCCATTTCAAATTATTTTATTGATTTTATCTCCAAGTCCAACTACAATGGAACAAAATAAAAATCATTAATAAAATAAAATAAATTATTTTATTGGTTTGAAATAATCCACCTTTTATGCTCACTATCACACTATGCTCACTATCACACAAGTATTTGTGGTTCACTGAGTTACTGGAGAATTATAAACAACCTTTTCCTTTCAATAGAAATAGCTCGTCAGAACAGACCAAGAGTCATTTAAAATTTTTACTCTTTGTAGAGTCTTCCATGTTGGGACAGAACAATAAATAAAATATGCAGGCTTTTACATGGGAGAGAAAGAGAATGTTGCATTTATTCTTCATTGTTACATTTCTAGAAATATTTAGACAGCCTAGATAATATTTGTAGAAGAGTCCTCAGTCTGATGGAGAGACTCTTAAGCCGGGCTATAGGAGGAGTGAGAGTAGGTAGCCACAAAATAGAAACCCTGGGGGATAGGAGAAGTACCCTGAAGTTTCTGAAAAGCTGTCTTGGAAATAAAATCGAATAAAACATTTTATTCTTTCAGTGTTTGGTGGGTGGAGATGCTGAGGCTCTGTACTAATGGATATTTACTCTATCAAGTTCTATGAAAATGAAAAGAAAGCCTGTGATGTTATGACAATACATACTGGTAACCACTGGGGGAAAAATACCTTCCTGTAGAATTATTTGGTGGTCTTTTTATATTTATAATTTGGGATGGAAGATGTGAGAAACAGCTACCTTTTTAAAATCCTTTGTAACCATGAAATTCTATGCTAAAATGTACTCAACATCAAAGAAACAGCACCATATCACTGGAGCAAATGGTTCCTTAGAAGTTTGTGTACCTCCATATAGTTTGTGCAAGTTCCAGTTGATGGTGGGGAATGGTTCACATGCAAGTTGACAAGGAGTAGAACTATTTCTCATAGGAGCGGAACTTACCGAGTCTGTGAAACAGGAGGTTTGGACCACCTAAAGCATGAGAGCAGGGAGAATGTGCAGAAATAAGTCTGAAAAACAGAAGAGGAAGTGGAGAGAGTCAGCACTTTCAAAAGGCCCACTTGCTCTTCTGTCTGATAGATTTCCTTGCAATGAAAATGTGCAAAATTTTCTACCTTCTCCAGTTTTTAATATCTTTTAAAGGTTATTTTTTGTCCTACTCCCTATTGCCTATAGATGTCAGTATGTGGGCATTTTTGAATATATATGTGTATGTGTATATATATATGTATATATATATTCACACGCACATGCACACATGTATGCACATATATACACATTTTAAATAAAATGTATAATATAATTTAATTTCAAATAATGTATAAAATTAGAATTTTAAAACCCAGAAATAATCATAATTATTGTAAGATTTTATTGTAACTTTTTAAGTTGGAAATAAAATAGTTCAATTGCATTTTTATTCAGTACTTGTTCAGGATCTCAATGTTAGGGCTGACATTGTAGATCTTTCCTTTCTTTCTCTCTGTCTCTCTCTTTCAGTGGACGTAGTATAAAGACTCTAGAATTTGAGCACATAAGCTCCAGAACACAATACTACCACCTCTCTGTGCTTTAGTTTTTTATTTGTAATACAAAATTACAGTTTGATGTGAAGTTTGCAGAGTGCCTGGTATACTGTAAGCCTACAATATATGTAGATATTATATATTATGCCACAAATCCTTGGTATGGAAAATATCAGATATGGTAATGGAAGTCTAGATTTTAAGTGTCCATATGTGGAGCAGTTCTGATAAATGAAACCTGTTTGAGGCAGTAATTGAAGCTGAGACTTAAAATCCACTTTAAGCAAAAGTGTGTTAAAGCTTTAACCAAACAAGCATAAATCATCTAAGAACCAATGTGACTGTAATTATTTTATAACTTGTCCCTATTACATTTTGCCTTAATAAACAAAATCCAAATTGATTCCAACAACCAGTCTCTCATGAACCTTCCTGAAATGGAGAGTGGAACCTAAGAGTTTTTAGAGTAACAAATCTGGGGGACATCATTAAATCCTTTTAGATAAAAGACCTCTTGTGGTTGTGCAGAATGTGGTGGTCAGAGAATTGACATAAGGAGCTTGAGTATTGCCAGTGGTTGTGACAATGATCACATATGTAGTAAGTGATTGTTTTCTAAACATTTGCTAAGCATTTTTCCTACATTTATATATATCTTCTAAACTTCACTACAAACCTATGAGGTAGTTCTATCATTGTGCCCATTTTATAGATGAAGAAAATGAGCCAAAGAGTGTATTCTCCTACCCTTCATCTCCCTGTATGCTTACATATCAAGAAAATATTGTTGTTCCAGAAGTTTACTTCTGATAGTAGTTTGGGAATTTCAAATTAGTGTGTGTGTTGGTAAAACTAGAAAAGGCTTCTCTTTGCTAGTTGCTGTTGCTTTGAAGGAGTTTATTTTTCTAGCCATACTGAACATATACCTATACCACCTCACTCATGCACTAACTTATCTGACATCTGAACTTTTTAAGTGGTAGCTTAGGTGATAAAATGAAGGCACATAAAGATGATGCAATTTGTCATGACTGAATAAATCCTAAGCATTTGAGAGGAATGCATATTTATGAAAATACTTACATTTTAATGAGTGAGACAGAATCTATATATCCTACTGAGCTGGAGATAACAATGTGAATATATATGCAGACACATATTTCTCTTATTATACCCAATAAATTAGGCAGCTCTCATATTAGAATACATTTTTTCTTTGTTTTTTAAAAAAGTCTTAGGCCTTATACAGGTTGTCTAAAACACAGTGCTTTAGAATTAGTCAATTAGGAGCATCCAAGGGAATGATAATTTGATCAGCAAGTCTGTGGTAACATTTTTTTCTAAACAGTATGCTCACATCCTGTCATGCTGTCACTAAAATTAGCTTTCCTACTCTAATTATTATATTGATTTAATTTAACACATTATGCAGCTCACAGATGAGTCACACAGTGGGATTTTTATAAGACACAATAGCAAGGCAATTTCCTTTATATGAAGCTCACTTTTAGTTGCATGGGGAAGAAAACTCTTTATTACCAGAATCCTGAGATATATCTTATATGGTTAACTGTGTCTCTATACATTCTACTTATCTCTTTCTAAATGGATATAAACAGCAAAACCTCCTTTCATAATGGACATAAGAAATAACAATTATGTTATGTCTCTCTTTTGCTCTCTATTTTCTATTCAACAAGAGAACAAATGAAGTCTCTCCAGGAGGCCCTGGAAAATCAACTTAAAGAGACTACTGAGAAAGCAGAAAAACAACAGGCTACTGTAAGTTTGCTTCTTTTCTGTGTTTTATGCTTCAGGGATAGAACATTGTTAACTGTTTTCCCCTCCAAATCACTATGGGGCAAACATACCTGTAACAAATAAAAATGGAAATATAATAAAGAAAATGCTTTCACCGAGATTATAAAAATCCTTGGTCAGCATTCATTCAAAAAATGTTTTTGTTGTATTTGATTATTAGGGGGTTTTCTAATTACCAACCCTTATTTGTGGATGAAAAACCAACAGCAAGCATGCTAGAGTCAGGCCCCTTATCAGTGGCTCTTGAATTTGGGGGTGTAATTGACCTTGAATTAAGTTGAGCTATGCGATTCCTAAGCCACAGCCCACATCCACGGAATAGAAGTCTCAGTGGATGTTGATTAAAGAGCTGATTAAATGGGCCACCCTGAAAGATTTGCCTATTTAATCTGCCTATTTATCTGCCTATCTGTCTATTACAACTTCATAAGTAATTCTTATATAATGCAAAGTTGAAGAATCTTCTTATATAATGCAAAGTTAAAGAATCAAACTTCTCTGCAGATTTCCTCTCTCAAAATGATGTTCTATGTGTCCCCACATTTCAGTTCCTATAACTAATACTCCCCATAGGCAGAAGGGCTGGTGATCTGGATAGTAGTGCTGAAAACTAAGATTTCTGATTGTCTAGACCCACTTTAAATACCATCTGTGGGGATTGGACATTTTATCTTGTATGAGGACCTGAGTTTGTTTCAAAATACAGTATATTAATAGAAAATCTGAAGTTTAACAAGACCAGTGGATCAGGAAATGACTACCTTTGGACAGATAGTTTATTTCTCACAGCTCTCAAGAATGGAGGTATGCCATTTGACAGGGGACAATGGAGGGAAACACCAGGTCAGTCACAAGGCAAAGTGGGGAAAATATAAACGAAAGGCATAATTGTGGTTTCTGTGGGAAATAATGGGTGAGGCAGGGTAAGCAGGGCTAGGATTGGACAGTTTGAATGATTTCAGTAGGCTCTGGGGCATAGGGCTATTTGGTACCGGGCCCTGAGGTAATTAAAGCAGGTGTATAGTGGCCTGGAGTGTAAGAACCCAAAACAGGGGGTGGCTGGAGTTATGAGCTGTCTATTCGTTAGTTTGTATTTGAAAAGCATACTGCTGGGAGAAGTACCCTTTTGGGGGATGGTGATGGAGCAGCGATGAGGGAGGTACAAGGTTAAGGTAGGATGACTCCTGTCATTTATTAGAGTTGTCTATATCAAGGCTTGTCTGCATACGTGTATAGGGTAAATGTTAGAGCATCAAGTTTACAGAAGCTGGAAATAGAACAGGACTAAGGTGAGGTCTCCATCCAGATCAGTTATCTGAGATTCCAGTCCCTTTAAGAACTGCCAGCCTGCCTTTCTTTTGGAGGCTTCCCTGAACAAACTGGATTAGAGTGTAGAGTTTTGCTTGTGAAACTTACTCTGTGTGTCATTCAGGACACCTGCTTTCTGGAGACAGTCTTTGTAACAATGACTTTTGACTTCCCTGCCTACAAGACTGTTTCTTGTTAATAAATTCACTGTTATCTGTCTGGCTCACCTGTAACGATGAAAATATTTGTTCTTCTTTGCTATGCCATAGCCAATACTCACCAGTTACCTACAATGTGTCCTAATATCTTGCTCTTTGGACATCAGGTTTTACATAAAAGAGTAAATGTATTTTTAGCACCAACATGTTGATCCATCCCCTCAAGATATGACCCAGCCTACCAAAAAAACCCTAACTGCAATCACGTTTCTGTCTTGACCTATTGCATTTAATCTCAATTTCTTTATAACCCAGTCATAAATGATGGCAGTTAGAGTGCTCACAGGTACTGTTTTCTCAGATCCTCACAATAAAGCCAGACACTATTTTTTTAAACTGAAGATGAATTATTCAGCTAATATTTGGAGAAGCCAAGACGCGAACTTATGATTATTCCAATATGTTATGCAAACTGTGTCTAAATCCCAAAATAAGAAAGCTATAACAGTTGAAAGTCTCAGCAAAAGTTACAATAGCCAAGTATGGGAAAAGTGGCACAAAGGATGCATGATTGGGAAGGAGTCAGCCTTACCCTTGTCTCAGAATCATTGTAGTACTTTTCTCAATGTACAATATTGAATCTTGAGGGAAATTTTTCTACTAAACCAGAAACTCCATAAATTTATTCATAACCTAACATGTGCTCCAGAATAAGAATATTCTGAGTTTAGGTTCCTACTGAGCCATCTACTAGCCCTGTATATTTGAGCAAATTCTTTAACTTCTGCAAATTTCCTTATTTGCAGAATTTGGGGAATAATTCAAATTAAAATTATATGCATAATATCCCTAAAAAAGTATAGATGGCATTCAGTAAATAGTAGACACTAAACTAAATTCGAACTACTCAATAAAAAGAAAAAAAAAGAAAAAAATACTTATATTATCCAATTGAAAGAAAAATGTGATCAAAAAATTGCTGATGGCAAAAGTATAAATGCATTAGAAATTACAGTAATTTAAGTGGGTTAAATCTAGTAATAATTTTTAAAAGACAGAATAACTGCAATTAAGAAATTATAGCAACACAATCAAATGTGCCAATTTAACAACTGAGAAGACCACACACTTAAAATAAGCAATATAGGAATATATATGTAAAACAACATAAAATAAATACGTAATTGACAGCAATGTTAATGTCTGGCAAATAGAATTTATGGAATAAATACAATGTATAGCAAAGCACATATGATAGCAAAATAAAAATGAGCAAATAAAATGAGAATTATAGCTATAACTATCATAAACTTACATCTACTTAACAAATCAGTGTAATGTTCATCGATCTATAAGTGAAAGGAGAAACTGGCAAATACAAAGATCTTAAAAATACAACTGATAGTAACAAACTATTAGGTATATATAGAAATCTGTAACAAAGTGACTGTATTCTTAAGTACATGCAGAACATTTATAAAAAATTTATAGAAATAAAATGTTTTAATATATAAAGTTATATATGCTCAAAGTATGGCTATTATATACAATCTATTATTTGACCATTTTGTTATAAAATTAAATATAAGCTTTTTTAATGGTCAAACAAATTTTTATGTTTGGAAATATATAATATTTTCTAATAACTCTGATTAATAATAACTAATAAAGAAATAATAATAATAAAACACTACATACTAATGTAATAATTAAGATGAATTGGTAGCTTTAAATGTATTTTTTCCAGAAAGATAAACAACATAAATTCAATAAATTAGCTCAAAAGCAAAATATCAGTGTAAAAAAGAGATAATTATAAAGATAGTGAGGAAAACAATAAAAGAGAAATGCAAACGGGGATAAATTTAAGTTCTTTGAAAAGACTATGATAGACTTTGAGAAAGATTAAGAAAAGACAAACTCAAATTTTAAACTGTTGAATTAAAAAAGAGCAAATAGGCGTAATAGGAATAGTCAAAAAATAAATATTATGAGAAACAGTTCACAGATAATGTAAATTCCTAAATAAATATAAAATAACTAAATTTCTGCAAGAAGAAATTCAGCACTTGAATAGCTGAACATGGTGGAAATTTTGTTGTGCAAAAAGGCCTCTTTTCCCAAGTGTTCTAGGGCTAGAAGGCTTGCATGATGCCTTCTACTAATTTTCAAAGATCAGTTGATTTCAAATATAGGCAGATATTTTCTAGAAAATAGAAAATGATTGACAGTCATCTCATTTTATAAACATCATCACTTACGGTTCCAAAATCAGTGAATGAATCTATGTCTAAATTAATAGCTATTCTACTAATAAATGTAGATATAACAATCTAAAAACAAAGCCTACATGAACAAAATATATCATCATAATCAATGAAATCACTGAATGCAAACACCTTACAGAAAGAAAACTTATCTTTTGGAGGGAATGCATTTTATTGTTGGTTTGGGTTTTTTTTTTTTTTTTTTTTTTTGCTCTTTTTGTCTAAAAAAAGACATATGGAGGTTTCTAGTCTAGGGGTCTAATTCGAGCTGTAGCCTCCAACCTACGCCACAGCCACAGCAATGCCAGATCCGGGCCGCATCTGCAACCCACACCACAGCTCATGGCAATACTGGATCCTTAACCCACTGAGTGAGGCCAGGGATTGAACCCGCAACCTCATGGTTCCTAGTCAGATTCGTGTCCACTGCGCCACAACAGGAACTCCACATTTTATGTTTTGAATTGAATGACATAGATCATTCTAAGTCAGAATCCAAAAAAAGATGACAAAAAGTTTAAAAAAAATGATAATTTAACAAAAACTATTTTTTAAAATACGTCTCTGGTAGCATCTAGAAGGCAGGTTTCATGTTACGGGGACTCATGACTTTTAAACTTTGGTAAAGACTCAAACAGTTTGTGATTTTTCTTCCTATGTGAAGATTCTAATTAACTAAGCATTAAATTAATATATATTTTAATTGTTGCAAATAAATTCAGTAATTATTTTTTCTGCTCGGAAGGCTATTATAGTTGGTATAATTGAAAGTTGGATAAAAAGGGAAGAGTAAGATCATTGTAACTGCTCACTCTCAAATAGAGGGAAACACTAGGATTTAATTCTATAAATATTGTGCTGTTTCAGTTTTAAGTGCAGATAATTTTATTGCTGCCCTTGATTACGTATCTAATTACTGTGTCTTTTTCCATGAAAACATTGTATATTTTATTCAAAAGATACTTAAAATACCAATTTTATTTAGTTAATCCATAGTAAAATGCTATAAAGATTAAATGTGATATTGCTTTTAAATCACAAAAATATAAGAGAACATAAAGTTTTGGAAATTAAATTGAAAAAGCAGTAAAGCTGTCTTGATCCAGTTCTTTTAGAAAATACTTTTTATGACCATGTGAGCATCTGTTTATATCTCTAAGAGATAATGGAGTGGCAAATCTTTCAAACTTGTGAAAAACCTAAATTACAGCAAGAAAAAATGAGTTCTCAGGTGTAACCAGAGTAATTAATGATATTAATGCTTCTTGGATGCATTTCACTACTCTTGTTAATTTTTATGGCTTAACTTGCCTAAGTGAGACATAATTGGTCCAAAGGAAAGAATTAGCTTCAAGCTTTGATTCTCATTAGGAATGAAGAATTGTTACGTTTATCCATTCTTTACTCAGAGTAAATAAATGATACTTTCTGTCTTTAAAAATTATTTTATAAATATCTTCTAGGAATTCTAATTTTTCCAGAAATGTTAAAATCAGCTGGGATTCTAGACCAGTTGTTTCAAAATTCTGTAACTTTGTAATATTCTGAATGTATTTTAGGTCCTAAATGTTTGAATATTCTAAAGTTTTTCCTTCCCTGTTTAGCATTTAAATAATTATATTATTGACATTGCAGTATATTTTAATTACACTGTTAATTAAAGTAGGTGTTAATTATGGAGAATATATCATAAATGGCATCAAAATAGGAGGATTTAGGGAAAATAATTGTATTGGTTTTAGAGCAGATCTTCATACAAGCAAAATGACTTTAAATAATCCATGACCCAAACCAAAGATAAGTATGTAACATATAAAAACATCCTGGTGCTCAATAGCTGCTTAGGTACATGTATTGAGAGCCCTGACTGTTAGCTTTTTGTTTTGTAATGCAAATGGATGACAAGATTTAATTGCAGAGGGAGCCACTTCAGCAAAGTCTGTCTCCAGTACACATGTTACCAACCACTGACTTGATGAAAAGCCAACTCCATATTCCTACTTTTTATGCTACTCAGTCTCTTTTGTTGTAGTGGTTTTGGTTAATTTAATTTTTCTATTTATTTACTTTTTATTAAATTATAGTTGATTTACAATGTCGTGTCAGTTTCTGCTGTACAGCAAAGTGGCCCAGTCACATACATATGTGTGTGTGTGTGTATGTATTCTTTTTTCATATTACAAGTATTAACTCACTGTCCTATTTTCATATACATAGTGAACCCTCAGTGAGCATGAAGTCCCAAATTTTATTTACTGTGCTATACTGACTTTTTTCAAAGTTATCAGGCAGATGAATACTATGTTTATACAAATGCAATTCGAATAGCTGGCCTAAGGTTACAGATTCTCTGACTATCATATTCAGGAGGAAACATCATGGTTTCTTTGGTATAGCATTTATAAGGTTCCATGCTATATAGTATTTATAAGATTCCATGCTTTTGAGGTCAGAAGCATCACTACATAATTGTTCTCAAACTTGACCATATGTCAGAATTATTCAGAGAATATTTTAAGAAAAGAGGTTCCTAGACCCAACTCTAGAAATTAGTTTTCTTTGTTCAAGAACAACATTTTTGAAAATTAAAGTTTATACAGGTAAGAGAATCACAGTCATAATGTATTTCTCAGTTTTTTTAAACTATCTTTTATTACGTAAGAAAAGGGTATTTTAATATAATTAATGTATATACTTATAAATCGAGCAATAAAATTTTTTGGTTAATAAAAATTTAATCTTTTTTCAATATTTGTTTACAAAGACATAATTATTTTATTATACCTCAAAGATCATGAAAGTAAATTTATAAAAGTTATAGAAGCGAATTTTAAATGTCTACATAATATTCTATTTATTTTCAGATTGCTTTTTTAAAGACTGAAATGGAAAGAAAGAACAAAATGATCCGAGATCTTCAGAATGAGGTAAGACTTATATTTCAGAGAAATTTTATATAAGTCAAAGGATACACACAAACATACATACTGATCTGCCATAAGCACTGGAACACTAATCACATGCTAATTTAACTTTTAGCTATATATTCATAGAGAGGAACTTTAAGGTTAAGAATTTCAAGAGTTCCCTTCGTGGCTTAACAGTAATGAACCCGATCAGGATCCATGAGATGCAGGTGTGATCTCTGGTCTTGCTCAGCGAGTTAAGGATCCAGCATTGCTGTGAGTTGCGGTGTAGGTCACAGACCAGCTCAGATCTGGCTTGCTGTGGCTGTGGTTTAGGCTGGTAGCTGTAGCTCTAATTTGTACCCTAGCTTGGGAACCTCCATATGCTGCTGGTGCTGCCCTTAAAAAAAGGAAAAGGATTTCAGAAGATTCCTGCTTTGACATATATCTGATAATGCTGTTAGTTCATATCTCCAGTTCACTTTCCTTGTAATTTTATTTTTTTAGGTCAATATTAAGCATTTATTTATTTATTTACTTATTTATTTATTTAGTCTTTTTAGGGCCACACCTAGGGCATATGGAAGTTCCCAGGCTAGGGGTCTAATTGGAGCTGTAGCTGCCGGCCTACACCACAGCCACAGCACATCTTGTCCTTAACCCACTGAATAAGGACAAGGATCGAACCTGTGACCTCATGGATACCAGTCAGATTCATTTCTGCTGAGGCACAATGGGAACTCCCTTAAACATTTATTTGTATTTCGGAAATATATTTGTCTACCAAATTGCATAATAGGCACTGAAGATGAAAGCTAGTTAGAAATAGACTTCATGCTAGAAAAAGCCAATCTAGAGAGAAAAATTTATGAGATAATCTGAGAGTAATATAGATTTGAACATAAATAAATAAGATGTAAGCACTTTCCTTAAGCCTATAAAATGTAAAGATCCTATAAAATGCTGTGTGCTTTTTTTCTATTTTGAGTTTTTGTCTACTTGTTATAGAACTACTTTATTTTCTAAAATTACTTTTTTTTCCTTGAATACAATTAGTTTCTTAGGACTATTAAATCATGATTAATTAATGATATGTTTTAGAGATCAGTCCTACTAAGGTTGATTTTTTAATCCTAAATCAATTGCTTTAATCATTACTAGTCTCTTTTACGCTCCTTCTTTCCTTCCTTTCATTCCTCCTTCCTTTCTTCAATTTTTTGAGACATTTCAATATCAGATGAATTTATATTATTCCTAAATTGTTCTCACTTTTAATGTGCAGATTAGAAAATAGAATTTATAGATGCCTTGGTATCAAGATTCAGCCTTTGCACTCTGTGATGTTAAAATTATCAGACATACAAAATATGTACAGGAGAAAGGAAAACAGGAAAACTTTTAAGCGACTTTCTTGTGATTCTATTGTGTTTTCATTTTTTCCTAATGATTTTTTTCTTCTGAGTCTTCTTAAGAAAGTCTAATGGAATGAACTTGCCAGTGTTTTCCCTGAGGCCTAAATCTTCTTAGATTTACTATTTATGGTGGAAATATAAGCAAACCAGAGTTATCAAAATACTGGGCGTACTAGATAATTTCTTATTCGTTGGGTCTCAGTGAGAAGGCCAGATTACTCAAGTTACAAACTTATTATGGATCAGTTAAGACAAAAGGAATGTTTTAAACAATGTTAAAGTCAGTATTAAATAGGAAAGAAAGTACAACAACAATATGAAACCAACTGCCGAATAATGAGAGGATTGTGGGCTAATTTATCTCTCTCTATATATATGTATTATCAGTTAAATTTTAATATTAGAAAGTTTTTTTTTTAATTCTAGAATTCGACTAAGGAGCAATCCCTTTTAAAATCAAACTATAAATGATTTGTAACAAGTGCATGTGAAGACTAAAAAATACTTTACTTGCTCTGAGAGGATACTTTCAAAGTTTAATATTATTTTTCTAAGTGTATAGGCGAGAATAATTCTAAAGGTAATACAACTCTTTAGAAGCCATGGCTGCCAAATGTAAGTTTTATAATTAAATTAGCTATTTACTTTCTTCATATTGTAAATCTGCAAGATGGTGATTGATAACCTGAAAAAGGCTTTGACTTCTCTAAGAAAACCTGATAATGAACATATTTTATCCACTGTATGGTTTCAGTTTGACTCCTTTGTACTAATTCCTTGAAATTTTAGATTTATTATTTTGACAAATGATCAGTTTATAGAGATTAAACAAAAATTGATCCATACTCTACATAGTAAAATTATTTAGATACCGCTTACTTGAAAGATGTTTTGTTCAGGAGTTAAAAAAAAAAAAAAAGTGAATCGATTGAACAAAATAGAAACAAAATGCAAAGAGATAAGAAAGACCATACAGGTATAAAGGGATTTCTCTGAGAAGCTTTAAGTCTCCTGAATGATTTCTTCTGAGTGAGGATATTTGGAAAGTCCCAGTAGAAGAAGGGAGTTTTGCAACATTATTAAAGAAACATCAGCATTTTTTTTTTTCATATGTGAAGGCAAATGTCTTAAAAGGCACTTTTGCATTAGCAACTAGAAATTTAATTTTTTAAGATTTAACACATCCCTTGGAGGGGGGAAATATTTAGACTTTATTACTAAGCAAATGCAGTGTAGGGCAGAAAGCATTTTGATTTTTATATCCAGGCTGTTGTATTTGGAATGGAATACATGGGAGCCCATGATTCAAAGACTGTGTTCATAACTGGGAAAGACCACTGCAGAATCTTCGGAAAATATGGACAGCAAAAGGGGAATACAGGAGGAAAAGAAATTGTAGGGTTTTTTACAGAGAAAATAAAGAGTGAGACTGGAAAGAGAGTAGCTACAAGTTAATCAGAGTATTTGAGTCTCCTTCATTTTATCTGTCTCTAAGGGTATCTGTCTTCACATGGACGTCACGTTACACCTGTGTCTGCAGTTGTTGTTACTCACAGAAGCTTTATTAACATATAGGTGGTCTTGAGTTCCCATTGTGGCACAGTGGAAACAAATCCAACTACTATCTATGAGGATGCAGCTTTGATCTCTGGCCTCGCTCAGTATATTGAGGATCTGGCATTGCCACAAGCTGTGGTATAGATCGCAGACACAGCTCCTTCCCACCTTGCTATGGCTCTGGCATAGGCCAGCAGCTGTAGCTCAGATTCAACCCCTAGCCTAGAAACTTCCATATGCCCCTAGTGGGCCCTAAAGAGCAAAAGAAAAAAAAAGGGGGGGGGGTCTTGGCCTTCTGCTTTTCTCCTTATGTTCACTTTCATGGAACATTCAAGTCCAATCTATTCTGCCACAGCATGTATTTCTTTCTACCAGATCACCTTATTAGCAAGAAATAAAATGTGGAATGATGTAATTAAGTTTAAAAAATTATGTTGGTTTTTATATAATTTTTCCCAACATGTTAAGGCTTGAAGCAATCAGGGGAAAGCCTTATAAAATTTTAGAGAAATTTTTATAATACAAGGACATAAGAAACAGGCAAAAGGGGCTCCCTTTATTGTATATAGTAGTGGTTTAGTGCCTTCAAAACATTTAAAAATTGCTTTTTACCATACAAAGCTATATCACCAAATGGTGAGTATATAGAAGACTCTAGATTTTATACTATTAAAATAAGAGATCAGTAAAATTATGTATCAGAATTTAATTCTGATGATAATGTACTTTTTTGGAAGTCAGTTCCCTTTAGGATATATGTTTCAAGAGAAAACAGTAAATCCTAAGTATAAGACTGCAAAAGAATGAGTATGATTTGGCGGGGGGGAAATGCTAGAAAACATTAGAGTGTGGTTGTATTTTTATTACTATGGTCATTATTGTATTAATATTATGATTATAGAATTACATAGTAAGTGGCATTCCCCATCACAATTTTCTCATTGGTACTACATTTTTAATGTACGCATTTGCAGGGTATAAGAAATGTAAAAATTGATTTATAGTAGCTATAGCACCTTTTTTGTTTTAGTAACTTCCTAATCTGTCTCTAATTCTGATGTCTCTTATGTAATCCATTTTTGCATTTGGTTACTTATTTTGAATTTCATATTTGGATATTTTATGTTTACAGTAAATATTAAAAACCTGTACCAGGATATTAAAAAAAACCCAAAAACTAAAACTCAACCTTCCTTCTCTGACTTCCATAACTGCATCATCATGTAATAAAGGCAGTTTTATGGATTCCAAAGCTTAGAATGCTCTTTGACTTTGCAATTTTATAACACCCTCTCTCCATTGTCATTTCTAATTTTCTTTAATTCTATTCATTGTTTCCCCTAGGACAAAATATGCTTATCTATACTCGTTATAGATATAAGAAAGGCTCAAGGGAAGAGTAGGATTATACATAGATATTGAAATATTAAATTTGGCATTGGGACAAGTATCTCTGGTTAGTTTGATATTCCCTAATGAAATGTGTGAGTTTGATAATGTTCAGGACTTTTTAAAGAAATACCTATCTGGAAATACTTGATTAAATTGGTATTAAAATATAGGCTATATTAAGCTAGTGAGTAGATAGAAAAGAAGGGAAGGGAAGAGAGATTGTGTGAGTTTGATAATGTTCAGGACCTTTTAAAGGAATACATAGCTGGTAATATTTGAGTTAGATTAGTATTAAAACATAGTCTATAATAAGTCAGTGGGTAGAAATATGAGAGAAGGGAATAAAAGAGAAGGAAAAGAGAGGGGAGAAGAAAGGAAGGAAGAGAAGGAAGGAGGGAGGAAGGAAGGAAGGGTGGAAGAAAGGAAAGAGGAAAGAAGGAAAGAAGGACGGGTAAGTCGGGGGAGATCATGTCTGATTAGCAAAGCCTAAGTCATGTCTGCCCTTGGGAGAAAGGATTTGTTTATTTCTCTTTATTTTATAAATAAAGGATTTATTTATTTTTATTTTTTCCCTGGGAATATGGGTAAACACTATGAAGAATTTTCACATCGTGGAAACATCGTTCCAAAATTTGGTAGCTTGTATTAACAGCTTTTCTTAAAGAGGGTTGGGGCCTCTGGTAATCAGCTTTAGTATATGTTAGAGGGTCTGAGTAGTTTAGAGACATGCTCTAAATAATACTGATAGAGTATGCAGTTGTGCATGTGTATCTATTACAGTATCTTGTGTGTATACATGGCCTCTTGTCTATCTATCCTTATCATGTGATTTGAGCTTTGTTTTTAGATGAATTATTTCCTCAACTAGATATTGACTCTTCTAAGGTAGAAGCCCACCTTCCCTGGGTGTTCCCCAGTTGCTCAGTGGAATAAGGATCCAGCGTTGTCATTGCTGTGGTGCAGGTTCAATCCATGCCCTGGGAACTTCAGCATGCTGAAGGGGCATACCTTCCCCACCCCCCTACATAAAGGAAAGGACTAATAAATGTAAAATTGAGAATGGAGAGACAGGAGGATGGGGTAAGACAAGAGGTACAGAGTTACTGGCAGTATTGTAGTTTTAAAGAAAAGAATCCTACATTGCCTAAAATATTATAATTCAGATTTTTCACACACACAACAAAAACCTTACAGGGCCAGGACTTTATGTATAGCACCAATGAATTCAATAAACTGAATAAACATTGGACACTGTCCAAATATGGATATTGAAGTCAGTTTCCTTAATTTGCTATTCTCTACAATAGGGATAGTTAGAGACCTTGAAAGATATCAGGGAATCTCTGGCCTTCCTGAAATTACAAGTTTTGACAGAAAACAAGTATAGGGGCAGAAGTGTATTTTTTACAGGAGAGGATGTAGATTTTCAGGGAAAGACTATGACTGAAACCAAAAATAATAATAAAGGTCAATAACATCTGATCTAGAGAAAACTCTAGTAAATTTTAAGAAGAAAACCCATTTGGGGTCAATTCTTGTGCCTGTAAATCTTCTGAAAAATAAATTACTCCATTTTCTTGCCTCAATCTGCACACTCAGGTGAAGATGATGGGATATGTCATAATGTGATAGAGTGCTTCGGGGTCATCCTTCTGGAATGGATTCTCATGCCTTCCTGAAGATGAAATAGGGGCATGAGTTTGAGTTCTTATATACTGAGTCCAGGGCAAGCCTGGGACGTTTTCAGATAATTTCATTATAACATGTATACTTTATTCCTGCTGGTTTGCCTGCCTTAAAGTGATTACTTCTGAGAAATCTTAGTCACCTGGTTATTTTGGTTAATTGTGTAACTAGTATTTAAAGTTTATTATAACCCATTTGTACTAGTTCCTAGGGCTACTGTAAAAAGTTGAGTGGCTTAAAACAATAAAAAATGAACTCTTTCACACTTCTGAAGTCCAGAAGTCTGAAATCAAAACATCACCACAGGGGAGTCCCTGTTGTCGTGCTGTGGGCCCAGAATCCAGCTGCAGCATCTCAGATTGCTGCAGAGGCTCAGGTTTGCTCCCCAGCCAGGTACAGTGGGTTAGAGGATCCAGCCTTACTGCAGTTGTGGTAATTCAGTCCCTGACCCAGGAACTGCCACATGCCACAGGTGCAGCCATTTAAAAAAAGAAAGAAAGAAAGAGTGCCACAGGGCTGCACTCCCACTGCAGGTTCTATAGAATAATCTAGGTTTCCAGTTTTGCCTCTTCCTACTTTCTGGCACTCTCTGTCAATCCTTGACAATCTTTTGTTTGTCAAGAATCTGCATTTCCATCTTCCTATCGCCAGTTCTATGTTGGGTTTTCTCCTCCTCTTTATAGATACCTGTTATTAGATTTAGGATCCACACCAATCCTGCAAAACCCTGATTTTAATTTAATTACATGCGCATAAACATTTTTTCTAAATAAGAGCACTGTTTGAGGTTCCAGCTGGACATGAATTTTGAGATGATACTATTCAAATATCTCTATTATTTATGCCATTTTGTATATTCCAGTTGAAGATCTTTGCTTTTTTTTTTTTTTTGAACTGGCAAGGAGGGAACATTTTATTAGGTATATAAATCTTAGCCAGTTTCTTAGTGGGGAAAAAGGAAAGATTTTATTCAATGTAAATCTATCTATGGAAGAAGTCTAATATTACTTGTTTAGATTGTATATATAAGGTTCATTTATCTATATATTCATTTGTGGAATAAACATATAACTTAATTCCCAACATTGTCTCCACATTTTGCTATTTCCTGGGGTATATGAATATTATTAAATTTCAATTATACAATCGCTGATCATGGAGAATGTAAAGAATGGAATTAAATATTGTATAACAAGTAATAGTGTGCCATATATCAATAATTACATAAATTGCACACAAAAATATCTACAATAAAAACAGATTGAAAAGCATTTTATGGTAAAATACTTAAAGGGGCAGAGGAACTCAATGACCTACTCAAGTGTGATGATCACTATCTGCATCATTGAAGGGGTAGGTTTTGAAAGAAATGAAGAGATTAGAACTTATGGCTACTTATTCATCATCAAGAAAGCAAAATGAAAAAAAGGCTAATGTTTCAAAAGTTTCCTTGTAGGTGAAAAGACTGTTAAATGTTTATTGGTGTGAAGAAAGTAATTAATTTTGATGATCGTAGCTAAATCCAATTTCAGGCCATATGACTCAAAAAATATGCCTTTAGTCCCCAAATCAATGCTGTAAGTATGTGTTATAAAAAGGGGTTGGAGTAGCCAAACTTATTGACTCAGCCAAAGGGTAATAAATCAAAAAATATATCTGAAATTTCCACTTTCTGATGGAATTACTCAACAAATTTTCTAGTACTTAAGGACATAGAATTTTTACTTGGTGTTTCTAAAGGAAACTTGGACTGATGTCTTATAGGAGATTTCAGTCTACATAAGAATCTCATTTTATTTACTGTTGCAATCAATTAACTCTGCCAAGTTCTAATTTCCTGCTTCAGAATGTTGGGTATATGCCAACCTTATATGCAGTTTTAGGAATAATTCTCAGTTGAAATCATATCTTTTACCTGTGGCTGCTTCTGGGTCAGTTTTTCCATTATGTGCTAGAAGAATATCTAGTGTTTCCTGTGATGCCTCAGTAAAGGAGAAAGTTTGATTTCTTAATGTCATATCTTCTGTAAACACTATTTTATAAGTTTTAAGAACCTCTGAATATTATTTAGTAAATGAGAAAATAGTGCATGAAAGACTTTTAGCATATATTTAGATATTTAGCTGTTAACAAATGGAAACTATTGTCATCATTATATTTCTTTCATTGGGTTCTGAGGTAAAATTTGTTCATCTGTAAGCAATATTATGGGAGTTCTTTTATGGTACAGTGGGTTAAGGATCCAGTGTTGTCTCTGTAGTGGCCTGGGTCACTACTGTGGCCCAGGTTTGATCCATGGACAGTCATGGCCAAAACAAAAAAACAACAACAAAAAACGCAGTACTATTACAAGAAAATATTTGCTTAGAAAATAGTTCTAAATAAACAAATACACTAAAACTTAATATTTCACTTAAATAAAAATACCCCGAGGTAAGACGGAACTCTACCTCTCTAACTTTTGGAATATCTCATTCCGTCTCTCAATGTCTCTCTCCATATGGCAGAAGTGGAGAACTGACAAGAAGTCCCAGAACTTTTTGATTAATAGTCTGCCAGTTTAGAAATAGTCAAGTGAGAAAATCTTTTCAGACTGCAAAAGGAGAAAAATCCCAAGGAAGAGCCTAAATTGTTTTGTATGCTTGAGCCAGTCACCTTGGACAGGGGAAATGGGGCACTTAGGCCAAGTCTGAGTCACATTTCTATCCTTTTGTTAGATGGGAGCAATCCAACACAAAACAGAAATGGATTTCCCACAGAAAAGAAAGGTTCATTGCTAAAGAGTGTCTAGATATTGGACTGATAAAATAAAATGAACAAAGAAAACCATCAAATACTTCTATTGCTCCCTGTTATCCTCACTCATTTTCTAATTAACCCCCAGATCAGAGTATTTAAGTAATATTTTAATCATTTCAAGTCTCAAGTCATACATGATGCATTTGTATCACTATACCTTTGTTATTAATATTCCCTTGTATATGATTTCACCCTCCTTCCAAACATATTAAGGATCTTTAGTTTTCTCATTTTCTATTTACTTGCTACATTCAAATTCTTAATAAAAATGGCACTAGGGAAGCTTTAGTCATATAATATTAGGTAAATGATCTCCTTCATCTCTGTACCTAGAAGGAAATGGGAGAACTGCTTTGTTTTCAATCTTCAGAGATACACTATTTTGTTCTATTTGCTTCTCAATCCTTCCTTCAAGCCACATTATTTTGTTCTATTTGCTTATCAAGCCTTCCTTCAAGCCATTATCCCTCCTTTGTGCATCATGGATCCAACATTAGTAAAGGGACCTAGTGCCTGACCATAATTAATGCCCCAACTCAAAAAAAAAATGGGTTTCTTCCCCTTCATGACATCTTTACACCTTAAATAGCCTTGATTCCAAGAACATAGACTGGGAGTTCCTGACTTGGCTCAATGGAAGCAAATCAGACTAGTATCCATGAGAACACAGGTTTGATTCCTGTCCTTGCTCAGTGGGTTAAGGATCCAGTGTTACCGTGAGCTGGGGCGTGGATCACAGATGCAGCTTGGATCTGACATTGCTGTTTGTGGTGTAGGCCAGCAGCTACAGCTCCAATTGGACCCCTAGCCTGGGAACCTCCATATGCCTCCATATCAATTTACTCCTCCTTTCATAAACGATCCTTTTGTAACATGCAATGCTGTTTGACAAAATTTTATCCGCAGAACTTCTTTCAAAGTTAGAGTCGATCCTCTCAAAGCCTGCTGCTGATTTATCAACTAAGTTTATGTTGTTATTTCCACAGTTTTCATAACATCTTCATCAGGAGTAGATTTCATCTCAAGAAACCACTTTCTTTGGTCATCCATTAGAAGCAACTCTTCATGCACTAAAATTTTATCATAAGATTACAGAAATTCAGGCCTCATTTCTAATTCCAGTTCTCTTGGTAAGTTCTACCACATCTGCAGTTATTTCCTGCATTGAAGTCTTGAATCCCACAGTCATTTATGAGGGTTAGAATAAATCAATTTAATTTTGATAAATTGAGCTCTTCCCATGAATCATAGATATTCTTGTAGTATCTAGAATCATGAATTATTTGCAAAAGATTTTCAATTGACTTTGCCAAGATCCATCAGAGGAACCACCTTCAATGGCAGCTGTAGTCTTACAAAAAGTTTTTTATATAATAAGATTTGCAAGTTGAAATGACCCCTTGATCCATAGGCTTGTCCATCTGCATTTCTTAAACTTAGGTAAAAGGATTCCCATTGTTCATATGAAGAATGCACAGGAATGGTGAGCAATGCGTAGAAGGGGTAACTTTAAACAACTGAGAAGGGAAATCTTCAAGAGGTGTCTTTGTAGCACTGAAAGTATGGTCTGAGGGCAGTTGTGGAGAGGACATTCCACAGTTTAACTTTAGTCTCATGGACTCTTATTGGCTAAGGAAGACTAAGACAATTGACTAAATGGTCTACTATGTACTATGAACAAAAATAATTCCTCACTACTAGATTTTGAGGTGCTATTAGGACTGAATGCTAGATAGGAAAAACAGCCAATACATACAGTGATATTGTCATAGGGACTTAATAATTTTATAGTGACAAGAAAATAAGTCTTCCAAAATATTAGGAAGGAGGATCCAAATTTGGGAACTTCAGCTCTGAAGCATGTATTCTCCCAGTCCTCTGCTGTATAACTTGCCTCACTTTAACATTTCCTTCCTTCCTTCTCCCCGCTCCTTCTCTTCCTCCTCGCCCTCCTCCTCCTTCTCTTCCTCCCCATCCTTTTCCTCCTTTTGTGTCATCTCTACTACTACCATTTAGGAACCCAGTGCCTATCACATAGTAGATATTCAGTAAGTTCTTATTCACTGTTTTATTCCTAGCTATATATATTTTTTATAATAGAAAACATTTTCACCAAGAAATAAAAACTGCCACTGTCATTGTCGTGCCTGTGGCTAACACATCACATGTGTATTTGTACCTCTTGTTGGCAAGTCTTTTTGTATACATGATTTCACCTAATCTTTGTACAGTCCAGCCATTGAGTAAAACACATTCTCAAATGGAAGGAAGAGATTAGGAATACTAAAATCTTAAGAGACTTTTTCAAGTTGCTTAAATTCATAGAGCTAGAAAAGTGGAAAAGAAACTAAGCACTCAATTTCCCCTCTCCTTTGAAGGTGCTTTACTCACTCTACCTACTGTTCTCCCAGCCCTGTGACTATTGACTTTGAAGTAAATGTGAAAATAACCACCTAAATAGCTGTCTCTTTTAATCTTTCTAAATATCACACGCAGGTAGGTTCCCTATTCTTGCCATAGCTGTGAGAAAATAAACCTCTCTGTATAATTTTCGTAGAGCTGCTTTGGTTGCATTGGATGTCACACCTCTCATATTTCCATAGATTCCTTCTTTCTAGATATAATCATACCTCTGTTGATATGATGGAGAACTGCTACTCTGGGGCTTTCAATAAAGTTACATGTACCCTTTTTTCCTAAATGAAATTAACAGAATTTTTATAACTTGCCATTCAAAGTTACCTGATAAATGTTGTTAGATATGACAGATATGATTAAAAAATAAACCAATTTTGATTTTAAATGGAAAAAATATATAAAATCTAAACTATTAATTGATATTGTATTTACAAATGAGATTCTAATATTTTCCAAGTTTGAGGAGGAAGTTTTCATACCAGAATGAATGTGCTGGTATGCATTTTGCATTATTTGTACATAAAACAGAGAAAAATAATTTAGCGCTCTCTTGTGCTGCAGTAGTAGTTGTTTGTTTGGCTGTTGAAAGATGGTTTGCTTTTGATAAGCGTTTTTTTTTTTTTTTGCTGTATATCTCAAACTAGTTTTTGTAGACAATCTCAAGGGTTTTACACTTTTCTAGATCTAAGTACACAAATTTTATGTATTGTATTCTTTATGTATAAGTTCTACTTATATATTGTCTGCACTCACTACCTCTCCCAGTCATCAGCATAATTTAAAGTAAGGCAGTATGATAGAAACAGCCATGTGTCCACCAATAGCCATCCTCTCAGTCTTCTATTTGGTACCAGAATAAATGATCTTTAGCTGGAAATGTAGGTGTACTTTGCAAAGTGTCATCTTTACTAGCCTCCTGCATCATTTGCAGTTAGTCAGGTCTACATGACTATGTTCTGGGCAATGGAATTCAGACCCTTCCCGTGTAAGTTGATTGACTCCCTCATCTGCTGCCATCACAAGTGATATCTGTGTCTCTGGTGTGACTTCCATCACATTGCTGGTTAGTTTCTGTTTAATGTGGCTGTTTTAAAATGCTACATTCTCTAAGGAATTGCTACCCTACAAATTCCTCAAGGCTGAAAAGAAGGGAGGAAGGAGCAAAGAAGTTAATAATCAAAAGCTTGAATAGGTAGGTAGTTTTATGATTAATGATGTGTTAAAAAGGTGTGCCAGCTATGATTATAAGTGTCAATATGAGAATTATTAAAGTGTGGACCTTGTTTGGAAATGTTTAACTGAGTAATTTAAATAGCCTGTGACCTGTGAAGACATTGTTATTTACTCGGCGTATTAATGATGTATCGGCAGAAGAGTCTGACATTTCATTAGGAAGTTTAATGAGCTTGACAAGATGATCTTCGTGGTCAGTTCAGTCCTAACATGTTACTATAATATGATGATAATAAAGATTAAAAACTTATTTAAGATAAAGAAACCATATCTGATAATAAAATTATGGCTATGATTCTATTTAACTGATGTTACATGCCCAGTAAGCAAGATTTCAAACAGTGTCTAGCCCACCATCCTCCTTTCACAGATGAAAAGCTGGAATCTCAAAAATCTAGGCTTTTTGTGTGGTTGTATTATTTCAAGTTGGCACTGCTTGTAACTCACAGAAACCTTAGACATGACATCCTATAAACATTCTTCAAATGCAGTTATTTGAGTTTGTGCTTATAAACTTTAAGCTTTAGCCCTTTAGGTAGAGTCAAGGGTCATGGCAGAGTACATCCTTGTATTAACTTATGTTTGCTTGGTGGTAGTGTTTTTCCCTCACTGCCACTGGGTACATAATTACCTTTTTGTGTAAACGCTCACAAATCCCTCAGGGTTGTGAAAATACTGTATTGTATGTCTTGAAGAAGCATATTATGCTTTTCATGATTTATATTTTATGATTTCATCAGTAACATATTAAATGTATTTATACATTTAATGAGACACTTTAAAGAGTAAATTTATTTCCCAATTACAATTGTATTGGAAAAAATAAATAAAAATAAATAACTAAATGAAAACTACCCCTTAGAGTTCCCGATGTGGCTCAGCAGTAAAGAACCTGACAAATATCCATGATGATGTGGGTTTGATCCCTGGCCATGCTCAGTGGGTTAAGGATCCAGGTGTTGCCTCGAGCTGCAGTGTAAGTCACAGGTACAGCCCAGATCCCGTGTTGTGTGGCTGTGGCTGTGGCATAGCTCCAATTCAACCCTTGGCCTGGAAACATCCATATGTCATGGGTGTGGCCCTAAAAAAAGACAAAAACAAAACAAAACAACAAAACATGATTGTGGACAGACAAAAAAAAAAAAAAAACAGGGACAAAGAAAATAATAAAAATGAGTTCTATTATCTTACCATGGGAAAAAATAGAATATATGAGCTTATCTAACAAATACAGTCCTGACCCTGTGTAAATAGAATATGCTTACTTTCCAATCAGTATATATAGAAATTTTCTTATGGTACCACTTTTTTTGATAAACATCATATTAGTGTCTGCTTATTTGCAACACCTGCCCCTTGCCTAAAGACATGTAACTACCTAACTAGCTAGCTATTATATATGTAATTATTGATTTAATGATTACAAAGCCCATCTCTTTCCTGGAATGAATTTTATATTCATCTACATTTTCTTCCAGATATTCTTATGATAAATCAAATATCCAATGAGAAACTGTTACATGAATAATAAAAATGATGCTATTTGTACATTCCATAGTAGGAATTGTCCACTTGGAGAATAATGACTGCCACTAAAACAGAGAGTTGACAGTTTTTCTAATCCAATTTAGGCCTCAACATAATTGAGGAATGAGTGGATTAACTGTGAATAGTCCTATTAATTCAAGTTATGCAACTCTGACCTATGCTCTTTTTGATCCCCTGAAATGATTTAAAAAGAACTTATTATTTCAACAGCTATAATTGGCCATCCTTCTGGAACTCTGGCCAATTAAGTTCTTATAAAATTAAATTATTTTTTATTATTTCATACCTTCCAAAGCCTAAAGCTCAGTATTTAAATATCACTTGTTTTTTTCCATGACTCAAGATGCTGAAGTTAAAAGAAATTGAGTTTAATGTATACTGGTTGTAAATTCAGAAATTTGAGGAGGATCATCCTTATTTTCTTCAAGTATAAAATTGAGATAATTATAATAACCTATCTCATAGATGGACCATGAAAATATAAATGCATGGAGAATGCTGAGAACTTTCATCTTAGCATCAGTATCTCACTAATATTAGCCATAATCACCATATTTATTATTATCATTGTGAATTAATTGACAAAACCACATAATATTGTCAGCTGATTTTTCATTCATATTTATTAAAAGTATCTATCAACATGAGCAGTGATCGCTCTGTGGAGGAAAGCTCTCACTATTTTTAATTTATTTGTCTAGTAAGAGTTTTCATGACACCCACTCATATTTATTTTCTCTGCAAGGTCCTTCCCTCACATTTATTTTCTTTGTGGTATGTTAAAAACAGATGAGAAAGTCAGTATAATATACAATAATTGTCCTTATGGCTAAGAAACCTAGCTTCTCAATGCAGCAGACCTAACTATGGTATACCTGGGGCATCAACATAATATTTTTTTTATTATTCAAATGAATTTATCACATCTGTAGTTCTATAATTATCATAACAATCTAATTTCACAGGATTTCCATCCCACAGCCCAAGCACATTCCCCCCACACCTCAAACCGTCTCCTCCAGAGACCGTAAGTTTTTCAATGTCTGTGAGTCAGCATCTGTTCTGCAAAGAAAGTTCAGTCTGTCCTTTTTTCAGATTCCACATGTCAGTGAAAGCATTTGATGTTGGTGTCTCCTCCTATGGCTGACTTCACTTAGCATGATAGTTTCTAGGTCCATCCATGCTGCAAAAAATACTGGTATTTCATTCCTTTTAATGGCTGAGTAATATTCCATTGTGTATATGTACCACACCTTCTTGATCCACTCCTCTTTTGATGGACATTTAGGTTGTTTCCATGTCTTGGCTATTGCAATAGTGCTGCAATGAACATCGGCATACGTGTCTTTGTAAGTTGTGGCTTTCTCTGGATAGATGCCCAGGAGTGAGATTGCTGGATCCAATGGTAGTTCTATGTTTAGTTTTCTGAGGAATCTCCATACAGCTTTCCACAGTGGTTGCACCAATTTACAATCCCACAAACAGTGAAATAGGGTTCCTTTTTCTCTACACCCTCACCAGCACTTATTGTTTGTAGACTTTGGGGAGGATAGCCATTCTGGCTGGTGTAAGGTGGTACCTCAGAGTGGTTTTGATTTGCATTTCTCTATTGATGAGTGATGTTGAACATCTTTCCATGTGTTTCTCAGCCATCTCTATGTCTTCTTTGGAGAATTGTCTGTTTAGATCTTCTGCCCATTTTTTGATGGGGTTGTTTGTTTGTTTGTTTGTTTGTTTTGGTATTGAGCTGTAAGAGGTGTTTATAAATTTTGGAGATGAATCCCTTGTCAGTCAATTCATTAGAAAAAATTTTCTCCCATTCTGTGGGTTGTCTTTCTGTTTTGTTTAGGGTTTCCTTTGCTGTGTGGAAACTTTGAAGTTTGATTAGGTCCGTTTTTGTTGTCAATACTCTGATAGGTGGATCTGAGAAGATGTTGCTGTCGTTTATGCCAGAGAGTGTTTGGCCTATGTTTTCTTCTAAGAGTTTTATAATATCTGGTCTTCTATCTAGGTCTTTAATCCATTTGGAGTTTATTTATGTGTATGGTGTTAGGGAGTGTTCTAATTTCATTCTTTTCCATGTGGCTGTCCAGTTTTCCCAGTACCACTTAGTGAACAAGCTGCCCTTTCTCCATGGTATATTCTTGGCGCCTTTTTCATAGATTAGTTGGCTATAGGTGCATGGGTTTAATTTTGGGCTTTCTATCCTGTTCCACTGATCTATATTTCTGTCTTTGTGCCAGTACCATACACTGTTGATGATTGTTGCTTTGTGCTATAGTCTGAAGTCCAGGAGCCTGATTCCTCCAGCTCCATTTTTCTTTTTCAGAATGTCTTTGGCTATTCTGTGTCTTTAGTGCTTCCAAACATACTGTAAAATATTTTGTTCGAGTTCTGTGAAAATTGTCCTTGGTAATTTGATAGGGATTGCATTGAATCTGTAGATTTCCTTGGGTAGTATAGTCATTTTGATAATATTAACTCTTCCAATCCACGAGCATGGTATATCTTTCCATCTGTTTGTGTCATCTTTGATTTCTTTCATCAGTGTCTTATAGGTTTCAGAGTACAGGTCTTTTATCTATTTAGGTAGGTTTACTCCTAGGTATTTTATTCTTTTGGATGTGATGGTAAATGGGATTGCTTCCCTAATTTTTCTTTCTGCTCTTTCATTGTTAGTGTATCGCAATGTTGTCAATTTCTGTGCATTAATTTTGTGTCCTGCGACTTTGCCAAATTCGTGGATAAGCTCTAACAGTTTTCTGGTAGAGTCTTTAGGATTCTCTAGGTATAGTATCATGTCATCTACAAATAGAGATAATTTTACTTCTTCCTTTCCAATTTGGATTCCTTTTATTTCTTTTACTTCTCTGATTGCTGTGGCTAGGACTTCCAGAACTATGTTGAAGAGTTGTAGCGAGAGTGGTTATCCTTGTCTTGTTACTGATCTCAGTGGGAATTCTTTCAGCTTTTCACCATTGAGAATGATGGTCACTGTGGGTTTGTCATATATGGCCTTTATCATGTTGAGGCAGGTTCCCACTATGCCCACTTTCTGAAGGGTTTTTATCAGAAATGAGTGTTGGATTTTGTCAAAGACTTTTTCCATTTCTATTGAGAAGATTGTATGGTTTTTATTCTTCAGTTTGTTGATGTGGTGTATCACACTGATGGATTTGCGGATATTGAAGAACCCTTGCATCCCTGGGATAAAACCCACTTGATCATGATGTACAATCCTTTTAATGTATTGTTGGATGCAGTCTGCTAGTATTTTGTTGAGGGTTTTTGCATCAACATTCATCAGTGAAATTGGCCTGTATTTTTCTTTTTGTGTGGTATCTTTGTCTGGTTTTGGTATCAGGGTGATGGTGGTCTCATAGAATGAGTTTGGGAGTATCCCTTCCTCTGCAATTTTTTGAAATAGTTTCCGAAGGAGAGGTGTTAGCTCTTCTCTAAATGTTTGACAGAAGTCGCCTGTGAAGCCATCTGGTCCTGGACTTTTGTTTGTTGGAAGTTCTTTAATCACCGTTTCAATTTCAGTTCTTGTGATTTGTCCATTCATCTTTTCTATTTCATGTTGGTTTAGTCTTGGAAGATTGTACTTTTCTAAGAATTTGTCCATTTCTTCTAGGTTTTCCATAACATAATCATTTTTTTATGAAAAGCCTATTACTACCGATTCCTATCTGTGTGCACAGCCTCATCACCACAAGAGGTGGTGGCTTGATACCCCTTGAGTGGAACAACCTGGGTGTATTCACTAATTCTCCTTTACTAGATGCTATCTTGCAATTACATAGAAATCCTCAAAAATAGGATACGTTAATTAGGATTGGACACAGAGTTCTGGAAAAAAGTTTTATAATGTTTTCATAATCACTTAAAGCACCATAACATACAAAAAGCATAAGTAAAAATAAGAGATGAGAAATAAGAAATTGAATTTATATGTCAAATAATTCTTGCTGCATCTCCAATTATATTTTTATCTCCATCTCTATTCAATATCCTCAGTAATGGGTCTATCACTTCAATATATATTACATCATATGTATGTATTTGTCCAAATAAGTATTTATATCTACCCATACACACATGGAATGAAAACTGAGATCCCAAACTTTATCTCGGACTATTCTAATTTTTTTTTTGTCTTTTTGCCTTCTCTTGAGCCCCTCCCACGGAATCTGGAGGTTCCCAGGCAAGGGGTCTAATCAACGCTGTAGCCACCTGTCTACACCAGACCATAGCAACTTGGGATCCGAGCCGCACCTGCAAACCACACAACAGCTCACGGCAATCCTGGATCCTTAACCCACTGAGCAAGGCCAGGGAACAAACCCGCAACCTCATGGTTCCTAGTCGGACTCGTTAACCACTGCACCATGACAGGAACTCCCTCTAAATAATTTTTTTTACAACTATATTATCAAAGGTAAAACTGTTAAAATTTCAGTTTTGGATGAGTATTATCATTTATGTGTTCTCTTCATGACATATCTAAGGAATCATTTGCATAACACATTTTCTATTCCAATATTTGACACTCTCTATAAACAACTAAATAGATGCTTTTAACAAGTACCAGGACACAGTATTTATTTTATGGTCAATGTGGTCTTTTCTTAGTTAATGAAAGATATGACAGCTGTTTGAGTTTTTGGTTTATCTGTCAGTTTGGCCCTAATTGCCACACACACATCCATTAATGGCACAACCATTTCATTGTCCCTTAATCACTCCGTGTTCTTGTGTCTCTTCTTTTTTTCTTCCTAGATTGCATCACTCATCCTAGTATATCACTACTTTGGATATGTCTTTATCTCCCTACCTTGACATACACTCATAACTAAATCCCAAATTTAGTTAAATCTGTCTCCCTATGCCTGTAACAATGCAGGAGACTGTGACGGGTGAAATGAATGAAGGTTGATGATTGATCTCACTTTGAATTTTTTATCAGCAATCTTAAGTGACCCCTTACTGCTCTTAAGAAGTCCTGCAGTCTTGTAGTTTTCACAGTCTTAATTCATTATAAAGTAGTTGCTTATTTTGTACTTCATTTTCTCTCCTCAAATGTCATATGCCTCCTCTTCAAATCACACTTCAAATGTTATTATCTCTGTATATTAGTCAGATTTTTCCAGAGAAACAGAACCAATAGGGTGTGTGTGTGTGTGTGATTTATATACTCTGTCTACTTATCTATCTATATAGAGATTTATTCTAAAGGAACGGGTCACATGATTACTGAATCTGGTAAATTCAAAATCTTCAGGGTAGTAGGCTGGAAGACTGAAGACCCAGGGAAGAATGAACTTGCAGTTCAAGTCTCAAGGCTGTTGGCTGTAGAATTACCTCTTGCTTGGAGGTACTCAAATTTTGTTCTACTCTTCCTTGACGTGGTTGTATGAGGCCCTCCCAGGTTATGGTGGACAGTCCGCTTTACTTAGAGTCCACCAAGATAAATGTAAATCTCATCTAGAAATACCCTCACAGAAGCATCCAGAATAATGTTATACCAAATATCAGGGCACTGCAAACCAGCTAGGTTGACACGAGAAATTATCCATCACACTTGCTTCATATTTCATCAAAAATAAAAGCCATCCATGCTGGATATTGTTCATTTACACTTTCAGGTCCACTTTCCACTCATCATTACATGGCTGTGTGCCCCATAAGACTGTATTCTATGAACTGCATCAATTTGTTCTTTTGTCTTTTGTCTTCCAGTTGTGTTTGACCAATGGGAATTGCTGGCAGCTGATGGAAGAGAGCTGGGTAGTGAGGCCAGGATGTTTATATACCCTCTGTACATGGATTTTCAAAGTTTACAGTTTCTCCCAAGGTGTATCTCTCTAACTTTCTGCTCTTGAATTTATTGATACTCCTTTCTTTTATACCTTCATGTCTCAAATAGTTAGAGTTTTAACCTACTGCATTACCTCCTTCACAGTCCCTACATCTTGGAAAATAGTTCCTCAGTTAACACTGTTCAAAATTATTTTGACAGTCCCATCTCTTTCTGATGGAAACCTTATTAATACCTATCAAAAAGCAGTGTTTCACATGTTCTCAGGGCATTTAGCAATCTATCTGCCTTGTTATGGCTTATTATTATTCACTCTGTATGCTGGGTGAAATAGCCATGCTCTTATTTAAAGTCAACCCTTATCCTTATTCATAGGACATAGGATATACAATCTTCTCATTCTCAAGAATTTATAATAATTATCACTTTTCTATTTAAAAAAATTATAGTTGATTTACAGTGTGATGTAAATCACAAAGTGACCCAGATATATGTATATATGTGTGTGTGCTTCCTAGATTTGAGTGAGTGGTTCCTTTACCATGTTGGGGAAGTTTTCAGCCATTTCCTCTTCAAATTTTTTTTCTCTTTCTCTCTCTCTTCTCCTTTTGGCACCCCTGTAATATAGATGTTGGTGTATTTAACATTGTCCCAGAGTTCTCTTAGACTCTCTTCATTTATTTTCAATTATGTTTCTCTTTTGTGTTCCACATCAGTGATTTCAACTAGTCCATCCTGCACCTTGCTTATTCATTCTTCTGCATCCTGTATTCTGCTGTTGGTTGCTTCTAATGAATTTTTTACTTCATTATGGTATTTTGCATCTCTGCTTGCTTATGTTTTAAATCTTATATTTCTTTGCTCAATGTTTGCTGTAAATTATCAATCTTTGCCTCCAGTTTATTTCCATTGTCTCGCATCATTTCCAGCATCAACAGTCTAAAGTCTTTTTCCTGGAGGCTGATAATCTCCAGATCACTTACCTATTTTTATGGGGTTTTTTCTTTCTCCCTTATCTGCATTATAGTTCGCTGCCTTTATCATTTTTATAGGTTTTTGGTGTAGTGCCCTTTTTGCAGACAATATATTTGTAGCCTCCCTTACTTCTGATGTCTTCTCCCCTTGTAGCTGGAGCTGGTACAGGGGCTTACTCTAGGCTTCCTGATGGGAGGGACTGGTGTCTGACCACTGGTAGGTGGGGCTGATTCCTATCCCTCTAGTGGGTGGGGCTCTGTCTCTGGGTGAGATTAGACATGGCTGTGTGCCTGGGGGGGGGTCTTTAGGCAGCCAGTTTACTGATGGGTGGGGCTGTGATCCCACCTGGGTTATTGTTTGCCCTGGGGCTTCTCAGCGCTAATGGATGGGGCCCGGTTTTCCCCAAATGGCCACCTCCAAAGAATCACAGGCTGATAAATATTCCTGAGATCTTTGCCGCCAATGTTCTTCCCCTGTAATGAGCCACAGTCACCCCCTGTTTTCCCAAGAGATCCTCCTGGAACTGCAGTCTGGCCCAACCCACATTCCTGTGGAGGCTCTGCTTTGCTCTGGTACCCAGTGCACATGAAATTCTGTGTGTACCTTTCAAGAATGGGGTATCCATTTCCCCCAGTCCCAAAGAGCTCCTGCACATAATCCCCACTGGCCTTCAATGCCAGTGCCCCAGGTGCTTTTTCTCCCAATGACAGATCCCCAGGCCTGGGGACTTGATGTGGGGCTCAGAACTCTCACTCCTGTAGCTGAGTCTCTGTGTTGCAGTTACTTTTCAGTCTGTGGGTGTCCCACCCAGAAGTTATGGGGTTGTTTATATGACATAATCACCCATGCTATCTCTTGATGTGGCCGCCTCTTTGTCTTCTGGAGTAGGATATCTTTTTGAAAGTTTCCAGTCTATTTGGTTGAAGGTTGTTCATCATTTTATTGTAATTCTGTTGTTTTTATGAGAGGTGAGCTCCAGTCCTTCTATTCTGACATCTTAATCCCACCTCCAATAGTATATTTAATACTTATGAGCTTGCTAAGTATCCAGAGTTTGACTCTGTGCTATCAGAGGACCAAAGAGCAACTGACAAATAACCATATCTTCCAGGATCTAATAGAACTAATATAGCTACTAGCAAAAAAAAATTATTTTTTGACTATCAAAAAGGGCTAAAATTTCCCCTTTATTTTAAGTAAATACCTTACTAGTTATTTTATTTTATAGGAAAAAGGGAATGATTTGTGAACCAATAATTTGGCCTTTCCAAACTGTAGTGCTGTTATTTAAAATTTTGAAATTATCAGAAACATCCTTTCTGTGATCCACATTTCAGTGAAAGCGGCAATGTGAGCAGGATCTTTGATATGGTAAATGTCAAGGATTTTCTCCTAATGCTCAGGTCTCTTTTTGAGTGAGTTTCTCTTTGTTCATTCCACATAGAAAGCAGTTTCTTTCCTTTTCTTTTTCTTCTTTTAACCTTTAAGATTTTGAAATGTAATTCTTCATTTCAAAATTGTCCAATTATTTCCTCCACATATAGAAAATTTTTTTCGCTTTTGTAGCCTATCTTTCTTGCACGTCTGTGTTCAAGGGCATTATCTTTATGTAGTAATAAGATAGTCCCCAAATTACAGTGGTTCGACTTAATTGTGTTTGTTTGTTTTTTGATTTTGCAATGGTGCAAAAGCAATAAGCATTTACTAGAAAGATTACTTTAAATTTTATCATTTTCTTGAGTTAGTGATATGCAGTGTGATACTCTCTCTGATGCTAGGCAGTGACAGTGATCAACAGATTCCAGTCACCTCAGGACCACAGAAGCTGATACATTTACAACCAATTCTGTATCCGAAAGAACTATTTTAACATTCAGTATATTATTCAATAAATTACATGAATAATAAATTATACTTTATTACACCATAGCTTTTGTGTCAGAGGAGTTTGCCCAACTGTAGGCTAGACTAAGCTATGATGCTCCATAGGTTAGATTCATTAAACGCATTTTTGGCTAATGATATTTGCAACTGACAATGGGTTTTTAAGGATGTAACTCCATTTAAGTCCAGGGAAATCTGTGTAGCAGAACCACTTATAGTACTATTTAATGAGGACCTCATGTATGTGGGGAACTGCATTTCTGTTTTTGTTACCTCTCATCTCTATAGCAAATGATTAGGGTAAATATTATAAATTATGACTTACAGGAAAATTTATTGAAGTTCATTGAAGTCCAAATGCTTAATTTTACCCCAATAATAAAAAGCAGACTGGATTTCAATCAAGTTTTATTTGGCTGTAAAATCCAATAAGCAATAATTTTCTTCTGTTAAGTTTTGGCATTTTCTTATACCCCATGCTTCCCCTCCTTTCCACATCACTACTGCTCTTCCTAATTAGCTTACACACTGATTCTACCTACGTAAACTCAGTGTCAGCCTTGGGATTGCCTCCTGTTCCAGCCAGAGATGTAGCTCATCTGGGATAGAAAGCTCTCTTGAAACAGCTTCCAAGACTTGCATTTTTAATTTTTTTCCCAATTTTTTCACCAAAAGATCTTGGCTTCTTAATTACCATAAGGCTGGTCCACTTTCTGTATTGATTCTCTTCCAGTGCCTTGATGCTTAAATTCTGGTTAAATCTGAGTTTAAATTTTAGCTGAGCAGCTTAACCGTGGGTGAGTCTCTTCACAGTGCATTACTTGGATACTCACTAAAGGATTCAGGATCCCATGCTAAGTCCCACACTGAACAAGGTCAGATTGTTTCCTTTCTTTTCCCTCTGTAACATTACTGATTTGGTGTTTACTGATGTTTTCACTTTTCTAGTTTCAAAGGTTGGCTTTAGAATACAGAACCATTCAGACTTGTATATATGTCATCAATTGTATATTTGATTTAAGATTTTCTTATTTATTTTGAAACAATTCTAAGTGGCCTTGTGAGTCTGAATCTGCCCTCTGTGGACAGTTCCCTCACATGTACATATGATCTATTAATGTTGCTACCTGAAACTCTATGTGGATGTGCTCTGCTCATAGTTGGGCTGGAGTGAAAAGATTTATATGGATCCCCCTTATTCTCAGCTGTAAAAAAATAAAGAACATCCTGATAAATCTCATCAAAGAATAATTGCACTAGACAAAGTAAAATGGGCATAGAAAACTTTGTTCTAGGCTACTGCAGTAGAGGAGAGAAGCCAGAACAAAGCCTAAACTCAACTCTGCTAAAATAAATGGCAGGAGTGGCTCTGGGGTGAGCTGGTGGAAAAATACTAGAGGAACTAAGGAAGAGACATTAATCAGTGGGCCGTGCAGTGCACACTGAATTATTCCTGAGTTTGCAGGTGGTTTTCTCCATGGTTAGTCTACCTAATCAATGCCCATAGAAGTTAGGCTCCTATCTTCCCACAGAGACTGGAAGTTAGGGTTATCTTTTCTGATGATTTTATTTCAAGGAGATGGCCCTCACATAATTGATGAAGATATTCCTGGTAGTAAGACTGGCAAGAAGCTCTTAAAATTTTTACATCTGAAAAGGCAGATAAAAAATTATGTCATCCTAAAATATATAAATGTCAGTATATGAAAATATATAAATATGTAAAAATTATAATTATGTCAGTTTAATAAAGTTGAGAGATAAATTTTATGAGGACTTTAGCCCTGGAGCCAGCATTTCAGATAGCCTTGAAAAAAATGCTCCAAAAAGATGGGGGGGATGTCAGAATATATGTCATTTTGGTAAAGGGGAGAGGTATATGCAATCAAGCACACTTTCTATAGAAGATTGCTGCTATACATAGGGATCAGATATCATCATGAAGGATTTTGGTGCTTTTATAGATATGAGGGGATGAAAGAATTGGGCTCATAAAGTCACCTGCAGACATCTATCTGAAGACTTGTTCTGCCTGTTCCCAGAGCATAGACTGCCTCACTCCTGATTTCCACACTGAGCTCCTTTCAGGGGGTGTTGAAGATCAGAAGCTGCAATGTTCCATGATTCAATCTGTGTAGAGGCAGACGGCAAAGTGCCAGTCTCCAGGTCATGATTACAAGCTTACTGAAGTCAAGTCCCAGGAAAAGGGAGGTCAGACCCTAGAGTCTGGAAGCAGCATGTCTAAAATTTAGTCAAGCTGATGGAAATGTTAAGGTTTTTTTGGTCACCTTCATTTTATATGATGCATTACTCAGCAATCATAAGTTATTTTCTTTATTTTACCCTCAGCCTACAAACTAAACACCCCCTGGGCAATAGCAGCTGTTCTAACGTACTTTTACTAGCTGCATTGAGAGATTTTATCTTTCTCAAACCTAGAAATGTATATTTTATACATTTCTGCTTTTTCTTTTGTGTTTTGATTCCATTAATCATATATTAATAGGAAGTTTTAAAAGTATTCATTCTAATACTGAGTTTAAGAAGCTATAATCTTTCCTCATGTTTGTCATTTCGACTTATAGGTAGGTAAAGATAACACTTCTGGAATGCATATTCTCCATCTAATTCTAAGTAGAAGTTTAGGAATTTAACCAAAGAGCATAGCTATGCTAGCCTTGTTAAATCCCCTTAGCAACCTATGTAGAAGTTGAGGAGAAAGTACCATTAAACCAAAGCCCAGCAGAAGAGAAAAATCAAAGGGCTTGCAAGGAAGGAAAAGGTTTTCCTCAAACCACACAGGGCCCCCATCTGAAAATTAAATGGTAAGGATGGATTAACAGGAGAAGAGCATAGAAATTAATTTAATAGAAGTTTTACACGACACAGGAGCCTTTTAAGGGATTGAAACCCAAAGAAACAGACCTTTTTTATGCTAGGTTGAAGAAGAGTGACAGTCATGCAGAAATATGATATATTAAAGAGTATCCACTGAAGAAAAACACATTACCTAAAAATTGCAAGTGACGTTTTATTTAGGGATCTTACTAAGGACTACAGCCCAAGAGACAGCCTCTCATATAGCTCTGAGGAACCACTCTAAAGAAGAAAGAGAAGAGCCAGGATATACAGGAGTTTTTTGTTGGGAACAAACAAACAAACAAAACAAACAAATTAAAAAAAAAAACACACAACAACAGCTGAACACAAAAGACTACTGCTAATCATAAAGAACGGACATCTCGAGTTAATGATTCTAGCATTTCTGTGTATAGGAAGATGCAAGGATTTGGGATCATTGAAATTATACCTTACATATGCGTCTTAACTCTCTAGGGCCAATGTCTAGGACACATAGTGCTTCCTGTTTTTCTCCATCCTTAATTCCCCTCAGGTAGTTGCAATGGCTAATAACTTAATTCTGGATGTCACGCATTATTCTTTGTTTACGGGAATGGCAGGCACCATTTCCTGTCCACAGGAAATTATAATCTGTGTATTTTTTATGTTAGGTTTGATGAAGAGTGGGTATTCATATAAATAAGATAGGATAAGGAGTATGATGTAATTATAGTAAACCAGGAAAAAGTCCCATTTGTTGAGATTCTTTTTGATTTCCCTTTGTCCTCCCAGTAAGGCTGTTCCTTTCCTCTGTATTATGGTTTTATGACCTATACCAAAAGGTTAACTAAGTTTACAGGATTTTAGAGTTTGAAGGGATTTGAGAATCATTTGGTCATAAATAATAACTTTAATTACTAATCTCTTTGAATATTTGTGTTTAATATACTGTGACAGATATAAGTTCAATATTGTTAAAACACCAACAGAGTAGAATTAAACTTTAATTTATTAGAAGTTCCCATTGTAGCCCAGTGGTAACCAACTTGACCAGTATCCATTAGGATGTAGGTTTGATCCCTGGCCTTGTTTAGTGAGTTAAGTTTCCTGCATTGCTGTGATCGTGGTGTAGTCCAGCAGCTGCAGCCCTGATTAGACCCCTAAATTTAATTTATTAACCCCCTAGCCCATTTCAGTCTCCAAAGTGTTTGTTGTAATGACACATCTCATCATTATTTATGCTTTTTTTCTTGATCATTAGTATTGTAATCACTGAAAATTATACGAAAACATAACATTATGCTTGAGTTTAAGTTATTTTGTTCTCTTTCATCACTTTTGTCATAAAAAAATGTGATTTCGGTTCTTTAGAAATACTGTCTTTTTTTTCTTTTCATTGGTTTGTTTTTGGGTCTGATTGGCTTATCTTGGCAATGATTGGTAGGAGGTCAAGAATAAAATATTTTTGTGTTCATACATTTTACTAATTATTCATTAACTGTATTTGATATCTATAGCATGTGAATTAAAGGATAAGAGCAATAATGATAATTATGATAAGAATACATCCTACAGAGCAATTGTGAGAGCTTTATTACATATAATTTTCCTAATATACATATGAAGGTGAATGTACTAACCTCATTTCACTGATAATTTATAGGAATTATTGAAAATCTCACAACTGAACCAGGTCTCCAGACTGAAATCTGAGCTCTTTACAGGGTTCTAAGCTATAGATATGTCACTCAGTGTTCTGTATTTCTTCTCCTCTCTTTTTAGAGTGTTCTTGTATAATTTGGACCTTGTGCCCTCAGACTAGTTAGGAAGCTATGAGAAACATAAGACACTATACTACATTGAGATTATATGGCTCACTCACTGCCAATCTATCATATCCAAGCATCCCAGTATTATACATCACCTCATTGTGTTGTGCACATGCCTCCATGACCCTGGTTGGCTACAGGGAACCAATTCTGTGTGGCTGTGCTCTTTTCCTTTGTCTGTGGATGGTTATGAACCAGACTCCTTACTGTGCTATCCAAGAAGCCCTCAAGGGGTTCCTTTCTCTCTGTAGACCAGGGCCTTGCTTTTAGATGCTGGATAATTGTACTGAGTTCTCCCAATTTTGGCAAAGCTTTGTATTTCTGAACACAGCTTGAATTGGGGGTCAGGTACAATTCCTTTGAAACAGAGTGTGGTGAAAATGTTGAATAAGGAGGGGCATATTTTTTAGGGCTAAAAGTTGCTCTGGTATTTTCAAGACCTTATGCAGATGGGACATTCAAAGCTACATTCTTCCAAAATCCCTTAAGTTTATCTTTTTTAGTAAAGTGATTAGAATTTTCTATGTTTATCAAGTTCTTCCTTTCTGTGTTCTCTGCCACTCTTCTAGTTATACCTTTTATGATAATTAGTATGACATTATTTTACCATTAACCGTAAATTGTTGGTTCACTTTTCTCACTGACATTAGTTGCTTATAAAAGGTAATATCAACTATAACTTCATTTAGTTTTGAAATAATAACCATTCGTGTGTTTCTGTGTATGTGTGTGTATAAGAGTAAGGAATAGAGAATAAAGAGCAAAAGTGGTAATAAAAGAGAAGAGATCAGAAGGTATGTACAACACCCTTTGCCCTAATTGGAATGCCTAAAAATCACAGGACTAGCTTGTGATCAGGCTGCTGATGAGCTCTGGTTAGGTTCCATTTTTTATGGCCAATTTGGGCTATAATTTCCTTAGATGGTAAAAGTATAAATTCCTGTCATAGATATTTAAGTGAAGTATTATTTTCACACGACATGATTTAGATAATATACACATTTTGTTTGCTTGGAAGTATGTACCTAGCGAACCTTAGTTGAATGGACTCTGAAGATACACAGATAAATGAAATAAATCCTTCTGAGGAATAGTCCAACCTAGCTACATATTAATGTTTTATTCTGTACAGTAAGCCATCCTTTTGGAGAACAACAGACTATGGTGGATAGGGGTTCAGGCTTAAAGTCAGAGCAGCTATGTTGAAACTCCAGCTTACCACTCACTAGCTGTGTGATTTGGGGCAAGCAATTCAAACATGTTTAGCCTCAATCCCTCTTGAATGACTTGGAAAGAGCAATATTACCAATGTAGGACAGTTATTAAGAGTTAAATACATTTATGTGTATTAGGCACTTAAAAGTAAGAACTTAAAGAGCAAGTAGCACATTATAATATAAAATAATGAACAATTCTGAATTTTTATCTTTGTTTAAAATTACTTTTCTGTAGCCTATGTGCTAATACTCATTTTTGTATACTTCCTACTTGCCGCATAAACAAAACGAACAAAAAACAGTGTCTTTGTTCTGTAGCTACACCCATAACTTTGCATGGACTTGGATCTGTCCATTAACATTCTCTTTTTTTTATTACTCTAATGAATTTATCACATCTGTAGTTGTATAATGATCATAACAATCCAATTTCATGGGATTTCCATCCCATAACCCAAGCACATCCCCCCACCCCCCAAACTGTCTCCTCCAGAGACCATTAACTTTCTCTCATCCCTTTGACTAGAATACTTCAATAGCTATTGGCAAGTTTTTTATTATTTGAAAGCACTATTTTAGCTTCTCAGTGGGATGCTGTGAGTGTTAAACTAAATATTGTAATGTGTTTATTAGTACATGGTAAAGGAGGCACTAAAATTTCTAAATATGAGAGTTGTATGGATCATCATCAGATTTGAAGAGTAAATTGTGCAGTTTCTAAATGCTGTGTTTCTTAAGCAAGTGTGCTTTTTGACACTTAGATTGTATGTTTAGTGTGCATAGGATGGTGTAGATGTGGAGATATTTGGATGGCAAGCCTTGCCCTAAATGCACAATGGCACTGCTGTTACTTGTGACAGAGAAGGGACTTAATGAATGTAAATTCCTTTCTCAGGTAGAGATGTTTTATAAGATCATTTAAATCTTTGTTTTAAATCTTTGTTTTAAAAATTGCCCTTTCGTTTATCAAAATATTTGTGGCATCACACAACTAGAGTCTGATTGATTCAGAATTTACAATTAGATTTGTTAGTTCAATAGAGGTAGAAATTTTGAAAACCACAATAAATGATGATATCACTGAAAATGATGGTAATCTTTTTTTGAATACTTAAAGTTTGGCACACAAATTTATAACATACCCTTAAGATTAGGCCTTGAACATATCTTACTGATAAATTGCCATAGTAAATGAGAATTTTAAGAGAAGTGCTTAATCAGTGTAGCTCATGAACAATATACTAAACATAACTGGAAAAACAAGGCAAGAGCCCAGATTTGATATTCTTAATTCCATTCTAGAACATGCTACCCACAGCCTTCCAGGTCCTCTGGTCTTAGGTCCCATACATTGTTCTCCATCCAAACCTGCCTTTTATCTTCACAGTTGAATGAAGAGACCTTCTCACTTCCCTTCTCCTGTCACAAGTGAAGCCCTGAAGCACCTCCTCCTCCTTTACCATCAGCCTTTGACTATGTGTCACTTTAGGTTAGATTGCGATGTCACTCAGCACTAACTCTCCACTTGACAGAGTCAACAAAACCATCTGCATGAGTGAACATTATGTTACTATCAAATATTGATGAATGGAAGAGATGTATGACAGCAGTCTAGGCAGGGGGTACTAGATTCTCTAGACAAACATATTTGGAGATGTAGTAAGTGCAGACTCATCTCCCCATGTTGTATTTAAATACCTACCACTCAGCTCAGTGAAGATTTGGAGAAAGCTAAAGAGGTTTTTAGTTCAGCTCATACCCTTATTCATCTCCAATTTGTCATTCCTGCTGGGAGACTGACCAGCACCCTGACAGGACTGGTTCTGTGGAACTTTATTTTAGACAGTTGGGGAAATCATGCAAATTTTAATACAAGCTCAGGTTGAAAGCTCCTAGAAAATGAGCTTCAAAATTGGTTTTCCTAGAATTTTTCCTTAAACCCTGCAGTTAGCATTTTTTGTTTTATTTTGTTGGAAACTATTTTATGATTATATAGTTTTAGTTCAAATATATAATAAAAGCTGTTGTGAATTATATTTGCATTTCTTTGTCAGATCAAAATGATTTGTAGAAAAAATGTAGAATAGATTTAACCTCCCAAAACCTTTTTTGTTTCAGGTTAATCATGAAATCTGTTTATTTTCCCTTTTTAGTTATACTTGACTTCAAACTATAAATTTGCTAAAAGGACTTTTACTTATAAAACAATTTTCTCTGAAAGTTTATGTATCACAAGGGAATATTGCTTCTGATGAATCAACATACAACCTTCATATCAAGAAGGTGCAAATAAAAGGATTTCTAGAAAAATTCTCAGCAGGGGCAATTTTTTTAAATTATGGCCGGCAAATAAATATTATTTTTCTACTCTAAGAATGGAGCCGCCTACCTCCACAGCCCAAATCTTCAATTCACTCTCAAAGCCTCTTAGATATGCCGTTAAAGACATACTTTATATATCTTCTGAGCATCATATATTTATTTACAGGTTCGGGTGATATAGTATGTCCTGGGAAAATTATGTTAAACATTTTTGATGTGTCAAATATTACAGTAATATTGTGGAATACATGTCATTCAATATTATAATTGTTATTATCATTATTATTTAATTAATGAGGTTTAGCATGTAGTCCAGAGTAACACAGCTAACAAAAAAGAGATCCTCTGGTACAACTCTATATTGTTTCACAAAGGATACTGGAAAAATAATGCTTTGGATTTTTTTTTCCTTTGTCTTTTTTTAGGCCCACACCCCCACAGCACATGGAAGTTCCCAGGCTAAGGATCTAATCAAAGCTATAGCTACCAGCCTACAACACAGCCAGAGCAACGTGAGATCCGAGCCGTGTCTGCAACCTACACCACATTTCACAGCAATGCTGGATCCTTAACCCACTATGCCATGCCAGGGATCAAACCCTCATCCTTGTGGATACTAGTCGGCTTCATTAACCACTGAGCCATGACAGGAACTCCAATTTGGATTTGTATTAGAAGGGATTTAACAGGATTCAGGTGGCAATAACCTAGTACGTGATGTAAACAACCTTTTCTTAACTCTTATTGTTGTAAATGTAATAAAAGGTATGATCTAATGAAGAGACCCTAGGGAAAAATATTTAGTTTTGCCATTTAATAACTATCCCAGGTTGGAAAATTATTTAACTTCTCTGAGCTTTTTTCCTCATCTACAAAATGGATTTAATAATATTTACTCCAAATTATTTTTAAAGGTGCTAAATTAAATAATGCATACAGTTGTCTACCAGAGCCTCAATAAGTGACATAATAATTAAGGTTTATAAAAAGGCTTTTCTTACAGATACTCAAGGTGAATTGGAAGGACTTATGAGGAATGAACATTTTTTAATTATTGAGCATTTTAACACATCGAGAGGTTGGAGAAAAATGCTGAGATGTTGAAGCACGCAAGGCAGGTGCCAAAGAAAAGACAAAGAAGCAGGGCAAGTGTTGGCAAAGAGAGGAGGCAGTGGATTCACTGGCTATTCAGATAAAACCTAAATTTCTAGTTGGTCTCCCAGAGTTAAAAAGGGTATAGGAAGCACCTCCTGATGCCATACTCTTTCATTTTTCAACATATCTGGGTTTTATTCTCAGTAAGAATTGGCTTGGCAAACACTTATTGACTTACATAGCCCAGGAACAGTGATAAAAGGGACTGGAGGCTTGGAGTCTGAAGATGTCAGAAATAATCTATGGATGCCATTTAATCTTTTAAGTCAAAGTGGTCATTGAAAATTTTCTGGCCTACCATTTTCCAAATTGTGTGTCTTAGTTTGAAGTTTTCCTGAGACAGACCCTGAGACAAAAATCCGAAAGTAAAGCATTATTGGGGGGACGTGGAATAAACAGTGGCAGAGCATGGAGAAGTAAGAAAGAAGGGAAGGTAAAGAATTTTAAGGATGATGGAATTTAATCTTCCTAAAGAAATTTTTAGATGACATTGTAAAACTTCTCTTGGGTAGTGGCCAAGGCTGATTCCAGAGATTTATGTATTTATTTATTGTCTTTTTGCCTTTTCTAGGGCTGCACCCATGGCACATGGAGGTTCCCAGGCTAGGGGTCTAATCAGCACTGTAGCCACTGGCTACGCCAGAGCCACAACAACATGGGATCCGAGCTGTGTCTGTGACCTACACCTCAGCTAACGGCAATGCTGGATCCCCAACCCACTGGGCAAGGCCAGGGATCGAACCCACAACCTCATGGTTCCTAGTCAAATTTGTTAACCATTTAGCCACAATGGGAACTCCTGATTCCAGAGATTTTAAACTCCATGATATTCATATCTTGCAACATAAACAGAGGAGTGTGCCTTGGTGGAAAACCTCCCAGCAAAGAAACATGGTTAATGGGATTCAGATGGTGGATTGACTAGCGTGGAAATACTAGGGTGAGAAGATATGGATAGGTTAATATTATGCTCTGTAAACATGTATTATGTAGATGCTACTTTACAGAGTGTTTAGTGGCCAAAACTCCTTGGGAAAAAGCTAGGTGAAACTCCAATATGTTTATTTTTCTTCATTTGTGATTACATAGCTTCAGCAGTGTTATGCTCGAGTTGGCACTTATCACTTGGTGAAAGCTGACTGTTAAACATTCAGAGATTTTGTGAGTCTGTTATTAAGCTGTTGGTAGCTTGAAATTGGATATTGTGGGGACATTTATACCATAGAAATTGGCAAATGATCAGCCTTCACCACACCCAGAGTTTATTTGATAAATAAAACACATCACCAAAGTCATGCAGATTTTCTCAGACTGTTTAGTTGTCCGTCCTTAAATTACTGGAACAGAGATTGTATGGGATCATACTGTGTCATTTAATGGCCAAATCCAATTGCTCCTTTTTAAAAATGAGGAACATGCTTATAATGATTTTTTTTCCATTAAAATTTTTTTCCATCGTGCTTAAAAAGAGGTAAAGCAACGGGAACCCAAATTATGTGGTCAGCAGATATTTATAATCCTGTTGATAATGGCCTCATGTTTTCTTTCTTCTTCTTTTTTAATCAGTTTAAATTACTTACTAATTTTTTTTTCTTCAGGTTTACTTCCTAAAACAAGACTTTGGGATGTAGAAGAAACCACCTCAGACAAACTTTATTAAAAAGTCTTGACCCTCTCCTTAAAAGGGTCTCTCTAATGACATAAGCTCCTTATACAGTGCTCTATTGGAATCATGTGGGAGTTTGAAAGCTAGAGACTGGCTTAACAATAAAAAGTAAATAGACCTAGAATTAATATATTTTAAAATATATTGGAGTGTAAACAGACTGATTTACTAGCCCTCAAAGAAAACAGACCAAAAAGGGAATTCCTGTGGTGGCGCAGTGGTTGACAAATCTGACTAGGAACCATGAGGTTGTGGGTTCAGTCCCTGGCCTTGCTCAGTGGGTTAAGGATTCGGCATTGCCGTGAGCTGTGGTGTGGGTCGCAGACGTGGCTCAGATCCCGCATTGCTGTAGCTCTGGCGTAGGCCGGTGGCTACAGCTCAGAATAGACCCCCCTAGCCTGGGAATCTCCATATGCTGCAGGAGCGGCCCAAGAAATGGCAGAAAGACCGGAAAAAAAAAAAAAAGCGATAATAGACCAAAAAGAAGAGAGAAGTGATCTGGATACATCATACCAAGTCATTCCTTGGTTAGACCACTATGTCCAGACCACTGATATCGACAGATGGTGGAGCCCAGTGGTGATAGTGTTTATCCTGAAAAATGAAACTTAGATCAGAAGAGAAATAAAAGCACTGTCATCAAATAGAATCCAAGTCACTCATTATTTTGAAGTGTGATTTTGCAGGAAGCTTATTCTTTGCATTGTCAATTTGGTAGATTAGTTGCCAAACAAAATTGAAAATACTAGTAATAGAAGTAAAGACAATAATGGATATTTTGAAGTCTTTTAGAGTTTATAAACCACTTTAACATCACCACTAGTTCAAGTAATTTTTTGGGGGTTAGGCAGTATAAATTCTAATAATGTTTAGCTTATGCCTCTGTGAAGGTCACTAACATGTTATCTTGTATTTATTTAAGCTTCTGACTAGATTTGCAGTGTACTCACTTCTGAAGGTTGGCAAATTCCAATACTCACATAACCTTTCCTGTAGATATTATCTGATAAAATGAGGCTTAGAAAATTTAATTCTTTCTCTGCCAATCTGTAGAATGGAAGAAAATGTTTTCCAACCTGAATTCTGACTCCAAAAGCCCAATGCCACATTCTCTAGGAAAGATAAGCCTTAGGATGCAGAGCTAAAAAAAAAAAATCTAATACCTTGATTTAATGGAAGTTCTTGTATGGAATTACTCTGTAGTTCACACTGCAGGAATAAATAAATAAAGTTTTATTTTGTTTACTATGTAAGTTTTCTCTATGACTCACCAGCAAGGTGAATATCTATAGTCCTTAACCAGTAATATAATTAACAGTCAAATGTAACAAATCTTGGGTATCAATTCTAAAATTAAGAAAAAGATTTTCCATTTAAATTCTGTGTATATTATAATAAATTGGAAGCTCTGATATAGCCAATTACATATAAGAACATATACTTCAGTTAGCTGTGCATGTAGTTATGCTCTACATGTAAGGAGTCCCTCTATTTGAAAAATTTGCTGATAAAGATCTACATAAAAAGAAATATTTTCACATGGTCTATAGCATGAGACCCCCTTCCCCTAGTAGGTTTGAAAAACATACATATAAATTGAAAAATATGAGGGGGCAGAACCAGATCTGGATAGGAATCCATCAATAAAATTAAAGAAGCAAAATGAACCTTGACATACTAAGTTATAGTAATGACGACTGAACAAACTGCAAAGGGGATAGAGAACTAAAAATGACACAGTTGTCTTTATGAAGTGTTCCTAGAGATACTATTTAGTTTCAAGTTACTCCAGCTTAAATTAAAAATGCTATCAAAGAAAGCTGTGTTTCCATGTGAGCTCTATCATTTATTAAATGTATCATTCGGAAAATTCAGATCATTTTTTTTTGCCAAAATGTCAAGTCAAACCAAATAAGTGAAGGAATAAATTTTTAAAATACGTATTGACTTGAAAAATTTTATAAACCTCAAGTCATTCAAATGTGGAGTCAGAAGGGGATGATATGGCAGAATTGCTGAGGAAGCAAACCAGTAATTTGCTGACATTTCACAGGTGATCTTTTTTAACTGTTTACTCTTTCAGCATCACAAATTCCTATTCCCATATCAGCATCTCACCTGAACCTTCAGATTCCAAGGACACATTTTCTTCATCACTTTTCCTTAACTTGTGAATAGTTAAGTGTTTGGAGGAAATAGACTGCATAAAAATAGCATAGTCAATTGTTAAGGTAGATAGGGAATAGATAGTGGTGGAGAAACGTGCGAATTAGCTTTCTTAAAATGAGAGATTCAAATAATATTTTTTTCTTTATTTTCTTCTGTGAAAAGGGACAGAATAGAGATTTTAAATTTTTGCTTATGCATATCTTTGTGTTTGTCACTGTGTAGTTGCATTTGCTCAAGCAATTGCTGTATAAAAATGAATTATAATAATAAGAGTGTAAAGGAGAAACTGACTCACTATTTTTAAATATTAAATTTTTCTTTTTATGTTTTTACAACAGGGAAAGTAGATATTAACTGCTGCAAAAACACAATGGAGTCTTCAGAAATGGTTTTCCCCACTGAATTATTGAGTGTCAGGATTTAAACAGCATATAACTGCAGAAGGACGGTTAAGTTTACAAGTAGTTGTGTTCTGGGCCATTGACAGCCCTACTTTTTGTTGCTAATTTGCTTTTTTTATTAATTTACTGCTATCCCTTTAGTTTGTAGGTTTCAGAATTGGAAACTATTTTTTTGTAAACCTCAGGAAGTCAAAGAAGAAAAGTAATCACCATACACACATACACAACACACAACAAAAAATCAATTTTACTTATAGATTTTTCCAAATTTTTGTGCATTTTCCTTGGTTGTGGTTGGAATGTTAGTAGACTCATTTTTGTAGGTTAAAAATAACTTTTAAAATAGATATACAAATCAACCAAAAAGATAAAATAGACACAACTGTTTTAAGGGTGTACATCAAGATATGAGCCATTCTTTCTGGATGGGATTCCCTAAAACCTGGTTAATATAATCTGAAAAATGTTAAGCCATTTCATTTAGTTGTAAAACTAGTGCTTTTTCATTTAATTCAACAGATACTATTCAGTGCCTATCCTGTGCCAGTACTAGGAAAGAACATTTAACAGAACGGCCAGTATACCTGCTCTCACAAAGTTTACATTCTAGCAGCTGAAAGGAAATTGAAGATATGTGGGTAAAAAATGTAACATAAACTAAAAAGTGCTAAGGGAAAAAATAAAGCAGGGATGAGTATTTTGTGTGAGGGAGTGGAGTTGCGTTTAAAGGTGATGGCCTGGGAAGGTCTCCAGAATAATTGAAGTCCTAAAAGAAGTGAAGGGCATACCATGTCTGCAGAAAAACAGCAGCCCATATGTACAACAGGTCAGTGTAGATGCCAAATGCTGCTTCAGTACATGCTCAGTGGTACTGATTTGCCACTTACCTTGTTGCTGTAGGTTCCCCAGCTCCATGAGTCTCCTCTTTCAATCTCTCTGGGTTCTGAACCAGCACCCCCATGGCAAACACTTCCAGCTTCTGAGGGTCATGCTCCTTGTTGAAGTCAGAGACAATGAGAAATAGACATGGGTCTCAGTTTGTCCACATGTGTTCCAATTAGTTTTTACAGGTGCTGTTTTTTTCTCAAGGCTTCTACTTTTCCTTGCTCACCTTGTTTCCTTTCTAGAATCCGTAGTGACTACCTGTTCTGATGTCTTAGTGGGATTTTAGGCTCACAATAAGATTCAGAGGTAATAGATTTCCATAAGCTATTTCACCAGCTCCCATAATTGTGAAAGTTTTAATGCCTAATATAAAGTCTGTATCCTGTATCAGTAGTACTGGTTTTGCTTCTGTGATTGAATGCTAATTAATACAATAATCAAGCTTTAATATCTAATAGCCTTCTAAATTGTAGCGTATCCACAACTCACTTCCTGCTGCCTTCTAGGAGAGACTTGTTGTCCTCACAGTTTTAGCCAACACTGTTAATGTCAACTTAATCCTTTTTGTTTTTTAGCCAAAATTCATGGAGCCATTTTTGATGTTTCTTTTTTATGTGTACCCTAAAGTTTGTCATTCTAGAAATCTGATTGGCTCTACATTTAAAATATATGCAGTATTCAGCCTTTTGTTCTTCCCCTTGTATGACTCTCCACTGTGGTCCAAGCCATCATCATGTACTTGGATTATATAAGATTATACATAGGGAGTGAGTGTAGATAAAAGAGAGAAGGGACATAAAAGGTATTCAAGTTTTCAAGATCAGGCAATGCAGAGATCTGCCAAGGAAGCTAAGAAGGAAGAGCCAGAATCTTGGGAAGAAATTCAAGTGAGTATGGGAACCTGAAAAACCGCATGAAACCAACAAGCCAAACCAAGAGAGAAGTGATTCAAAGAAAAGAAAGCTATCATTTGCCATTTCTCCCTAGGACTTATGCATTATTTCATTGGGAAAGTGGGCTACAGTGTTTGATCAGAGTTTCTTACCAGCATATAATAAAAAAATTATGGGAGTTTATTTGTGGCACAGCAGGCTAAGAGACCCAGCTTTGTCATTGCCACAGCCTGGGTCTTATATCCCTGGCCTGGGAACATCCACATACCAGAGGAAAAGCAAAGAAAGAGAAAAAAAGAAAAAGAATGTATGGTATATGGCAGATTTGTCCTTATAGTTTTATTCAGTGGTAGAAATTTATAAAATGTATGTCCATGCTCTTCTGTTGGGATGGATTGCAATATGGTGTGTGTTTGATGTGAAATTTTTCACTCCATTCTTCTATGGATATTTCATTGATGTTGAATATCACCTTGAAATTCTTATTTATTGAGTCCACACATCAGTGGAAAAGCTTACAAAGATTTAAGAAAAAAGAATGCCCATCTTCAATAAGCTGTCTTCAATTTCTCTTCTTCTCCTGAGCTCATTGTTTACTAGTAAATAAAGACTCCATCAAATCAAGCCACGTGAAATATCAATAACTATTTACCAGTTGCTCTTACACATAATAAGCTGACTCCGGAGAGTGAGCTATTCTTTCCAGCTCCCCAGATGATTCACTTAACCTCTTTACCCTTTAAAGATATGGATATATTTTTACTTGACACAGCTCATGGAGCTAATATCACAAAGCAATTTGAATATCACACAAGAAAAAGTGAAGTAAAATTTTTCCTCTGGGTTTGAATGGATTGGGGATGAAGGTGATTTTTTTTTTTCCTGACTGCAGAGGGGACCAATGATATATTTTTGCCCAACCAAAGAATTAAGGAATGGGACATGCATTCTCAGAGAAATACCTAGTGAATCAATTTTGCTTTCATTAGGCATGTGCATATTTTAAGACACATGAAATCCTGAATTGAAGTAAATCTAAGGATCTGGATTTTGGAAAACAAATTTTGTCCTAGTGTTGCTTATGGTACAGATTAACCATGCCACCCAGATAATATGCCTAGGAATCATTTTAGTCCTTTCCTTTTTCTCCGCCACATTTATTCCCTCTCAAATCTTATCTATTCTTTCTTTTCAGCATCTTGTTAATAACCTATTGCCACATTGTTGCTGTTTTATTTCAGAATAACTAGTCTTTCATATTGCCTAATGTTATCATCTCCATCTGATCTCCTGGCCTACAGTCATATAGTTCTTTATTCCATCTCAGTGTGCATGACATATACAGTTCTCCTTACCTGGCTCCTGTTTTCACTATCCCAACCCTTCACCTGTCATTCTAGAAATAGAAACTTTTCTCCATATGTGCTCAGTTACTCAGTGCTGTTTTACATGTCGAGCTTTTTAATAGTTATTGTGAGACACTCCTCCCCCTTCTGCATGTCGGATACCTCTTCTTCATTCTAGAGACAGGAGCAAAGATTTTGATTTGTGTTCAAATCCATCTTCCCATTATGTGGCCTTGGGCAAAGTTCTGAGGTTTTTCTGGGTCTTTATACTTTGTCACCTGTAAATTTGAGGTAATAACACCTATCCCAGTGGTTATCATGATGATAAAGTGAGATAATTAATCTTTGCAAAGCCCTTGACATAGTGTTCAGTACCTATCAAGCAATTGGGGACGATTTTATTATTATTATATTTTGTGCAATTCCAATTTTTACATCATGTGAATCAAATTTTGCTTATTTCTTCTCTGTGAAACATTTCAACCATATGTATTCCCCTAAATCCAGGAGAATAAATTACTCCCTCTTTTGCCATAATCCTGTACATTTGTAGATAATACTAATTATCAACATAGCTTATTTGTATCTCTGTACAGTTCATCAGACTGTGAAACATTTATTTATCCAACCTTGCCTCTTGGTCTAGAGCCTCACACATAAGTGGTAATTCATAAATATGTATCAAAGAGAAGAATGACAAGTAAGATCAACTGGTTTCTATTGTAAAAGGCCCAGAGAGATAAGAGAGGAGCCCTCCTCTTTAATCCTGGAGAATATGTATGTGGTACTTAAAGACCTCATGGAAAAAACGGACTTCTTTCTAATAAATGTAGATGTTCTCTTTTCTTGTGTTCTGAAATTAATTTTCTGTGGAGAACAGCTCTTTCCCTTTCAACTTATCCCTGGAGAGACTCCTCCCTTTCTTCTAACTTATCTCTTCATTAACCCACACAGCTAAAATGGTTTGCTGAGCACATAGTCCCATGTAGCTTATAGGTGTGGTACAGCATCTTCAAGGGGAAAGATTGAGATTCTAGTATGTTGGGAATTTCTCAGTATTATTCAGGAATCAATATGAGAGCAAAATCAGTTAATATTTTGAAGCTGCATTTCCTGAGCTGTGTTAATTTCTTAGCTTGAGAGTAGGAGACAGAGTTTTTGTCATTTAAACATGCAGTTTTAAATTTAAAGTGGAAATATATTCAGTGCTCTACAATTAAACCCCCTTACACATTTTTATATAAATGACTTATCAACGGATGTATAACATACCTATAATTTAATTACAAAATGTTATTGTTGCAATCTCGAATAAAAGAACTTCAAGTCAATCAGTTATCTATTTTTAATTCTTATATTCAGTATTGTTTTTATTGTTTCTAAAAATATTTTCTATACTGACACATGCTGAAAGAAATTGCAAAAATATATCTCAGATGATAACAAAGTTTTAATCAGGAATTTAGTTTTAGGCATTTTGAAGAATAGTGAATTAGATTTCCTGAGACATTAGAACATTAGCTTAAAACAGCAATATTTCTCTTAAAGTAAGGAAAGAAGTATTTGTTTTCATCCTCCAGAACTCTTACCTCCACTTATCTGAGTGAACCATCCTCCTGGAGGGCTGACATGGCTCTTCATCATGAGTTTTCAAGGGTATTATTAAAATAGCTTGTCAAAACATCCTTTATAAAAGCATGATAGTGGAGTCCCCTGGTGGCTCAGAAAGTTAAGGATCAGGCGTTGTCACTGCTGTGGCTCAGGTCCCAGCCATGTTGGGGGTTCTACCCCAGCCAGGAACTTCCTTTTTTCTTTTTCATTTTTTTTTATTACTCAAATGAATTTATCACATCTGTAGTTCTATAATGATCATAACAATCTGATTTCACAGGATTTCCATCCCACAGCCCATGAACATCCCCCACCCCCCAAACTGTCTCCTCTGGAGACCATAAGTTTTTCAATGTCTGTGAGTAAGCATCTGTTCTGCAAAGAAGTTCAGTCTGTCCTTTTTTCAGAGTCCACATGTCAGTGAAAGCATTGGATGTTGGTGTCTCCTCCTATGGCTGATTTCACTTAGCATGATAGTTTCTAGGTCCATCCATGCTGCTAAAAATGCTGGTATTTCATTCTTTTTGATGGCTGAGTAATATTCCATTGTGTATATGTACCATGCCTTCTTGATCCACTCCTCTGTCGATGGACATTTAGGTTGTTTCTATGTCTTGGCTATTGCAAATAGTGCTGCAATGAACATTGGAGTACATGTGTATCTCTGAGTCGTGGTTTTCTCTGGATAGATGCCCAGGAGTGGGATTGCTGGATCCAATGGTAGTTCTATGTTTAGTTTTCTGAGGCATCTCCATACTGCTTTCCACAGTGGTTTCACCAATTTACATTCCCACCAACAGTGTACTAGGGTTCCTCTTTCTCCACACCCTCACCAGCACTTATTGTTTGTAGACTTTTGGATGATGGCCATTCTGGCTGGTGTAAGGTGGTACCTCAGAGTGGTTTTGATTTGCATCTCTCTATTAATGAGTGATGTTGACCATCCTTTCATGTGTTTCTCAGCCAACTGCATGTCTTCTTTGGAGAACTGTCTGTTTAGATCTTCTGCCCATTTCTTGATGGGGTTGTTTGTTTCTTTGGTATGGAGCTGCAGAAGGTGTTTATAAATTTTGGAGATGAATCCCTTGTCAGTCGATTCATTAGAAAAAATTTTCTCCCATTCTGTGGGTTGTCTTTCTGTTTTGTTTAGGGTTTCCTTTGCTGTGCAGAAACTTTGAAGTTTGAGTAGGTCCCATTTGTTTATTTTTCTTTTTATTGTCAATACTCTGATAGGTGGATCTGAAAAGATGTTGCTGACGTTTATGTCAGAGAGTGTTTGGCCTATGTTTTCCTCTAGAAGTTTGATAGTGTCTGGTCTTCTATCTAGGTCTTTAATCCATTTGGAGTTTATTTATGTGTATGGTGTTAGGGAGTGTTCTAATTTCATTCTTTTCCATGTGGCTGTCCAGTTTTCCCAGTACCATTTAGTGAACAATCTGTCCTTTCTCCATGGTATATTCTTGGCGCCTTTTTCATAGATTAGTTGGCTATAGGTGCATGGGTTTAATTTTGGGTTTTCTATCCTGTTCCACTGATCTATATTTCTGTCTTTGTGCCAGTACCATACACTGTTGATGATTGTTGCTTTGTACTATAGTCTGAAGTCCAGGAGCCTGATTCCTCCAGCTCCATTTTTCTTTTTTAGATGTCTTTGGCTATTCTGGGTCTTTGGTACTTCCAAACAAACTTTAAAATATTTTGTTCGAGTTCTGTGAAAAATGTCCTTGGTAATTTGATAGAGATTGCATTGAATCTGTAGATTGCCTTGGGTAGTATAGTCATTTTGATAATATTAACTCTTCCAATCCATGGGCATGGTATATCCTTCCATCTATTTGTGTCATCTTTGATTTCTTTCATCAGTGGCTTGTAGTTTTCAGAGTACAGGTGTTTTGTTTCTTTAGGTAGGTTTACTCCTAGGTATTTTATTCTTTTGGATGTGATGGTAAACGGGATTGCTTCCCTAATTTTTCTTTCTGCTTTTTCATTGTTAGTATATAGAAATGCTCTCAATTTCTGTGTATTAATTTCATATACTGCGACTTTGCCAAATTCGTGGATAAGCTCTAACAGTTTTCTGGTAGAGTCTTTAGGATTCTCTAGGTATAGTATCATGTCGTCTACAAATAGGGATAGTTTTGCTTTTTCCTCTCCAATTTGGATTCCTTTTATTTCTTTTCCTTCTCTTATTGCCGTGGCTAGGACTTCCAGAACTATGTTGAAGAGTAGTAGCGAGAGTGGTTATCCTTGTCTTGTTACCGATCTCAGTGGGAATTCTTTCAGCTTTTCACCATTGAGAATGATGTTCGTTGTGGGTTTGTCATATATGACCTTTATCATGTTGAGGTAGGTTCCCGCTATGCCCACTTTCTGAAGGGTTTTTATCAGAAATGAGTGTTGGATTTTTTCAAACGCTTTTTCCATTTCTAATGAGAGGATCATATGGTTTTTATTCTTCAGTTTGTTAATGTGGTGTATCACACTGATGAATTTGCGGATATTGAAGAACCCTTGCATCCCTGGGATAAAACCCACTTGATCATGATGTACAATCCTTTGAATGTATTGTTGGATGCAGTCTGCTAGTATTTTGTTGAGGATTTTTGCATCAATGTTCATCAGTGATATAGGCCTGTATTTTTCTTTTTGTGTGGTATCTTTGTCTGGTTTTGGTACCAGGGTGACGGTGGCCTCATAGAATGAGTTTGGGAGTATCCCTTCTTCTGAAATTTTTTGAAATAGTTTCAGAAGGAGAGGTGTTAGCTATTCTCTAAATGTTTGATAGAAGTCAAATGTGAAGCCATCTGGTGCAGGACTTTTGTTTGTTGGAAGTTTTTTAATCACCGTTTCAATTTCAGTTCTTGTGATTTGTCCATTCATCTTTTCTATTTCATCTTGGTTTAGTCTTGGAAGATTGTACTTTTCTAAGAATTTGTCCATTTCTTCTAGGTTTTCCGTTTTATTGGCATATAGTTGCATATAGTAGTCTCTTATGATCCTTTGTATTTCTGTGGTGTCAGTTGTTACTTCTCCTTTTTCATTTCTAATTTAATTGATTTGAGTCCTCTCTCTTTTTTTCTTCATATGTCTGGCTAGGGGTTTATCATTGTTATTGATCTTTTCAAAGAACCAGCTTTTCATTTCATTGATCTTTTCTATGGTGTTCTTTGCTTCTATTTCATTGATTTCTGCTCTGATCTTTATGATTTCTTTCCTTCTACTAACTTTAGGTCTTGTCTGTTCTACTCTCTCAAGCTGCTTTACATATAAAGTTAGGTTGTTTATTTGGGATTTTTCTTGTTTCCTGAGGTGGGCTTGTATTGCTATAAACTTTCCTCTTAGAACATGCTTTTGCCGCATCCCATATGTTTTGGAGTGTCATATCTTCGTTGTCATTTGCTTCTAGGTATTTTTTAATTTCCTCTTTGATTTCTTCAGTGATCCATTGGTTGTTTAGCTGCATGTTGTTGAGTCTCCACGTGTTTGTGTTTTTTGCAGTTTTTTTCTTGTTGTTGATTTCCAGTCGTATAGCATTGTGGTCAGAAAAGATGCTTGATATAATTTCAATTTTCTTAAAGTTACCGAGGTTGGGTTTGTAGGCCAGGATGTGATCAATCTTAGAGAATGTTCCATGTGCACTTGAGAAGTATGTATATTCTGTTGCTTTTGGATGAAATGTCCTAAAATATCTACTAAGTCCATCTTGTTTACTGCTTCATTCAGGGCCTGTGTTTCCTTATTTATTTTCTGTCTGGTTGATGTGTCCACTGCTGTAAGTGGGATGTTAAACTCCCCCACTATGATTGTGTTACTGTCAATTTCTCTTTTTAAGGTTGTTAGCAGTTGCCTTATATATTGTGGTGAACCTGTGTTGGGTACGTAGATATTTAAAATTGTTATATCATCCTCTTGGATTGATCCTTTGATCATTATGTAATGTCCATCTTTGTCCCTGAAAATATTCTTCATTTTAAAGTCTATTTTGCCTGATATGAGTATTTCTACTCCAGCTTTCTTTTGATCCCCGTTTGCATGAAATATGTTCTTCCATCCTCTCACTTTCAATTTGTATGTGTCCCTGGGAGTGAAGTGGGTCTCGTGAAGACAGCATATATATGGGTCTTGTTTTTGTATCCATTCAGCCAGTCTATGTCTTTTTGTTGGGGCCTTTAGTCCATTCACATTTAAGGTAATTATTGATATGTATGTTCTTTTGCCATTTTATTAATTACTTTGGATTTGTTTTTGCTGCTGTTTTTTCTTTCCTTCTTCTCTTGTTCTTTTCTGCCTATAGAAGTTCCTTTAGTATTTGTTGTAAGGCTGGTTTAGTGTTGCTGAATTCTCTCAGCTTTTGCTTATCTGAGAAGGTTTTGATTTCTCCTTCAAATCTGAACGACAGCCTTGCTGGGTAGAGTAATCTTGGTTGGAGGTTTTTTCCTTTCATCACGTTGAGTATATCATGCCACTCCCTTCTGGCCTGCAGAGTTTCTGTTGAAAAATCTGCCAGTAGACTTATCGGGGTTCCCTTGTATGTTATTTGTTTCTTTTCCCTAGCTGCTTTCAAGATTTTCTCTTTGTCTTTCATTTTGGTTGGTTTGATTAGTATGTGTCTCGGGGTGTTCCTCCTTGGATTTACTTTATATGGTACTCGTTGTGCTTCCTGGATTTGAGTGAGTGGTTCCTTCCCCATGTTAGGGAAGTTTTCAGCTATTATCTCTTGGAATATTTTTTCTGGCTCCTTCTCTCTCTCTTCTCCTTCTGGCACCCCTATAATACGGATGTTGGTGTGTTTAACGTTGTCCCAGAGTTCTCTGAGACTCTCTTCATTTGTTTTCAATCTTCTTTTTCTTTTCTATTCTCCATCCATAATTTCCACTAATCTGTCCTTCACCTCACTTATTCATTCTTCTGAGTCCTGTATTCTGCTGTTAGCTGCTTCTAGTGAATTTTTTATTTCAGTGATTATATTTTGCATCTCTTCTTGTTTAAGTTTTATATCTTGTATCTCTTTGGTCAGTGTTTCCTGTAAATTATCCATCTTTGCCTCCAGTTTATTTCCAATGTCTTGCATCTTCTTCAGCATCAACAGTCTAAAGTCTTTTTCCTGGAGGCTGAAATTCTCCTCATGGCTTAGCTGTTTTTCTGGGGTTTTTTCTTTCTCCCTCATCTGAGTTATAGTTCACTGTCTTTTCATTTTTATAGGTTTTTTGTGTGGTGACCTTCTTACAGATAATAGAGTTGTAGCCTCTCTTACTTCTGATGTCTGCCCCCCTTTGGCTGAAGTCAGTATGGGGGCTTGCTGCAGGCTTCCTGATGGGAGGGACTGATGCCTGCCCCCTGGTAGGAGGAGCAGATTCTAATCCCTCTGCTGGGTGGGGCTTAGTCTCTGGATGGCATAAGAGGCAGCTGTGTGCCTGAGGGGTCTTTTAGTAGCCTGTTTACTGAAGGGTGGGGCTGTCATCCCACCTGGGTTGTTTGCCATGGGGCTTCTCAGCAGCTGGCTGATGGGTGGGGCCAGATTTTCCCAAAATGGCCACCTCCAGAGAAAGTCACTGCTGCTGAATATTCCTGAGAGCTTTTCTTTCAATGTCATTCCCTCACAACAAGCCACATTCACCCCTGTTTTCCCAGGATGTCCTCCAAGTACTGCACTGAGGTTTGACCCAGATTCCCTTGGAGACTTTGCTTTGCCCTGGGACTCAGTGCATGTGAAAGTCTGTGTGTACCTTTTAAGAATGGGGTCTCTGTTTCCCCCAGTCCTGTGGAGCTCTTGCACACAAGCCCCACTGGCCTTCAATGCCAGATGCTCCAGGTCTCTTTCTCCCTGTGCCAGATCCCCACATGTGAGAGTTTGATGTGTGGCTCAGAACTCTCACTCCTGTAGGTGAGTCTCTGAGAACCAGTTAGTTTCCAGTCTGTGGAGCTTCCCACCCAGCAGGTATGGGGTTGTTTATATCACGAAATCACCCCTTCTACCTCTTGCTGTGGCCTCCTCTTTTTCTTCTGGAGCAGAGTATCTTTTTTAAGGTTTCTGGTCCATTTGGGTGAAGTGTGCTCAGTCTTTAGTTGTGAATTTTGTTGTTTTTAGGAGAGGAGTTGAGCTTCAGTCATTCTATTCCACCATCTTCCCGGCCAGGAACTTCTGCATGCCATGGGTTCATCCAAAGAAATCCTGCAAATAAATACAATAAGAATAAAAACTAAAAAAAATTAAAATGTAGTAATGATGCTTAGTTTCCATGCTTGATTGAGTAACAGAGCCATAGGCTAAAGTTCAGATGTATTTAAATTTTTAATAGCTATATGCAGTATAATGGATTAGGTGTCAGGTGGAATGCTGATGTCTCTACTTAGAAGTCTGGTTGGCTTGTATTATTAGAGCTCTCTTCTCTCTTCTTTCATTTATTAATAAACACATTATGACTTTTATGAACCTAATACTTCTATTTACAAATATAGTGATTGACCCTGTTAGCTCTAAAATCTTTTATTTTTTTCAATTTTAACATTCTGCATCCCTTGTTAGTGACATCAAAGAGCTAAAAATATAGTTTCTAGCACTGAATGGTGGGATTAAGTGAAAGTGAGTGCTCCTTAGAGTGTAATTAAGAAGATTTGAAAAAATATTGCTATGCTAATAAACGAGGACAAGAGCTCATAAATTTAGTGGCACTTAAATTATTTTTATTTTTTATACTGAAAAAAATCTTGATGTCAGTAATAGTAATAAGTGCATATATATGTATATATATGTAAATATACACACACATATACACACATGTTATTAAAATAGTCCCACAAATTATGACACTATAACAAAAATCTTGCCCCAACCAAAGATTGATTTTTTTCATTGATGCTATGAAATCAAACATCTGGATTCAGCGTTTGCTCTGTCGTTTGGTCACTTGCTAAGCACTGTGTTAAGTACTTTACAAACATTAGTTATCTCCCTCAATTCTCATTTCAACAGAAATAAGTATTCTTATTATTTTAAATTTAGAGGGTAACAGGTTATATACAGGATATGTAACTGATATAGATTTTGTAGAAAGTTTGCTTTTCTTCTGAGGGGTATGCTAATTGTTTTTGTATTTTATAACAACTTTTAATATTTCAGCTAACACAAAGAAAAAATTGATTTTGCAGTGTCCTATCATGTTTTAAGACATAATCCCTGCCCTCAGGGCTCACATTTAAAAAGATAAATTCTTACCAAATCACATAAGAACAATATAGCCCAGTTGTTGTGCTATAAAATCAGACTTCAAGATTCAGATTTGATACTTTTTAATCTGGTAAGTAATAATACTCCCCTGATAATAATTTCCACATCTGGTTTATACCTTAATTTTGCATATTTTGTTGTAAGCATTAAACTAATATTGTCATTAATAATCATATGACTTACTTAAAATTCATCAAAATGTAATAACTAAAAATACAGGAAGATCTTTAAAAATCTGATTCCAGATTCTGCCACTTATTCCTATATAACTAGGGATATAGTTTGAAGATATATAATATCCCTGACTTACAAATGAGAAACAGTCTGAGAGAAGTTAAACAGGACAATAAAAATTAGAGACAAATAAGTACAGAGTTTGAATCTGAAATCCAAATTTCAAAAAATGTTTGTCTTCAAAGCCCTCATACTTTTCAGTTAACCTGCGAAGATTGCAAATAAAGATTTTGAAGAACAAAGTCAATTATCCAGAATCACTGAGGATTTTGTGAGAATTCTTCTTGCTGAAGAAAGCCATTAAGTGAGGGATTAATACCTTTTTAAGTCTGCAGCACAGCTTCTAGACCTCTGTCCTTAGCAAAAACAATGCATAGCAGTTTGTTCAATTCCAGAGTAAAATGTGAGTAAAACAAAAAAAAATCCTCATTCAAGAAATGGAATTAACAAGTGCATCACAGTTTTTGTACTACTTATTTTTCCTCTTGCAAGTAAATGCCTGTCATAAACTGTGTCATATATTTTATATATTGTGGACACATCTCCCAAGTCATATTTCCAAATGTTTAGATAATAAGATTTATTAGTATGTTTTTCTGGTTTCCACTGGCAGACTACATATGCTTACTGAATTAGTGCTCAAGAAAAATGCCAGGCATGGGTCACATTATACTCAAATAAAGATATTAAGGCACTAGGCTAGAAAATTCCCCAAGGTCTTTGAGTGTCAGCAACTTAGTTCTTTAAAACACCTTTACCTCCATTACTTTAAATAGATTGTCAAAATAGAGTTTACTGTCAGTGAGAAAAATTTCAGAAATCTTTGCAGACAGATGACAAGATGGATGATGTTTCTTGCAGGAAGATGATGATCAGGTTCTTTGTGTCAAGAAGGCAGGCAATAAAATGACTGCATCTTTAGGAGAATTCAGATAGAACAATTTTCTTTGCCTTTATGAGAATGACTAAGTTTATTATCTAAGTTGAAAAATACTGGGCTCCTTTTGTTGCTATACCATAGCTATAAAAATGGGTTTTTAGAAATTGGCATAGTGCTGAGAATCAATATATCACATGTTCTTCTGGCTTTATAACACATATCTCAGAGGTAAGGGGAGGTGGAGGACAAAAGGAAACACAGTCCTTACAAGAGTCTTCTCTTAGTTATTTGTGTTAAATATATTTTTATCTTTGTTTTATATAGTGATTTTTTTTCCATTATAGCTGGTTTACAGTGGTCTGTCAATTTTATGCTGTACAGCACGGTGACCCAGTTACATGTACATGTATATATTCTTTTTTCTCACATTATCAGGCTCCATCATAAGCGACTAGACATAGTTCCCAGTGCTCTTTAAGAGAGAAAACCTGAGCCTTTAAACATTCAATTTCCTTTTTTTAAGTGTGATAAATTTGAAGAAATTATGTGTAAAATTTAGGATAAGTTTTACCTTATTTATTTGTTCACTCAACAGATGTCTACTGTGAGCTGGCTGCATATCATGCTCTGTGTTAGACAATAGACGTTCCTTCTACTTATCCTTACTAATGCATCCTAAACATAAGTTTCACCGAAAACCTTCCTCAGCCCCTGTAATTAGTGTGACAACTGCAATATATTCTCATAAAGCCCTAGTCATGCATTTTATTGTTATTGCTACCTAATGTCCATCTTTCCCAATTGTCCGTCATCTTGCAGAGATCAGGAGCCATCTCTGCTCTCTTAATTACTTTAACTCAAGTGTTCATGGCAGGAACTCAACATTGTTTTTAATATGTTGAGAAGGCATAGATGCAAATAATGAAAACATGAAATAATATTCAATTTAATACCATTTTGTTAGGAAGTACAATGAGCACATAGGACTGGAAAAACCTAGGTATCTGGAAATGTCAAAAATCATGGGACAGATGATTTTGAGATAAGATGTGTTTGTTTCTGGGAAGAAAAGGTGAGATAGATGTAACAGGAAGTAAAAGGGAAAAAAAAAAGTCTGCCAGCACAGCATGTTTGGGAAACTACAAACTGGAACAGAGAGAGTAAGATGTAGGATGCCAGGAAAAGATTCCAGATTCCAGGCAAGTGGCAGGAATCAGCTTTTGAAGGACTCTCCAACCACTTAAGGATTTCCAGCGTGCACACACACACACACACACACACACACACACACACATATACCTACACAAACATATACATATGTATATGTATATTCAAATACATATATATGAATGAAGAACTTGAGAAAGTACGTGGTAGAATGGTAGGATTCAATTTTTGTGTGAATAAAAATACTCCTATTGTGAATTGTTGGGCAAATAGCTTCTTTGGCCTCAAGTATCTGAACACCACTATATGCCTGGAATACATAGATGGTTTTGGTACTTACATATCTCTGTTGATCTATGCCCAGAAACTTTTCTGGAAATAGGCATTTGTAATACTGTTTCAAACTTTTCTGACTTCTTTACATTTTATCTAGAGTACTTTGTCAATTTACTATCTTGAATTACTTTTCATTTTATAGACCATAAAGTATTTATGGTATATAGTGTGATTCTCTCTGTTAATCAAATTCATATCACCTTCCTGGAAGCTAGATTTTCCCTTCCTTCACAGTCATGAGAGGTTTTTCTTTGTCTCTCACAATGACTTATAAGGAAATGGTTACTTTTTAGAAAGCAACAGTATTCATCAGAAAGTTAAATAATACAGTTTCTTAACATTTAAATATTTCTACAGTAATAATCTCTGCCGTAACATGGCTCTTTTTCCTCCTCTGAAACAGAATAAAATGAAAGCAAAATATTAAATGTAAAAAATGAGAGTGAAGATCCCAATCCCACCTTAAATTAGCTATTAAATTTAAAGTATTCATATATTTTATTGAGTGGACAGGAAAGCTGCATGAAAATGTCATAGCAACTGAGAGTAGGAAAGTCCTCAGTCACTCATTTGACATTTATTGAGCATTTTATATGCACAAGAAAAATAGCACTTAGTTTGTACCCTCAAGGAGCTTTCAGCCTAGTGAGACAAAGAGGAGAAACCTTTGAAATAAAGTGTGGAAACTGTTGTAATAGGTAACACCCAAAGTGGTAAGATAACACTTGGCCTGTGGACTTGAGAGAAACTTTGGTCAAGGAGTTGGCATCAGAATAGGTGGCAGGCATGCACAAGAGTTCCATCAGGTAGATCCTGAAAGGAAAGCACAGAAAATAGCATTTTGATATTACAGATAAATGGAAATATGTGTTAGGTTCAGAGAAGCATAATATGTCTTTGTGTGCATGCATGTTGGTGGAAGGGGGGCAGGTTTAAAGAGTAAGGGATGAGAATGACAAGGTGGTTTGGAGCCAGTAGTGATGTAAAGCCACCAGAGTGTTTAACATAAGGGGATATGGTATTTAAACTTGTCCTCAGAAGGGTAATTTCATACTTACATGGAAAACAAATTAGGCAGAAAGGGAACTAGGATCAGGCTTAACTAAAAATGAACGTTAGGGAATTAACAGTGAGATTAGTGAAAAATAGGATTTGATTATCATTTCCAAGATGACTTTGATGACTGATTGGATAAAGTAATATGGGGGAAAATGGAGGCAAGAAGATTTTAGAGGCAGCTCAAGTAGTTGGATATGGGGTGTGTTATAATCCAAAAACCAGAGGACAAAATATTAAGATGAACAAGTAGTTCAAGGCTCAGTGGTTATGAACCCAGCCAGTATCCATGCGATGTGAATGTGGATTCACATTTCACTTTGTAGCTAATAAATGGATTTACAAAACAAATCAAAGTGTAGAAGACATTGGAATGTCTTTCAGACATTGTTTGTAGGAATAATGATTGAATAAAAGTCACTGTCTCATATTTCAGGAAGATGTTGCCTTAAAAATTACCTAAATGGAAAAAAGCAAATGTAATACACACATAGATTGTTTTGTGTAATTACATTTTTTCCTTTGTGGAACATCATTTTTTGTGATATGTGGCATTCACAAATGTACACATTTTCCAACACTAACAAGTACTTGGAACAGAGTGAATTTTTAGTAGCTATTTGTAGAATGAATGAGTTTATGCATAAATGAGTGAATTAGTTCAGTTCTCCAGATGCTATCTGCAGACCATTGTACCAACAGCATTTTTGAGTTCTAAACACTGACTCCTTTTTACTAATTCTATTAACTATTTTATCAATTTCATCACCCTTTCAACTGATATTAAGCTTGAAATTTACCATCTTATCACACTGCTCTCACACTCTGCTTGACATTTTATCTTGCTAAGCAGGATTTATGTTAGTAAACATGACTTAATGTGGTTTTTTCAGTTGAAACTTGCTGATTGTAGCTTTCCACTCGCTATTGGCATATTTGGAAACACAAAACAAAAACAGCTTTTAACACTGTCTTAAAACTTTAAAGACTGTCTTCTTATATGTATATTTTAAAGAAGTCTGTGTGGCAACAAGAGCATAATTTTAGATTTCTTGAGTGGATAATAATATGAGAATAATTTTAAATATAAATGAGAACTGCAGGCAAAGTGCAGAGAAGTGTAGCTGACTGAAGTCCTTCCAAATGTGATTCACTGAATGGCACACTTTAAAAATAATTAGATTATAAGACAGCAGTGTCAACAAAGATATTTGAATGCTTATAAATTAATATTAATAGCAAAATTGAATATAAATTCTGGAGTAATTAACTTCTGTTCACATCTTGGTTTAACTGAATTTATTAGGTGACCATTGACAAATTATTTAATATCCCCATTTATTTATTTTGGTTTTTGTTTTGTTTCCTTTGGATAATTGGGTAAGGTATGCCCTTTATGAGAATTAAATACAAAGCATTGTGTAGCATGCCTTATGCAATGTGGAATAGAGCAGACCCTCAATGGATATTATTTCTCTATTGAAATATTATTTTCTCTGCTATAGAAGTCTAAAGTCAGATTGTGATTTTTTCTTTCTTTCTTTTTTTATTTCTATGATCTGGTAGTATTTAAAATTGACCTCTGTTTTCCTCCTGTTCTAATCTGAATGGAGCCTAAGAGTCTTTTCTTGCTTTTTTGTCCTTCTGAACAGCACACATTGGCATACATTTGTATACCATTCTTCTTAGGTTTCCTTTTATGTATATTTTTGTACATAATCTCTTATGGTGTATTCTTATCACAGGAATGTGTATAGATATGTGTGTGAATATTAGGTAAAAGGCTTTCTTTTTTTTCCCTGTGTTTTAAAAACCTTTATTGAGGTATAACTGATGTCAAACAATGCCTATATATAATAAATACAATATAATGAGTTTGAACATATACACTTGTCAAACCATCTCCATGATCAAGATTATAGACAAATTCACCACCTTCAAAGTTTCCATGTGGCGTTCCCATTTTATGGTAAGAACATTTAATATGAGATCTACCTGCTTAAATTTTTAAGTGCATTATAAAATATTATTTGGAGTTCCTGTCATAGCACAGTGGAAACGAATCCGACTAGGAACCGGGAGTTTGCTGGTTCAATCCCTGGCCTTGCTCAGTGGGTTAAGGATCCGGCATTGCAGTGAGCTATGGTGTTAAGTCGCAGACCCGGCTCAGATCTGGTGTTGCTGTGGCTGTGGTGGAGGCCAGCAGCTACAGCTCCAATTAGACTCCTAGCCAGGGAACTTCCATATGCCGTGGATGCAGCCCTAAAAAGACTAAAATAAAATAAAATAAAATATTATAGACTATAGGTTTTATGCTATACAGCAGATACCGAGAACTAATTCCCACATAACTAAAATTTTATATTCACCCATTGAACAGCAACTTATTTCTCTCTCCCTTCCCCAGTGCCTGGTAACCATTTTTCTAGTCTCTCTTTCTATGAATTGGACTATTTTAGGTTCTTCATGTAAGTGGAATCATTCAGTATTTGTTCTTATGTGGCTGCTTTATAACACTTAGTATAATGCTCTCAAGATTCATCCAGGTTATAAATGGTAGGGTTATTTTCTTTTTTAACTCTGACTAATATTCCACTGTGTGTATATACAACTTTTTATTTATCCGTTCATCTATCCATGGACACTTGGGAATTGTGAATAATGCCAGGATGTACATGAGAATGCAGTTGTCTCTTTGAGATCCTAATTTTAAGTTTTTGAATGTGTATTCAGAAGTGGAATTGCTAGATCATATTGGTAGTTCTATTTTCAATTTTTTGAGGAATATAACTATTGCCCTACTGTTTTGCATAGCAGCTGCACTATTTTGCATCCCCATCAATAATGTAGAAGAGTTCCAGATTCTTCTCATCCCCACCATTTATTAATTTGATGAAAGCCATCCTTACTGGCATTAGTTGATATTTCATTGTGGCTTTAATTTGCATTTCCATAAGAATTAATGATTTGAGCATCTTTTCACATACCCTTGGCCAGTTGAGTGTCTTGTTTGGAAAAAGTCTATTAAAGTCCTTTGCCAATTTTTAAATCAGATTGTTTTTCTGATGTTGATTTACATGAATTCTTTATATATTTTTGATATTAACCCTTGTCAGATGTGGCTTGCAGTTTCTTTTTTCTATCCCTTACACTGCTTTCTCTCTCTGGTGATTATTTCCTTTTCTGTGTAGAAGCTACAGTAATTAAAACACTATGGTACTGGCATACTGATACGCATATAGACCAAGGAAATAGAATAGAGAGCCCAGAATTAAAGTCACATGCATACAATCAAATTGATATTTGGCAGGTGACAAGAATACACAATGGGGAAAAGATAGTATCTTCAACAAATGATGTTGAAAAAAACTAGATATCCATATGCAGAAGAATGAAAATGGATCCCTATTCTATATCATATACCAATAAACTTAAAATGGATTGAAGACTTAAGCATAAGATGTGAAACTGTAAAATAATAGCAGAAAAATCTTTACATTAGTCTTGAAAATAATTTCTTGGAAATTGCATCAGAAGCAAAGATAACAAAAGCAAAAATGGACAAATAGGACTATGTCAAAGTGATTTTTTTCCCTAGATGGCACTGATTTTACCAATGTGTTAGGTTTAAAAGTATTATTACTACAGTATTTGCACATACCTCATTCTTTGTGTTGGTTATTATTCTTTTAGGATCATAAATCCCAGGAATTTTCTAATATTGCAGTGTTGTCTGCTCTTCACTCTTGACTCTTAGTCAGTGGGTGACACTTTTTTCAAGGGTCTCAACATGTCCACTTCCCTAACTCATTATTACATATATTGATGGATTTAAATATATGGCAGTACTTGCCCATATTGCTTTTTTATCCATTTTGAGAAATAAATTTATATGCATGATTAAAAAATAAGTCCCTACATGTAGGTGAATAAGGTTTACATTGTTGATTTGTCCTAAGTTATTATTTACCTGTTTGTTAGCTTTAAAATTTGCATCATAATATCCCTTTTTTCCATAATTCCTTGTTAGTAAAAAAATGTCAAAATTAAATATTCATTATTGGTTGTAGAGGTATGGTCACAGTTATTTTTTTTTATTCAGCAATTTTTTTATATCTTTTCAATACATGTCAGGAATGCATCTAGAGTTGGTAATACAATGAAGAAATAGCCAGATAATTTTCTGTTGTGTTAGGACATATGTTGGAACAAGAAAGTCAGGTAGAGATAAATGCTATGAAGTTAATGCAGCCAGATTATATGATACAGGGCAGTCAGTGGGACTTGTCATACTAGGTTTCTCTAACAAGTAATAAGATTTTAACTGAATCCTAAACAGTGAAGAAAAGGCAGACATATGACAATTTAGGTGGGTTGTCAGTGTTTCAGGAAGAATTGAAAGCAAATTCAAAAGCACTGCAATTGCAAGTCTTGATGTATTTTAGGAATACTTTTATAGTGAAAGAGTATTTGACAAAAAGATAATTGAAAGATGAGTTTAAAGAGGTGGGAAAGATTTGTATCATAGAGGACCTTAGAGAGTGTAGAAAAATAAACACTTTAACTTAGATTGAGTTTAATGTGCAATATTAGCAAATTAAAGGAGGCATTTATTATAACCAGATATTCATTAAAAGAATGATTGTCTAACTCTGAATGAAGTATAATGTATCATGGGATAGTATCAGAAGCAATAGATCCAACTTGATGACCTCTGCAGTACTTCAGGTGAGGAGGACAGTAACTTGGGCTATGCTAGAGACCTTGAAGAAGAAGAAACTTGATCATGTTCTGGAGAAAGAATCTATAGTATCCACCAAAGGCACAAGGGAGATGTTTACATACAGAAATAAATCAGTGCTTTTTCCTGTTTGGGGACTGAGCAAGTGAGTTGCACTATTTATTATCATAGGAAAGACCTGAGGTCACTATTCTTAGAAAAAACATGTAATATTTGGGAAAGATTTCTGGAAGACAATTTATTAAGGTTGTTACTTTTTCTTAATAAATGGTGTGATAAGAAATAAGTCACAAAAATCACTCTGATCTTAGTTTAATCATGTGAATTAATTCAGGTTGTTGTAATTTACTTACAACTCTAGTCATATAGTATGATAAAACTTAATAAATTACAAACTCCAGGAGTTTTCCTCTTCAAGAGCTCTAAATATATTTATTTTATATAATTATCTGATTCTTAGAAACTTCAGAAAATGCTTTTTATGATATTATGTTATATGAGTTATATGCTTTCAAAACTCATTTTGTGTTCATACACAGTACCTTGATATTGAACAATAAATCATTTTCAATTATTATATTAATGCAGTAAATTACAGTCTTTTAGATTTTCATGCCAAAATGAAAATTTTGCTTATTATATGTTATACTTTAACATATAATGTTATACTTTAATGAAAATACAGGGCTTATACTTCACAGAATTTTTATTCAGTGAAACAATATTAAATATGATACTTGTTATATATATATGTGTGTATATATATATATATATATATATATATTTAAGCACATACATGTGGATTCATGTGCAAAGCTACACACACAGTTCAAGGCAGAATATTGTATCTAGAATATTTAGTCTAAAATAACATATACCTTTTCCATCTTTTGTAATGTGGATTCTCATCTTTTTAAATTGCGTGATGAAATATTTCTATGATTATTTCTCTTAAATAAATTAAGGTATGAGAGAAGTTTATACCTCCACTATATCCACATTCCATTAAGGACAACATTGTAGCAAGGCCATTTGTATTGTTGTAATATGGTTTCCTTAAGATCACCTTCATATCAATGTCAACTCCCCCAAACTGAATGCACAATTATTCTATGTTCCATTTTCCTCCTTTTCCCATCCTTTCTTCTCCTGATCATCCTCCTCCTCTTTTCTCACTTTGTCAGAGAATTGTGTCCAGCCTTATCCTCCTTATCTCTTTGCACAGTTTTTCCTTTATGAGGCACTTGACTTGGCAGTGTCCTTGGCGCTGAAATCTAGATATCAAAATGATTTCAGTGGAGCATAGCTAAGATCTGTAGACAAAGTGAATAGATTATTTTATGTTCTCAGAAAATGAAGAGAATATTTACAAAAAAGAAAAAACTGCATTTTTTCTTTGGATAAGGGTTGGTTCCATGATCAGGAATTTTAAAAGTAGCAGTATTCCTTATCTATTTATTCCACTGAAACACCACATATTGGTCCAAACCTTCTTTCCCTTTTGAATGAAATCAGTGTCATGGAAAATTCTTACACACTTTGAAAAATAGTTTATAGCTATTTATTTTTTAGAAAAATCTTTTCACTTTAAGTGAAATACAGTTTTTAAATTATAAACCAATTGGCTTAGGGAATAATTTGGGAACACTTGAACTGTCTTATCTCATCTTGGGTTACTAGACTCTCAAGACTGGTGCTCTGTAATTATAGTCTTATAAATATTGAATATGGTTATGGTAGTCAAGTCTGTTTGTGATTCTGAGATGTCTTGAAGAGGAAAACCTATTTGACTGTCACTAAGTTGGGAGATTATGCTTTTCGTATACTGTCAAAAGTCATACAGAATGCATGCACTGTGATATATATAGAGAGCCTTCTTCAGAGATGTAAATTCACAGTACACTAGACAATTCTTGTAAGAGAGAATTAAACTTTATTTTTATTTTTCCCATTTTCAGTCCTCTTTCAAACAGTGTTAATATCACCTTCAACATATGGCTGGTGACGTGACAGAAACTTCAATAATAGGACAAAACAAATCAATTTGCCATTGTAGTATTCACTCTCTTATTCTAAAAGCTTACCTGACCATAGGCTGAAAGGTCTGGGATTTCACTGAAGATATTTCTGCAGTTAATAGACACAATTATATAGTAATTGAATAGTAAACAATATTTATTGCAGTAAATGAAAATATTTTCTGAGCAGATAACCTTATCTAGTTTAGAAATGAAGGAAAAGGAATCTAGTATTTCTTAAGGTAAAACTATAGAAAATGGAACTATCCCAAGGATACTGATAAGTGAAGATCCCATAATATGTAACTCAGCTAATTAAAAGTATCTTGACATACAGGAATATCAAAATCACGTAATATCCTCCTAATAAAAATTACAATGGCATTGATTTCTTCAATTAACATTAGAAGGTTGTTTTAAAATCTCCAGTAAGAAAACAGTGATGTAAAAGAAAGACATAAGGTGAGTTTCACTGCTCTCTAAAATAACTGATGCAGAATACTGGATGATTCATTTATTAACTTATATAACAGCATATTTAATACAAGGGACTTAGATTTATATTATTTACATGGAAATGATTATAAATTAGCTAAAAACCAGAGTGGCTTGTCAATGCACAGTGAGTAAGAACTCTGAGGACATACCTAGAGGAACAAAGTATATTTTTGCTTTCTTGAGGTCCAAGATAACTTAAATATTTTTTAAAATTTTATTTGTAGACCAACTAAAATGTCATGGGGAAAGCTTAATAAACATTCCTGATGTAATTCAACAACAGTGGTGAGGGAAAATTTCTTGCCTTCATGGTCTTTGTATTTTGACAGTGGAATCAGATCTTGATGAAATAATACTGAAACTGATTTCTCTTAAGAAATAACATATTCAAAGGTCTTGAGAAAAGAGTGAGAGTAGCAGACAAAAAGAATTATGGTAGGACAGTATGGCTGGAACTAGAATAGATTAGGGGGCATAATGCAAGTTGAGGCTAAAGAGGTACGTGAGAACCAGACCATACAAAGACTTATAATGGTATCTGCTGTGTCTCTGAGGATAGGACCTAGGACTCTGCATTTATAACAAAGAATTCAGTGCTTCTTATTTCTGTTCATTTATCTTTGAGAGGATTGGCCTATGGACGATCCTCATTAACTGTTTTTAGACACCCAGCCTTTGTGGATAACTCATCAATGTGAGGTATAATCACAGAAGAATAGAAATGGATGTCCACATGTTAGAATAAAGGGAATTTGCATAGTCTATACCTTAGACTGGACCAAGTTGAACAGTATTAAATATGTTCTGTAGATCTACAACTTACAGGTTTTGATATCCTAGTTTCACAAATTTTAGTAAAGCAAAAAAAAAAAAAAGAATGAATGGAAAGAAAACTGAAAAGAATTAAAGAAGGAAAAAATAGGGTGATAAATAAGTACATGAAGTCCTGATGACTTCTGAAGAATGCAAAGAGATAATGCTTGGTCACAAGGTCAGAACCTAAATATTGACTTTTTTCTTCTGCTTTTGTATCAAGTCACATTTGCTTTTCAGTCTTTTACAATAATATGGTATTTGGGTCAAAATATATAAATGTTAGGAATGACTGATTTGTTTTCAATGTTCAAGGCTATACGAAGCTTAGAATCTGTTTCAAGTATTTTCTTAATTACCCATATAAAAGTTCGCTATGTTTACTACTCCATTGAGAGACTCAGAATAGGAGAAAACATACAATTCTTAATTAATAATTGCATTATCCCTTATTGATATCCAGCTCTGCGAGTACCTTTCACAACTACCACCCCTATGGAATAAAAATATATCTCCTAATATTATCTGTCTTAGTGGATTGGTGTACTTTTATTAGCTTCTGAATGATGTCTCATAACCTAATGAATTAAAAAGCAAAATTCAAAACTGTGATGTCTCACTGTCAGCCCAAAATTTATTTTCCATTAGCCAGAGAAAATGCAACTACCCAGAGACTTTCAAGCTGCGATGGAAAAGTTGTGAGTGGGCATCAGGGTCAAGAGAGCCATAAAGAAAAATCAATTTACTTTTAGCTTCTTTTTCAGTTTACCATGTGGAGCATTTTCACTTAGGATTTACAAAAAGTAATGGGTAGAAGGAAATGGCACTCTGAAATCACTGTAGGAAGAGACAGTGAGTAGCCCTGACTTTCAACTTTAAATCAAAGAGAGAACAAGGATGTTGATATATCTTCCTATATATTTTTGAAAAGGAAGTCCTAGCATGATGAAGCTTCTGTTAATTTCCTTCAGGAGGAAATAGCTGACTACTGAGAGAAAAAAGCTCTACTGCCAACTATTTTATTCCCTTTGAAAAGAGAAGCAGAGGGAGGCAGATAATCCTGAATAACCTGCTTCAGAGGGTAAACAAAAAGGAAGAAGTAGCAAAGATCAAGGTTGGGGGATAGAGGGAGAAAAGACTGCTTGGCAAGACTTTAGCAAAAATAAAGAGGTGTAAGAGTGAATAGGGATCACCCCAAAATAAAAAAATGGCACAAAAGCTAGAAATAAAATAAACTGAAAAGTCCAGAGCGTGCACGCGCGCGCACACACACACACACACACACACACACACACACATCACAAAAATAGGAGGTAGGAAAAAGTACACCTCTCTTTTTATAAACAAGAAACTTTAAAAGTCAGTTATTTTGAAAGTACTTAATTTGATAGTTATACTTAGAAAAATAAACCTGGACTCAGAATTAATTGGTGATCATCACTGCTGTGACATCATCACTCCTGAAATGAGTAGACACTGCAATGAATGTATATCTATCAAGAGAAATGTTGATAAAGCGTACAATCAAAATGAAAGTAAGTATTGGACTATTATCTTATTAGAGTTTCCAGAGAAGAATATGATTATCTGAGATTGTAGACATGTTGTGTTTCATTTAACTGGAGGCTGACTTTGAAAAGATAATTTCCTAAAGTTCTAAGTGAGTGTAATTTGATCAATCCAGTGTTAACAGCTGACACATAATTCCTATAAGACATACTTGTGGATGGATAAAAGTTTATATCTTATTATAAATGTTTTTCATCCTAGCCTTTCCTCTCATAGGAAAGGAAATCAGTCCTCTCATAGGAGAGTAGCAGTGATGTGTCAAGCAACAGATCTAAAGACTCAATAAAATCATTAAATTCAGTAGAAAAAGTCTGATTTGGTTAGGGATTATTGAAACTATTCAAATAATTCAAATATAAACTTTGTGAGAAAAAATAAGCAAATTCTACCTATTTCTATTGCAAAACTATATCTGTGATATAAGCTTTCATATTATATTTCTAATTTAAAACCTTTTAATCATCCTTCAGGTTTTAGCTCCTGTCACTTCTTCCTCATCAATTTCCTGATAGCCCCCTTTCCTCCCTCATCTTTAAGTCTCTCTCTTATATTTTCTTTGTGCCTATACATTTTTCCTAACTTAAAACTTATCACATTAGTTGGTAATCGACCATTTATTTGCTATAATAACTAAAGGGTCAAAATCAAGTTTACCTCACTGCTATAGCTATAGGATTTGGTGCAGTGAATAACACAAAAAACACAGAAAATACTTAATAAATGGCCATAGCTGATATTAATAGAAAGCTTGTTAATGTGTAGAACTCTAAAAATTGAGTGCTATACTTATCTATATTTTATTTTATATTTATACTTATTTTATTTTTAGCTGTGTCCATACATGTGGAAGTGTCCGGGCCAGGGATTAATCCCATACCACAGCAGGGACAACACCAGATCCTTAACCCACTGAGCCACACAGGAACTCCTTTATTTGAATAATAAATGAATAAACTCTAAATCAATAAACTGGGATTTTTTTTTTACTTGTTCAGAGTCTTATTATAAGAAGCAAAGCTGCAAGTCAGACTCAAGAGGTCTATTTCTAGGCCTAGCCTCTTAGCCATTTTATTGTATTTCCTTTCAAATAGAGGAAAGAAAGGGCTGACTATCTAGCACTTAACATGTCATACTGACATCATTTCTTTATATGTCATCTCTACTGGTAAAAACAATATCTTATGCAGCACAATGTCTGGCTCTTACACTCAAAAGGTAGAGCAATTATGTTAACTTTGTAGAAAAGTACAGTGAATTCATATGATCACAATGGGGTCACTTGTGTAAGCAGTGTTCTTGATAATAATTAGGATCTTGAAAGAAACTAACATCTCCTAAGAAGGAGTTTTGAGAAAACAATAGAAGCTTGCTTTAGTGAAATCAGAACAAGATGCTTTTCACAGAACTTTGAAACAAAAGGTAGTCAGTATAGTACATATCCTTGAAGAAAAAAACAATAAAAGGGCATTTGGAAGTATATTGTGGATGATCTTAAATATTTCAGAAACTTGTACAGTTAGCAAAATTGACCCTCTCTTAAGATTAGACATAAAGAAGAGTTGAGGAATAGGAGTCAAGTACAAACTTAATTACTATGAACATTGTAGCACATCATGTAATTAATACATGAATGTATTTCTGTTGTTTGCACCTATCATCTTTTAAACAAAGAAATTAAACCAGTTGTAGTGTGGAGTGAAAGTCTTTAAAAATGCTGGAAAGGCCAAAGTAAAATAGTTTATTTTCCTTTTTTTCCCCTGTCTGCTAGAGTAGTGTTTGTAGTGCATAAATTTCTACTGTGTAGTATTGTATGTATTGTGTGTGTTGGCATTTAAGATTCTGGGACGAGAGAGAGAGAGATGTCCAGTAGGATGTTAACTGAATTAAGACCATGTCACCATATTTACTGATGCATCTCTAGTGCATACAATATTAAAAGTTACATTAGATGCAAAATAAATATGTGTAGAATTATCAAATTAATGCATGACTAAAATATGAATGTATTTTTCTCCTATGAGATTTGTTTTAATAGAATTGGATGCAATACATCAGAGGACTTGCTATATGTAGTAGAAGAAAAGAGAATTCAAATATATCTATGGGGTAATGAAAGCCATTACTGAGATGAACCTTGAGAAGTGAATAGAACAAAATATGAGAGGAAATTTCACACTAGGATATTTTGATGTTATCATTTGATTTGGTGTAGATTTATTAAATTATCATATTATCCTCTGTAATATCCCTGACCCTCAACCAAAAGTAAAATTAAGTACTAAATAATAAATTATCTTGTTATTAGTCACAGAAAGTTAATATGTCTTTAAGGTAATAAAACAGACTTTATATTAAAAAAAACACCTCTTATTTCTCCAAGTAGGTGTTTTCCATTTCAAAAAAGCTGCTTTGGAAATATAAAATAGAATAATATATACCACAACTTAGTTTTCTATAATATATTGCTAATGATCCATTCTCTTTTCATTCATAGACTGAAACATGACTTATAAAATATGAAAAAAACACGTCTTAACAAAGTCATTAGTATCCATAGAAACTTAAAATTGAGAAATACTATGGTTTAAACAAAATTCTGTATATAATTAGAAAGTAATGAAGTTGGAATATGTTTGCATTTTATAAAGTGCTTTACTATAAATCCCAAAACAGAAGTTTCAAAGATATTGTTAGAATTGAAAGAAGAGAGTATTGGATATATGCAGTGCCATACATTTCTATTAAATATAAATACATAAAATAGAGTGAGTCCACTGTACTTTAGTACCTTGCGTAATGACATGGTTTAATGGAAAGAACACTCAAATTAGAGGACAGAGATCTAGATTCCAGTTCCGTATTTAGTTCTGTCAAACCCCTTGAGTGATTTTTGGACTAATAACTTCATCTCCCTGGGCTTCAGTCAGTGACCTTAAGTGTAAAATGAAGCAGTTGAGCCAGGGGATCCCTGGCATCCTTGTAGCAATTTTATGTGTTCTCCTGGGTATAGCCATTATTAACAAGAAAGAAATGGATGGAATGGGATAGATGAACACAGAACAGGGAGGAAAATTATAAAAGTGTCTCAGAATGATAATAAGTAAACACTTTGTTATAAACTGCTCTCTCTCTTTTGTATCAACTTTGTAAATCAGAGAAGTGCGTAGGGGATAAAACTCATTAGCAGTAGATCAGGAGAGTATTTTGAAAGATAATATTCACCAAACAAATGGAAATTGCTAACATCAAAACAGAACTATTATTAATTTTGCTGAACATTAGTTTCCAGTAAGTGCTATTTAGCTTGTTGAGAAAAAATATTTTGCACTTCACTGTTAAGATTCTATAAAGATTGATTTGCATTTCTCTAATAATCAGGGATGTTGAGCATTTTTTCATGTGCTTGTTGGCCATCTGCACATTTTCCTTGGAAAAATGTCTATTCAGGTCTTTTGCCCATTTTTCCATTGGGTTGTTGGCTTTTTTGCTGTTGAGTTGTATAAGTTGCTTGTATATTTTAGAGATTAAGCTCTTGTCAGTTGCATCATTTGAAACTATTTTCTGCCATTCTGTAAGATGTCTTTTTATTTTTGGTTTCTTTTGCTGTGCAAAAGCTTGTCAGTTTTATTAGTCCCATTGGTTTATTTTTTCTCTTATTTAAGTTGCTTTGGGAGACTGACCTGAGAAAATATTCATAAGGTTGATGTCAGAGAATCTTTTGCCTCTGTTCTCTTCCAGGAGTTTGATGGTGTCTTGTCTTATATTTAAGTCTTTCAGGCATTTTGAGTTGATTTAGGTGCATGGTGTGAGGGTGTGTTCTAGTTTCATTAATTTGCATGCAGCTGTCCAGGTTTCCCAGCAATGCTTGCTGAAAAGACTGTCTTTTTCCCATTTTACGATTGGATTAGGAAGATGTGGTATATATACACAATGGAATACTACTCAGCCATAAAAGAGAATGAAATAATGCCATTTGCAGCAACATGGATGGAACTAGAGACTCTCATACTGAGTGAAGTAAGTCAGAAAGAGAAAGAAAAATACCATATGATATCACTTATACCTGGAATCTAATATATGGCACAAATGGATCTTTCCACAGAAAAGAAAATCATGGACTTGCAGAATAGTCTCGTGTTTGCCAAGGGGGAGGGAGTGGGATGGTTGGGAAGCTTGGGTTAATAGATGCAGACTATTGCCTTTGGAATGGATTAACAATGAGATCCTGCTCTATAGCACTGGGAACTATATCTAGTCCCTTATGATGGAGCATGATAATGTGTGAAAATAGAATGTGTACACATTTGTATAACTGGGTCACCATGCTATACAGTAGATAAAATTGTATTGGGGAAACAACTATTAAAAAAAGACTTCTATAAAGATTGAGACTCATAATCTGGTTTCCTACTTAGCCCCAAGCAGAGATCCTTCCTTCTATCCCAGAAGTACTCAAACTTGGCTGTCAATCAGAATTACTTGAGGCTGTTTTATAGGAGCAAGCACAAAAACAAAACAAAATAAAACTTATTTCTTGCTTCTACTCTGGACCAGCTCAATCAGAATTTGTGAGTGATGGGACTCAGATACCAATATTTGCATAACCACCTCACAAAGTTGATTCCATTGTGCAAATAGAAGAACCACTGTAAGCTCACTGTCTCCCTCTTATAGACATTTGATTCATTCGGAGGAGAAGATTAAATGTAGGCTTAGACTGACCCTGCTGACATTTATCACTAATCCTAATAGAGTGCAGATAGTTATTGTGGTCTACCTTATCATTTTCCTTCTAAAGATAGGCATGGGGTTACTAGTCCATAAGAAAGGAAAACAAAGTATTTGCATTGATAACATGTATTTATGGTTCTTGAAAGTGCCACCACTTTTTTATTTAGTAAAGTTTTACATTTCATTAAATGTTAAATTTTTAAAGCTACAGTGTAGTTTCATAATATAATTTAAATCTTTCAGTTCATAGATAAGAAAATTAAGGCTTAGAGTGTGAAAATGGCTTGCTCATGGTGACAGAACCAAAGATTTGAAAAGGTAGGTCAGGATCCAAGTTTCTGGATGTTCATTTCATTCTACATGAACCCCTGATACTTCATATTCCTACCAACAAAAGAACTGGGAAATGTGATAACTGTTAGGAAGTTTGACATTAGCAAACTCAGTGTTTTAAATCCCTTAAATACAGAATGCATTTCTGTATCTGTGTTGCCAAAGTAGTGTGTGTTTTATTCATCTCTTAAATGAATGCTAATCTATTAAGGATTATGTTTTTCACTTTCATAAGTTATTAAGAAGTTATTTATAAAAATTTCACTTTGAAATTCTGAAGAAAGATGAAACGAAACCTTACTCAGGTCATAGTGCCTTCCAGATATAAATGCAGATATCATGTGGCACTCAATATTTCAGTAGTTAATAAATGGGCTTTGCAATCAGAGTTGGGTTCAAATTTTGGCTGTCCAACTTTCAAAGTTAGATCCATAGTGATCATGTGTGAGTTATGTAGCCTGAATATTCTTATTAGTATGTGAACATTAATGATGGCAGCAGCAATGGCAGTATCTGATTTGAGCACAGATAAGGATTATATCCAAGGGTTTAGCCCATTGCTAAGCATAGAGTAAGTGCTCATTAAGTTAGTATTATCAATAACTATCAAAACCTTAAAGTTTGTTATGCCAAATAGTATTAAGTACTAGAGCATTAAGTAGATTGAAAATGTAGTATTTAAAAACACTGATTTTCTAACTAGTGATGTTGAAATTATATCAAACTTGGTGGGGTCCAAGGAAGTTGAAGTGGGCTGTCCCAAAGTAGGGAGAATAGGGGAATGGAGCTATTGGTTGGAGAAAAAAGGATAACCACAAGGAGGGGAAAAGTGCTGGGAGTTGGTGTTTGCATGAATTAGGAGGAATTCCCCACAGATAGGCAATGAAAATAACAGGAGATTTATTATATACAGGGCATGGTTTAAACGGTTAACTGTATAAAGGGAGGCAGGTTTTTTTCTATCTGAGAAGGACGTTATAAAGATGGTAAAGGAGAAAACCTATTATGTAAGATGATTATTGGAGTGCGGTCAAGTGTAAATGCATATGCATATAATGTGTGAAAGATGTCATATACATTAATATAAGTAAGTGTATAAATCCATATATCCCCTAGCTCTGACACGAAAGAGCCAGGATCATCCCAATAGCTATGAGCGCATCACAAACCCAGATCTCAGTTTCACAATAGTATTGTCCAATGTAAAGAACTAAGATTGCCTGGAGAAATAAATGATTACAGTGCTGGGTTATGGAAAGAACAAGATGAACCTAGAAACTCTCATTGTACCAAAAAATAATAAATTTCTCAAATAATATTTGAGCATAGAAGAGGACACAGAAGCCAGTGTGAATAGGTAAACTGGGAAAATTTGGGAAAAATTGAGCAAAAAAAAATAATGATAGTTTCCATAAAAATAATAGGAAACCATGAAAGCATACTTGAATGGAAGGAAGAAAGGGAGAGAAGGGAGGGCAGAAGGAGGAAAACCAATAGGAAGTTTGAGAATTAGGATGTTTACATAGTCCTGAAATACTTCTCCCCAAATACCTATTAATTAGTAATGGAAAAAGAATTATAAGTCTAGAGGATACTACCTTAATCAAAACTAATATGACCAGTAAAAGAGCATGTCAAATTTATTTGCCACTTGATAGGATTCAAAGAGAAAAACACCATTATCTCTGTCATATTTCTTCCAAAATTGCATAGCTTTAATCTTATCAAGAGGAAATATCAAACAAGCTCAATATCAGAGACATTCTAAAAAATAACTGGTTTGTAATCTTCAAAAATATAGAGGTCGTGAAACCTACAAAAAAAGGCTTAGGATGATTGAAGGGCACTAAAGAAACCTGTCAACCAAATGCAAAATGTACTCTGGACTGGAAGTTTTTATAGTAAACGATGTTCCTGGGATAAATGGAAAAAGTTGAATGGAGTCTAGCATTAGATGGTAGCAATGTACCAATGCTGATTTTATTTTTGATGTTAAAGTTAATTGGGGATATCCTTGTTAGTAGATGCTTCACACTAAATTGTCTGTGGGCATAATGTTGAACTAACTCGAATAGTTAAAGAAAAATCAATTTTAACTCTACTTAGAATTTTTGGTACTTCCAGAGTCTAAAAAATATAAATTGTAAATATTAATCACAATATTAATCATAATATTAATAATAAAAATAATGGAAGAATCAACAATAACAAAAACACCAACTCTTGGCAGACTTTGATCTGACATAGAATCATGGGTAGAATTTAAATCCTTCAATGTCCATCTCATCTAGTTTGCCTCTGTGTCCTATCCTCTCCATGTCCCCTGCCATTTCTGACACATAGTAGATTCGTTTTTGTGCTTTTATTCAAAGGGCATAGATGTACAAAATTATAGTTAATTAACTTATTAGTTATATTAAATAAGAGATTAGTGGCTGTATACTGAAGAGGGGAGGTTTTTAGGTCTACTTGGACAAGAGTAGGTTACTCAGGATGAATAGCCTTGGCTAAGGCTTCTGAACAGACAAAAGAGAATGTATGCCTTCAAATTAGTGTTTAGGGATTGTCTGAGACCTGAGAAGCTGTTGAAGGAGGGGATTATTAACCAAAGATGTGTGGAATGAGGACAAAAATAGGCATATTATGAGACAGGGATCAAGGCTCTGGAAAAAAGTGCATCAGGATGACAGATGCTCTACATTTTTTAAATGACTTGTAGGAAAATAATGGCTGAAACTGAGAAATCCATGTATCTGGAAACACACACAGTGGTTTATTTCACAGTGATTGGATTCAGGCCTTGAGGATAGATGGATACCCTTTTGAACTCTAAATTTTCCAAATTGTCTCCACAGTCATCACCTTAGTGTCTTTATCTATAAAACAATATAACTTGTGGGTCGTTTTGAAGCAAAGTGACTTGGAGATTAGAAAGATCTGCTTGGAATTTTGATTCATGAGCTCAAGGTGTGGAAACTCCCCCCACTGCTCCTCATTTTAGTGTTATGCTTTCTCTTTATCAGAATGTATGTGTTTGATCTTCATAATACTCCTGTGAGTGGTAATCTAGTCTCTTCCAGATGAAGAGACTGTAGATGGAGTTGCATAATGATTCTATGTAAGGGCAATAGAGATAGTAACAGGTAAAATGCATAGAGCATGTACGTATCAGGCACTACAATAATCACCTTCTTTACCACAACTCTTATTTATTATATGTTATTATTTTTGTCTTTTCATATGTGATATAATTAAGGCTTAGAAGAAAGTTGAAGTAATTTTCCCAAGGTCATCATTGATAGTAGAGCAAAATAAAACTACATCAATCTGATGCCCACAATTCAATAATTATTATACTCTACTGCCTTAGCTGTGAGAAATGGGTATATGTTGCCACTACTACTTAAAACAATAATGTCTAATCTGCAATATTTAATGTGTTATGAAATGTTCCTATATATTCTAATTTATTGCATTCTTACAATATTGTGAGGAAGAGGCGGTTCAGTTTATCGTATTTTTGTTTTTTTGGAAATGAATGGAGACTCAGATATGTTAAATCACTTGTCCAAAATGTAGATTGCTGGAGACACAGTTCAGGTCTTACAGCTCTGAGCATCTGGCTCTTTCCCAGGCACTGTTCTCTCCACATATTAAAGCCTTTGTTACTAAGACCTCACGTTGTAGGTTGTAGAAGTGGTAAAAGAGCTTTTGACTATTGTCTTGAGGAAACATGCTGAGAGCATTTCAAATCATTTTTGTGGATGATAATTTTGATTTTGCATGAGCATTCGGTTTTTTAACGTACTTTTCTCCCCAAGTTATAAAGTTAACCAGCTTAAATGTACGTTTATTTTCTACTTTAAATTGCTTTCGTATGGCATCATGAGATATTCAGTACATCAGGTTTTTTTTTTTTTTTTAAATACTGGGTTCCACAAACATTTAAGGAATGAGAAAAGATTTGTACTCTCTTGAAAAAAATGCGTGTGTTCAAAATGGTTTACTACAGTTTAGAAATTTTGAAGCTTTCAACAAGCCCATGCTCAGATTCCCCATGAAGAACTACTTTTCTTTCATAGTCCTACCTATTGTTAGCATTTATGTTCCAGGAATTATTCTAAATGTTTTATATTTTATGCCTGATTTTATCCTAGTAACTGCTGTATGATGTAATTACAGTTAGCATTATAATTTTGTATATGGAGAAATCAAATTTCGGCTTGTATTCTCATAGTATTTATTTGCCAAAATTACAATATTTGAGTTCTGCTTGTAATTGTCTTTCAGTTTTTGTGTATATATTCATGTAAAGAGTTTATAAAATGGCTCCAACTCTGCTAGAAATGATCCTCTAGGAGCTCTATTTTGTGCATTTCTTTTTCCTTGGAGTGGAGGAAATCTTTATTGCAAACCTAGTTTTTGATTACTAAGCTGCTTTTATCGATGATGTACTATTTTCTGGAATAAGGCCCCATGAAATGGATTAAACATCTTTGTTCTATTTTTTTAATCTTTTTTATTGTTCTTGTTAAGAAACCATCTACTTTTAGAGAAGCTAAACTTTCAAGGGTGTAGAGACTAAGATGCTATGAAAAATGGTACTAAATATAATCAAGTTATGAATCATTAATATTCCAAATTGCACGTGCTGCTGAATTTAGTACTATAATATAATACAATATTGATGAGGAAAAGATTCTCAGGCTTTTATCTTTATGGAATCCTTTGTCACTGCTAAATGATCATTGTAAATATCCTGAAGACAGCCTGATAACTTATCTGATGAGAGTCATCTAATTGTTAAAACACAATTCCTTTCAGAGAATATTAATTCTTATGAAAGTAAAAAAAAAAAAAAGAAAGAATTGAGGACAATGGTACACTCTAGGGTTACTTTTGCATGACAGTCAAATTATGGCTGTCTCAGTTTGTTGTGTGATTTTTCATGATCTAAAGGAGGGAATCAAAATGACAGTGAGTTAGTTAGAATACAGTGAGAATGAAGCTTAATTCTCATTGTTGGTACTGATGATGTAGTCTAGTAATGTAATTAGAACATTTCTGGACCAAGACCCTTGTCATAAATCTCTGTATTGATTGTTGGCTCAGAGATCATGGCACTACCCTCTGTTGTAATTTGCCACAGAGAGAAGAAATGTGGCTTGCTATCCTCTTTAATACTGATAAATTAATGATGGTGACAAATATTACTTAATTTCATGTAACAACACCTTGAATATGTGTGAAGAAAAAGGAGTGATTTATTTTTTCTCTGATTTTATTTAAATAGCAGACATTTAAATATGCAAAGTCTAAATAAGAGTCCCAGATCTGTACATTGTTGGATTAAATAACTTTTGATTTTTTTAAATTCAGCTTATACTCTTTGGTTTTATACTCCTCAAGTCTTCCTTCTCCTAATGTCTACACTTTGGCTTAAAACAAAATTAGGCTTATCCCCGCCTAGCTCAAATGTTAGCATGCCCAGTAACAGGAGCACACTAGAAAGGGGAATGGACTCATGCAGGAAAAGTTTGAAAGAAAGTCAGTGGTTCTCTGATACTGTGTTACTTATGTTCCAAACTTTGTTCAAATTATAAAGCTCTGTGAGGAGTGGAAAAAATCATAATACGCAGGAGTAGGAAGAGATTTTAACCATCTAAATCCACAATCCTCTTTTGCAGATAGGAAAGTCCTAGGTGAGTTCCTTAAATTAGTAGTTTTCAGTCCTGTCTGATGACAAAATTACCTGTGAATCTTGTAAAAATTTCCTACATCAGGCCTTTATCTTATATTCTATTTGTGGGCTCTCCTCCTGAAAAAGTTTACTCAAAATATTTGGAGATGGGGCTTAATGATTGTACTTTTTTAAAACAGAAACAAAAGTACTTCATATATGAACCCAAGGGTAAGACTATAGCATTAAGTAAATTTGCCAAGTCTACAAATGTATTAAATAAATGACAACAGAGAAAGCATATCTCTGAAGACCTGATATTTAGGTCAAGTCTCATTCCACGTCCTTTTCATGAGTTAACAATATCATTCTGTCTACTGAAAGCCGTATATTTGCTAACCAAAATGTTAGTGCAATATCAAGCAAAGGGCTCCACTCTTCCGCAGGTTGATAATAAATAGAATTATACTAGTTATTAATGGCAAAAATTGTCACTTGCTTCAGTATGCCTTGTGTATCCTTAATTCCTGTGAGAACAATGCAGCATGCAATAAAGTAATGGACCTTGAGTTGGGAATGGTCTTTGCATGGGGCAGATATGATCATAAGAATAATTCAGGTGGAATACTACCTCTGACCCATGTGACAAGTTATATATTCTATAAAATCCTTCTCCTCAATACATTTAGATTTTTCATAAATGAAAACCATATTACTTTAAATGCTTTTCAAACTCTTGAAAGAGAATATCAATTCCCAAGCACAGATAAACAATTGAAACGACATTATTAAACGAACTTGAATTCAAGAGAATCCTAGGGGCAAATGCGCATACAAGATTAACCAGCACATAGATGATCTAGGTCTTTGTTCCAACAATTAAACTTAAGCCCTCGAATAAAGCTGGGATATTCAAAGGGGCTATAACTACAATCAAAGTGTAGGCTGAGGGTGAGTAAAAAGGACATCTAAGGTAAACTTTCTGCTTCTGCAGTATCTCTGGGTTACAAAAATGTAATGACAAAGATGATAACAACAATATCTCCTCTAAGACTTTAAGGTCTATAGAGTAAATATTAGCATAGTATAAGTAAACCCAAACATTATCACAATGAATGTAAATAGACAAAAACATTCATTTAAACATCTAGAATATCGTCAATTATATTTAAAAAATACAAATATATGCTATACATACTCAAAATGTTGAAAATAAAGAGAAAAATACAGATGTATACAAAAAACACTAAGATTTTTGTATATATTCACATCAGACACAACCATTATTAAGAGAAACTTTAATATGAAAATATACATTCCAAGGATGATCTAATAATTCAAAACATATATTAATCTAATAATACCTTTGTAAATTATAAAACAGAATGGCTATTAGAGTTTAAGAATGAATTAGCAACTCATGAGTTAAATATTTGAGAGACCAGATAAAAATCAATAAAGATATACACTATTTTAAAAATGCAATCAACAAGATTAGTTCATTAAGCAAATGCTGACTTCCTCACCCAACAATTAGAGAATACACACTAGTTTCAACTGTGAAGTAAAAATCTTAATCTGCCAACCATAGTCCATACCCATGTGCTACAAATCAGTAACAAAAGTATATACTTTTGTTTATAAATAAATACTTTAAAATCACTCATTGGTTCGAAAAGAAACAAAAATGATATTAAATAATTGAACTGGAGTATAATGAAAATACACCATTAACATTGGTATGATGTAGCTATAATAGTCCAAGAGGGAGTTCCTGTTGTGTCTCAGTGGTTAGTGAATCTCAGTAGGAATGATGAGGTTGCGGGTTCGATCCCTGGCCTTACTCAGTGGGTTAAGGATCTGGTGTTGCCATGAAATGTGGTGTAGGTTGCAGATGCGGCTCGGATCTGGTGTTGCGGTGGCTGTGACATACTGGCGGCTACAGTTCCGATTGGACCCCTGGCCTGGGAACCTCCATATGCTGAGGGTGTGGCCCTAAAAAAAAGACAAAAAAAATAGTCCAAGAGGAGTATACTATTTTTTATATTAACTTACATTCCCACAAGCAGTGAACAAGTGTTCCCTTTTCTCCACATTCTTGTCAACATTTGTTTCCTGTCTTTTTGATGATAGCCACTCTGACAGGTGTGAGGTGCTATATCATTGTGGTTTTGATTTTCATTTCCCTAATGATTAGTGATGCTGAAAGTATTTTCAAGTGCCTGTTTGTCTCCATTAAAAAAATGCTTATTCAGGCATTTTTAAAATTGGGTTGTTTTCTTTTCAATACTAAATTATATGAATTATTTTATATTTCTGAGTATTAACCCCTTATAGGACATCACATCCTCATTTACAATAGTCAAGATATGGAAACAAATTATGTATTCCATTAGCAAGGAGATGAAAAGATAAAAAAAATTGTGTGTGTGTGTATATATATGCGTGTATATGTATATATAATGGAATATTGGTCATAAAAAATAGTGAAATTTTGCCATTTACAACAACATAGATGATCTTGGAATATGTTATGCCTAATGAAATGTCAGACTAGAAAGGCAAATACAGTATGCTTTCTTTTATACTTTATATATGGAATCTAAAAATTGTAACAAATGAGCACATGTAACAAAATAGAAAGAGAGTCAAACAATACAAAACGAATGAGGAAGGGACAAATAGATGAAGTTACATTAAGAATTATAAACTACTAGATATAAAATAAATTAATGCATGTAATCTATAGCATAAGGAATATAGTCAGTATTTTATTATAACACTATGTGAAGTATATTCTATAAAACTACCAAATTACTGCATTATATACTTGAAACTAATATATTATAAGCAAACTATACTTCAATGCAAAATTTTAGAAGTAACTTTTTATGTTAAAATGGTTAACTAAATTAATAATGAGCCAAGCATCCAACTTAAAAAGTTAGAAAAGAAAAAATGTAAAGTAAACCCAAACAAATAAATAATAGACAAAAAGAAAACAGTGGCAAATACAATAAGGAAAATCAACAATAATAAATTTAAAAATCTAAAAATAGATTCTAAAGTTTTGGTAACTAAAAAAGATGACTAAATTAAGCAACCTTATAAGTAAAAGGTTCTATGTAGCTACAAGTGCCAAAAGATATTAAAAATATAAAATAATAGAATGCTCTGAAAAATTTGGTGATTTTTTTGTTTGTTTGTTTGCCTTTTTGCCTTTTCTATGGCCGTTCCTGTGGCATATGGAGGTTCCCTGGCTAGGGGTCTAATCAGAGCTGCAGCCGCTGGCCTACGCCAGAGCCACAGCAATGTGGGATCCGAGCCGCGTCTGCGACCTACACCACAGCTCACAGCAACGCTGGATCCTTAACCTACTGAGCAAGGCCAGGGACCGAACCTGCGACCTCATGGTTCCTAGTCATATTCGTTAACCACTGCGCCATGACGGGAGCTCCTGGCGATATATTTTAATTCATACACAAATATGTACAAATGTATATAGTTATCAAAACTGATTAAAAAAATACAGGGAAATTGACATAACAATTAAAGAAACCGAGTGGTTAGAATTCTTCCCAAAGCAAAAACAAAAACAAAAAAATACAAAAAAACCCAAAGCAGGCCCATTCGATTTTACAAATAAGTTTTATAAAAACTTATTAGAACAAATTTCCTTAATCTTGTACATTTATTCATAAGATAATGAGTGAATTCTTCTCAACAATTTTTACATAATATTAAAATGTAAAATATGACAGTGTTTGAAAATAAAATTATGGTGAGACAGCTTAATTATAATCAAACAATTCTCTGTACTGAGTCAAAAATCTTATTTCACATGCATTTTACTGAGGCTGTACAGCAGAAGAGGGTGATAACTTGGTCTTTCTAAGCAAAATTTTTTGGTGGAATCCTAGCATTTTCCTTTTACAGTTGCAAATTCTTGAAAATGTTATTTTTTCTCTCTGTGCCTCATGGCACAGAACCTTTTAAAATCGTTGAACAATTCTAAAACAATTACTAGGATGTAAAACAATGTTAATATATGTAGAGTACATAGGATGTTACCTGGCACAGTAATATAAGCACTTGATAAAGGTGAACTCTGATTATTTTACTCTCTTGAGCTGCATTCAGAGATGAACTAATGTAAATTCCATGAAATAGTTGTCTTATAGTTTAAAGTAATTTAGTATGCTCTCAGCCACCCTTCACTCTAAATCATGTCTTTTTTAAGTTAAAAGCCTTAATGCCTTTATCAAGTCTTGGTATAACCTTGTTTAGACCCAGCAGCAGTCTTAACAGTTCTCTTCATTGGGGGTATATCCTAGTTCAATATTTTGAAACTAGGATTCATGCTTGGGATTCAAGTCTATTCCAAAGCATGCATACACTTTTTTTTTTTTTTTTTCCTGGGGAGAAGGCCCATAGTTTTCATTACATTTTACTAGGGTGTCTATTACATGTGATGTCTACAATTGTTCTCAGAAGGAAACAGAACTTTTCACACACCCTGTATCTCTGTTGGCTTCAGTAAATCCTCTGAGGACCCCTTCTTCAGTAATAATTGTTGAGTACACTTTTAGGAGCCTACCCTTAAAGAAGCATCTTTTTTCTGTTTTTCTGAAACTGAATTTTCTCATCTAAGCCTTCTTCCTGCCCCAGAATGGAAAAAATAATTGTTTTTCTGCCTTACTTCTTTTTCCTGATAAATTATAACCAGTATATTGAGAGAAGCTCTCTTTAAAGATAAAATTATTCTTTTCATATAGCACAGTGGTTTCCAAGGCAACTCAAATAACTTACTACGTTGTTTTCATGTCTCACTGGGGGAGAAAGTTTCTAAGAAGTTGTTATCATCACACCTAGAAAAAAATGGAGTATAAAATAATGTTAGGTTGTTCTGTATATCCACCTGTCTTGACTGTCTCGCCAAGAGCATTTGCAATAACTTAAGAGCTGTTACCAAATGCAAAGAACATTGATGATCCATATAATGTTAGAAAATACTACTACGTCCTTTCCTTTTGAGTGATAATGAGCCTATGAACAATATAATCAATCCTTAGGGATGTTCCTAGGAAAAGCAAGATGAAGCATAGTGTGAGTTGTGCTGAACCTGCATTATTTGAGAGGAGGAGACAACAGTAGCAGCAAGAGATACAAAAAAGAAACAAAAGCTTCTAAGATAGCCTCAGGTCCATGGCCACCCATCCATATTCAGGGGTTTGCTTTTTGGCTTATCTTACATCTGTTTTGAAATGAAATGTTCTTGAAAGATATAACATATTTATCACTCATCAATCATAACAGCTGCACTCAATCACATTTCTATGGCTTGTTATAGTCTATTGAGATATTTAGTGTGTACCTCCACTCCCAGCCCACTAATTAGCCAGGAACACACTTAGTACCAATGGGCTCCAAGTTTTCTGGTCTTGTTCCATGTAGACACCTGTTTCTGATCCCAAGCATCTCACATCTACCAGCACTTCCTTTATTTACTTTTATTGTTATCTCACTTATTTCTTATTTCCAGATAGTAATCTTCATAAGTACAGAGTTAATCAATACTTATGCATGCTATTATAATTCAAATAGAGTTCATAAAGTTCTAAATACTAGACAAGGAAGAAATTGAGTTAAATAGAATGAAATACTCTTTGTCTGGAGTCACTTTCAATTTATGTGTATGTACCTTTACTCTAGAGGTTACCATATCTGACTGCACATATCACCTTTTGTGAACCTCTTGTCTCCTCTAATCACCTCATTCAGTGCCCAGCCTCTCCTCCCATTGACCTAACATAGTGCTTTGCCAAGAGTAGGTGTTTAAGACATTTTTAGTGATGGTGTACATATAAACACTTGACTTGGTCATTTTGCCCATGGCAAATATAGAATAAGTAATGATTTTTAAAAATTAAAATATAAAGGTCCAAATATTTTGCTGCTTCCTTCCTAATCCCTTTGAAAGTTCCAGGCTTGCCCATCCACCGCAAGCTGTGGAGCATAGCAGGTGGGGTGTAGCTCAGTGCTCAGTCTCTGGGATTATTCAAGACACTCCTACCCTCTCTGCCACCAGCTTTCTCTTATATCTCCCATATTCACACTAAATGTCTTACCATACATTTCTAGTAATTACTTTGGTCCTGTGGAATGTTTTTTGTAGATTTATTTTTAATTGTCCCTTTTATTATTCTTCACAAATTATCAGGAGCCTTCCTTAATTCTTGTGTTCTCCCCTCATATCCTCATAAGACTATAACTAAAGAGTCCTCACAATTCCTGGCTCACAGGAAAAACTGAAATAATCTCGTGGGGGTAATTCTCTGTGTAACCTCCCTATCTGGGAAGGTAATTAGGTGTATTTTTTGTGGAATCCCATGGTGACTATTCTATTGGCCATGACAACCAGCCTGGAACAAGATGTTCTAAAGGAAAACTGCTCAAGAGTTTTTCTTAGAAGCAAAGTGACATCTGCCAGATTTAATGATCCATTTGGTAACATACCTAAAACCACATTTTTTTTTGGTAACAAATCTATTGGAAAGAGGAAATGAAGGAGATAATGCTTATCAAATGCTACTGTGTGCAAAGCACTGTGCTATATGCAGAGAGGAATAGAGCAAGAGGAAGTTAGCATCCCACTTAGAATTGTGCAGTTGGGAAGGTAGATGCATCTGTCAATAGAAAGTGTAATATGAAAAAAATGGGGGAATGTTTTTTGGGGGCAGTCTTTGGAAGTCTAGGAAGACATCATAGGAGTGGTGATATCTTTGCTGGGCTTGATGGATTTTGTAGGGTTTCAGTCAGTGAAGAATTGCAGAATGTGAGAAAATGGCAGAAATACAACCAGAGTGCTTGGGAAATACCCAGATTAATTCGAAAACAAGATTCTCAAAACTTCAGATGATTCTGAAGATTGATTGAGGCCACACCAAGGTTGACAGTTGCTGCTAATGGCATTAATTCCAGTCCTAAAACCTGTTTGCCCAGGGAAGCAGGGCAGCAACAGAAGTTGAGTAACATTTCTTGGCTTTAGGGGATTTATTTTTAAAAGTTTGTAGGCAGCCCAATTAAGTGACAGTATGAATTTTATGGAAACTACTCTTTATTCTTTTTCTCTAAGAGGACAAATTAATAAAATAGTACATTTCCACCAAAGAAAGGAGGAAGGATTCCTTTCATGAGCCAATAGAAAGTATGTGCATTCTTATCTTATGATTAAAAAAAACTAGAGATTTGAAGCCCCCTGGAATGTACAAGATATAATTTTCACTTGCATCTTGATGGTCTGGGTTAATTGCTATTGTTAGATTTTTGCCACATTTTTCCTTTTGGCAACATATCAAGGAAGTACTGGGTTACATATAATATGCTTCATTCTCTCTCTCTCAGCTATGTCATTCAAGTTATGGTGTTCTCTCTTCTGTCCCTGTTATTCTTAACTAGAAATTGTAACAGTTGGAGTTCCCATTGTGGCTCAGCAGAAACAAATCTGACTAGTATGCATGAGGTCGAAAATTCGATCCCTGGCCTTGCTTAGTGGGTTAAAAATATGGCTTTTTTTGTGAGCTGCAGTGTAAGTCACAGACATGGCTTGGATCTGACATGGCTGTGGCTGTGGCAAAGGCCTGCAGCTACAGCTCTGATTCAACCCCTAGCTTGGGAACCTTCATATGCCACAGGTGCAGCCCTTAAAAAAAAAAAAAAAGAAATTATAACATCTGACACATCCTTTCTGCTGCAGTTTAAGCCTACTTTACATGTGGACTATAGGCTCCTTGGATTTCCCTTGACAAAACTGCTTTATTGTCATGGAGACTTGAAATACTCCTATTATTTCTGGGGTGTCCTGTGAAACATAGTCACTGCTCTAATTCTTGGGATGCTTTTTGGTCAATGAACTTAAGGTAAAATCTCAAGACTGGAAGGTTCCAGGAAATCTGATATTTTCTGACCTCAGAATTCCCTTCCACAAATCTACAAACAGGGAAAAGAAGGCCAACATCTTACCCTCTACTCATCTCTCAGTAGTTCTCAAACTATGGTACAGTGAGTGACCTGGGTGTTCTTTTTAGAATGTAAATTTAGTCCCATATTCCCCAGTGTTACAACTAATCAGTTCTGATACGGGAACTCAGTTGGATATCAGTGTAAACAAGAACCTGAAGTAATTCTGTCATAGATATATGTAATTTTATATGTTATATGTATAATTTTATATAATTATACATATAATAATTTTATATAATTATATATATATAATTTTATAAATCTTCCTGTTCTGATGTGAGGGCAGGATCTCCATAGTTCTCATTAAACCTTGTCTAGCCATCTCAAAAACGGAAAATTTCTAGGTGCACTCATCCCATACCTTTGGGCCATTATCATAATTTAAACAAAATCTATGGTGAAATGCTACAAATGTTCTGCCATAATGAGCACCCGCTTTGGACCTAAGTGCAGCAATTTTGGGGTGAGTTAAAAACCTCCCCAAAAGTGTTTTTAAGCTTTAGTGCTACTTGTTACCCACAGCTGTTCTTAACTCCTTTGAACCTCTCTGCCTCCAACTCCTGCTCCCATGGACTCATCTCACTATTCTTGTCAAAGACATCTAGAAGATGCTAAAGATCATGACTATCTAAATGGAGCTTTCTCCTGGATGTAATCAGGAGAATGGAAAGGCAACAAGATAGAGAGAAGTATAGAAAGAGTCAGTAGCCATCCAATGATTCAGTCACATAGCAGATACAATTGATTTGCCCATGGGTTTTTTGCATATTGGACAGGTGTCTTTGGGACGTCTCCCATACCACCTTTGGGAATCTGTCCCTCAAAATGGGGACTTTACCACACTGTGACAGAGTCCTCCTTTGGTAGTTTTGGGAGCTGTTCAGTTAATTTGTGCAGATAATGAATTAAAAACATTCTATCCCACAATACTGACAAAGCAAATGAGAAGACAGCTTGGATCGCAGAGGGTAAAATGGTGTTGATATTGGATAGGACCAAATAAATTAAGAGCCTTTTTTTTGGTTTGTTTTTATGGCTGCACCTGTGGCATAGATGTTCCATCGGGTCCTTAAGCTACTGAACCAGTTCAGGGATTGAACCCATATCCTCACAGATACTGTGTTGGTATGTTGGGTTCTTAACCCATTGAGCCACAATAGGAATTCCTTTAAGAGTCATTTAAACAAAGGTATTTCACTGATCTGCCATGTGAAGCTGAAGTTTCTTTGTTCTTTTGTTTGTTTTTTTTTGCTTTTTAAGGAAACATCACCACTGGTTTTAACCTTGTCAGATTGGTATGTAGCCCCGCCACCTACTTTTTCCCAAAAACTAACCTGACGCTTAAATCTCCCTCTCACCCACAGAAAAGGCTTTTTGTGTCCTTGCAAAAAGCTGTTCTTTCCCCTTATTCTCGCCTCACAGTGTTTCCTTCCCCCTTACATTCTGCTTCCCCATCAATCTTAACATTTCAGGTAGCTTCTTAATTCCTGAGTCACTCTTGTCTAGGTTGCAATCTTTTCTAAATTTCCTTCCAGTCCTGTCTACTCCATACTTAGTGTCAGCCTCAGTGCTAGCCTGAGTTAAAGGTCAGGGCTTATTACTGGCTGAAGGAGAGGTTAAACACCAGTTAGGTTATAATCAGATTATGCATGTTTGTGTGTGTGTGAGAGAGAGACTGCACGTGCATGTGTGCATCTTTGAAAGCAAAATGTAAATACTACTTTTTCTGAGAAGCCTTCCCAGCCTTCCCGGAATACAGATGTTCCTCCCCCTGGGTTCCACAAAGCCTGATATCAAAAACTAACATTTACTGGAGTTCCCGTCCTGGTGCAGTGGAAACGAATCTGAACAGGAACCATGAGGTTGTGGGTTTGATCCCTGACCCCACTCAGTGGGTTAAGGATCCGGCATTGCAGATCACAGATGTGTAGGTCACAGATGTGGCTCAGATATGGTGTTGCTGTGGCTCTGGCGTAGGCCAGCAGCTGTAGCTCCAATTTGACCCCTAGCCTGGGAATCTCCATATGCTACAGGTGCAGCCCTGAAAAAGATTAAAAAAAAAAAAAAACTAGCATTTACCATGTCAGTAGTATAGTATGTTCATTCTATGTCTATATTTCTCAGTGTATCATGTATTGAAAGAAGATGGCAGACCTCATTCATCTTCATATCCTAGCTCTAATCAGATAGTCTTCTACAGAATCAAAGTCAACATTATTGGAATTATGTAGGATTAAAGGCAAATTGAGGCACCATCTATCTACCTGGTGTTCCAGACATGTCATCTCTTTAGGAAAATTTCTTTATAGACATTTTCAGAAATATTAATAGACATCAAGGATAGGCGGAGGCCTTGGATATCTTAAATGAGTAGAAAATAACAGTGAGAATGTGCTAGTTGATGAAAGAAGGAGAGTGTGGGAATTGTGTCTTTTCTTTAAGGATAATACCACCCTGGACTCAGTGACTGCCATTCTTAGTGAGACAGCTGAGTAGAAACCAGAGATAATAATAATACAAGTGATAAATGGAATGATTAAGTACAAGGAGGTAAGAGGTGGCAGACAAAAGCAGCCTAAATAGAGTTATCTGGCAAGTCATGTACACATGATCCAGTAGATACCAGTCTGAGCAGAACCCCTATAAAGGGGAGGAGAGCTTGAATTATTGTTATAAGGAATGTCATCTTGTGAATAGAATATTTTATTGTTTTGCTCTTTGCCCTTAGTGAGTACAAAGTGACCCTGAAGGTTGTTGTAAACTTTATCAATTTTTGAATTTAGAACAATCTATCTCGTTATCTTGTTACCATTCCATTCCCCATCTGGAGGGATTTTCTTTTGGTTGTGGTGTTACTGTCTCCCTCTGCTGCCTTGTGCCTACAGGAGCTGAGGGAGGCTAGACCCTTCTGCTATTTTGCCCTCTTGCACAATCACATTATCTAAAACTCCTGATCATACACATTCTGTCATAATTTTGAATACTTAGAGAATATTTTGAATGATCCCTTAATAGCAGTTGTAGTGTAATCTTGGCTGTCGTTTCTCTGCCCAGTCTCCTGAGTTCACATAGGTCTTACCTTTTTTCTAACCCTCATTCTGCAACCATCCTATAACTGTCAAATTTTCTGAGTATAGCTTCTCCTATATTTATGTATATATATGCATATACATATGGACATTTTTTATAAGATAGCAAACATCTGTTTCTGTTACTTGCAACCAAGAAATATGTCTCTTAAATTCAGGATTTCCTGGTTTTGGAGTAAGAACTTGAGTGAAGAAACATAGTAAATCCCCCAAAAGGATCCAAATTCTCTGTGTTTTTGATGCAGGCTGGCTCAAAAATTACCCAAGGAAATTCATTTATTTTAATCTCTGTCACCGACTCTCATTTATACAAAAATCTTGAGGGAATTGCTATTGGATAATATATTTTATGATAAAGATTCATGTGATTAGAGTTTTTATCCTGATCATTTTCTTGATAGGAAATCCAATAGCTATGGTTCTCTATTGGGGTCACAGATTATGATCTAAATGTCAGAAAAACAATGAGGAGATAAATTGGCCATGGGATAAATGTGTGTTTATTCATTTAGTCATTTCTTTTGGAAAAACCTTTGTGTTTCTTAGCTAAAGAATAATTTTTGCTTGGTGCTTCTCTTTCCCATATACTATTTTTAGCCTCTTTCTTAAAAAACGATAATACTGAGTTATAGTTTAAGAAGAATCTTCAGACATTTAAATGCATTGTCAGATTATTTCTTAAAAGGGTTATACAAATTTATTATCTCTTTAGTAGTGTTTTAAAATAACTTTTCATTATGCTTTCTCTTTTCCTCTCTTACTAAGTACTTCATATTCTCTGAAAATTTTAAAACAGATTTGATAAATAAAAATATGGGAGTTCCCATTGTGCCACAGCAGAAACAAATCCGACTAGGAACCATAAGGTTTCGGGTTTGATCCCTGGCCTCTCTCGGTGGGTTAAAGATCCAGCCTTGCCGTGGGCTGTGGTGTAGTTTGCAGACACATCTTGGATCCTGAGTAGCTATGGCTCTAGCATAAGCCAGCAACTACAGCTCAGATTGGACTCCTAGCCTGGGAACCTCCTATGCCTTGGGTGTGGCCCTAAAAATCAAAAAGAAAAAATAATTTAAAAAGTTATCTCTTGTGAATTTGAATTAGGTTAATTATTAGTCAGGTTGTCTACCACTAGAATTTCCTCTATGGAAATGGTCAATTAGTGACCATTGAACCTCCAATACAGTGTTCTTTTTTATTTCGATATAATTAGTCTCTTTAAATTTAGTCATCTCTCTCATCAGAATGCTACCATTAACCAATCATCATGTATACTTACTTCCAGAGATTAGCCATTCTTCAAACTGTGCTGTCAACCTGAATGGATGCCCTCTGGGCACCTCAGTCTTGATTTTAATTGCCAGAAAGTCCTGAATTCACTTAAAACATCCAGACCTCTAGTCTGCCTCTGAAGACTCACCAGACTCTCTTTAAATCAGGTTCTGAGACATCCTTCAGCAAAGAGAAATGTTTCTCAAATTTATTTCATCATGGAATTATTTGTAATATTATCATAATTCCTATTCCATAGGGCCAGTATTTTTTTTTTTTTTTGGTCTTTTTGCCATTTCTTGGACCGCTCCCATGGCATATGGAGATTCCCAGGCTAGGGGTCCAATTGGAGCTGTAGCCGCTGGCCTACGCCAGAGCCACAGCAATGTGGGATCCAAGCCGCCTCTGCCACCTACACCACAGGTCACGGCAACGCCGGATTGTTAACCCACTGAGCAAGGGCAGGGACCGAACCTACAACCTCATGGTTCCTAGTCGGATTCGTTAACCACTGTGCCACAATGGGAACTCCCGGCCAGTATTCTTTAGGACCACATTAAGAATTGTTTAATTGCATCAGGAAAATTATTTAATTCAGAACTTTATGAAGCCAAAGTAAACATTTCTTTCAGAAAGATTAGCTTACATTTTGGATGACCTTTCTGTGTAATGTGCCGTGGAGTTACCTCAGGAAGTAAATTTTCCCAAACTATAATGATACAGAAGTTCTTATACAATTGTTTCTTCTCTTCTTATCCTCCTTTACTAAGAAAGTGATGGAAAGCTAGACTTAGTTACATTTGATTCTGGTCTTTGATGGTTGTCCTCTTTTCCCTGCTTCTCTTCCCCCTCATCCTCCTCCCACTTTTTTTTTATCCTTGGCCCCCTCTTTAACCTTCTTCCCCCTAGTTATGATAAATGTTCAAATGTTGTTCTGATTATCTTTCATGTGCCCAGACACTGTTATCTCCCATATCACTCTGCACTGGGATATCAATTTCTTCTACCTGAACCGTTATCATTTGCAGAATTTTCTCAGTCTTTACTTAAAATTACTGAAAATTCACCTTACATACCAGTGCTAGTCTAATTCAGTAGTGTTATGAAGGAGGTTTGTTCCCTCTAATATGCTTTGCACAATGTTTGGTACTAATTATGGGTACTTAAATCCATCTGGAATGATTTCACGCTGTATTTGCTTGCTGTATTTGCTTCTGTCTCAGCTGCACTCCCTCATCCAAGCACTTTGTTCTCTGCCCTGGCTGTAGCAGCTCAGTAGTGCATCTATGAAACTATTTAAGGAGATTAAAACATTTTGGAGGATTAAAAGTCATATTTAAAATGTTAATTACCTATTAATTCTTCAAAGCTCCTCTCTTCCTGCTCTGTTCCCCTGTTTTATATTCACAAAAATGGAGATTAATTTCAGCATATGGAAGCAGTAAAATCACATACAGATTTTTTAAATTAACCAATAAACTCTATATTTGAGGAGAATCTTACAGTCTTTTAGTTTGTGCATCAGTCTCAACAACATATAAATGTATAGCATATGCAAAATTGCATTTTTTTATATTACAAAGCAGTTGTACATATATAATTCCCTTTTATTCTCACACTAACATAGTGAAGAGGCAGACATAATTATAGATGGAGAAACAGAGGTTTTGAAATGTCACAGTACCATGTCCATGGTGACAGCTTGTAAGTTGGAGACCCAGGAATAAAACATATGTCTTGTGAATTCCATTCCATGTTTTTATTTCCTCTCTAACAATCTATAAAATAAAAAGAAAAAATCTTGCATTTTGATGTAAAGAAAACCGTGTTAGAAGATTTTTTCCCTTGTTCTAGTCAAATCAGCCAAGTACAGGTGCACACTGCATGAGCAGATGGAAATGCAATTAAGACAGATGTAATGACAGTTCATTCACAGACTCTAATGCTTTCAAACCCCAATGCTAGTCTAAAAGCACAGATCACAGCAGGCATACCACAAGAAGAATCAAATGTGGGCACAAGATTTGTACAAGCTGTAGATCTTTTCAAATTTTGAAAGTGAAGTGGCATTTAGAGATTTTGAAATTCTTCATCTATTCATAACTTCCTTAAGTAGTTGATATTTTTTACAATGTTGAGTATAATTAGAAGAAAATAAGGGTGAATACGCAATCATTGATTATTTATGCACTACAAGCTCAGCATAAGAATGATAGACTGACAAAAGCTTTGGTCTTCAGAGTGTGAACTGTTATATCTGTATCATGCAAAGAGCCTAGATTAGCACTTGGGTCAGACATTCATAATCACTTCCCTCCTCTTCCGTCAGGAAAGCTATTGGACCTCAGATATTAATTTCAACATTAAAAATTGCACAGTAGGCCTCCCGTTTGGTTTAAGTTACAGGCACTGAGGAAAGATGTGTCAGATTAACATCTTCATAGGTCTGAGGTGGCAATGCTGAAACCACCTGAGAGTTATGCTTGGAGTTATGCTCTCAACCTTCTTATTACTTGGGAGACAAATTGTACAAACGTGCGCAAGAGTACAGGACTTGCAGTCAAATAAAGATCTCTGTCCACCTCTTTGGGGCATTGTGTAAAGCTCTTTGCCCCTCTGAATGCCAGTTTAGTTTACTTGTCTGTTGTAGAATTGTACTGCATTTTGCTAGCTATCTCACAGTATTGTTAAGAAGCTTGCATAAGATAATGACTAAAAGTTTGACTGTTTTAGTGATTCCTATAATTTATTCCTGTAGTATTTGAATTATAACATCTGCTGGGAATTAATAAGCATAGGAAGACCAACCTGAAGATAAGTAGGACAGCAGTAGGAGGCTGGAAGAGAGATCCTGAAAGAATTAAAAAAAATCTGTTTCTTCTGGGCTGAATTACTAGAGATTCTGATTCACCCAGTCTAGGCAGGAACAAGGATTTTGATACATTATTAAATACCCTTTGTGGTTCTGAATATGATTTGAGGTCCCTAATGTGAGAAATAGTGACTAAACATTTTATCTATGATGTTTTATCACCAGATGTGTCTTGGGAGCAAAATTCATAATTGATTTTACAGACTCATGGAATATGAGGCACTAGGTAGACTAATGTTTTCAGCTGGAAAAGGAGCTTCACGTGTGCTTGTTTGCTAATCAATCTGAGTGCTAAAGATTTGTTATTTACCAGTTTTCACCTCCTATATTAAGAGTTAAGATCCAAGTTCTAAATTAAGGTGAGAGAAGTGTGATCAAATGCGGAAAAAATGAAAGTTCTCCTAAAAAGCTGTTCCCTCTGTTCTAATAAGATATTCCACTTTTATCTGAGCAAATTGACACTCAAAATAAATGCTTTTCCAACCTCCTTTATAGCTGGCTGGGCCATGTACCAGCCTCATGTTCTGGCCACTGTTCTATTGGTACCTTACAGATTATATCCATAAAGAAAAGGTGTTTATTCTTCTCATCCCACCCCCCAGCCCCCACCCCTTCCATAATGATGAAATGTAAATATAGAGGTGACGATCTCATGGACCAAACAGTTAAGGGCAACACTAAAGAAGTGGCAACACATTAAGTAAGAGGAGCCTGGTCCTTAACACCTTTAAGAAATTAAAATCACATCACTTTCATTTCTATGTCAAAAAGGCAGAGAAAAATAAATGTGTATTGTGTTTTATATTTTGCTATCCTGGGTCTCTGTGACAGAGCTAAACCCAGTTTGTTCTAACTAATAATTGTATGAAATGCATACTTAGGATTCGGACAGTGAAACATTATAATGTGAAATGCTCAGCCTTAGTCATCTCACTTGCAAAATGAACATTCTAGCACCTTATGAGGACATAAGGCTATTAGAAGAAACAGAAGATATAAATATGCATTCAAATTGCATGATAAATGCCTACAACTTTGTTAATGAACAGTCTTATGTTGATTTTTATTACCAGTGAGTGATTTATAAATTATTTATAAGTCCTTGACTTTATGATAAATATACTTCCTATGCTAAGGTTAGTAGAGTAACCGAGATGGAAAATATCTACCTCCAACTCTAAGCTTTAAGTGAGATTTGAATAAACTCCAGGCCAAAAGACCTTAAGTGGAAAACACTAGCCTAGTCTACATTTAGCAGCAGAACTCTGATGGGCTGGCTGGAAACCATAACCACAAGTCAAGCAGGGGTAAAGTTGGGTTTCAAGGCCCTTACAAAATACAAAGGAAAGTCTGTGAAAGTGAATATTAGAAAGGTTATTTGAATGGCTTATTTATTATTCAGGAAGATTGTACAGTTCAAGGTTTATGTTAAAGGTTTTTGAATCATATTCCCATCATCATGAAAAATAGTCCTATCCCAGTATTGCAGCCAGAAAGATTTATGGGTGTGATTTTACCGTATTTGAGAGGTGTACTTGGTAATGATACTAGAGTAGCATTTCAAGGTAGCCATCTTTTAGTCAGATAATCTGTATTATTTTATATTATTCAAAGTGGGGTGGTGGAGGTGAAAGAATGGGAGTAGTTAACTCTAAAGTATTTGCAGGTGATATGAACTAGAGAGATTTAGTTGTGAGCACAAAACCAGAAATGGAAAGCCCACTGGATTCTGTCTGTATAAATCTGGGGCAAGGCACCACACTGGCTTTCAGCAGTGCTTCTCAAACCTGAGTGAACAGTATCACTGAATGGCTAGTTAAAATACAGAGTGCCAGATCTCACTCTCAGAGTGATTTTGTAAGTTTGGGTCAATTTGGGACCCAAAAAGTATCCAAGTTATGCTGATGCTGCTGATCCAGAAAACACATTTTTGAGACCCACTGGCTTATAGGAAGTCCCTAGTCAAGTTTGGTAGGTAAGCAAATTGTTTCTGCATTGATATCTTTCAAGGCCACAGGGTTCCCCTAATCCTCTACACACATAAGTGTTGGATTGTCAAATCCTAGATGGTGAAGACTGTATCTTTTTCATTATTGTAACTATGAGTCTTTGCCCAGACATGGATATTTCTTAGCTGTTTTGGGATTTTTTTTTTTTTAAGAGGAAGTCTCCCTGGCTTCCTTCTTCTCCTTTACTGTGGCAACACTCCAGGCAGCAGTACATCCTTTCAAATGTGTCTGTGTTATAGAAAGTGCTTCGTATAGTGTGTCAATAATTGCTTCACAAAAGAGGATTCTCCTTAAACTGAGTCATTATGTACAAAGCTGCACTTTTGTGTGGGAGCCTTTAAGGTTTTTATGAGCCTGGGCCATGGAGACAGGAGATCTGATGGATGTCAAAACCTGGGTTTGAATCTTATCTTAGCTTTGATTTTTATTTGCCCTGTAAATGAAGAGATTCACTTAATCTTAAATGTCTTTATTTCACTGTTACTTGGGTTTTATCATTTGGAATAATTCTAACTTACCTTATGATGATATGTCAAGTCTTTCACAAGTTAATGCATTTAAAGTTCTATTATATTACTCGTCACTCACGTGAAGGATTTTTGGTTCTAGTTTAAAGAAAATAAAAGTTATTCTTAGAAAAGTTATTTAATAATAATAAAAAGAAATGGCTGAGTATTTGCAAAAACAGAGGTAGAACATATGTCTTAGCAAGAGAGCTGTGTGCAATGGAACAGATATAAAGCTATCTATAAGGTGGGCAGGATGTATATAGGGAGGCTGATGGTGTGGGAGGCTGATGGGAGTCTTGTGTATAGTGAGGCTAATGGTGTGTGCTTCTCTATGACTTCCTCATGGCCAAAGCTAGAGCACTTGACTGTATATTTGGGATAAAAATGAAGAATAACTAGAATATGTTGAAAGTAATTTGATTTTTTAAATAAAAATGCTTCACATATGCAGTAAAAAGTGAATAATATTTACCTACCATACAAAATCTTTCTTGCTGGGACCACAACTTTACAAGCAGGAGTCAAAACTTTGTCATACAATGAAAATAATCACTGAAAATTCCAATGTAAACACAAATTAAAATGAGCAGATGGTATTTACTGACATGAATGATATCTGCATTAAAGCAAAATGCCTTTAGAAGCATACTGAAATTTCAGTAAGCAGATTTTATAAAAATTTCATAAAGACCAAAGAAGGTAAATACAATTACTAAATTTTATTTGTATAAAATTGTACATCTGTGAAAATATGTCAATTTGAGAAAATAATATTCTTTATTTAGTGCACTTATTTTATTTTAGTAAATAACAGAAATAATGTTCATAGTTTAATTGTGATCTCTGTTATACTATATATTATTCAATAGATCTTAAGTTCTGAACTATTAATCTGCTAAGGCCGCTTTAGAAATATTAAGGTTTTATTATAGTTTTTAAAATATTGTTATTAATATCCATCTACTCATGCGGTCATACTGATGTCATTCCAGAAAGAATATACATTTTACGTAAAAGATCTGATATACTTGGTTTAATACACCAGTTATTCTAGTCTTTTGTTTTGTAGATTGTAGGGTCAGATGTTGTTTTGTTTTTTGATAAAGTCAAATATATTTGCTGTAATAGATTTTATATTTTAGAGTAGTTTCAGGTTCACAGCAAAATTGAGTTAAAAATACAGACATTTATATCCCCCATATTCCCACACACCTAATGGCTCTTCCACTATCAACATGCTACACAAGAGTGAGTGTACATTTGTCAGAGTCAATAACCCACATTGACACATCATTATCACCTAAAGTTCAAAGCTTACATTAGGGTTTACCCATGATGTTGTACATTCTGTGGGTTTTGACCAACGTATAATCACGTAATCCAACCTATTGTCTCATAGAGAATAGTTTTACTCCCCTAAAAATTCTTTGTAATAATTTGAATAAATAAAATTCTCTGTAATAATTAGCTATAATAAATTGCCTATTTATCCCTCTCTCCCTCAAGCTCTTAGAAAACAATGATCTCTTCACTGTCTCCATAATTTACCTTTTTCAGAATGTCATACTTTTGGAATCTGATAGTAGGTAGATTTTCAGTTCGACTTTCTATAATTAGTAATGTTCCCTTAAGTTTACTCCATGTCTTTTCGTGCCTTGATAACTCATTTCTTTTTAGTGCTAACTAATACTCCATTGTCTGGATGTGCCCCAGTTTATTCATTCATGCATCTACTGAAGGATATCTTAAATTGCTTCCAAGTTTTCGCAGTTATGAATAAAGCTGTTACAAGGATGTTTGTGAAGGTTTTATGTAAACATAAGTTTTTACCCCCTTTGAATAAATACCAGGGAACACAATTGTTGGATCCTATGTTAGAATATACACATTTCTGTAATAAATCACCATACTGTCTTACATAATGGTTGTACTATTTTATATTTTTACGAGCAGTGAATGAGAGTTCCTGTTGTTCCAGATTCTTGACAGCATTTGGTGTTGTCAGTGTTTTGAAATTTTGCCATCCTGAGAGATGTGTAGTGGTATCTCATTGCTGTTGTAATTTGAGATTTCCAAATAACATGCAATATGGACCATCAGCACATATTATTAGTGCCTCTTTTAACCTGCCATGCATGGGTTACAGGAGCATTCATTTAATATTTAAAGAAGAAATAAATGAATTATAAAATGAATAAAATCAAAACCAGGCTTCCGTCTTTAATGGTTGAATTTCTGACCCTATTAGAGGTCAAAATTGAGATGCAGAGAGGGAAATTTGCCATGAAATCCTTCAGCATCATCATATGGATAGCTGCCTCATCCTCAGCATTCAGAGTGTCTGCAACACAGTTGTTTCCTCCAAGAGCAAAATGCTTATTCACATGCTCTCTAAATAATTTTGCAAATCATAATTAGGGGAGATTTTGTGTGAGAACTCTTTTTTTGTACATAGCTTTAACACATTCTTTGATGTGGGTCATAAGATCATAAGTTCAAAGCATATTGGTTGTTAGTATTATAAATATTGGAGAACATGAAGAGAAGGGAGACGCAACCACATGGCCTTTAGGCAAGTAAGGATGAGCAGAAATAAAGAAATTTAAATAATTAAAGAGTAATTCATTCATTAATTAAAAACCCTCCATCACATAATGAATCTGCTTACCCAAATTCCAAAATATATAAAAATCCCAGTGCTAAAAAGACAGTAAACAAAATTCACAAGTAGAGTTCAGTGTAGATAATATTAATTTTTGGAAGGATATGACAAGAAGTTTTATTTTACTTTATTTTATACGGAGAGGATTTATTGGTGGCCATGAATAGGAAGGGGTCAGTGTTGAAGCCCTTACTGGTGCAGGGCTTGCCATTTGTCCACAAGGCCACACTTAGGGGTATATGTGACACCAGAGCCTTCCTGAAAGAGACACTTTACAGTCAGCATCGCTTCAAATTCATCCATATTAAACTTGGTGAAGCCCTACTTCTTGATGATGTGGCTCTTCTGGCAGCCAGGGAACTTGAAAGTTGGCCCTGCTTAAATCCTCTGTCATGTGCTCCCTGTTATGCAGCTTGGTGCCAATACACATGATGTCTTGGCCAATGTGAATTCTGATTGCTGTGCCCTGGTGCATTCCAGTGGCATCCTGAATACCTGTCTAACACCTAGATTGGATACAGCATGAGGTTACACCTTAATTTCTACTGTAAAGAACTCCCTCCATCATCCCTTAGGGCAACCTGTATTGGCAACAGGCTATGTACACTGGTGAGAAAGCTGCTGTGTATAGTCTTTACACTCAAGCCTTTATGGGGGGGAAAATGTATAATTGGCTAAATTTGCTGCAGAGATTAAAATTTTAAAATTAGTGCTTCATATAACACTAAGCGATAACTGCAAACATGTGAAAAATATCAATTCTTTGTAAAAATGTTAAGTGAAAATAAAGGAACAGGTGGATATAAAATAAAAACAATTATCAACCTTGAAAAAATTGTACTTATAATTATTGACAATTTAAAATAAAAATAAAACAATTTTAGAAATAAACACTTCTGTCTGAACAAGTTTGAAATGGGAAGTGACTCAGAGCATCAATTAAAAAACTAACTTAGAACTTGACGCAAATGAAAAGGGGTGTGAGTATGTGTGTATAGGTAAGGGACATGGATAAAAGACCGAGAGTCTATAATATGTCTCTAACAAAAGTTCTTAAAAGATTGGAGAGAATAGTGCAGGTGCAACATTTAATTCTGAATACTTGTTTAATGAAGCCAATTAGGTGTTGAATAACTTATATACATTGTGACAGAATGGGAAAAGACAAGAATACCCCAAGATTTTGAAGATGAATAATCAGAAAGATGGTACTGTCTTTAACTTAGAAAGATAAGACTGTAGGTGAAGTAAGCTTGGGGAAAAGATGACACTAATTTTGGATATCTCAAATTTAAGATTACATATAATGGATGAATTACAGTTGGATTTGAGAAGTCTAGCTAGAAGATGTAAATTTGGTAATCTTTGTCAGAGATTGTATTTAAAACCTTTACCATGGATGAGCTCAATGAGATAGTGAGGACAAAAAAAAAAAAAAATGTCCCAGTACTCAGCCAGAGTTGAGATGTATCAGAAATAGTGGGGATTAACAAAAGCCCATTGCAGGAGAATCTTAAGAAAGAAAGAAAACGAAGAAGGAAGTGTTTCAAAAGACAAGTTAAAAAATATGTATATCTAGGAAAGGGAGTTATCAATTCTGTCAAATTCTGGTAATAAAACAAAAAAGACAAGAACCGGAGTTCCCGTCATGGCGCAGTGGTTAACGAATCTGACTAGGAACCATGAGGTTGCGGGTTCGGTCCCTGCCCTTGCTCAGTGGGTTAACGATCCAGTGTTGCCGTGAGCTGTGGTGTAGGTTGCAGACGTGGCTCGGATCCTGCGTTGCTGTAGCTCTGGCATAAGCCGAAGGCTACAGCTCCAATTCGACCCCTAGCCTGGGAATCTCCGTATGCCATGGGAGCGGCCCAAGGAATGGCAAAAAGACCAAAAAAAAAAAAAAAAAAGACAAGAACCAAGAATTGCCCCATGGATTTAGTAGCAATGAGATCATTGCACAAAGTTATAAAATATTTTTTTAAGTGCAAATATTGCTTATAGATAGATGCATGTATGGCTATTGTATACCAAATTCAGGCTAGGGCATATGAGAAAACTAGGTCTCTTTTTCACATCCCTCATTAGTGAAGTCAGATTCATGGTAATACTAAAACAAAATAATTATTCTATCAATGCCCCAGTCACTTCAATGTATAAGACCATCAACAGATCTAATTCATGTCAGCTTGGCACATAAAAGCAAACAGTAAGCCTGTACTTCCTGTCACACATTGTAGAATTTCCCAGTGTTCATAGATGGAGAAACTCCATGTATTAAGTAAGTGATCTTTCTTTGAAATTAATATCACTTCAACTTTATCATCTGGCTTGATCTATGACATCAGATCTCTGCTAGTACTAGTTTTGAAAGGAATTGCTCACAACAGACAATGTTTGGCAATCTTCAATTAAATTATAAATAATAAACAAGGTCCAAGTTTATTGTTATGATTAGGAATTAATGACCTTTAATCATGATGAAGGCAATAGTAACTAATTAGCAAACATGATACAAAACAAATTTTAAAGTTAATGACATTAATTTTAAATGGCATAGCATTAATATGTCTTGTGCAGTTGTACTTCTTGATTTTGAATGTGGACATATGTTCTAACTTTTTTTTTTAATCTCAGTCCTGAGGAAAAGGTAAAATAAACTTTGGTAAAACTAAAAAAAAAAAAAAAATCTGTTCTCCCACAAAGTCAAAGTAAGGGGGAAATCTCTTGTTAGTTGGTCTAAGTCTCTCGGCTGGGTTCCTAGGATGAACTGGTATTATTGGGCTGGGAATGCCCAGCAGCATTGCAAAGAGAGGGTGGCAGGTGTTCAAGTCTTAACTGGGCAAACCAGGAAGAGAATATCCTCAGGAGTAATTACAAGTGAATTAGCTGATCCTTCTTAATGATTTCACAACAGATTTACCTTGCTTAGTTACTGCTCTTGGGGCAAAGTTATTTTATCAACCATAATATATTTCATTGTCTGGAGGGGTATTACTGGCTGTTGAAAGTGCATGTGTCTGGAATTAAAAGCTCAAAGACCAAGTCCAGGTTTATATACAATATTGCCCATTCAGTAGAAATCTAGGACTTTTCTTTACAGTTTTTGGCCTGTTTGTTTTTCCAAGAGCAGAGATTTAGTAAAAAACTATACAGAATGATGAAGACAATGGGTTGGACTAATGCCAGGTTAAATAACATCATTAATCCTCAGGTTTGTCATTTCTAAAATAGAGATGATTAATAATTTTTTGCCTATAGGGCTGTGCAGAGACTCAATGAAGCAAAGTATGTTGAGCACTTTGTATAATAACTGGCATAAAATCATAACATCAACAAACGGTAATTTAAGCACACACATCTACTCAATACTTCAAGTTTATTGTTATAATTGTCCTATAGCACGTTGTTTAATTTTTATGTAATGATTTTTATTTTTTTTCCATTATAACTGGTTTACAGTGTTTATTCACCTAAAGCAGACAACAATGAAACAGACCTCTGCAGTCTAACAGACATTGAGTTCAAAAGGGAGATAGTGAAAATATGAACAGTAATGCAGATTCCTATAACACTTTCTATGTTTAAGGTGTACAACACGTTACCAGACATATTTATACTTCGTAATATGATCAGCACCACAGCATTCACTAACACCTATATCACCTTGCAAAACTACCATTTTTAATTGATTTTTTTTAATTTTTTACTGTTATTTCCCAATACAATTTTTTTTCTACTATACAGCATGGTGACCCAGCTACACATACATGTATACATTCTTTTTTCTCCCATTATCATGTTCCATCATAAGTGACTAGACATAGTTCCCAGTGCTACACAGCAGGATCTCATTGCCAATCCATTCCAAAAGCAATCGTTTGCATCTATTAACCCCAAGCTCCCAATGTTTCCTACTCCCTCCCCCTCCCCCAGGCAACAACAAGTTTATTCTCCAAGTCCATGATTTTCTTTTCTGTGGAAAGGTTCATTTGTGCCATATATTATATTCCAGATATAAGTGATATCATATGATATTCGTCTTTCTCTTTCTGACTTCACTCAGTATGAGAGTCTCTAGTTCCATCCATGTTGCTGCAAATGGCATTATTTTGTTCTTTTTATGGATGAGTAGTATTCCATTGTGTGTATATACATCTTCCTAATCCAACAATCTGTCAATGGACACTTGGTTGTTTCCATGTCTTGGCTATTGTGAATAGAGCTGCAATGAACATGTGGGGGTTCAAGGAAACTTTTCAAGGAAAATTTTGTCTGAATATGTGCCCAAGAGTGGATTTGCTGGGTCATATGGTAGTTCTATGTATAGTTTTCTAAGGTACCTCCATACTGTTCTCCATAGTGGTTGTACCAGCTTACATTCCCACCAAGAGTGAAGAAGGGTTCCTTTTTCTCCCACCCGCTCCGGCATTAGTAATTTGTGGACTTGTTAATGATGACCATTCTGACTGGTGTGAGGTGGTATCTCGTGGTAGTTTTGATTTGCATTTATTTAATAATCAGAGGTGTTGAACATTTTTAAAATTTTATTTTTATTTTATTACTAGTTCTTAATAGTTATTTCCTCAATACAATTTTTTTCCACTGTACATCATGGTGACCCAGTTACACATACATGTACACATTCTATTTTTGCATGTTATCATGCTACATCATAACTGACTAGACATAGTTCCCAGTGCTACACAGCAGGATCTCATTGCTAATCCATTCCAGAGGCAATCGTTTGTATCTATTAACCCCAAGATCCCCAACCACCCCACCTTGGCAACCACAAGTCTATTCTATAAGTCTGATGGCCATTCTAACTGGTGTGGGTTGTATCTCATGGTGGTTTTGATTTGCATTTCTCTTATAATCAGGGATGTTGAGCATTTTTTCATGTGCTTGTTGGCCATCTGCACATCTTCCTTGGAAAAATGTCTATTCAGGTCTTTTGCCCATTTTTCCATTGGGTTGTTAGTTTTTTTGCTGTTGAGTTGTATAAGTTGCTTGTATATTTTAGAGATTAAGCTCTTGTCAGTTGCATCATTTGAAACTATTTTCTGCCATTCTGTAAGCTGTCTTTTTGTTTTCTTTATGGTTTCCTTTGCTGTGCAAAAGCTTGTCAGTTTGTTTAGGTCCCATTGGTTTATTTTTTCTCTTATTTCAGTTGCTTTGGGAGACTGACCTGAGAAAATATTCATAAGGTTGATGTCAGAGAATCTTTTGCCTCTGTTCTCTTCCAGGAGTTTGATGGTGTCTTATCTGATAATTAAATCTTTCAGGCATTTTGAGTTGATTTAGGTGCATGGTGTGAGGGTGTGTTCTAGTTTCATTGATTTGCATGCAGCTTTCCAGGTTTCCCAACAATGCTTGATGAAAAGACTGTCTTTTTCCCATTTTATGCTCTTGTCTCCTTTGTCAAAGATTAATTGACCATAGGTGTCTGGGTTTATTTCTGCATTCTCTATTCTATTCCATTGGTCTGTATATCTGTTTTGGTACAGTACCACACTGACTGGATTACTGCAGCTTTGTTATATGGCCTGAAGTCTGAGAGAGGTATGCCTCCTGCTTGGTTTTTGTTCTTCAGAATTGCTTTGGCAATTCTGGGTCTTTTGTGGCTCCATATAAATTTTTGGATTGTTTGTTCTAGTTTTGTGAAAAATGTTGTGGGTAATTTGATTGAGATTGCATTGGCTCTGTAGATTGCTTTGGGTAGCATGGCCATATTTATAATTAATTTTTCCAAGCCAGGTGCATGGAATATCTTTCCATTTCTTTACATCTTCTTTAATTTCCTTGACTAATGTTTTATAGTTCTCGGCACATAAGTTTTTTACCTCCTTGGTCAGGTATATTCCCAGTTTTATTTGATTTTTTGGGGTGAAATTTTAAAAGGTATTGTATTTTTGTATTCCTTTTCTAATATTTCATTGTTAGAATGTAGAAATGTGACTGATTTCTGAATGTTAGTCTTATATCCTGCTACTTTGCTGAATTTATTAATCGGTTCAAGTAGTTTTGGGGTTGAGCCCTTAGGGTTTTCTATATATAGTATCATGTCTTCTGCATATAGTGACAGTTTTACCACTTCTCTTCCTATTTGGATGCCTTTTATTTCTTTTGTTCGTCTGATTGCTGTGGCTACGAATTCCAGTACTATGTTGAATAACAATGGTGAGAGTGGACATCCTTGTCTTGTTCCAGATTTTAATGGGAGGGCTTTCAGCTTTTCTCCCTTGAGTATTATATTTGCCATGGGTTTGTCATAAATGGCTTTGATTATGTTAAGAAATGTTCCCTGTATACCCACTTTGGTGAGAGTTTTTATCATGAATGGATGTTAGACATTGTCAAATGCTTTTTCTGCATCTATTGAGATGATCATGTGGTTTTTGACTTTTCCTTTGTTAATGTGGTGTATGACGTTGATTGATTTGTGTATGTTGAACCATCCTTGTGAACCTGGGATGAATCCCACTTGGTCGTGGTGTAAGATCTTTTTGATATGTTGTTGGATTCAGTTGGCTAAAATTTTGTTGAGAATTTTTGCATCAATATTCCTCAAAGATATTGGCCTATGGTTTTCTTTTTTGGTGGTACGCTTGTCTGGTTTTGGAATTAGAATGATGGTGGCATTGTAGAATGTCTTTGGGAGTGTTCCGTCTTCTTCAAGCTTTTGAAAAAGTTTAAAGAGTATGGGTGTAAGTTCCTCTTTGTATGTTTGGTAGAAATCACCTGTGAAGCCATCTGGTCCTGGACTTTTATTTGTAGGGAGTGTTTTTATGACATATTCAATTTCATTTCTAGTGATTAGTCTGTTCAGTTGGTCTGTTTTTTTCATTTCTTTTTTTTTGTAATGAGAACATTTAAGATCTATTCTCTTAGCAAATTTCAAGTACATTATTATATCACCGGTATCACCAAATATAAATCACAATCTTGTATGTTAAATCCCTAGAACTTATTAATCTTCTAACTAGAAGTTTGTACTTTTTGACCAGTGTCACCCCACTTTCCCAGCTGTCCAGCTCTCAATAACCCCTATTTTACTCTCTTTTTCTATAAGTTCAACTTATTGTAGATTGCACATGACATACAGTATTTGTCATACTCTGTCTGACTTATCTCAGTTAGCATAGGGCCCTTAGGGTCCATCCATATTGTTGCAAAAGGCTAGATTTCCTTCTTTCTCATGGATGAATAATATTGCAAAATGTGTATGTATAGACATAGATATATAATCAATATCACATCTTCTTTATCAGTTCATCTACTGACAGACACTTAGGTTCTTTTTATATGTTAGCTGTTGTAAATAATGCTGCATAAACCATGGTGTGCAGGTATCTTTTCCATATCTTGTTTTCATTTCCTTTGATTATAAACCAGAAGTGGGATTGCTGGATCATGGGGTAGTTCTATTTTTAATGTCTTAAGAAAACTCCATATCATTTTCCATAGTGGCTGCACCAATTTACATCCCCACCCTTAGTGCACCAGTAGTCCCTTTTCTCCACATCCTAGAAAATACTTGCCATGTCTTGCATTTTTGATAACAGCTGTCCTCACAGTGAAGTGACGTCTCACTGTGGTTTTACTTTGTATTTCTCTAGTAATTAGTGATGTTGGGCACACAATCATGTTTCTGTTGGCCTTTTATCTCTTCTTTGGGAAAATGTCTATTCAGCTCTTCATCCATTCTTAAAAATTTTATTGTAATATAGTTGACATATAATGTTACATTAGTTTCAGGTGTATAGCAAAGTGAATTGCTCAGACCAGCTCAGCAGGATGGGGCTGAAGAATGGGTGCTATGGAACTTAAGGAAAAAAAAGTTAACATAAAACAAGACACAGAGACATTTATCTTAAGTAAAGGTGGAACAGGGGACTCAAGGTCTCAGGGACCAAGAGCCCTGCCTCAAGAAACCACACTGCTTTTATTGTGCTCTTGAGGATTACGTCAATCGAAAAGGGGGTTGTAGGTGCAGGATATAGGGGTTTTTTTTTTAATTTTATAAGTTCTTTTATTATTTTCAAAGTCACTTAGCTGGTAGATGGTTAAACTTTTCCTCTAAACTTTGGGCATTTAAGAATCATTAGCATTTGAGTTAGTTATCTATGCACAGCATTTCAGAGAATCCTCACTGTGCTTCTGCAAACAGCATGCCTATTTGCTGCAACACTGTGTGCCTAGGTTTGCGCCTTGGTTCTCTTTGCTAATGAATATTCTGTTAACGATCACTCATAAACTACTTGGTCATGAGGTTCCTCTTTCTCTTATTCTTCAGAGGACATATCATGCTTGTGCAAATGGCGTGCCAATCTGCACAGGTCCAGCGCTCGTAGACCATTTTATTATGTCCTCATTCAGCTGACCCCGTGAATAACCCATGCCTTTAGGTCTTTGTTCTTAAGCTTAAGTCATTTACCATCACCGTGACTGTTTCTCAAGCAGGAAGGTGGGATAAAGTAAAGAAGGACAAGATGGAGTTTTCAGCAAAGAGGCTAAGAAAATATTATAAAAACATGTCTCGCAACAATGAATCAGTTATGCATACACGTATTTCTCTTCTTTTTCAGATTCTTTTCTCATTATTACAAAATTTTGAGTAGATTTTGTTGTTGTTGTTTCTGAGTTGTATGTGTTTTAATCCTCCCTCTGAAATATTGCTTGAAATTTAACTGCTAATTAAACCTATATGGAAGAAAAATTTAGATATGTTATTGAATTTAACATCCAGAATTCTTTCTACTTCATTTTTCTAAAGAGTAAATCTCATCATGTGACTTTCACACTAACCATTCAATGCCATAGCTTCAGTAGCATACAGGACTCTGTTTGACTAACGCCAAAGCACCTCTCCCATCTTAGGGCACAACTCTTTCGAGCATTTGGTGGTCTAGTGCATATATGCTTCTCTTTCTCTCTTGCCATTTCTTATTTGATGACTCCTTTACACATCTAAAGACAGGTCAGTATCACTCCCTCAGTAGGTGCCTCTCCAGAGACTTCAGTACTACTGTGAGTCTCCTTTGTGAATTATGAACTCCTTAAATAGAAGGGTTCTCTTAGCTGCATTCCTACAACATAAAAGGTTTTACTAAATGTTGACAAGAATATTAATACTTTTTTCATGAAGTTATTTCAAGAATAAATGGTACCTCATATATTTAGCAACCTTTTTATCCCCCCCCCCCGAGTGGTCTTTTCTTTTTTATAATGATTTTTATTTTTTCTATTATAGCTGGTTTACAGTGTTCTGTCAATTTTCTACTGTACAGCATGGTGACCCAGTTACACATAAATGTATACATTCTTTTTTTTCTCACATTATCATGCTCCATCATAAGTGACCAGACATAGTTCCCAGTGCTACACAGCAGGATCTCATTGCTAATCCATTCCAAAGGCAATAGTCTGCATCTATTAACCCCAAGCACTCCATCCATCCCACTCCCTCCCCCTCCCCCTTGTCAACCACAAGTCTATTCTTCAAGTCCATGATTTTCTTTTCTGTTGAAAAGTTCATTTGTACCGTATATTATATTTCAGATATAAGTGATATCATATGGTATTTGTCTTTCTCTTTCTGACTGACTTCACTCAGTATGAGAGTCTCTAGTTCCATCTATATTGCTGCAAATGCTGGAGGGGGTGTGGAGAAAAGGGAACCCTACTGCACGGCTGGTGGGAATGTAAACTGGTACAACCACTTTGGAGATCAGTATGGAGGAACCTTAGAAAACTACACATAGAACTACCTTATGACCCAGCAATCCCACTCTTGGGCATATATGTGGACAAAACTGTCCTTGAAAAAGACACATGCACCTGCATGTTCATTGTACCACTATTCACAATAGTCAAGACATGGAAACAACCTAAATGTCCTTTGACAGATGAATGGATTAAGAAGGTGTGGTATATATACACAATGGAATACTACTCATCCATAAAAAGAACAAAACAATGCCATTTGCAGCAATTTGGGAAAGAGGTTTTAATGACAGCAGAAGCAGTTTCTTTTTCCAAGAGAAATGTCTGTGTTAAAGGAAGAACAAATCAGACATAAAGAGAAATACTATTGACAGCAATAACTTCCACAACACACTTTTCTTTATAAGAAAAATTAGAGGGCTTATTGGCTAGAAACTTATCTTCCACTTCTAAAATTACATATATGATATGTAATTATATATATTACATATACTGTATATACATAATGAACACATAAACACATATATATAGGGTAACACTGAAACCCTGAACCTTCTTGTATGCTATCTTAATCATCAAAATGATTACCCTATTTTTTCAAAACAAAGTGAATTTTATTGGAATAATAAGAGCTGATATTTATTGAGTGCTTACTCTGTGACAGTCACTGTTATAAATGTTCTGCTATGTCATCTCGTTTAATACAACTACCCAATTATGTGGGTCATGATAGTTACCTCATTTAATGATGGGAAAAACAAAAGCACTGGAGGTTACAAGATGCATCCAAAATTATAGACATTATAAAAAAATGAGATTCAAGTATAGTTGTTCCATCCTAAGAACACAGCCAGCTGTGCCATATTATATCTATACTGTTTGAATTTTAACTTGTAGATATGAGGCCAGCCAACACAGAGAGTATCTAATTAATATACTCAGTAAATTGGAATGTATTACAACTATATATTACCTGACATCAGGAAAAAAGTCCTTAATTTATGTTCCCTCTCAATAATAGGGCAATACTCCTAAAGCTGTAAGAAATCTGATAAATTTCTTGGATATTTTTCATTATCATATATATACTGATAACACATGTTTAGGGCTTAAACAATTTACAGTAGATATTAGAGCTACTCTGGTGCTAAGAATGAAACTCTGCACATTTTTTGATTTTTTTTTTATATTGAGCTGCAGGAGATGTTTATGTATTTTGGAGTTTAAATCCTTTTCAGTTGCTTCATTTGGAAATATGTTTTCCCATTTTCTGGGCTCTCCTTTCACTTTTATTTAGGGTTTCCTTTGCTGTGCAAAACTTTTAATTTTAATTAGGGCTCATTTGTTTATTTTTGTTTTTATTTTCATCATTGTAGGAGGTGAATCTGAGAAGATATTGCTGGGTTATATGTCAGAGAGTGTTCGGCCTATGTTTTCCTCTAAGAGTTTTGTGGTATCTGATCTTAAATTTAGGTTTTTAATCCATTTGGAGTTTATTTTTGTGTATGGTGTTAGAGAGTGTTTGAATTTCATTCTTTTGCATGTAGCTCTCCTGTTTTCCCAGCACCACTTATTGAAGAAACTATTTTTTCCCTTGTATATTCTTGCATCATTTGTCATAGATTAATTGACCATAGGTGTTTGGGTTTGTTTCTGGGCTTTCTGTACTGTTCCATTGATCTATGTTTCTGTTTTTGTGCCAGTATCATACTGTTTTGATTATTGTAGCTTTGTAGAATAGTCTGTGAAGACAGGAAACCTAATATAAATAGACATTTGTCCAAAGAAGACATACAGGTTGCCAAAAAACACAGGAAAAGATGCTCAGCATCACTAATTATTAGAGAAATACAAATCAAAACTACAATGAGGTACCACCTTACACTAGCCAGAATGGTAGTCATCAAAAACTCTATACACAATAAATGCTGGAGAAGGTGTGGAGAAAAAGGAACCCTCTCACTGTTGGTGGGAGTATAAATTGGTACAACCACTATGGAAAACAGTATGGAGGGTCCTCAGAAAACTAAAAATAGAACTACCATATGATCCAGGAATCCCACTTCTGGTCATCTATCCAGGGAAAACCATAACTCAGAAAGATACATGTACCCCAAAATTCATTGCAGCACTATGTATAATAGCCAAGATATGTAAGCAACCTAAGTGTCCATCAACAGAGGAATAAAGAAGATGTGGTACATTAATACAATGAAATATTATTAAGGCATAAAAAATAATGAAAATAATTGCATTTATAGCAACATGGATGGACCTAGAAACTATCACATATTAGACAATGAAAGAAAAATATCATATGATATCACTTATATGTGGAATCTTTAAAAAAATGATACAAATGAACTTATTTGCAGAACAGAAAGAGACTCACAGACTTTTAAAAATGGTTACCTAAGAAAATAGGTTGGGGAGGTGGGGTGAGGGACTAATAAGCGGATGATATCATATATAAATAGCTAATACAACTCAACGTGAAAAAAGAGAGAGACAGTTAAAAATGAGAAGTAAAACTGAATAGACATTTTTCTAAAGAAGAATGCAAGTGGCCAGGAGGAACATGAAAAGCTAACCTTGAAGGAAATGCATATCAAAACCATAATGAGATATCATCTCACAAGGGTCAGAATGACTGTCATCAAAAAGAATATAAAGAACAAATGTTGGTGAGGAAGTGGAGAAAAGGGAACCATTGTACACTATTGTGGCAATGTAAACTGGTATAGCCATTGTGGAAAACAGCATGAAGTTTTCTCAAAAAACCAAAAATAAAACTATCATGTGACCCAGCAATGCCACTCTTAGGTATTTATCTGAAAAAAAAACAAAAACACTAATTCAAAAAGATACATATACACCAAAGTCCATAGCTGTATTATTTTAGTATAATTTAAAGAGAGTATATAAGTTGTTTTTTGACCAAATTATTTCAGATTTCTAAAGCTCTGCATTTATATTATAATGTATATAGGTGGCTGATTCCCTATGGCCTTTTTAATCCATTATCTATTGGAAACTCTTTTACAGACAATTTTATCTCCATCCATTCTGAAATTCTTTTTTCTTCTACGTGGCTTAGAATAAATAAAAAAGCTAAATATACATTCCTTATGTAGTCCTAGTTTCCATGCAACTGAGTTTTTCAAAATGGATGAAAAAAATTTTTCTCTAGTTATTTGATCTTTGGCCTTGTTTTAAAACAAAAACAATCTTGAAATTTTAAGGTATCATCATTTATTAAGTGAACTGTCTGACTTAACTTTCTTGGGGTGGAGGGAATCATAAATATAAATGAAAAGGTCATAATGTTGTAGACACCAACCTTATTTCAGAAACATTAAAAAGTGAAAAATTTGTGCAGCCCAGGAATTGATGAAATACACATTCATGGTTTAGATCTCAGTTCGGTATTCCATTCCTTTCCTGACATGTCCTCGGTAAGGGAATCTTAAGGGATTTGTAAAATATAATAACATCTGCCAATATTTTAGAAGCAAAATATTAAAGTTACATATTATTCCTAAACTCTCTTTTTTTCCTGTGGAATATAAGTTTTACAATTGCAGACTTATTTGAAAGGACATGACCATTTCTCAGAGGTTTTAAAAACATTTAAATTGAAACAAATGTCTATCTCAAGTAATAATATATAGTGGTTTCTGTACAGTTTTAGGAGGTTCTCAAATAGAAGTGCTTCTTGCAGTGATCACAGCAATCTCTGGTTTTATTTTGAATACCACTGCAGGTGTTTTCACGTTTGATTTACACTAAATTGCGCCTTGGAGACATTAACACATGTTTTTAGCTACCTGATGGCAGTTGGTATATTATTTAAATCCAGAAAATAAAGTGATAAACACATTTACATAATTTATTATATTTGATAATCCTAACTGTTCCCAGATTTTGAATTTTACCATGAAAATTCATTGAGACCTCATCAACTTACCTTGTAATTAAGTACACTGATTTATAGCCTCTCATTCAATTGTCACAATAACTCGATCCCTGTCATAATTATAGATACCCCCTCTTATTTTGGTTCCTACCTATTTTCTGAGCCTTATTCCCCAGGTTTTCTTGTCATCTTATAAGAAATTGTCAATAAATTCATGCTTTGCTTGATTTAGCCATTACTGGTTGCTCTTATTTGGAAATGAAGATCCTGATTAATACCTAATTTCACCTGAAAGCACTATGTAAAATGGAGACTTAGAGTGATTTTGGAATTTTTACATTAACATATATCAGGTTGTAGCCCAGAATATATGTTAGGCTGGTGCTCCCATGTAAGCTATGCTGAAAATGTGATGTTTTAAGTTCTCAGGCAAAAATCAAAACTAGATTAAGCAGATTAAAAATTATTAAAAACTATTTTGTTACTATAAGATTTGAGTTTGAGTTTCATCATATAGATAAGAAGTATTAAATGACATTTTTATTATTTATTTATTTATTTATTTATTTATTTATTTATTTATTTTTGCTTTTTAGGGCCGCACGCATGGCACATGGAGGTTCCCATGCTAGGGGTCTAATGAGAGCTACAGCTGCCAGCCTATGCCACAGCCACAGCAATGTGGTATCTGAGCCGTGTCTGAGATCTACATATACCACAGCCTGTGGCAACACCGGACCCTCTCAACCCACTGAGTGAGGCCAGGGATCAAACTCGAAACCTCATGGTTCCTAGTTGGATTTGCTTCCACTGTGCCATGACAGGAACTCCATAAATGACATTTTTAGGTAGGTTCCCAAGAAGCTACTTTCCCAAAAAGGTTGTAGGGACCTTTGTTTCAAACCACCTCAAATCCGTACAGCATCCAATTGGAAGACATTCCTTTAGCAGACAGTAAGTGGTGTCTGCCTTCCGTTCAGAGAAGCCAAAATAGGTGGACGTATTCTCTAGATATAAGCTTGGATGTTTGGATTTTTAAAATTTTATTTATCTTAATGTTTTAGATATTTTAACTTTTTATTTTGAAATAAGTGTTCCCAGTTTTATTGAGAAATAATTGACATACTCCGCTGTGTAAGTTTGAGTACATCACTATAGTTTGCTCTGCATATATTGTAAAATGATTACCACAGTAAGTTCAGCAAACAACCATCTTTTCACATAGATACAATAAAAGAAGAAAGGAAACAATGTTTTCCTTGTGATCAGAACTCTTAGAATTTTCTCTCTTAATTTTTCTGTATGTCATACAGCAGTGTCAGCTATAGTTACATTGCATATTACATCCCTAGTATATATTTATCTTATAGATGGAAATTTGTACCTTTTGACCACCTTCCTCCAATTCCTCCTTCCCCTTCTTTCTACCCTACACCTCTGGGAACGTAAGTCTGATCTCTTTTTCTGTGAGTCTGGTTCTTTGCTTGTTTGTCCTTTACTTTCTCTGCCTGACATATCTCACTTAGCATAATGTCTTCATGTTTCATCCATGTTGTCACAAATGTTAGAATTTCCTCTTTTTAATGGCTAATGTGTGTATATGTGTGTACATATATGTTTGTCACAACTTCTTTATCCATTTGTCTATCAGGGAACGCTTAGGTAGTTTCCATGTCTTGGCTGCTGTAAATAATGCTGCTATGAACACAAGAATACAGCTATCTTTTCAAATTAGTGTTTTCTTTTTCTTTAGTTATATTCCTAGAAGTAGAATTGCTGGATCATATAGTAGTTCTATTTTTAATTTTTTGAGGCTCCTCCATACTGGTTTTCACAGTGGCTGTAGCAATTTATAATCCCACCAAGACTGCACAAAGGTTCCCTTTTATTTGGATTCATGCAGCATTTGTTATCTTTTGTCTTTTTTAATTTTTTAGGGCCATACCCACTGCATATAGAAGTTCCCCGGCTAGGAGGTGCAGCTGCTGACCTAAGCCAGAGCCACAGCCATGCCAGATCTGAGCCACATCTGTAAACTATACCACAGCTTGCAGCAACGCTGGATCCTTAATCCACTGAGTGGAGCCAGGGATCAAACCCGTGACCTCATGGATATTAGTGAGGTTCGTTACCACTGAGCAACAAGGAGAATTCCATTTTTTGTCTTTCTGAGAATGGCCATTCTAACAAGCATGAGGTGATAGTTCTTTGTGGTTTTAATTTGCATTTCCCTAATGACTAGTGATGTTGAGGATTTTTTCATATACTTGTTGGCCTCTTGTATATCTTCTTTGATGAAATTTCTATTTAAGTCCTTTGTTCATTTTTTAATTATGATATTTGATTTTTTGCTGAGTTGTATGAGTTCTTTACATGTTTTGAATATTAATGCCTTATCAGATATATTGTTTGCAACCTTTCTTACGATTCCATAAGTTTTCATTTTCTTGATAGTTTCTTTTGCTGTGCAGAAATTGTTCCATTTGATGAAGTCTTCCTTGTTTTTTGTTTTCGTTGCTTGTGTTTTAACTATCAGATCCAAAAAGACATTACAAATATTGAATAACAAATTTATACAAAATGTTCTCATGTGCCTTCATCAAAAATCTTTAATATAACAGCATATAGAGATACAATTATTGAATCAGAAAATTAACATTAATTCAATGTTAATAAAAAAACTATAGACCTCATTTGAATTTCAGCAATCTTTCCGTTAAAAACTATGTCCATAAAATGACGAAAATAGAAATGAATAAATATCTTTTGTACAAAAAATAGGAAAAATCAAAAAAGAAAAATAGAAAAATGTAATAGAAAAAATTTGTTTGCATATGTCAAAATATCATAAATAGACATGAACATAAGGAAAACTAAGGTATTTTTTAATCTACAAACTGAGCAACACTGCAGAGTTAGAACATTAGTATGTATCCCTTTATTGTAGTTTATTAGCTTTTAAATATAGGAATAATGTTTATTAAATTCTTTTTAAAAACTCCAATCTTGTGTGGTATTTTATGATACATACAAATATTTGCAAAAAAAAATCACTTGAGTGGATCAGGGCAACCCTTCATTTGTGTATTGAAATTCTAAAGGAGTTTTTTTAGAATGTTGGCTCTTAGCTAAAAATAAAAAATAAGACAAAAGATTCTTTGAAACTGAGGCAGCTCTACCTCCTGTTGGCATGCCAGGAAAATAAAATAGGAAATGATGTTCATAAGTAGGTGGGAATTGTGAGTGAAGAAGTCTTAAATTTGATGTATTCATTCATTCAGTTATTCATTCATGCTGAATAAATTTAACTCAATTTGCTTATGATGCTTATCAAATTGACTCTCTTTAGAGTCATTATGTATGAGATGTACTTCACATTACATTGTTTGCTCCTGTAAAGATAGTACAAAGTCTAAATCTTGTGGATTTTACAAAGTTTTCTGCTAAAAGAAACCTAGGTATTCGGTTAAGGGGCAAAGGCAGAAAAGCTTGAGTGTAAAGATGGAGACATAATTAGAAAGCTGTAAGGGTTTAGGTTCAGATGGCTAACACATTTCTGAAGTAACAAACATTGATCTATGAATCTAGGTCAATTATGATAGATTGAAAGGTTTACCATATCAGCTGTATCAGAGAGAATACACTTTTGAGTCTGGGAATAAAAAAATGGTTTCTGAACATTAAGAAACACTTTGAGTGCAATGCACAGGTGTCAAGAATACAAAAGGACTCTAAAACCATAGCCTTTAAAGGAAATTCAAACCCCGATGTGTCTGTCACTATATTAGACTGCATTCCAAGGTGACTAGCATTCAGGTGATGGTAGAAAGAAATGCTTCCTGTTTAAACGGTCACTTTCATAGGTTGGTATCATTTCCAAATTTGAAACTAAAATTATTTTATAAAGGAAGTTATGTAAATATAATAAAATCATGTTAAATGGAAGACAAATGAATGTTCCATGTTTCCTAATGAGTTAGTTAATGCTAATACATCAGCAATTTTATTGGGAGTTCCCCTTGAGGCTCAGTGGTAACAAACCCAACTAGTATCCATGAAGCCGTGGGTTCAATCCCTGGCCTCACTCAGTGGGTTAAGGATCCAGCATTGCCATGAGCTGTGTCGTAGGTTGCAGACGCAGCTCAGATCCCGTATTTCTGTGGCTGTGGAATAGGCCAGCAGCTGCAGCAGTTCCTAGCCTGGGAACTTCTATAGTCCACAGGTTGCAGCCCGAAAAAGATTTTTAAAAAGTTATTGAATAAAAGAAGCATTTTTTATTACAAATTCTACTCAGTTTATGCAAATCTATTACATCTCATATCATGACAGACTTATCTGTGAATAAAACATAGAGAAATGCTGCTGACATATTTAAGGAAATTTTTAATATTTTATAACTTCTTAGCAATAAAACTATGTTTCTTTCCTCAGAATAAAAGCTTGAAACACAAACTCTTGTCAGGAAACAAGCTATGTGGCATGCATGCAGAAGAGGTAAGTTTTCCCTTCTTATAGCTTCAACCAGATAGAAACAATGTTAGTACTAGATTTTTTTTTAAACTCTGGTGACTTTTTTCCCCTGTAACATGAATACAAACATTGGAATGAGAAAATAAATCAAATTTTAATTATAATTTTAACTAGGAAGTGATGGTGTATACATCATTGCATTGTATTTGTCAGAACTACATCACATGCCTAGCTAAGTTGAAGGGAGACTAGAAAACACTGTTAGGTTGGTGGTCATGTGCTCATCCAGAACTTGGGATTTTTTTATTCTTAGTTAAAGAAGGTGAAAATACTCTTGCGGATATGTAAAAGCCATTATTATGACCACTGGAGTTAAAGTCTTACATACAATGTAATAACCCATTTATAAGGTTTTTATAATAATATACATGAAATTAATAGAAAGTGTTAATATGTAGAAACTAAAGGTTGATGCCCCGTAAATGAATAATCAAACTGAGTAACTTACAGGTATGAGTCTATGTAGTATTTTTATTCATTGTACTTTTTTATTTGCATATAGAGGGACTCATATTGTTTATATTTGCTAAGTTTCTAGAACTATTGTATATGTGCAGTTTCTGAATATTGCTTGTAAGAGGTTAAGTAGGTGGAACTAAGTTTTAAAGCAGTACCATCTGGGTTGATGCTATGGTCTGACATGGTTGACCTGTTCCCAAAGTCCCCACATGGGCGATGTACATGAAAGATAAGTGGCTCCTAGGAGAAGATGTCTGTGGAGTTTAGAAACAAACAGAAGAATGTAAAAATAAACAGCAGTCAGAGTCTCCCTACATTTTTTTAGCCCTTTAGCTCAAGAAAGATTCATATGCGTTTCTTCTTCCCAGTTACTTAGAGGATGTATTATTTCTGCATTCTTATTTATGAATTCCTAGATATTTCTTATATTAGTAATTTATAATGTTGGAATAAATTGAAATATGTTCATTATAATTTATTTGTCATCTCTTTATTTATTTCAATTTCTTGATTCAGTAGGTCAGTGCAGTTGGCTTCTGAGAGTGATGTCTCTGAAAAACTATATTTCTAATATTTGAATCTTTCAGTGGTGTATCATTTACAACACTTGCAAGATTCTATTCTAATCCATTATACTTCCAACATTAGATGATGATTCAGTATTATTAACAACATCACAGCATAGCCCTCCACTTTGAAAACTGTCTTGCATGGTTGGAAACATTCTAAATAATAGGAAACTGAATCACAGTTACAGTTGCTTCATTGGAAGATTCGTAAGCATAAAATGTATGCTTAGAAAATTTATTGGTCTTCATTTATTACAGAGGAGTTTCATAGCAACACATTTTACTAGGATATAATAATTCCATGAGTTTCCTATAGTTTATTAGCCACTATGACCAGCTACTTTTCTTTTCTTTTTTTCTTTTTTTGTTTTTAAACAGACTTCTTTGAAAGCAGTTTTAGGTTGATAGCAAAATTGAGCAGAAAGTTCACAGAGAGTTCCCATATACCCCCTGTCCCCAGACCCAGCCTTCCCCATTATGAATATTCTCCACCAGAGTGGTGAGTTTATTGTAACGATTGAAACTGCATTTGCACATTATTAACACTCAAAGTCCCTAATTTAGAGTTCATTCTCAGTAGTGTAAATTCTGTGGGTTTTGACAAATATGACATGTATCCTCCATTACAGAGGCATATGAGATAGTTTCACTGACTTAATCTGTGTTTTAGGAAGCCCTCCCAGGTGATTCTTGTGCCCATATAAGGTTTGACAACTATTGCAATATCGGATAGAGTTTTATAAAGCTAAGTTGAAGAAATAGCCAAAAAATTAAAACTGTATTAAATCCTACATCAAACTGAATCTTTATTTGTTTTATTCTACTCTCCTCTCTTGTTTTTACTGAAGCATTTACAATATTATATTAGTTTCAGGTATACAGGATAATGATTCAATGTTTTTATGAATTATATTATATTGAAAATTATTACAAAATTATGACTATATTTCCTGTTCTGTATACTATAGCTTTGTGGCTTATTTCTTTTATATACAATAATTTGTATCTCTTAATCCAATACACCTTCCTGCCCTCCCAGCTTCACCCTCCCCATTCATTAGTTTGTTCTCTACATCTGAGTCCTTTTCTGTTTCTTTTTTATTTTTATTTTATTATTTATATTTTTCTTTTTAAGGCTGCATCTGCGGCATATGGAAGTTCTCAGGCTGGAGTTGAACCTGACTTGCAGTTGCCAGGCTATGCCTCAGCCACAGCAACACCAGACCCAATCTTGGTCTGTGACCTCCACCACAGCTCATGGCAATTCCAGATCCTTTAACCCACTGAATGAGGCCAGGGATCAAACCCACAACCTTATGGATACTAGTCAAATTCCTACTCCACTGAGTCACAATGGGAACTCCCTCTGTTTCTTTTATAATTTAGATTTATTTGTTTTATTTTTCAGATTCTACATGTAATATATCATATTTTTCTTTCTCTGTGTGACTTATTTCACTAAGTTTACCCTCTAGTTACATCCACCTTATTGAAAATGGCAGAATTTCATTATTTTTACAGCTGAGTAGTATTTTATTATATGTTATAAATATATCACAGCCTTTTTTTTTCATTCATCTATTGATAAGATACTTTGGTTGCTTCCATATCTTGGCTATGGAAGTAATACTGCTGTAAACATTGGGATGCATGTATCTCTGTGTTTATATTTTTTATGAAGTGTGGTTGATTAACAGTGTTGTGTTGGTTTCTGGTATATAGCAAAGTGATTCAGGTATACATATATGTATATTCATTTTCATGTTATTTTCCATTATGGCTTATTATGGGATATTGTATATAGGTCCCTGTGCTATACAGTTGGATCTTGTTGTTTGTCTATGTTATGTATAATAGTTTGTATCTACCAATTCACAACTCCCATTCCACCCCTCCCTTTGTTTTCTATTTCTGTGGGTCTGTTTCTCTTTCATAAATAAGTTCATTTTTGTCCAAGTTTAGATTCCACATACAAGTGATATCATTTGGTATTTGTCTTTCTCTTTCTGACTTACTTCATTTAGTATATCTCTTGGTCCATCTATGTTGCTCCAATTGTCATTATTTCATTCTTTTTTATGGATGATTAGTATTCCACTGTGTGTGTGTGTTTATTTTATCTTCTTTATCCATTCATCTGCTGATGGACATTTAGTTTGTTTCCAGGTCTCAGCTGTTGTAAATGAGTGCTGCTGTGAACATTGGGGTGCAAGAATCTTTTTGTTTGTTTTTGTTTTGTTTTGTTTTGTCTTTTTTTTTTTTTTTGCTATTTCTTGGGCCGCTCCCATGGCATATGGAGGTTCCCAGGCTAGGGGTCTAATCGGAGCTGTAGCCGCTGGCCTACGCCAGAGCCACAGCAACGTGGGATCCAAGCCGCGTCTACAACCTACACCACAGCTCACGGCAACACCGGATCGTTAACCCACTGAGCAAGGGGAGGGACTGAACCCACAACCTCATGGTTCCTAGTCAGATTCGTTAACCAGTGCACCACGACGGGAACTCCAAGAATCTTTCTGTATTACTGTTTTCATTTTCTTCTAATATATACCAGTCAGTGGAGTTACTGGGTCATATAGTAGTTCTATTTTTGCTTTTTGAGGAAACTCCATACAGTTGTCGGTAATGACTGCATAAATTTACAATCCTATCAGCAGTGAACCAGAGTTCCCTTTTCTCCATATCCTCACCAAAATTTGTTATTTGTAGATTTTTTGACAATAGCCATTCTGACAGGTGTAAGTTGGCATTTTGTTATGGTTTTGATTTACATTTATTTTGTATTTCTGTTATCTTTTGTAGAATATCATGTATATGGTATTATACAAAATATAGCTTTTGGTGATTGGATTCTTTTCCATAATAAAATACATTTGAATTCCATCCATATTGTTACATGTTTTAAATTTAATTCATTTAAAAAAATGCCTAATGATATTTTAGTATTCCATTTCATGTATGTACCATAATTTGTTTACTATTTACCAGTAAATGGACCTGTGAGTTATTTCCAGATTTGAGCTAGAATGAATAAAGATACTATAAATATTTATGTGTATATCATAATTTCTCTCAGGCAAATACCTAGAAAGAATTCCTGTGTGATTTATCTTTATAAGAAATTGTCACACTGTTTTCCAAAATGACTGTATATTTTGCATTTCCTCTTAACTATTTTTTCCAATATATTTTTATATGACAATGATAATCTGGATGTGTTCTTTTTATTCTACCAAAGAGTCACGACCTACAATCTTTGATGTAGAGAAACAAATAATTGAGGTCCTTAAGTTAGAATGTGTGAAATTTGATCTGTTCTGGAAAAATGGGAATGATTGATCAGCATCTCTGGATCACCAGAACATAGCATATTCCAGATCGTAGACAAAAAGTCTCATGGGAGAGATTTTTTTTGTTATAAACACTTTTATGTTTGCATTATTCTGAAGGGCAAACCTTCTTCACCTCAGCATCTTAGCATTCTAGCTACTTTCCTCATCTGCTGTCACATTTGTTTGCTGCCTTCCCTTTTTATATATGTCATCTTTAAACTTGTTCATCAGATTAAACTTATTCATATTTATTTTTTTAACTATGTAGTTGAAAATAAGCAATGAGGGAGTTCCTACTGTGGATCAACAGGTTATGAAACTGACTAGTATCCATGAGGATTCATGTTCGATCCCTGGTCTGCTCAGTGGGTTAAGGATCAGTTATTGCCTTGAGTTGTGGTGTAGGTTGCAGACACAGCGCAGCTCTCGCATGGCTATGCCATAGTGTAGGATGCCAGCTGTAGCTCCGATTCAGCCCCTAGTCTGTGCATTTCCGTATGCCATAGGTGTGGCCCTAAAAATAAAAGAAGCAGCAATGAGGAATTCCTGTCATGGCACAGTGGAAATGAATCTGACTAGGAACCATGAGGTGGTGGGTTCCATCCTCACTCAGTAGGTTAAGGATCTGGCATTGCCATGAGCTATGGTGTAGGTCACACAGAGCTCGGATCTGGCATTGCTGTGGCTGTGGCATAGGCCAGCAGCTGCAGCTCTGATTAGACCCCTAGCCTGGGAACTTCCATATGCTGCAGGTGCATTCCTAAAAACCAAAAAAAAAAAAAAAAAAAGAAGAAGAAGCAATTAAAATTGAAGCATATGTACATAGCCTCTAAAATGTATTTGTTAATCAAAAAATAAAGAAAATAAAATGTATTTGTTGAATATGCCTAGGTGAGTTAAATTCTGTGGGGAGGGGGGCAGGGTGGAGGAGGCTGAAGAAAGAACAATAAGCCACTTTCTTTAAATATTATCTTTTAAACAATATACTTCCTTTGAACAGATTTTGGGTTTCTTTTCTTGCCTAGAATAGCTGGATGTCTGACTCCCAGAGCAGAGATTAAGCTTTTCTGTTTCATTTCTGAACTAGTTGAACTCTTTTGTTTGGCTGTAAAAATTCATTCTTGTGCAGTTTAAAAGAATTTTTTCATCAAGTTTGAAAATATAAATGACATCAAGTCACTAATCCATGTTTTTGTTCTTGCAGTCAAAAAAAGTCCAAGCCCAGCTTAAGGAGCTTCGTTATGGGAAGAAGGATTTATTATTTAAGGTGAGTATCTTTTCACCTTCCCCCTCCAAGTGATTAGCTCAATACCTAAATCGTGTAAAATATTATTTAGCTTAAATTTAATTTACACATTTTTTCAAGAATTATTAGAGTTTTATTTGTTTTTTTGTTTTTTGGGTTTTTTTGCTATTTCTTGGGCTGCTCCCACGGCATATGGAGGTTCTCAGGCTAGGGGTCGAATCAGAGCTGTAGCCGCTGGCCTACGCCAGAGCCACAGCAACGTGGGATCCAAGCCGCGTCTACAACCTACACCACAGCTCACGGCAACGCCAGATCATTAACCCACTGAGCAAGGGCAGGGACTGAACCCGCAACCTCATGGTTCCTAGTTGGATTCGTTAACCACTGCGCCACGACGGGAACTCCTAGAGTTTTATTTGATTGAATTGAAGATGGTTTCATTTTATTGCCTACGTAATTAATAAAACAAATACAGATATGGTTTCCTGGGTACATTCTTAATCAAGGGCAGGCATCCTTCCAAAATGTTTAAAGTCTTTTTGTAAACTTCAGTTATTTTAATGTAACATGGAAGAATATTGTCTTTCAGAATATTTACATTGAGGAAAGCATATACTGAGTAAGTTTCCACAAATGAGGTCCACTGTTGACCTACAAATTGACTTCCAGAGACCTCTGCATAAATTTTTTTATTATTGTCTTCATATTTAATCATGGTTAATTGACTTTGGTTATTGACACTTTCCTTTACAAGACTATCAAGTCAAGAGCTATGTATAGGTATATATCTAGCATGAATTATAGTTGTGGTTTACTGACTAATGGCCCCCTAAATGTAACCACCTGCTAATCCCTGGAACCAGTGAATGCTATATTTTATGACGAAGAAGACTGTGCAGATGTGATTAAGTTAAGGATCTTGAGGTGGGAAGATTATACCTAGTTAGCTAGGTGGATCCTAAGTATAACTGTATAAGTTTTTTATAAGAGTGAGACAAGAAGGCCTAAATTGAAAGAGTATGTGACCACAGAAGCTGGAGAAGGAAAGGCAATGTAAAGGATTTTCCCCTATAGCCTCTAGAAAATCATCCCTTGCAATACCTTGATTTTGTTCCATAAAATTAGTTTCAATCTTCTGACTTTCAGAACCACAAGAGAATAAATTGTGTTGTTTTAAGCCTCTTGGTTCATAGCAATTTGTTATAGCAGCAAGAAGAAACAAATACCGATACTTCCTTTTATCTCCCTTGAGCAGAGGAGATGGGGTAGATTCTTTTACTTGTGTTATGGTACATCTTCATTCCCCAATGCAATGAAATGACAGAGCATTAGGCTCTTAGTAGTAAGAATAATAATTTGTTTAAAAATAAGCACATATTGCTTTGTGTGTAATGTCTATTCTGTAAAAGTGTTTTCATTACAGTGATCATCCCAATCTATGTATATCAGGTTGTTTTTTTGTTTGTTTGTTTGTTTGTTTTGGGGGGGCACATCTGTGGCATATGGAAGTTCCCAGGCTAGGGGTCGATTTGGAGCTGCAGCTGCCAGCCAACACCACAGCCATGGCAATGCCAGATTTGAGCCTTGTCTGACTTACAACATAGCTCTCAGCAACACCAAATTCTTATCCACTGACTGAGGCCAGGGATCAAACCCAAGTCCTCATGGTTGCTAGTTGGACCATGACAGGAACTCTGAATATCATTGATACTACCACTGAGCCATGACAAGAACTCCAAATATCAAATTAAAATAGAGAAAATTATTTATTTTATTTCATGATTAGAGATAATTGTTTATTTAATAGTTTAATGTCAATCCATCCCTTGTTTCTTCCAATGAAAACAGTAAGAAATCACTATTCACTCTTTTCTGACACATTTACTTTTAGTTTAGTTATAGGAAGGTAATCCGAGTATGTAAACCAATGTTTGTTAAATTCTGATTCCATTCAAGTCATGATTCTGTGCCATTTAGTCTTCCATTAATGTTTCCTGCCATTCCTTTAACCTCATTTATAGTAAGCTATGCCCAGCACATCAGGAAAACTGTGAATTATTTCTCATTAATGCTTACTTACTGACTCTCTGCTCACTGTATGTGATAAAGAGTTAAGATAAAACTGTAAAACCCAACATATTTGCCTGCCTGCCTTCAATCCTTCATAACAAGACTTTTGAACTCAGGGTATTTACATTCATCTTGTCCTTAGCATTTTTTTTAAGAAGGATTTTTAGATACTATATGTTTTAACATAGGTAATTTTCAAATGGTAGGATAGAACATTTAAAAAGTCAGAAATAGAAGTTCCAACTGTGGCTCAGTGGGATAAGAACTCAACTAGTATCCCTGAGGATGCAGGTTTTATCCCTGGCCTCACTCAGTGGGTTAAGGATCTGGCATTGCCACAAGCTGTGGCACTGGTTGCAGACACAGCTCAGATCCGGCGTTTCTGTGGCTATGGCATAGGCCTGCAGCTGCAGTTCTGATTCGACCCCTAGTCTGGGAACTTCCATATGCCACAGGTATGACCCTAAAGAAAAAAAAAATTCATAAACAATTTGAGTCAAAGTTTTAGCAAACAAAAATCCTTGGGAGTATCATTTTAACCAATTGTTCAATTGGCCTTAGCTATTTTCAGTCATGAACAACAAATCATTGAAACTGGCAAAAAAATAAAACCAAAAACAAACAAACAAAAAATACTCTCTGTCTATGTGTGTGTGTTCACATTTGCCAAAAAAAAAAAAAAAAAAAAAAAAAAACTAGTTCTTTGCATTAGTGTAATTTAATAAAATCAGGAATATAATAAAACAGTTTCAAGCTCCCTAGAGCTGATAAGTATTATATACTAGGCTGGGAGATTTATGTCAAGACATAAGATAATATGAGGCTTCATAACTGTTTTTTAATTTCATTTCTCAAATGGAGGAGTTATAGATAGAAAAGTTGGGAGAAAAGAATGAAGAAAGCCAATAATTTTCAGTGATTTACTTCTTTGTGATATGACAGTTGTTAAATATAGATTAGTAATCTATCAGTTTTCAGCAATTACCAAAGTTGAAATGTGTTCAAAATCTATCTTACTTGGAAAAATGAGACATTATTTGTAAGCTTTGTTATTTTATGTCACTTTGAGAGGAGCACTTATGTATGAACTCAGTGAACTGTGTATGAATATACCATGTGGTTGCATAATTTAGGATGCCATTCATCATATTCTCTGCCCAAGACACTGTTTAAGAGCTAGGTTTTTATTAACTCCAATAACAAGAGGTCTAGAGACATGGCAATTTTGGTTGCTAAATTTACTTATTCAGCAGCTAAACAGTATAAGCAAGGACCCAGAGTTTTTTGTTTACTTTTGTTTTACACTTTTTCAATTCATGATCCTCAATTTACTGACTTGTTCTAAGTTTTTATTCCTCATTGAATCATGTTAGTGTCTAAGAATCTCTATAACTGTGTACAAAGTCAGAAAAGAAAAGTGTGCGGGGGGAAATACTTGTCCTTGAGTGTTATAATTTTTGTAAAGGAAGAACATTTTTTAAGAAGTCTCCCCAAACTTGAGCATGTATTCATGCAAAAGTGAGATTTCAGTGTTTTCAGCATCTGCTGTGAAAGATTGCTTTTTTCAGAAGTAGAAGAAATCTAATTGTTTAGGGAGAGGAAACAACACTTTCTGCTATAATGTAGTCATCCACTCATTTTGATGAGAGCTTACATTTTTGTCATCTTATTTGCTTACTTTTATATCAACAGTGCAGATTTTAGATATTGTATAAACATATGTGAAATGAATGACTGGATACATATACTCATACATACATGCATACATAAATAAATATGTTGCAGTAGTAGATAACAGAAACTAATGTGTGTAGCTGTAAAGTGTTTGTGACCACAAGAATACAGCCATGCATCTATTCAAATGAGTCCACAAAATATTTTAGGTAATTATTTGTTGAATCCTGAGATAAGTTGTAAAACACTTTATTTCCCTGAGAATAGTTTCCTGAGAACCTCTTCAAATTTGAATAGATTTGATGGTTTTTAGCAAAGATAATCTTTGAAGAAGCAATGTGTACAGCAGAAACACATGAATTTTATCCTTAAAAATCCAGCAGGTGCATGATATACTAAATGTGATGAAAGGAAAAAACCTCCAACCAAGATTATATTACCCAGCAAGGCACTCATTCAGATTTGAAGGAGAATCAAAAGATTCACAGATAAGCAAAAGCTAAGAGAATTCAGCAAAACTAAATCAGATTTACAAAAAATACTAAAGGGACTTCTCTAGGCAGAAAGGAAAAGGCCACAACCAGAAACAAAAAATACGACAAATGACAAATCTCACCAGTAAAAGTATATATACAGTAAAGATACAAAATCATACATGCACAATTATGCCACCAAAATCAGAAATCATGAGAAGAGAAGGGTACAAAAGCAGGACACTAGAGATGAACTTGCAATTAAGAGACCAACAAATTAAAAAAAACAATCATATATATATAGGTATAGATGTAGATATACACTCCAATATGTAAACTTCAGGGCAACCACAAAACAAACATCTAAAATTGATACACAAATAAATAAGAAAAATCAACTCAAATACAACACTAAAGATAGTCATCAAACCACAAGAGGAGAGAACAAGAGAAGGGAAGAAAAAAGAGCAACAAAACAAATCCAAAATAGTTGATAAAATGGCAATAACAACATACATATCAATAATTACCTTTAATTTTAACGGACTAAATGCCCCAACCCAAAGACGTAGACTAGCTGAATTGATACAAAAACAAAACCCATGTATATGCTGTCTTCAAGAGACCTGCTTCACTCCTAGGGACACATACAAATTGAAAGTGAGAGGATGGAAGAAATATTCCATGCAAACAGGAATCAAAAGAAAGCTGGAGGAGCAATACTTGTATCAGACAAAACAGACTTTAAAAAGAAGAATATTTTAAGGGACAAAGAAAGTCATTACATAATGATCAAAGGACCAATCCAAGACGAAGATATACAGTTTTAAATATCTACAAACCCAACATAGGTTCACCACAATATATAAGGCAACTGCTAACAACCTTAATAGGACAAATGGACAATAACACAATCATAATGGGGGACTTAAACACCCCACTTACAGCAATGGACAGATCAACCAGACAGAAAATCAATAAGGAAACAGGCCCTGAATGAAGCAGTAAACCAGATGGACTTCATAGGTATTTATAGGACATTCCATCCAAAAGCAACAAAATACACATTCTTCTCAAGTGCACATGGAACATTTTCTAATATTGATCACATCCTGGGCTATAAATCCAACCTCAGTGACTTTAAGAAAATTGAAATCATATCAAGCATCCTTTCTGACCACAATGCTATATGACTAGAAATCAACAACAAGAAAAAATCTGCAAAAAACTCAAACATGTGGAGACTCAACAACATGCTACTAAACAACCAATGGATCACTGAAGAAATCAAAGGGGAAATTAAAAAATACATAGCTGCAAATGACAACAAAGATACAACATTCCAAAACCTGTGGGATGCAGCAAAAGCTGTTCTAAGCGGAAAGTTTATAGTAATACATGCCCACCTCAGGAAACAAGAAAAAGCTCAAATAAACAAGCTAACTTTATATCTAAAGCAGCTTGAGAAAGAAGATAAGACATAAAGTTAGTAGAAGGAAAGAAATCATAAAGATCAGAGCAGAAATCAATGAAATAGAAACGAATAACACCATAGAAAAGATCAACAAAATTGATAAACCCCTAGCCAGACTTATCAAGGAAAAAAGAGAGAGGACTCAAATCAATAAGATTAGAAATGAAAAAGGAGAAGTAACAACAGACATCACAGTAATACAAAGGATCGTAAGAGACTACTATGTGCAACAATACTCCAATAAAATGGAAAACCTAGAAGAAATGGACAAATTCTTAGAAAAGTACAATATTCCAAGACTAAACCAAAATGAAATAGAAAAGTTAAATGATTTAATCACAGTAGTGAAATTGAAACTGTGATTAAAAAACTTCCAACAAACAAAAGTCTAGGACCAGATGTCTTCACAGGTGACTTCTATCAAACATTTAGAGAAGAGCTAACATCTCTCCTTCTGAAACTATTCCACAAAATTTCAGAGGAAGGGACACTCCTAAAAACAGTCTATGAGGCCACCATCACCCTGATACCAAAACCAAAGATACCACTAAAAAATTAAACTACAGGCCAATTTCTCTGATAAGCCTAGATGCAAAAATCCTCAACAAAATACTAGCAAACTGCATCCAACAATACATTAAAAGGATTGTACATCATGATCAAGTGGGTTTTATACCAGGGATGCAAGGGTTCTTCAATATCCGCAAATTCAGCAGTGTGATACACCACATTAACAAACTGAAGAATGAAAACCATATGATCCTCGGAATAGACACAGAAAAAGCCTTTGACAAAGTCCAACATCCATTCATGATCAAAATTCTTAACAAAGTAGGTATAGAGGGAAACTACCTCAACATGATAAAGGCCATATATGACAAACCCACAGCAAACATCATTCTCAATGGTGAGAAGCTGAAAGAATTCCCTCTGAGATCAGGAACAAGACAAGGATGTCTGCTCTCTCCACTACTATTCAACATAGGTTTGGAAGTCCTACACAGCAGTCAGAGAAGGAAAAGAAATAAAAGGAATCCAAATTGGAAAGGAAGAAGTAAAACTATCCCTATTTGCAGATGACATGATACAAAGAGAATCCTAAAGACTCTACCAGAAAACTGTTAGAGCTCATCCATTGAATTTGGCAAACTGGCAGGATATAAAATTAATACACAGAAATCAACACCATTTCTATATACTAACAATAAAAGATCAGAAAGAAAAATTAGGGAAGCAATCCCATTTACCATCACATCCAAAAGAATAAAATACCTAGGAGTAAACCTACCTAAAGAGACCAAAGACATGTACTCTGAAAACTATAAGACACTGATGAAAGAAATCAAAAATGACACAAATAGGTGGAAAGACATACCATGCTTGTGGATTGGAAGAGTTAATATTATCAAAATGACTATACTACCCAAGGCAATCTACAGATTCAATGCAATCCCTATCAAATTACCAAGTACATTTTTCACAGAACTTGAACAAAATATTTTAAAGTTTGTTTGCAAGCACTAAAGACCCAGAATAGCCAAAGACATCCTGAAAAAGAAAAATGGAGCTGGAGGAATCAGGCTCCCGGACTTCAGACTATACTACAAAGCTACAGTCATCAACAGTGTATGGTACTGGCACAAAGACAGAAATATAGATCAGTGGAACAGGATAGAAAGCCCAAAATTAAACCCATGCACCCACAGCCAACTAATCTATGACAAAGGAAGCCAGACTATACAATGGAGAAAAGACAGCCTATTCAATAAGTGGTGCTGGGGAATCTGGATGGCCACATATAAAAGAATGAAATTAGAACAATCCCTACACCATATACAAAAATAAACTCCAAATGGGTTAATGACCTAGATATAAGACCAGACACTATAAAACTCTTAAAGGAAAACATAGGCCAAACACTCTCTGACATAAATGACAGCAATATCTTCTCAGATCCACCTATCAGAGTTTTGACAAAAAAAACAAAAATAAACAAATGGGACCTACTCAAACTTCAAAGTTTCCGCACAGCAAAGGAAACCCTAAACAAAACAAAAAGCCAACCCACAGAATGGGACATCTTTGCAAGTGAATCGACTGACAAGGGATTAATCTCCAAAATTTATAAACAAGTCCTACAGCTCAATACAAAAAAAAAAAAAAAAACCATCAAGAAATGAGCAGAAGATCTAAACAGACAATTCTCCAAAGAAGACATACAGATGGCCAAAAAACACATGAAAATATGCTGAACATCACTCATTATTAGAGAAATGCAAATCAAAACCACTATGAAGTACCACCTAACACCAGCCAGAATGGCCATTGTCAAAAAGTCTACAAACAATGAATGCTGGAGAGGGTGTGGATAAAAAGGAATCCTATTACACTGTTGGTGGAATGTAAATTGGTGCAACCACTGTGGAAAACAGCATGCAGTTTCCCTAAGACAGCTAAAAATAAAACTACCATTTGATCTAGCAATCCCACTCCTGGGCGTCTACCCAGAGAAAACCATGACTCGAAAATACACATGTACTCCAATGTTCATTGCAACACTATTTGCAATAGGCATGACATGGAAACAACCTAAATGTCCATCGACAGAGGAGTGGATCCAGAAGATGTGGTACATATACACAATGTAATACACTCAGCCATTAAAAGGAATGAAATACCAGCGTTTTTAGCAACATGGATGGACCTAGAAATTATCATGTTAAGTGAAGTCAGTCAGACAATGAGACACCAACATCAAATGTTATCATTGACATGTGTAATCTGGAAAAAGGATACAATGAACTTTGCAGAACAGATACTGACTCACAGACTTTGAAAAACTTATGCTCTCCAGAGGAGACAGTTTCGGGGGGTGGGGGGATGTGCTGGGGGTTTGGGATGGAAATGCTATAAAATTGGATTGTGATGATCATTGCACAACTATAAATGTAATAAATTCATTGAGTAATAAAAATAAAGAATTAAAAAAAAAACAGCATGTGCTCACAATTTCAAGACATGTTGATAAATTCATTGTCCTTACTAATGTTTAAGAGCTGATTTTTTATTGGGGAAGGCTGCTAGCAACAGTAAACATTCTCTACTAAAGAAAGAAGTGAGGTTCTATGCACTGTTATTTACCCAGGACTTGAGTCTCTTTTTATCCTCCTTGATTCAATTTGGAATTGATATTATCTGGAAGAGCTACCCTCCATTTTGTTGCTTTTTTATATTTACATTTTATTTTCTATTTCAAAAGTATTATTTTCTCACTTTGGAAAACATATCTAAAAGTATAAGGCCCCCCAAAAAACTCACTTAAAATCCAATCACTTGAACACATTCCATATTTTGAATTGTTTCATAAATTAGTTCCTTTTCTATTAGGCATAGTCTACTTTGTGACTAATGTATATGGTTAATATAGATTATATATTGTATATATTCTGTTTTTTACATAATTTAAAACATAAAACAAGTATAGTTATCATTTCTTTATAAAAATTGAAATGCATGATTTCCATGAAATGTGCCAAAATGACTTTTTCTTATAAAAATATGAGTGCATTATGATTTTAATTTATACTTTGATGAAAAATTTCTTATTTTAACTTGAGGCATAGTTTTTATTGACTATGTGTCTAACTATAAATTAATTCCTTAAAATTAATGAAAAATTTTAATGTTATTCATACCTAATACACATTATTTTTGGAGCTGGGATTTTTTTAACTTGAATGAGGAAAAAATGACAAATATAATCATATATTTTTAAAGTGCTGATTTGATACACATGTACGTTGTGGGTTATTACCAAGATCAAGATAATTAACACATCCATCACCTCACATAGTTACTTGCTTATATTCGAGTGTGTAGTGTGAATGGTTTAGGTCTACTCTTGGTGACTTCAAATGATACAACACTCCAGTATTAACTGTAGTCACCCTGTTATATATTTGAGCCTCAGAACTTATTCTCCTTCTAAATGAAAATTTATACACTTTGACATCCAACATCCCATCTCCCCTCTTTTCTGCTCTTGCCAACTACTGTATCACCATTCACTGCTTCATTTCTATAAAGTCAGCTTTTTTAAAAAAGAGTCCATATAAAGTGATACCATACAGTATGTTCTTTCTCTGTCTGACTTGTATCGCTTAGCCTAATGCCCTCAAGGTCCATCCATGTTGTCACAAATGGCCTGGCTTCAGTTGGGAAAGACTTTCCCCCTGAGTGTGGCTGTGAGGGTATCCTTTGTTCCTGGGAGAGCACAACAACGTAGTCTTCATGAAGCTCCATTGGCTGAGGTCAGTATTAGCACAGACTGTGGGGATCCACTGCTCAAGACTGTCAAGGTCCTATGATTGATGGCGGTGGGTAAGGTCATTGGCTTCTTGAGGAGCAATGGCTGCTAAGATCTTCCTATTCTTCCATTTTTGCCTGTGGGAGAAAGTTCTAGCCAAGGGGATCCCTATTGGTAACTGGACTGCTATGCTGGCCCTCAGGCAGTAGTGGGCCAGAGTCCAAGGATCAGATGCATGTAGAACTACCACAGCACCTGGGTCCTGAGGCACAGGTGTACTTGTACAGCAGTGAACTGATTTTCATTGTGTGAGCATCTGCAGATCTCTAGGAGCTATATAGTCTGAGTTTCTAGAGCTCTCACAGTGACTCAGATTGGGTGTGGGCAGGGAGGACACAGTACTGTAGACCCTGGGATGACAATACAGTAATGACTTGAGCACAGAGTGCTGAGTGTGATAGCAGCACAGTCTGAAACAAGAATAAATAAATAGGTAAGTAAATGTAGTCTTCCCAGCCTGACATAGTAAAATATCATGCACCAGGTGGCTTAAACAATAGAAAAGTATTTTCTCACAGTCTGGAGGCTGGAAAGTCTGAGGTCAAGGTCTGGCAAGTTTTGGTTTCTGATAAGAGCTTTCTCCTTGGATTGCAACAGCCACCTTCCCTCTGTTTCCTCACATGGAGGATAGTTAGGGAGCTATCTGATGTCTCCTCTTATAATGATACTAATCCCACAATATCAAGGTCCTTATTGCCAGAGGCCAGCTCCGGCGGCCAGTGAGTGTACACTTTTTCCCTATAGAAGAGGGACGCGTGTCAGCCAATGTACATATGGAGACAGCCTCTTTGTCCCTTCTTTTAGGGCGATGGACTGCTCCAATTTTATTGGCATAAGTGGTTGATTATATAGACAGTTTTTCACTACAGATTACATCACAGTGTTAAAAGTACATTGGTTAACTATTACATGGTATAGCGGCTATACATCATGTTTTAAGATCTTTATCTTAACTTAGTGGGTATAATTTAGGGGCAATTAGGTACATCATGTGGAAAGGAGGAGACTCAGTACAAATCAGTCCATGGCCAGCCAGTCTTTACAATTTGAAGAGGTCACAGACACAAGAATTTGGCATTCACAAATCTTTTTAGACTGGTGCTTAGATTTAAAGCATTATGGCAGGGTGACCGTTTAAGTAAATATAAACCAACTTAACTAAACTAGCTATCACTTAAAACCTTCTAAAATCGGAGTTCCCCTTGTGGTGCAGTGGTTAACGAATCTGACTAGGAACCATGAGGTTGCAGGTTCGGTCCCTGCCCTTGCTCAGTGGGTTAACGATCCGGCGTTGCCGTGACCTGTGGTGTAGGTGGCAGATGCGGCTTGGATCCCGCGTTGCTGTGGCTCTAGCGTAGGCTGGCAGCTACAGCTCTGATTAGACCCCCCTAGCCTGGGAACCTCCGTAGGCCACGGGAGCGGCCCAAGAAATGGCAAAAAGACAAAAAAAAAAAGCTTCTAAAATCAAGGACAAAACTCACAGCTAGGTTTCTTGGATAATATATGTCTAACTTCTGTGAACCTCATTAAAGTCCTAACTCTAAAATTTACTGTATAACTAGTTAGTAGATAAACACTATGTTTTAACTAAGTTGGATTTAAATAGGGGAAAGTCCTTCAGGATGAAATTTTTACTATATTATTGTTGTAACTTTGTTATATCACAAATCAGCACAGGAAAATAAGAATGGAAAATAAGAATAATAAGTAAATAATCAGGAAAGACTGAGGAAAACTGAATAACAAATAAAACAACAGGAAAGACTAGGTCACCCAAGAAATAATCCATTTTCTCCAGTGCAAACATGGAAATTGTTTTCCCAGGAATGCCCCAATTCTTCCCCATCAACATCAAAGTGAGAGCTGTGTAACCTGAGGCCTGCCCTAGGCTTGCACCTTACAGGCAGGCTTTTTATCCTGACCGGAAGCCCACCTTGGGCTTGTACCATTCAGGTGAGCTCCCTTCCTTGGTTAGGAACCTGCCTTCAGGTTTTTCTGCTGTCAGGCATGGTCCTTTTTTCGAGTCCCTGCGTTTTCTTGGCTCCCTGCACCTTATGACATCATTTAACCATAATTACCTCCTTATAGGCCTTATCTTCAAGTATAGCCACATTGGCTTTCAACATACGACTTTGGGGAGAGATGCAATTCAGCCCATTGCACTAAGTTATTAACTAAGTAATACATGCAAAAAAGCAGTAACAGACTTTGTTGTTTGATAGATTATAACATGAAAAGTACTATTCTAATTTGCTCTAAAAATGGTTACTCATCATCTTGAACATTTATTTTAAAATGTAAGCCATTTAATTTCATTTATTTACTTTGGTGGTATTGTTTTGGACATTTCAAAACAATTTCCACCGTGCTCCCCAGTCACCAAAAAGTGAATTTATCAACTTTCCTATTGGGTAGGGAATGAGAGACAGTTTGAGTTTTGATACTAGGTTTTCAAAAGGAGATTTTGCTGAGTTTAGTTGGAAATTATTCTCTGAACTCACTTTCATGTTCTATATGCTGGGTAGGAAATCTTTTTAACATATATCTTGGCCATGACAAGTTTCCTGAGCCAAGTTTGTATGGAGAATGGAGTTCCCGTCGTGACTCAGTTAACGAATCCAACTAGGAACTGTGAGCTTGCGGGTTTGATCCCTGGCCTTACACAGTGGGTTAAGGATCTGGCGTTGCCCTGAGCTGTGATATAGGTCACAGATTCGACTCAGATCCCATATTGCTGTGGCTGTGGTATAGGCTGGCGGCTACAGCTCCAATTAGACCCCTAGCCAGGGAACCTCCATGTGTTGCATATGTGGCCCTAGAAAGACCAAAAAAAAGTTTGTATGGAGACTAACATGTGTTTGTGCTTTTACTGAAGGTTCTTTTCAACATGTCATATTGCTAACATGTGGTCTCTTTAAATCATAAGCATAGTGTCAATCATTATTTAATATTATGTTTATACTGCATATACATTTATGGAAAATATTACATGCCATGTTGGTGGTAAATATGACCCCAAATTTTATTGCTTCCATCTAGATATGTAAGCTTGAATCTGTAGAATTAGGAAATCTCCACTAATAATGTCAACCAGTATATATTGAGCACTAACCATGCACTTGTAGGATATTTTGCTGTGTGCCTTACATGCATTGTCTCATTTACTCCCCAGAATAACTTAGGTATATACATAGGATGCATTGAGTATTTATGTGTGTGTATATATACACACACACACACACACACATAATGTGTGTATAGTGGGGTGAGTGTAAAGTGAAGCTTAGGAATTCCCATCGTGGCACAGCAGAAACAAATCCATGAGGATTCAGATTCTACACCTGGCCTCGCTCAGTGAGTCAGGGATCCGGCATTGCCATGAGCCATGGTGTAGGTCGCAGATGCAGCTTGCATCCCACATTGCTGTGACTGTGGCATAGGCCAGCAACCGCAACTCTGATTTGACCCCTAGCATGGGAACCTCCATATGCTGCTGGCGCGGCCCTAAAAAAATAAAATATATTATAATAAAATAAAATAAAATGAGGCCTAAAAAGTTAGTGGTCCAATGTCATCTATATAGTAAATATGGTATAGAACAGAAAGGATTTACATCAATAATACACATTCATAAAAACCAGGGTCTGTCTACCCTGCCTTTTTTTGTTGTTTATCTTACTTTCTCATACTTTCTGTGGTCCCTCTGGTGACTGGGTCTCCATTTCACTATTTGTCTTCTTCTTCACTCTGAACTCCTGACCATCTTCCAGTTGCTTACTCGTTGCCACACATATTGAATTCCCCATCTTCCTTTGTCCTCTGGTACTTCCATATTCTTTGTCAATGTCCTAACCTTCAGATGGACCGATGGATGTGTCCATCCTTCCCCCTACATTTCAGTCTTCTGAGACATTCTATTAAATGCATTCTAGTTGTTTGCTCCACTCAGGGAAGGATGGTTGTCTATGGCTATTTCTGTTATATATTGAATAAAACCAACTTAATAAAGCCGCATGCCAGTCAACGTTTGAAATAAAACAGTAATTTAATTAAATTACAGCCTACACAGAGTTTATAGTCTAATGATAAAAACAATGCCTTATGTATATTTATGATTTTATACTTTACCCAGTGTTGTAATAAACCTTATTTCATTTGATCCTCACTATATTCTCTATGAGACAAAGAAAAGAAGTTGTAGGATTCATTTTTCCATGAGGGTATTGAGGCCTTGAGAAGTTTGACAATTCTAATTACAAAATATTTATTTGTAAAGCTAATTAGCATATTGAAACCATCATTATTTATTTTATTTTTTATTTTTTAAATTTTATTTTGCTTTTTAGGGCTGCACCCAAAGCATATGGAAGTTCTGAGGCTAGGGGTTGAATCAGAGCCACAGCTGCTAGCCTACACCTCAGCCACAGCAATGCAGAATCCAAGCCACATCTGCGACCTACACCACAGCTCCCTACAGTGTCGTATCCTGAACCACTGAACAAGGCCAGGGATTGAACCCACCATCTCATGGTTCCTAGTCAGATTTGTTTCTGCTCTGCCACAACAGGAACTCCCTATTTTGTTTAAGTTGAACTAAAGTTAGGTTTTTTTGACTCAAGTATATTTGACAGGAATTTATATTCATTTGTTAACTATTCCTACAGCATAGGTACAGAATTGTACCAAAATTCTGACAAATCTCTGGTATATTTGGTGATAGTCCCTATGCACTCACTCTTTCTGAAATTCAGACTCCGAAATGGCCTGTGTTCTCATTGATATTTTCTCTAGAAACCAGATGTATTCAACTGGTTTCTGCTTCTGAAAACAGGGGCATTGCCAAATGAATTCCCAAGCATAGATGATAACAAGAGTCAGATTATTTTCTAATGATTCAAGTCATCTGTTAAGGGAATTTTGTAAAGCAGTCACCCCTTAATTTTTAAACCCTTGTGTAATTTAATATAATTTTGTGTGCATCTGTCTCTCATCAACTTACATTTATCTCATCCACTCGTTAAACCATTTTTTGATGAGTGAAAACATTTTCAGTGCCATTCATTTGTTATGTGTCAATTTATCTCCAGTAAATGAGTTTTGGCCCTAAAAATGTAGGAATATTTCAGAAGAGTTTAGAGAGGTTACTGATTTTATTTTCTTACACTATTTAACACTCATTTTCAAAACACATTCATTTGTATCTTAGTGGGAAGTTTTAGATTTTTTTCAGAAATGGTATCTAGTACACCTAAAAATTGAAAGGGGAAAACATACATAGCTAGAAATAAATATAACTTGGTGACATAAAAAAATAGATCTGTAGGTAACATTCAATTCATTTGCTTAAAAATATAAGCATCCTCAGTAAAAAAATAAGACATTTTCAATTTAGAATTGACAGTTGCTGTAAAACAGGGGCTTCTTTTCTGACCCAGTATATTCGTATCTACCCTAAAAATTAGATTAAGTACTTTTTAAAAATACAGTATAGGGTTATATTCTATAGTAAGAAACAGGAGAACTTTAATTGACCATATCTACATCAACCCAACTTTTCAGGCTTCCTCCTCCCATGTTCTAAAGCAGAAAAGCCAACTGCTTTATTTATTATTATTCACCAGGTAATAGGGTTTATATGCAGGTTTTGAAAGGGCATATATATTTTTTATCATGTCATAGCAACTTTAATTTATTAAACATTAATTTTTCTCCAAAAAGTTTCAGAATACTTTAAATACTGAAAATCACTAAAAGTATAGGAATTTTTAAAGAAACCAAGCCTAGGGCTTTTGAGTCTCTTACCTATGATTACATAACTTCAGTCTAAGATTTTCAACTCATTCATTTGTCCAAAATTATTGGTTGAGCCTGCCAAATCTGTCTGGTATTGCATTTTTTCTATTTGACCAAAGTTGTTTAATTTTTTTTTTTTTTTTTTTTTTTTTTTTTTTTTGCTTTTTAGGGCTGCTCCTGCAGCATATGGAGGTTCCCAGGCTAGGAGTCAGATAGGAGCTGCCTACACCACAGCCATAGCAATGTGGGGTCTGAAGAGCCATGTCTGCAACCTACACCACAGCTCACAGCAATGCCAGATTCTTAACCCATAGAGTGAGGCCGAGGATTGAACCTATAATATCATGGATACTAGTTGGGTTTGTTACCAATGAGCCACAACAGGAACTCCAGTTATTTCATTCTTTAGGAAGGTATTTGAAGTCAGTGGATGAATTCCCAGAAGATATTAACTCATCAGAATTTCTTCATAATTTTAATAGGTTACCTATGGCATTTTTCTTGGAGAGGAGCTTGTATAATTTACCAGATTATTGAATGAGCTATACATATACAAAGTTTAACAGTTTAAGAACTATTGCTTTACATATTGGCCTTCACCTTGTACCCTCTAAGCACTTTTAGGCAAAGATAAACAGAGCTTTCTCTGGCTGTTATTGAGAATACTGTGTTTGCTCCAAGTTTGTCTTTTTCTTGTTTCTCTGTTCACTTATTAGAAAACATGTATTCTATAACTGCCAGGTTGATGATTATGCTAGAAATTATTTTTAGATGTTTGTAACTTTAAATAATATTTTTTAAATTATACCATTTTCACAATGTTATCATTAATTCAAGCTTTAAAAAAATGTTTTGATCTATTTCATAGGAAAATAAAACATGTTAAATGGTTTAAGCCAGTTATTGAAAATACATTTCAAAAAGTGAATATCTTTTTGTGTCCCCTTCCCACATTCTGTCAGAGTTCTTTTCCACTGAGCTTGAATCTAATCTTGAAGTCATTCTCATGCCAAGGAGCTCCTAAAAGTTAGTCACAGTTGGTATCTATCTGTCCTCCCTAACTGAACTCTAAATGTTTTGCCTATACCCAGTCCTATACTCAGTCTATAGAGAGCTACTCCACAGTATTTGCTCACCATTGTCTTACCATTGTTGCAAATGATAACTATAGTATATTTGTAAAAGCTTTGCAGGGATATATTCTAAAGGCTAAGAAATGTTAGAGGATGTGGCATAAGTGGAAATCTTTGTACAGAAAATCGAAATGAAGACAATTAACTTTAGACCAGCCCTAGAACAGTTCTGTTTGGGTGTGAGGGGCTGGGATGATCCTTGAATTGCTGACTTTTCCTACATATTCTATCCATCATGTTGCATGTGTGTCTTTGCTTATCGAGCTGTGTTCCCACTGAGAGGGGCTCTCAGCCTACTAGGTTCAGCTGATTTTGCACAGGTCCTTGCTTGGAGTATATATAGAACAGTGGTGCCATCATAAGACCTTTGGGGGAAAATCATTCTTTTTGAGGGACTTGTCTGGGATACTGCTATTATAAGCTCTAGGCACAGCAGCCACAAATTGATGCACTGGTTTCTTTAGGTCCTAAATGCTGCTGCTGCTTCTTTTTTAGTGCATTCAAACAATTTTTTTCAATAGGAGACATCTGTTTCTTCTGCGCACACTGACATTTCAACATGTGTTTCTGATCAGAAGTTGTCTTAGGTTCTGAAATGATTAGAAATTATGGCCTTGGAGTTCCTGTCGTGGCTCAGTGGTTAACGAACCCAACTAGCATCCATGAGGATGCAGGTTCAATCCCAGGCCTCGCTCAGTGGGTTAAGGATCTGGCATTGCCCTGAGCTGTGATGTAGGTTGCAGATGCAGCTCAGATCCTGTGTTGCTTTGGCTCTGGCATAGGCTGACGGCTATAGCTATGATTTGACCCCTAGCCTAGAAAACTTCATATGCCACTGTTGTCGCCCTAAAAGACAAAAGGACAAGAAAAAAAAAATAAATTATGGCCTTTTGCAAAGTCGTATTTGAGCACATATAAGTACCACTCAAGGACGCGTGACATCCTCCGATGGCTTTTCATTTCTAATTAAAATATAAAACAATTACAGTAGTATACCTCTGTTCTAAACATAATTCCTTGCTTTGAATATAAAATAAAAGGAAAGAATAATGAAGAAAACATACATCAGTTTCACTCATTGTACATTTTTTAAATGCCTTGTTTTCTATATCCTTTATCTTAATGGTGATGCTAGCCATAATTTCAGAAAACAAAGGCAAGTTATCATTCTCCTTTGAGTACTTCTTTTGGTAACATGTTTAGAAGTTCTCCCTTGTCACGGCAGGAGACATTTCCAAAGCATATTTGTGAATTTACTTGACTTATTTTATTTCATTTCATCGACATTAACTCAGTTACTAGGATGTTTGTTAACCTATGCGTAATAAAAGAAAAGAAGCCAATTACCTCTGAGGTAATTGCATGGAAAGCTGGTGCAACAGACACAACTCACAGAGGAATTTTAAAAAGGAGATTTCTCCATAAATTTCATATTTTTAAAAATGAATGCACAGCTTATGAAGGCAAAAGCAGAATCCCTAAGTAGTACACACAGAGTCTTTTACCATGGCAACAGCCACATCAATCACTGACTCTGATGTATTTATAAAGAAAGATTTCTTCTTTTTTTTTTCTTCTTTTTTATCTTCCCTACTATTGTCATTTGTACTTAAACCCTATTTGAGAAACAAAATCAACTCATCCCATAAGTTTTCAACAATATAGAACCTTTGCATTAGAAGAGTCCTGTAACACCTTCAACTCTAGTCTCATGCAGAATATTGGCTCATCTCTCTGACAATGTTGTCTCTGACGGTTAATGTTCAATAATTAAGGTTAACAGCATTTCAACTCAGGGTTTTTGGGGGGGCTTTCTTTTCTTTCTCACTTCTGATTGTTCAAGAATCCCCTTCTCACCGTAAATTATAGTTGATTTTTTTTTTTCTGTTATGGCCACACCTGTGGCTTCTGGAAGTTCCCAGGCCATGAATTAAATTGGAGCTGTAGCTGGGTTCTACACCACAGCCATGGCAACATTGGATCCAAGCCACAAGCTCCAGTGGATCCTTAACCCACTGAGAGAGATCAGGAATCAAACCGGCCTCCTTACAGAGATATCGGGTCCTTAACCTACTAAGCCAAAATGGGAACTCCTATAGTTGATTTTATTTTATTTTATTTTGTCTTTTGTCTTTTGTCATTTTAGGGCCGCACCCTTGGCATATGGAGGTTTCCAGGCCATGGGTTGAATCTGAGCTACAGCTGCCAGCCTACACCATAGCTCACGGCTCAGTGGAACCTTAACCCACTGAGAGAGGCCTGGGATCAAACCTGCATCGTCATGGATGCTAGTCGGATTCATTAACCACTGAGTCACAACGGGAACTCCCTATAGTTGCTTTTTTGTATACCTATCTGATTCCCACATAGATGCCAAGCTCATTCTATAAAGTAATGTGTTTTACCCCACGGTCTCTTCTTCCTGTTCCTTTTTTATTCTTTATCTCTATTTGCCCGCACTACTAAGACTCCTTCAGAAGGAGAACTGAGTTACATGATGTAACTGTTTTTCAGTCCCTACTCATTTGTAGTTTCTTAGCCATCATTGAGTAAACTCAATTTACTGCTAATGATGAAATAACCTGGGAAGGCCAAGTGGGCTGTATTATTTGAATAGGCAGTGAAGTGCATTTCATCTCTCAGAGCTCATGCTATTTAGCCAGAAGCCAAAATTTGTAGTTACAGCACACATTTTTCCTCTCAATTGCATAATCTCTGCTTTTTTTTAATTGAGGTATAATTGACAGATAATATTATATTAGTTTCAGGTATACAATCTAATGATTTAAATTTGTATATAATGCAAAATTATTATGAGAATAAGTCTAATTAATATCTGTCCCCACACATAGTTACAATCGTGTATGTATGTGATAAGATTTTTAAAGAAAGATCTACTCTAATACCTTCCAAATATGCAATATAGTATTACTAACCAGAATCATCACATGTGTATTATATCCCCATGACTTACTTATTTTGTAACTTGGAGTTCCTACTGTTTGGCCTCCTTTACCTATTTCATCCACCTCCACACCCCTCCACCCTGGCCTCCAGAAACCAATTGCATTTTTTTCTTTTCTCAAAGTCACAACTAGCCTATCCTCCCATCCTGCCCTAACCGTTGTTTCTCCATCTTTAGAAACAGAAGCATGAACCTTGCCCAAGCCTGAGAAAATCCATGTGGGATATATAATATGAAGTACAGAAACTCTATGGTCATATGCAGGGTAAAATCTTTCAGCTTTGTTGGTAATTCTTGCAGCACATCAGATAAAACTTATAACACAATTAAGAGGCATCAATTTGTATGCTGCAAAATATTGAGTAAAGCATTCTAAAAGAAAGGCTCTTTTACAACTTTGACTAACCTATATATAAAATATCTTACTTATATCAACCCTAAGCATCATCTACTGAATATTTTGTCCATTTCTTCTTCCTTGGTATGGTAGCATGGTGGCAAAAAGAATGTGTGGTTGCAGTTTAGGGGATCTGTGTCCTTTATTATCAGTTTCTCTTACCTGTATGCAAGTGAATTCTACAGAATATTTTATACACACTCCATTTTCCATAAACTGTTTTTGTTTCTGTTTTTGTTTTTCCAGAGGGAGAAGCTTTTTTCAAGATAATACTAGGTGATTTTTTCTGAGTCTAAAGTGGAAAGTTGTTCTTAGTTTCAGTGTCATTGGTTTCATTCAAGAAATGCATCACATCTTTTCATTTCAGCCCTTCATATTTTGCAATTTCTGGGATGTATGAAACTATATTCCAGGCCCCTTTTTTTCTCCTTTATGATGTAAGGTTGGTTGCCTTGGAAACCTGGGGGATATCAGTTCATTTCCTTGACTTTAGACACATATATTTTTGAATTTATTTATTAAAAAGGCAAAAGGATCTTAAGAATATTCTAGAGGAGAAATATCTTATTTTGTTTTTGTTTTTTTTTTTTTTAGTATTTACATGGTTATCAAGGACTAAAGGCATAACAGCTTTTCAGAAATGAAATTGTTGGGATGTAATATTTTTTTCTAATAAATTTTTACATGTGTGTTATTAAAGAAATTGATATAGAGGTCAAGAACTAAATGCAATTTCTTACCATAATTGCAGTTGACCATTGTCTGGAGTCAGAGATGAGAAGGAATTACATTATCTTTTCCAACTGCCTTTAACATTTGTTTGCAGGAATAATAATTGAAAGCTGTCTCTAATCTAATTAGGTACTTGTGTAAGAAGCCTTTGCTATAATAATTTGGTTTCATGCTGGGTTTTATCTTGGACAAATTTGATATGCTGATATACTGATAATGTATTCATTAAAATTTATAAAATCTTCTAAAATAATATTGAAAATAACCCTCTGGAATTTTTTTCTTTCAAGTTTAGCAGAAACTATGTTAACTCAATATTATTAACACTCCCTTTTTCATGTATTTAATTTGCTTTTAGTTTAGATACATTGTGGATAACAGTGATCTTATATTTAATATTTTACACTTATTTGAACCCTTTTATTTGCATACTGCTTGGATTTTAATGTTATCTACTCTGTAAGAGTTTGGCAGCAATCCAGCACAGTCTTATAGACTACCTATTCAATTATGTCTGTTTTAATACTAACACCCAAGATTTACTGAATGAGAATGGTCTATTGGTGTTTCATAAATTCTAACATGTAGAGATCACCATGTGTCTTGTTAAAAGGATTCTCTGATTCAATAAATCTAGAATGGGGCTTGCGATTCTGCATTTCAAACAAGACCCTAGGCAGTGCTGACTGTAATGGTCTGTGAGCCACACTTTAAATGACAAGACCCCTGGGCATTTAATTAATATAATGTGGAAGGGTTTCACTTTTATTTTTCTTAATTTAAAAATTCTATAGACATTGACATTGTAGAAAGACCAAGTATTTGAAATAAGGTGATCTGAGTTCCCTTTCAGACTTTTATTTTAACTAAGTACTATTTCTTTTGTATATGGACCTCTGAAAGAGGATATTTGCATTTGTTATTTAACCTCTGCCTCCCACCACACCTCCCACCCCAGCCCTACTTTTTCACTCATCACAGCTGATATTTTGTAGCAGTCATGGGGAAACCAAAGTTGGACAGTAAGTTGCCCCACCTTCAGTCCACAAGGGAGATGGGCTAGTTTACAATTTTAATACATTATGGTAAGAATTGAATAAGCACTTTATCTATACTCTTGGGAGAGAGGTCAGAGAAGAAGAATCAAAAATCAGTAGACCAATTACTGTATTGGGACTGGCTTCATGGAAGAGTGACATTGGGTTAGATTTTGAGAACATTGCACCAGAGTCTATGCTTGGGAAATACTCAGTAAATATTTGTAGGAAGGAAGGAAGGAAGGGAGGGAGGGAGGAAGAGGGAAAGAAAAGGAAGGAAATGAAGGGAGGGAGGGAAGAAGGGAAGTCAATGAGTAAGTGAAGTATTTTGTCTTTCTTGAGAAAACAGTTTAGCACATGCACTACTGTTTAACAAATTGTCATAGGAACCTGGTGAAATGCATGGTACATGTGGAAAGAGGCCAGAAGAGACTGGCAAAACAGATTTTGCCAAATCATGGGGGACATTGATGGTGATGTTGATAATTTTAAGAGAAAAGTGCCAGTGGTTTCTATGAGTAGTACTTCTCTTTGTTGGTGGGAAAAATGTTTAAGCTCCTGATCAAATCAGCTCCCATCTCTGATTCCCTTCTTCTCTTCTCCCAGGGGCCTGGGTATAGCTTATCTTCCTAGTCAGCAAGGTATATACCAGCAATAACTTGACATCATGAAGTTGCCTCTTCTGATCAGCAGGCCTACAGGTTCTGGTTCTGTTTTTGTTCTCATCTTTTTTTCTCCTTTATTAGCTACCTACTTAAATGTCTTTTGACTTTAAGGTGTGTAAAGGACAAAAGAAGAGAAGAAAGGAGGCTGATGATATGGAAGTATTATTTTCAGACAGTAGACAAAAAATACCCCCACATTATACTCTAATATTTTTGTATTTCTCTTTAATAAGCAATTTAATGAAAATGAAAACTGTATTGATACTTAATGGGGTATAAAATTTTTCTCATTTAAAATTATATGCTAGGCTGTGAAAAGGGAAGTAGAATCAAATATTCTCAGTAATAAGGAAAAAATGGGAGCACTTGGATTGGTCTTACCTATTTTAGGCATTTATGAAGCCTAAATTTTATTCATAACCATTCTTACTGTTTTATCTCCAATCCATATAAGAGGCAGGATTACACATCATTTAAAAGCAGAGACTCTAGATCCAGGCCTCTGTGTAAAATTTAATACTGACTGCCAATTTCAGTATGCATTCGAAAATAACTAAATGCATAACTCTTTTTCTCTTACCTGTAAAATGAGATTAATGAAAGCTTCTACATAATACAGTTATTCTGAGAATATAATGAATTAATACAAGTAAATTATCAATTTACAACAGTGTTGGCACATATTAAGCCCACAATAAATATTATCTATTGTTAAAGAAGGATCATTCTTTTGATCATAATATTGATAACCTAGTGTTGGTGGTTCCAACACTAACTTGGATAGAATCCAGCCTCTTTCTACTCTTTTTTTTTTTTTGTCTATTTTAGGGCCACACCCACAGAATACAGAGTTTCCCATGATAGGGGTCTAATTGGAGCTGTTGCTGCTGGCCTACGGCAGAGCCACAGCAACGCCAGCTCACAGCAATGCCTCATCCTTAACCCCCTGAGCAAGTCTAGGGATCGAACCTGCAAACCTAGTTGGATTTGTTTCCACTGCGCCAAGAAAGGAACTCATCTTTCTACTCTTAAGTGAACTGAGCAACCTCTTGGAGCTATTTTCCCAGCTGCAAAATAGTAATCTTTACTACACTATAGAAGCAGTAAATGTGTAGATAGTTTATGTGAACAGCAAGTTCTGATTTCCTTCATCTTCCCTTCTGGGTTGTTTATCACAGATAGAAGTATAATTTTTTTGTTCCCCTTTTCCATATTCTCAAGGCTGAGAGAAGATTGAGAGGTACTGTTTTGTTTAGATGGGAGGGACATAAATAGAATCCACAGGGTATCACACTGGGAACATCATCATAGATTCTTTCATTATATCAAGGAAAATGTATAAAGTCAGTTTGTTTCCAGAATCCCTATATGATGGTGCTGTGACACCCTAAGGTGTCAGCAATCAATGTTATACTTCCTAATACTACCAAGCTTTTCTTGTATCATACTTGGGCTTTACTTTTTTATTGCTAGTTATGATTTTCCAAAAGATTGGTAAGATTTTAATTCAAGATTTTATATGGTAAATTATATTTCTATTTCGAGGTTTCACCTCTTTAGTTTCTTTTTTGAAAGACAAGCATATTCTTTTCAGTCTCTAATTGCCCAGATATGAAAAGAATAACGTGTCTCTAAGAACTAATCCACCAGGGTCAAGCAGAAATTAATGAATTCAATAGATGTTTCTCAAATAAAACTCTGTGCCAGACCTGTGTTGGGTGCAGCTTATGTAGCAGGACACAGTCCAAATATAATGTATTTTGAAGGAAGTTTAATGTCTCTTTCAGATAAGTGGAGGCTTTGAGTAATGCCCGACATTCCAAAGCAAATTAATTTGTACTCTTACATTTTCTTGATCTAACCTCCAACATAACTGCATCCTCCATCAAAAAGAAAATTTCTTGTTTATTTCTTTATTAAAAATTAGCTCTGTTATACAAATGTGTACACATTCTATTTTCACACATTATCATGCTCCATCATAAGGGACTAGATATAGTTCCCAGTGCTACACAGCAGGATCTCATTGCTAATCCATTCCAAAGGCAATAGTCTGCATCTATTAACCCCAAGCTCTCAATCCAACCCACTCCCTCCCTGTCCCCCTTGGCAACCACAGTCTATTCCCCAAGTCCATGATTTTCTTTTCTGTGGAAAGGTTCATTTGTACCATATATTAGATTCCAGGTATAAGTGATATCATATGGTATTTGTCTTCCTCTTCTGACTTACTTCAAAAATCAATGAAACTAGAACACACCCTCACACCATGCACAACAATAAACTCAAAATGGCTGAAAGACTTAAATATAAGACAAGACACCATCAAAGTCCTGGCAGAGAATAGAGGCAAAACATTATGAATGTTTTCTCAGGTCAGTCTCCCAAAGCAACAGAAATAAGAGAAAAAATAAACCAATGGGACCTAATCAAACTGATAAGCCTTTGCACAGCAAAGGAAACCAAAAAGAAAACAGAAAGACAGCTTGTAGAATGGAAGAAAATAGTTTCAAATGATTCAACTGACAAGGGCTTAATATCTTATTTATACAAGCAACTTATACAACTCAACAGAAAAAAGCCAACAACCCAATTGAAAAATGGGCAAAAAACCTGAATAGTTTTTATATGTTTATTTTATATTTATGTATCTTCCTTGTTGTAATGTCCCATTAATGTTTTGCTTTATTTATTCATTTATTTATTTGTCTTTTTGCCTTTTCTAGGGCCATATCCTCAGCATATGGAGATTCTCAGGCTATGGGTTGAATCAAAGCTCTAACTGCCAACCTACACCAGAGCCACAGCAACACAGGATACGAGCCACGTCTGTGACCTACAGCACAGCTTAGGGCAACGCCAGATCCTTAACCCACTGAGCAAGGCCAGGGATTGCACCTGCAACCTCATGATTCCTAGTCTGATTCATTAACCAATGAGCCAGGAGGGGAACTCCCTGTTTTGCTCTATTTAAAAAAAAAAAAAAAAAAAACTCTTATTTTGTATGGGATTGTTTTCTAATAATTGAGTTGCAATAGTTATTTATATGTTCTAGGTATAAGTTTTTATCAGGTGTGTATTTTTTGCAAATGACATTTCCCAGTATGCGGCTTGGCTTTTCATTTTATTAACTGTGACTTTCATAGAAAAAAATAGTTTTATTTTTTATTAATTAGTTATAACTATTTGATATTAGAAATTTTTGTTTCTATCTAGGAAATATTTGTCTAATCCAAGGTCATAAAGAGTTGCCTCTTTTGGCAAGTTTATTGTTCTCTCTTAGATGTTTTAAAATTTTGGCTCTTATGGTCTGTGATACAACTTGTTAAATTTGGTGTAAACCATGAAGTATTGGATTGTGAAGATTTTTTTTCTTTATTGATACTCAGTTGTTTCAGTTTCACCATACCTTATTTTTAACATAGTTATGATTGAGCTGAGAGTTGACCAACTGATGGTATAGAAGCATACCGAGAGTAGTGTACAAACTCTTACGCCCCATGTGTCATGGATTCATGGGTTTCTAAATAAGAAGTCTGTAGACAACTCCTTTGATTAGAGATGTATGGTGATTTGTTTTTATACTTCAGCAAAACAATTAAGTACTCTGAATCTAGAGTATTCAAAAAAGTTTGCTACTGACTATAGTGATTTTAGTCAAATTGTTCAACTTCTGGGTTTTAATTTATTCATCTGTTAAATTGGGGAAGTTCATAATTTTGTGCAGTGCCTAGTAGAGAATCAAATACCTTATAAATGAGAGCTGCTCTTATCCCTCTTTTTCATTTTCATTAGCTCCTTATTTCAGTCAAGGAAAACATACTTCCCAATTCTCTCCTATTCTACCCCAATGTATTACTCTGAGCTCAGTTGTCCCATGCTTGGTTTTACTGTAGTTATCTGTGTGTCTGCTGCCTTTCTTTATAGACCTGAACTCTTTTTTTGAGAAAGGAGATAATCTAATACTGATTTATTCTTGTTTAATTCATTAAAAAAAAAGAAAAAACTTGAGCGCCATTATCACTGTACCAAATAGTTCACCTCTGTGCCATGGGCTAAAAATTAGATATGGATTTTCATTAAAAATTCCAGAAATAATAATAGCAATTATTACTTTAAATGTTGACTATTGGTCAATGCACTACTAACTCACACCTGCATGATGATATATAATTCTCCCTCTAAGGCAGTAGTTTCCAAACTTACATGCCCATTAGAATCATGTGGAATTTTTTCTAATTCTGAAGGCCAGGCATAATCCCATACAAAATAATCAAAATTTCTGGAGTTGGAAGAAGGGCATTTTTTTTTTTTGAGCTTCCCTGTTACCTTCAAAGAGCAGTTAAGTTTGGGAACCACTACCTTAAGATCAGTCCTGCTATTATCAACCACAGATTTCAGATGAGATAATTGCATGTCTCTAAGAGATTAAGGCCTTCTGATTCTAGGACCCCCATGTACCCAAACATTATATTTTATAAATTACAATTAAACTAAAACCTCTAAATATATGCATATGATCTTGCATATGTAAGATTACGTATTCATATAAATATAATTATAATACACATATTCGTATATAAATACAGATTGGAAATATATGAGAATTGATATAGAGCAGAGAGTAGGAAAATTAGGAAACCTAATATCACTTTTATGGATGGTTGAGGGTGTTATGGTCAGAGCATCTAAGAAACATTTTGAAGAGAAGAGTTTTCACCTGAGTTTAGAAAAAGAAGTCATTTTGCAAGCATAAAACTGGGGAAATTTCTTTGGGGATAGATGGAGCAGCCCTCTATTTGGTCAAATGGCCTGAGGCATGAGAGAGCATAGGGAGTTTGAAATTTTGGCAAATAGTGAAAGGAACTAGCTAGCGGTGGCCTGGAAACAGCTGAAAGATGTACCTAAGTCAGGTATTGGAGTCGCTTATATTCCAGGTTAAGGACTTTAAACTTTACCATTTATTAGTTTTGCTGAATTTAATTGAAGATTAGTATGAATAGAGTCACCATTAATGCACATCATAAGCTCATATCTAAGTTTATGCAATGTTTTGACTTAGAGTACATTGCTATAGACAGCGGTGAGTACCCATTCTTCTCTTTAAATCTTGCGGTGAAATCCTAGTTCTTTGCAGGCTGGAAACCACATTTCAGCATTAATTGCCAGATGCCACTGGCAAGAAGCACATTTCCCTGAATAGACTCCTATTTGCCAGTTTCAGAGATTAGCAATATAATTAGATGTCAAAATGCATCCTTTCCACATATTTCTCCACTCCTTCCTGCTGCTTTCATAATAGGAAAACCTAAAAGGAATCAAGCCAGTGATCTTATCTAATCCTGGAACTCATATACCTACAATAATAAGCAGATACATGTTTCCAACATGACTACACATTTATTTATAACCACAAAAAGTAATCATAACATTTTCCTTCTAAATAGTTTTCTTCATCCTCACATTCTCCATGTTGGTTCAGACTCTCCTCACTTCTGACATCAGTATTTTCCTTCTCTAATCCATCTTCCATACTGTCAAAAAGAAGGACTATTTGTTTAAACTTTAAACTTACCCGGTATCCCAATCCTAAGTCTATCCTTATCTGTCCAGTCATTATAGGATTAAGTCTAACCTCCATAGATGATTTGCAAAGTTCATCCCTATCTCTTCAGTCTCGTCTATATCAAACCATGAATAGTAGAAGTACTGAATTTTTTGTAGTTTTCCATTTCTCATCTCTGTTTTTCTTCAACTATTTTTCTTTGTGCTGTATGTCTTTCCAACCTTTTTTCCATTTGGTTACTTTGTAATAATTTTAAAAGTTTTATTGGTATATACTTCAGATAGCATGAAATTCACCTACTTGAACTGAAAATTCAGTTTTATTATATTCATTTGCTTCTGCAGCTATTACCAGAATCCAATTTTCAATCATTTTCCTCACTACAAGAAAATACTTATGTCCATTAGTAGTCACTGTATCTCTCCCCACATTGTCCATGGTAATTGCTAGTCTAATTTTTATCAATGTAGATTTTCACATTTTGAACTCTTCGTATAAATAAAGTCATAGTAGTTGGTGTTTTGTACCTGACTTCTTTGAGTTAGCATAATATAACATGTTTTCAGATTTATCTGTGTTAGAGCATACCTATTCATCAAATTATAGATATTACATTGCTTCCAATTTTTGGTATTATGAATAATGCAGAGAAAAAATATATTTGGTTCTTCCTTTTTATCCAATCTGACAATCTCTGCATTCTGATTGAGTTGTTTTATCCATTCACATTTGGCGTTATTATTTATATGGTTGAATTTAAGTCTGTGATATTTTCTTTTGGTTTTGTGTCTCAAGAAAGTTTTGTTACTCTGATACTACTTTACTGCCTTCTTTAGTATAATGAAATGTCTTCTAATGCAACATTTTAATTCTTTTGCATTTTTAAATATATTTTGAGTTTATATTCTTCTTCTAGGGCTTATGATATACATAAATGATCAGAATCTACTTTAGATTTATTCTAACTTATTTCCAGTGAGGGATAGAAATCTTATACCTACATAACTTCATTCTGGCCACACACACATCCTTTTATTTTCTTTCATTTTTATTCATATGATGACTGTGTATGCTGCCTTTTGTCTTTTAAAGAAGTTGAGAAAAGATAGGAGAACAATTAAAGAATTTTAGAATGTATTTTATTAGCCTCCTTGTTAGAGATTTCTGCTCTTCTTTATTCCAATATTTTCTATGAATTCAGGTTACACAAGTTGTCATTTTATTACTCCAGTTCAGCTTTGTTTCCACTCCCCTTGTATATTTTTTACTTTTTTAATTTTTATTTTTTTGCTTTTTTAAAATTAGAGTTGAGTTACAGTGTTGTGTTAATTTCTGCTGTACAGCAAAGTGACACATTTATACATATAGATACATTCTTTTTTAATAATGATATTTATTTTTTCCATTATAGCTGGTTTACAGTGTTCTGTCAGTTTTCTACTGTACAACAAGGTGACCCAGTCACACATACATGTATACATTCTTTCTTCTCACATTATCATGCTCCATCAGAAGTGACTAGATACAGTTTTCAGTATTATACAGCAGAATCTCATTGCTAATCCATTCCAAAGACAATAGTTTGCATCTATCAACCCCAAATTCCCAATCTATTCCACTCTCTCCCCGTCCACCTTGGCAATAACAAGTCTCTTCTCCATGTCCATGATTTTCTTTTCTGTGGAAAGGTTCATTTGTGTTGTATATTAGAATCCAGACATAAGTGATATCATATGGTATTTGTCTTTCTCTTTCTGACTTACTTCACTTAGTATGAGAGTCTCCAGTTCCATCCATGTTGCTGCAAATGACATTATTTAGTTCTTTTTTATGGCCGAGTAGTATTCCATTGTGTGTGTGTGTGTGTGTATATATATATATATATATATATATATATATATATATATATACCATGTCTTCCTAATCCAATCATCTGTTGATGGATATTTGGGTTGTTTCCATGTCTTCGCTATTGTGAATAGAGCTGCAATGAACATGGGGTGCATGTGTCTTTTTAAAGGAGAGTTTTGTCCAGATATATGCCCAAGAGTGGGACTGCTGGGTCATATGGTAATTCTATGCCTAGATTCCTAAGGTATCTCCATACTGATCTCCATAGTGGTTGTACCTCTGACCAACAGTGCAGGAGGGTTCTCTTTTCTCCACACCCCTCCAGCATTTGTTATTTGTGGACTTATTAATGATGGCCATTCTGACTGGTGTGAGGTGGTATCTCGTGGTAGTGTTGATTTGCATTGCCCTAATAATCAGAGATGTTTCTTCATGTGCTTGTTGGCCATCTGTACATCTTCCTGGGAGAAATGTCTTTTCAGGTCTCTTGCCCATTTTTCCATTGTGTTGATGGCTTTTTTTGCTGTTGAGCTGTATAAGTTGCTTGTATATTCTAGAGATTAAGCTCTTGTCAGTTGCATCATTTGGAACTATTGTCTCCCATTCTGTAAGTTGTCTTTTTGTTTTCTTTTGCTGTGCAAAAGCTTGTCAGGTTGATTAGGTCACATTGGTTTATATTTGCTTTTATTTCTGTTGCCTTGGGAGTCTTACCTGAGAAAATATTTGCAAGGTTGATGTTAGAGCATGATTTGCCTATATTCTCTTCCAGGACTTTGATGGTGTCTTGTCTTATATTTAAGTCTTTCAGCCATTTTGAGTTTATTTTTGTGCATGGTGTGAGGGTGTGTTCTAGTTTCATTGATTTCCATGCAGCTGTCCAAGTTTCCCAGTAATGCTAGCTGAAAAGACTGTCTTTTCCCATGTGATGTTCTTTCCTCCCTTGTCAAAGATTAATTGACCAATTGACCATTGGTGTCCAGGTTTATTTCTGCATTCTCTATTCTGTTCCATTGGTCTGTATGTCTGTTTTGGTACCAGTACCACACTGTCTTATGACTGTGGCTTTGTAATATTGCCTGAAGTCTGGAAGAGTTATGCCTCCTGCTTGGTTTTTGTTTCTCAGAATTGCTTTGGCAATTCTGGGTCTTCGGTGGTTCCATATAAAGTTTTGGATGGTTTGTTCTAGTTCTGTGAAAAATGTCATGGGTTATTTGATAGGGATTGCATTGAATCTGTAGATTGCTTTGGGTAGTATAGCCATTTTTAAAATATTAATTTTTCCAGGCTCATGGACTATCTTTCCATTTCTTTACATCTTCTTTAATTTCCTTGATTAATGTTTTATAGTTCTCTGCATATAGATCCTTTGTCTCCTTGGTCAGGTGTATTCCCAGGTATTTGATTTTTTGAGGTGCAATTTTAAAAGGTATTGTATTTTTGTATTCCTTTTCTAATATTTCATTGTTAGAATACAGATATGTGACTGGTTCTGAATGTTAATCTTATATCCTGGTATTTTGATGAATTTGTTGATCAGTTCAAGTAGTTTTTGGGTTGAGTCCTTAGGGTTTTCTATGTATAGTATCATGTCATCTGCATACAGTGACAGTTTTATCTCTTCTCTTCCTATTTGGATGCCTTTTATTTCTTTTTTTTTGTCTTATTGCTGTGGCTACGAATTCCAGTACTATGTTGAATAACAATGGTGAGAGTGGGCATCCTTGTCTTGTTCCAGATTTTAATGGGAGGGCTTTCAGCTTTTCTCCCTTGAGTATTATATTTGCCATGGGTTTGTCATAAATGGCTTTGATTATGTTAAGGAATGTTCCCTGCATACCCACTTTGGTAAGAGTTTTGATCATGAATGGATGTTGGACATTGTCAAATGCCTTTTCTGCATCTATTGAGATTTTCATGTGGTTTTTGACTTTTCCTTTGTTAATGTGGTGTATGACGTTGATTGATTTGCATATGTTGAACCATCCTTGTGAACCTGGGATGAATCCCACTTGGTCGTGATGTATGATCTTTTTTATATGCTTGGATTTGGTTGGCTAAAATTTTTTTTTGAGAATTTTGCATCTATATTCATCAAAGGTATTGGCCTATACTTTTCTTTTTTGGTGGTATCTTTGTCTGGTTTTGGTATTAGGGTGATGGTGGCATCATAGAAGATCTTTGGGAGTGTTCCTTCTTCCTCAACCTTTTGAAAAAGTTTAAAGGGGATATGTATAAGTTCCTCTTTGTATGTTTGGTAGAAATCACCTGTGAAGCCATCTGGTCCTGGATTTTTATTTGTAGGGAGTATTTTTATGTCATGCTCAATTTCATTTCTAGTGATCAGTCTGTTCAGTTGATAAATTTCTTCTTGATTCAGTTTTGGCAGGCTGTAAGTATCTAGAAAGTTGTCCATTTCGTCTAGTTTTCAAATTTGTTGGTATACAGTTGTTCATAGTATTATTTTATGGGTTTTTTAATTTCTGCAGTATATGTTGTGATTTCTCCTTTTTTATTTCTTATTTTGTTTATTTGGGGTTTTTTCCTCTTCCTGGTGAGTATAGCCAAGAGGTTTGTCAATTTTGTTGACCTTTTCACAGAACCAGTTCTTGGTTTTACTGATTTTTTTTTCTATTGTGTTTTGAATCTCTATTTTATTGATTTCCTTTCTTCTGTTGACTTTAGCTTTTGCTTGTTCTTTTTCTAATTCATTTAGGTGGTGGCTTAATTTGTCAATTTGAGATCTTTCTTCTTTTTTTGAGGAAGGCCTGTATTGATAAGAATTCCCTTCTGAGCACTGCTTTTGTGGCATCCCAGAGATTTCGAGTGGATGTCTTCATTATCATTTTTCTTGAGGTACTTTTTAACTTCCTTCTTGATTTCCTCATTGACCCATTGGTTTTTTAGTAGCATTTTGTTTAGTCTCCATGTAGTAAGTGTTTCCTCATTTCTTTTCCTGTGGTTGATTTCTAGTTCCATGCCCTTGTGGTCAGAGAAGATACTTGAAATAATTTCTATATTCTTAAATTTGTTGAAGTTAGCTGTGTGCCCCAGTGTGTGATCAATTCTTGAGAATGTTCCACATGCACTTGAGTAGAATGTATGTTCTGATTTGGGGGCATGTACTGACCTGAAAATGTCAATTAAGTCTAACTTTTCTATTGTGTCCTTTACGATCTCTGTTGCCTTATTGATTTCCTGTCTAGAGGATCTGTCCATTAATGTGAGTGGGGTGTTGAAGTCTCCTACTATGATTGTATTTCCATCAATTTCTCCTTTTATTTCTGTTAGTATTTGTTGTAGGTATTTGGGTGCTCTTATATTAGGGGCTTATATATTGACAATTGTAATATCTTCTTTAATGGATCCTTTTCTCATTAAATAGTGCCTTTCTTTGTCTTTCTTTATGGCCTTTGTTTTAAAGTCTATTTTGTCTGATATGAGTATTGCAACTCCTGCTTTCCTGTCTTCTCCATTGGTATGAAATATCTTTTCCCATTCCCTCACTATCAATGTATATATGTCCTTTGTCCTAAGGTGGGTTTCTTGTAGGCAGCATATTGAAGGTTTTTGCTTTTTTATCCAATCTGCCACTCTGTATCTTTTGATTGGTGCATTCCGTCCATTGACATTTAAGGTGATTATTAATAGATATAAACATTTATTGCCATTTTAAACCTCGTTTTTCAGTTGATTCCGTGTTTCTCCTTTCTTTCTTTTTTGGATTGGATTGTTTCCATTTATTTATGTTTTAGTACTTCTTAGTTTTTGTGAATGTAATATTTGGTTTTGATTTGGAGTTGCCCTGGTTTTTAAGTATGTGAACCCCTTCCTGTTTGGGTTCAACTTTTGGGGGACCCTCTGTGCTTCCTGTATCTTGATATCAGTTTCCTTTGGATTTGCAAAGTTTTCAGACATAACTTCTTCAAATATATTTTAAATCCCCTTCTCTCTTTCTTTTCCTTCTGGAATTCCTATTATGTGTAGATTGGCCCACTTTATATTATCCCATAGATCTTATATTGCTTTTGTGTTTTTTCATGGTTTTCTGTCTGCTGTCCTGGTTGGTGATTTTCATTATTTTATCTTCCATGTCACTAATCTGTTCCTCTGTATTATTCATTCTGCTCTTTAGTGCCTTTAGCTCAGTTTGTCTCTGCAAATAATTTTCTAATTTTTCTAAGCTCCTACCTATATTTTCTAATTCCTTTCTAAAGGAATCTGCGTTACTGTTCATATCCACTCTTAATTCCTTGATATTCAGCCTTATTTCCTTCAGTATTTTCACTACCTACCTTTAGAACTCAGTGTCTATCAGACCACAGAGGTCTGTTTCAGTGTTTGCAGCTTCATGTGAATTCTCTTGTTCCTGTAACTGGGAATGGTTTCTAAGCTTCTTCGTCTTGCTTTTGTTTTTTCTTTTTTGTGAGGTGGAGCCAAACAGTAGTCTTGGGGGGCTTCTTCTATGCAAGAGTACTCCTTTGTATTTTGTGGAGGGGTACTATTTATTTTTGGTGTGGGGGTTTGAATATTAGCTGTCTCTTCCTTTGACATGAGAAAGCTATTATCTCCAGGGTGCTGAGTGTGTTTCAAGAGAGAAGGAGGCAATAGGTGGGGCTGGTAGTCAGTGCATAGTTGCTGAGCCCTTAACAGCAGCAAGTACCTACAAGAAGGTGGCACAGGCTACTCCTAGTTGCAGGGCCCTGGGAAATGGTAATGACCCTTAGGCAGATTTACAAGGTGTCCAGAGCATTTGGCAGTGGCAGCAGCAGGGTGTGAGAGTTCCCAGGGGAGTGCGCAACAACAGGTAGTGTTTGATTGCAGTGCCCTCCTCTGAGGTTATTGGATCCGCAAGTGGTGCCTGTTCAGGGACCCCTAGTGGTAACAGGCCATGCCCACCTCTGGAGTCAGTGATAACTGCAGTGTGTTGCCCCTGCCTCCTGCAGACCATTCAAGTGTCACCCCATCTCGCTTAGCCCACATAGGAAGTACTGCACAGGCTTCTCCTAGGTGCAGGATCCTGGGAATTGACAGATGTCAAGCGAATGGGCACTGCTCATTCTGCAGGAGCAGCAGCAGGACCAGTGTGCTCCCAAAAGGGTGTGAGAGCAGCAACAGGTGTGTTTGGTCATGATGCCCTCCTCTGGGGTGGCTTTGAGGTGATTGGGCCTGCAAGTAGTTTTTGTTCATAGATCCCTAGTTGTGGCAAGCCACACCCACCTCTGGAGTCAGAGATAACTGTGGTGGTTTGCTCCCACTACCTGCAAACCACGCAAGAATCACCCTGTCCCACTTAGCCCACACAGGTGGTGCTGCACCAGCTGTTCCTAGTTGTAGGGTCTTGGGAAGGAACAGTAATCAAGCCCCTGGGTGCTGCCCAGAGCATTTGGCAGTTGCAGCTGCAGGGCAGGTGTGTTCCCAGGGAAGTGAGAGCAATAACGTGTGGTGCTTGGTTGCAGTGCCCTCATTTTTTTTTTTGCCTGCCCCTGAGGTGACTGGGGCAGCAGGTGAAGTCAACTCACAGGCCCCCAGTGGTGGCAGGCCATGCCCCCCTCTGTCTCTGAGACAGCCATTATGGTCCATCCCTGCCACCTGTAAATTGTGAAAGAGCAACCACATCACACTTAGTCCCCCTTTGCCCTTAACCCACTCAAGAGATGCCTGGTCTCCTGAGCCTGCACAAGAAGCACCCAGTCTCCTGTAGCCTGAGCAAGTGGCATTTTGCCACCTGTAGGCTGTACCAGAGGTGCCCTGCCCTCTGAGAGCCCCCTCACACGTGCACAGGGAGATTCCTATGGTGGTCCTCCTCTCCACCTCTTGAGCTCCACAACAGTGGTACATTGCTTCTCCTGTAGGCCCAGACCTTCTCCCTGGGTTCCTCTGCTGTGGCATTCCACTCCCGAGCCCATAGCACTCCACTCCTTAGCCTCTCAGGCTGTCCCCACACAGCCAACCCTAGTCCTCTCCTTGGGACTGACCTCCAGAGCCTAAGTCTCAGCGTCCAGCCCCCGCCTGAGCATCTCATGCTGTGGTGTCTGGGCCAGTGGTGCAGAAGATCTGCGAGGCTCTCAGTCTATTCTGTCCTCCTTGGTCCAGATACTGCGCTTTTCTCTGCAACTTTGAGGTCCCTCCATCTTGGCTGATCTCCCTCTTCGTTAGGTAGCTTCTCAGGATGTGGGTTCCTTTCCTCTTTCACAGCTCCCTCTAAGGAATGCTAGTCCCATTCTGATTCCTTTTCTCTCCCTCTCTCTCTCTCTCTTTTTTCTTTTGTTCTATCAAGTTATGTCAAGAGTTTCTTTCCCTTTTTGGAAGTTTGAGTTCTTCTGCCAGCATTCAGTAGATATTCTGTGCCAGCCATTTTACATGTGGATGTTTTTTTTGAAGTCTTCATGGGAGCAGGTGAATGCAATGTCTTACTCCTCCACCATGTTGGTTTGTCTCCTCTTTTATTCTATTAGTCAAATATATCACATTTTTATAGGTTAGAGGGGCTCGTCACATCACCATTCTGGAAACCTTGCCTCAATTCTTATACAATTTTAAAACTAGAACTCAGATGATGTCTTCTCCCAGAAACCTTTCCCAGTTCCCTAGGTTGAGGTATGTGGCCATTCTCTTTTCATACATTATAGTGAAAGTATTTTTTTATTGTTTCTATTTTTAGGTTATAAGTTCCTCAGATTTTTTCCTACCTATCTGCCCTCCAAACCTTACTTAATATTTAAAATGCAATCAAAGTCCATACTTATTAGCTCTCTCTTCTCCTCTCAGGTTTGGAAACACTCCTCTATTTTTCATGAGCCATGTAAAAAATATATGCATTTACTACATTGCATTTAAATTATATTCCTTTCACCTTAATAGTATCTGTATACTTTTCAATTACTTTTTGTTTTCTTTGTGTCTTTAGTATCTAGGCAAGCACCAGAAACATAGTAAATACTAATGTGTTAATTCAACACATGCATTATTGGAGAAAGCTATGTGACAAATACTCTAAAAAGTATTGGGGAGTCACACATGCACACTAACAGATGTTATATCTGCCTTCATGGAGCATATGACTTAGTATATAAAACAGATATTGAGCAAAGAGTGAAACAAATGGACTAAAAAAATGAGAAGCACTGAGATGAACTTGCACCCAATGTTCATAGAGTTAGTAATATCATACGATGTCCTGGTTGTTGTGATGAGGGAGTGAAAACAAAGATGAAGTCTTCACATTTCACAAAAAGCAAATGCTATTTGACTTGGCAAATAGGATCAATGGGGGAAGAGTTCCAAGCAGAAGGTTATGCATGTCCACTGCCCAGGGGCAGAGTAAGCATGGCACTCCAGGATCTGAGAGCTTACTGTAGCTGGAACACCTGATGTGAAGGAGGGTAGAATGAGAGATGTAGTTAGAGTGATAGGTAGTACAGTTGAGCACAAAACTGTGTGGGGGTTAGGGGTACCAACCCTGAACAGTCAAAAATCCATGTATAACTTTATTGTCAGCCTTCCATATCCATACTTCTGTATCTGCTGATTCAAACAACTGCAGATCCTATAGTACTGTTGTATGTATTTATTGAAAAAAAATTTGAGTGTAAGTGGACCTGTACAGTTCAAATCTATGTTGTTGAAAGGTCAACAGTACTGAGATAATATAGGGCTTTCAGTGTGTGTTTAAGATTCTATTTTTTATTCTTGATCAGTAGTGAGCACACTATAACCAATTCTAAATGATGATGTGTTTTTGTATAGCCTGTGTGTTAGAAATTGATTTTGTGTTTTTAAATGATTTTTAGGGAGTTCCCGCTGTGGCACAGTGGGTAAATAATCCAACTGCAGTGGCTCGGGTCACTGGAGAGGTATGGATTCCATCCCTGGCCTGGCACAGTAGATTAAAGGATCTGGTGTTGCCTTAGCTGCAGTGTAAGTCCCACCTATGGCTCAGATTCAGCCTATAGCCTGGGAACTTCCATATGCTAAGGACATGGCTATAAAAATTATTTTTTAAAAATCAAAAAGAGAATAATATTTCAGGCTAGGTAGACATACGAAATTCAATTTCAATGTCCAAAACCTCCCTCCCCCCAGTACGAAAATACAGTTATACTCATATCTTTAAGTACTGCTTATGGTTGCTTTTGTCACAGGAGCAGAGTTAAGTAGTTGTGACAAAGGCCATGTGGCCCTTTATAGAAATGTGTGTCAATCCTAGTCTTAAGTAATAGAATATACTGAAATGTTTTAACCAAAACATTTAAATGCACATAATCACATGGCCATGTTCTGTTTTCTTTTGTTTTGTACCACACCTGCAGCATATGAAAGTTCCCAGGCTAGGGATTGAATCTAGCTGCAGTTGAGACCTAGGCCATAGCCACAGCAATGCAGGATCTGTGTCACATGTGTGACCTACTCTACAGTCTGTGACAACACCTGATTCTTAACACAGTGAGCGAGTCCAGGGATTGAACTCATGGATACTAATTTGCTCCCTAACCTGCTGAGCCACAAGGGGAACTCACATGTTTTGTTTTTCTAGTAATGGCAACTTAGAGGAAGGAAGATCAGTTCAAAGATGAGTCTGGAGTCCCCAGGACCATCCCTGTGTTGTATAATTTGCCAGAAAGACTCAAGGGATTCAGCATCTAGTCATACCCATGACTGTGGCTTTATTACAGCCAAAATATACAAAGCAGAATGAACAAAGTGAGAAAGGGCATAAGGTAAAATTCAGAGGATACAAAACCCTGGATTCACTTTCAGTGAAGTCATGCAGGTACTATACAGCTTAATTCTTGTATCAACAAGTGTGACAATACATGTGAAATGGTTTCTATTAGAAAAGTGTGCCAAAGCCTGGAGTCACAGTTTGGATGCTGGAGACATAGGCATGTGCACCTCTGCTTATTGTAGTAATTCCAAACTCCCGGAAGGAAAGTAGGTTATCAGCATAATCCATATTATTTGCACAAAGGGTTTAGTAACACTGAGCCATTCTTAATCAGTGAGTGATGGAAACCTAATTGAAATCCAAGACCCCAGATGCAAGTCAAGAGCCAATCAAGCAAGCAGGTCTTTGTAAGTATAGCAGTTTCTGTTCTGTTATTGCATCTATTTTCTGCACATGATGTTTTTGCAACAGTCCAGAATTAAATGGTAGTAAATTGGACTGAGTTGCTAAAGTGTAAGTAGAGAGAATGGACAGAGTCAAAAGATATCTAGGAGGCAGTATGCAAAATGATTTAGCAGAAAACTGGATGTGGTAGCCTAGGGGTAAGAAGATATCAAGGATTATGCAGGAATCTGGTTTATGAGTTAATGTTGATAAACTGATTTCTATAGTTCCATAGTAATTCCAGTTGAAGAATAAACTGATGGAGGAAATGTCTCATCTGATCAATCTGGTAATCTTACATTTCAAGAAGTGCTGAAATAATATATATACATATTTATATATATGAATATATATTTAGTTTGGACTTGCATATATGTATAATATACATATGTGCATGTATACAAATATAACTTAGGGCATTCTCTGAATGTACTTTTAAAATGAAATTTTTCACCCTAATTGTCTGAATCAGTTGAAAAAGAGCACAGCCCTCAGAGGAATGGAAATCTAATAGCAGGCTTATTCCAGAATTAGAAGATGGGATTATGACTAGTAGTGGCCAAATCTGAGACATTTAATACTACCTTCACTCACCAAAATCACACCTGCATTAGAGAAATTGGTGTGTGAGGTAGATATACACAATATCCAAACCACATCTTTATGTATAGAGCCCCAAGAACAGGGCAGAGTTGGCTCCACAACTGCTTCTAAAAATCAGGCCCTGGGCCCTAAATTTCCTAAAGCATAAAAGTCACAAGGTAGACAGGTTTTTTTTTAAGGTTATAAAAGGACAGCAGGAAACAGATCTATACCATGATAAATATAGAAAAATAATTCATTTTTTTCATGATTTTAGATATTCATCAGTCATTAAATCCACACCCCTAGATGAAAAACAGCAGACAAAAGATCCAAGAAACATCCTCCTCATTATTGACGCTTAGAGAATAAAGGGAAAGCTTCTTCCTGAAATTACACACACACACACACACACACACACACACAGAGATCTAATTTATTTTCTATTGACAAACATAGTTTAAGATTGTTCCAAAATGTAGTGTTTTTCTCTTCACTAACACTCAGATGGTGTGTGTTGGAGAGCTGTTATTGTCATTTACATGTATATTGTCATATATATTACATATACATTGTCATATACATTACTCTAAGGATTTCTGATTTAAATTGTAAAAATTGAGAAATGATTAGAATTTTTGGGACTAATTTAAATACTTTAACTGAAAGATATCAAGTTTCACTTTATTTTCTCTTCCGAGATGAGCTCAGTATAACTTCTTTGTATCTCAGATGTCTATCCTGAGCTGGTTAGATAGGTTCTGGGTTGAGTAGACAGATAGGTGGATGCGTAATAGATGGATAGATGAACAGAGACATGGATAAATGGGACATGGTTGAATGGGTGGATGGTAGGTAGGTAAATGGAGGAAGGCATGGATAATAGGACAGGGCTGTGCAAGTGGAAGAATAAATGATAATAAGTAGGTGAGCTGACCAGTAGCTGAGTTGATAAACAAGAAGATGAGTAAATGAGTGACACATGAGGAGACACCTAAGGAAGAGGAAGAGTAAACCTTATAACACCTCCTTGCAAAGTTTAATTTACTAAATTGCCTAGGGAAGAAAAAAAAAGATTTTCCAGTGTTATGTACAAAAAAAAAAGTTTATTTAGAAAATGTTTATTCACTCATTAATTACCCGTTTGTGAGTTTCTCAGTTTAGGTGATGATTACTGATATAGGATTACACTAGGCCCTCTGGAGGTTAAGGAGGTAAAGCTAAGAGATAGTTGCAGGACAGGTGAAATAAACATCTCAACCCCCATTTTGACAGCTACAATCACAAGTCATGTAACCTTGCTAACTGTAAGTATAGGCCAGTAACATATGAGGAGGGCAAACAGAAAGCAATTATTTTTATTGTCTTTAGAGAAGCAATATAGCTAATGGACACAAAGATCAATTTTGCTGAAAACCAAAGTAACAGTTCTACCGGATAATTATTCCAAAGACCCCCATGCCCAAAAAAAAAACACTGCACATCATTTTTTTTTTGCATTCATCATCTCATGTAAGCTTTAGAACAATCCTTCAATGTTGTTGAACATTTTAGTATTGTTTAACAAGAAAGAAGTCCAACAGAGGGATTAGGTTAATTATCTTTGTCAGGTTCATTCATTTAGCTCTAATTTTTTTTAAGACTATGATGTACCTCACATGAAAAATCAGTTAATCAAGACATTAATTTGAAAGTTTATTATTTTCTCTCTGTGCTATCTGTTGTTTCATGAAGTATTTATCACATGAAAAATCAAGTTTATATTCAGTATTCCTGTTCTTGGTAAATTGGAGGGAAAGAGTAAGTTTGATGTTGCTTTGTAGTTCACTATCATTTGTGATGCAATGAAATCCAAACAGCATAATAATTGCAGGAAAAAGTTACGCATTACCTTATATAACCTCAGATCAATAGTTTTAATCAGATGAAGGTTTTGGATTCATGTACACGGATACCTACTGTCAAATTCTAGTAAGGTACCCTTGGGCCATTAAGGTAAAGCCCCTTTAAGATTTTCCTGCCTCTTTTGCTAAATTGTTGTAACAGTAATACTTAAGTATACTTAAGAGTGTTGCAAAGTATGAAAAAGTAACATTTAAGTATAAGCATGATTCTTGGCACATGGTAAATATTCCACAAATTTTCACTACTACTATTATTCCTATTTTATAGATAACAAAACTGAAGATTTTAGAAAATAAGGGTATTGGTGATAATCTTAAAGCCAGTAAACAGAAAAGGAAAGACAATAATAGTATTGTAGGTTATATATTAGGACTCTAATCAATATCTCTAACTATACACATTTTAATAATAAATATTGGATAAAAGAATTTATGTGACTATTTAAGCAGATTTGTGCTTAGGATCCAGTGGTATTTTAGCCTTACTAGTGGTTTTGGTCATTATCCTAATTAGCTCAGTGAAATATATTTAAACATTAGGAAAATAGAATGTGTGTTACTAGGTATCAGAAAAATTTCAGTCAGCTTTTCTCATCCAGTAGTACAATTTGGAAGCTAGTCCTTGTTGTTGTTGTTGTTGTTGTTGTTGTTGTTGTTGTGTTTTTTGGTAGCACAGAAAGAAATCCTACATCCATTTTGCCATTCAAAATGTGATAAAAGTCTGTCAAAATTTAAAACTCCCACCAGAACTTTATACCATGTTCTATTGTAGCATATACCCTATTTCAGATGGAAAGTAATTGCTGGTTTATGCATGATAGCCTCCCCTACAGTACCCATTCTTGGAGGACAGAGTCTGCATCTTATGCACCTTCATAATCCTCAGGGTTTTCACATTGATTGACACAGGATAGATAACTGATAAATATTTGTGGAATCAAATTGCATTGATTTGAATACAAGTCATTTTTTTAACAATTTGGCAGATGTATTGGCAACTGAATGTGGGGATAATTTTAAATATACTAATAAGATGACTAAATATTAAATAATGTGATAGTAGCTTTATTTAAAATGCGACTCTGTCTCTTTATTCATAATGTAAATTATTATTGTTAAGATTATTATCTTTTTCTTTTGTTAGACAAAAACTGTATGCCTTGATCATATTTTAAAAATATTTCCAACCTTACAAAGACTTTTTAAGTCATATGATTGTGTGAAGATAATACATATAGTTAACTAATTTTTAGAGAGACTGATAAAACCAGGTGCTTTTCCAGGTCCTTATATGATTCATCAGTGAACAAAAGTTTTCTACTTGGTAGAGCTTTTGTTCAAGTAGATGAGATAGGCAGTACTCAATAAGTTAAAAAATAATTTTGCAGTAAATTAGAAAGTTAAGTGTTATAGGGAAAAGGAAAGTAGAGAGACATAGAAGATGGAGAATGCCAAGTGGGAAGTAAAGTAGTTTGCAATATAAAAGTCTAGAATAAACTCTTTAAACAAGTGACTCTTGAGCCAATAATTAAAAGAAATTAAGAATTTGAGAGCAGGTGTTCCTGTTGTGGTGCAGGGGAAACGAATCTGACTGGTATCCATGAAGATGTGGGTTCCATCCCTGGCCTCACTCAGTGGGCTGGGTATCCGGAGTTGCTGTGAGCTGTGGTATAGGTTGCTCAGATCCCTCATTGCTGTGGCTGTGGCATAGGCTAGCAGCTGCAGCTCCAACTCGACCCCTAACCTGGGAACTTCCATATGCTGTGGGTGCAGTCCTAAAAAAAAATAATAGTAATAAAGGAGAATTTGAGAGAAATAAGGGTGGGCTTTGATCTGATCTGAATTTGAATTTATTTTTTGTAAGTATCATCTACATAGTTTATTGGAACTCTAAACTTTTGTGTTCACATCTAGTAAAAACAAAAATGAATATTTACTTCATCCAGCTTTTTAACTTATTAAATGCATGTGTAAATTGTTTAGAAATTGACTTGCATGTACCAAGCTTTGTTTATTGTATGCTTAAAAAATCAGAAGATGCTAAAAATTGTGGTTGATGTTATATATAATTGCATGAGGGGTGAGATATTTACATCAGTTGCAAAGTAATTTGCTCCATTTCTGGATGAATACCACACTTCTGGGGCTTTGGTTATCCCCTAGAGTGTGCCTTACCCCTGTAATTTTCAAACTGTGTCTTTTGGCTCTACTTTTAATTCAAGTAAGAACAGCAAAATTAGTCTATTGGGAAATAGGCCTTAGAAATATATTGAAAACTGCCTACTAAAATGCATTAAAATGAGTTTAAAGGAAAAAAGGGTACACATTTAGAATAGTAGGGAATTTGACAGGCTGGCATGTAGGCATTTCAATTCCTGCTGCTTTCAACAAAATTCACTTCATGGAATAAAAATTTTGAAAGGATGTTTGGAACAAGCATCCAGAGCAGCTGCCGTATTTTGGCAGTAACAAAATTAAACAATTGGCTTCATCCAGCCTTCAAAATGGCAGGAAGATTTGCACAGATAGAGGGGAATGTGACATTCAGGCAGATTCACATAGAAAAAAAAATACCTATTCAAAATATTTACCACTGACTTAGTCCTGACATCTACAAAATTTTGTGCTGGATTTTATCCACTGTCCCTTCAGCACTCTTGTCAGTAATGTTAATAAACCATAAATTCCTATGCCTGTTGGAAGGAAGTGCAGCCATTGTCTGTCATGTCAATTAACTGCTAAAAAAGAGATTTACATGATGGACTGAAAAGCGTCCTGGAGGAGCATTCTTTGGACAGTCAAATAAGGACTAGAAATTCTCAAATGTTCAACTAGAGAGTGTGTTCTTGTAAACACTGAGGCTCTTCAGACACAAATCAGAAAAAAAAGATAGTAAGTGCTTGGAAAAATATAAGAAATCTTTTTTTTGTTTTTTTTTTTTTTTGTACAGTATGTGGTGTCAGCGTCAAATTTTCTCATTTGCTCATTTCCTCGTCCAGTATTTATTACACTTCCAGAGGGTACCCAGGACTATTTTAACAATTATCTATTCAGTGGTTAGCAAAACAGAAGCAGTCCTTATTGTGAGCAAGTCTATTATCTAAAGAGGGAATGCAACATTAATAATCAGGTAAATAAATAGGTAACAACTATAATAAATAAGGATGAAATTTAACCAGTATACATTAATTTAAGCTTGCAAATTGTTTAAATATTAAGGCACTTATGTACCAACCATAAAATAGCCTTTATCTCCTTCATCCTGGCCCTTTTCCTAGAATCCTGCACCTTCCCTCCAGCACACTTACCTGTCATTTAGCAATACAGGGTTAACACTTATTGTAGCAAAATGGCTCTGCCATGACAACTTGAATAGCCTTGGATATCTTCACATAATTCACAAAGGCAAGACTAACCTACAGTTTAACCCAAGTCTTAGTGGAATGTTCTATGATCCTCCATGGAACCTAGTAGTATAAATAGTCTTGTTAGAAGCTATTGAAAACTGCTTCTCATTTACCTCTGTATCTTCGCAGGAGGCTGCAATGGTGCATTTCCCTGTCTGCCTTACCAGTACCTGTAAGACACAGGAGTTTCATATCATACCTTTCCCCCTCTTTTGGATAGAGCTATAAGCTATAAAACAGCTATGCTGTAGTTTAGAGTTGAATCACAGTGGCAGCGAGAACCACTACCTGTGTTGCCTGTCATATGGCAGCCCTGGTTTGATGTCATCCACTGATACTAGAGATGTGGACTGCCAATGCCATGCTATCTTCCTTATGTTTTGAGTGTGAGTAATAAACTGTCCAAATTGATTTGGGCTCATGTCTTTTTCCTGGCTAGATCTATGGAAATGTGGCAAGATGCTTAGGAGCTGCCACAATGCCACAGCTCAGAGACTACTTGACTGCTTGACACCCATCAATCAGAAAACTCCCAGAACCTGCTCCAGTATTGGGGGTAGAATCACATGTGTTGGTTCACGTCTGTACCACACCAATCATTTTGTATTTTGAATACCACAACTGATGAAAGTAATAGAAAGGAAAATATGGTATTTCACAAGAGCATATAAAATGAGCCTAAAATTATGTTTGCAGTTCAGAAATGGTTCTCTATGAGAATTAGTATATCAACTGGGTTCTAAGGGGTGAGTAGGAATTGACCAGGGCAAACAAGTTAGTGGGGAATTTTCCACAGTTCCAGGTACATGTGATGACCCTGAGGTATATAAGAATATGCCTCATTTATAAAGTTCCTAGTGGTCTAGGAGTTAAGGATTCAGTGTTGTTATCACTACTGTGGCTCACTGGCCTGGGAATTTACACATGCTGTGGGTGTGGCAAAAAAAGAAAAAAAGAATATACTTCATTTAGTGAACTATAAGAAAAGCCAATGAGACATTATACAGCCTGTTGGGTCAAGATTTCTCTTCTCTTCTGACAGCCTAGTAAAACATATGTAATTCTACTAGTAAAGTTGGAGTTCCTGAGACTTCAAGTAGAACACCAATATGATTTTATTGCATCACTGTATGGAAGACACATTGTTAGCTTTACTGATATATATAGAAATGTTTAAGAAGCCCTTTAGACTGTGAGCTTCATAAAGTTAGAGATATGGCTTTGTGTCATATTTATAACTGATCTCATTATAATAATATAATATCTCAGTGTAAGAATAATATATGATTATTATTGAGGAAGGAAAGGAGGGAAGGAAAGAGAGTAGACAGGAAAAGAAGAAGGGTGGGAGGTCCTCTATTTAGAGAGGTACAAAGTTTATAAAATGCCTCGGATTTATTAGGCATGCAATAAATATCTATTGAAAGATTGACTGGGAGAGAAGAAAGATATAATGAAGAAATTACATATACTGAAACACATAATAAAATTAAAATGATTTCCCTTTAAAATGACCATGATGGCATGCTAAGATTTTTATAACATGTTATTATTAAAAGGGGATGCAGGAGTTCCTGTTTTGGATCAGCAGGTTATGAACCCAACTAGTATCCATAAAGATACAGGTTCAATCCCTGGCCTTTCTCAGTGGGTTAAGGATCCAGAGTTGCTGTGAACTGTGGTGTAGGTTGAAGGCATGGCTCAGATCCCTCATAGCTATGGCTGTGGCGTAGGCCAACAGCTGCAGCTCTGATTCAACCCCTAGCCTGGGAACTTCCATATTCAGTAGGTACAGCCCTAAAAAGCAAAAGAAAAAAAAAATAAAAGGGGGATGAAAGTTAAATAATAAAATGAATGTTATAATCTGAAATAATTAACCTGACAGTAATATAAATTCCAAGTTAATAGCATACATTTGTGATGTATGTGCTTCACAAAGGTCTCCATGAATAATTTTTATTTATTGGCTTGTTCAGGGCAATTTTAATATTAGAAGGTGGACACACTCTAAACTAGTCCCATGACCAGCATTATAGGCCAGTATTATTATTGGCATAACTCGAGTGGGATGAATTGTCTAGTCAAACAAAAATAATGACCCCTAAAGGTAGTATAGTCACAAACTACAAAGCCTCAAACTGAATGTGAAGAAGTTTTTGTTTTATTGTAAAGACATTAATAATAACGAAAGTTTTGTTTCGTTTTATTTTATCAAGGACAATAGGCTGAAAGAATGTTTCATAGAGGAGTTCCCATTGTGACTCAAATCTGACTAGGAACCATGGTGGAATATGTAGGATGACTTTTTGGATGGAAGAAAAGTAGAGACTAAAGGCAGAGAACATAAGTAAACAGCTGCGGCAATCCTGTAAAGAGCAGAAAGTAGGGCATACCTTTAGTAACCATAATAAAAAGTGTAGAGAAAGAACAAACAGAATTTATGACTGACTGGGCATAGGCAGAAAACTAGCAGAGTTAAAATGTGTGAGATACACAATAATGATCCCCAAAGCAATCTACATGCTAATCCCCAGAACCTGTGCATATAGTATTTTATATGACAAAAGAGAACTTGTAGAAATGTAAAAAGTAAGGATCTTGGCATAGAAAGATTACCCTGGATTATCTGAGTAGTGTCATTTTATCACAGAAATCTTTATCAAAAGGAGAGTCAGAGCCAGAGAAGATGATGTGCCATTGAAAGTAGAGGTTGTCTGAGTAGTATTCTATTGTGTATATATACCACATCTTCCTAATCCAATCATCTGTCAATAGACATTTGGGTTGTTTCCATGTCTTGGCTATTGTAAACAGTGGGTGCTGCAATGAACACGCGGGTGCATGTGTTTTTTTAAGGAAAGTTTTGTCTGGATATATGCCTAAGAGTGGGATTGATGGGTCATATGGTAGTTTTAATGTATAGTTTTGTAAGGTACCTCCAACTGTTTTCCATAGTGGTTGTACCAGCTTACATTCCCAACAACAATGCAGGAGGTTTCCCTTTTCACCACACACCCTCCAGCATTTGTTATTTGTGGAACTCCCATAGTGAGTGAAGTAAGTCAGAAAGAGAAAGACAAATGCCATATGCTATCACTTATATCTGGAATATAATATATGGTACAAATGAATCTTTCCACAGAAAAGAAAATCATGGATTTGGACAATAGACTTGTGGTTACCAAGGGGGAGGGAGTGGGATGGATTGGGAGCTTGGGGTTAATAGATGCAGAATATTGCCTTTGGAATGGATTAGCAATGAGATCCTGCTGTGTAGCGCTGGGAACTATGTCTAGTCACTTTTGATTGAGCATGGTAATGGGAGAAAAAAGAATGTATACATGTATGTGTAACTGGGTTACCATGCTGTACAGTAGGGGAAAAAATAGTGTATTGGGGAAAAAATTAAAAAATAAAGAAGAGTAGAAAAAAAAAAGTTGATGTTGAAGTGATATGGCCACAAGCCAGAGAATACAGGCAGCCTCTAGAAGCCAGGAAAGACAAACAGATTTTCCACTAGGGTTTCCACAAGAATTCAAGCTTGTCAACACCTTGACTTTGACCCAGTGAGATTTATCTTGGATTATTACCTCCACAACTTTAAGGTAGCAAATTTGTGCCAAGACACTAAGTTTCTGATGATTAGCTACAGAAGCAATAGGAAACCAGTACAACATTCCATAGACAGTAGCATAAGGAAAAAGAAGGTTATGCCTTTCATTTTATACAGCCTAATTTTAAGGAATCAGAAGCATGTGATGATTTGCCATATCTTTAAAGAAACTTTAAAAAAAAATGGTCTTCTGGTTATGGGAAGACATGGGAATAGGATTGTTTGATGAATCACAGGTGTAATAGGATTTAAGCTTTTCATATTTCTCATCTTGTGCTAAATATAAGAGGAATAAGGAGTAGAATATAAGAAAGAGAAGTATCAAGGAAAAGATGAAAAGAGTTGAAATAAGTAGAAGATAGGTGGAAATCTTTCAAGTCATAGTGGGCAATTTTCTGAAAGAGAACATAATCAACTATTTTATATAATACAGAAAGGTCCAGGACAATAGAAACTATGGTGAGCCAGAAGTGTTTCAGTCCTTGAAGAACTTTTAGTTGTTTATTATTATTATAATTATCATCATCATTATTACTATATTACTATTCCTGCATAATGGTAAAAAAATAAAATAAGGTGGCATTCCAAGGACATAGCAATGTAAAAAAGAAGGTAAAACTGTGCCATTGATAAAATTGTCTATTTTGCAGGTATACTATAGGGCCTATATTGTTCAATTTAGTTTTCATATCATTAGAACAAAATCAACCCAGTCCAGTACACCTGGAGTCAGACAGCAGACTATGTGCTACCAAAATTCTAGTCCTTTGTTTATTCTGTTTCCTCTTTTGTCAAATGTAGGTATTGTATGAGAATGGACATATGTACCTGCCACAATGTATTAATTATAAAATGATTTTTTCAAATAGATGATAGCAAGGAGAAAATAAGAAAACATATAGCATGGGGAACGCTACTCAATATTCTGTAATACCCTATATGAGAAAAGAATCTGAAAAAGAATGACTTCGCTATACATCTGAAACTAACACATCATTGTAAATCAACTATACTCCAATATAAAATAAAAATAAAATTAAAAAGGAGAAATAAAACATAGACCAACATTAGGTAGAAGAGTATATGTGAGTACACAAAATACCCATCAATATAGTAATGCAAAAATAATAAGTATTTTCTAATTTACTTAGGCTCATTTAACAAGCATTTGATGTATCTATAAATTTGTATAATTAATTAGCAAGCTGACAGTGTAGTTTCAAGGGCCAATTCTCATCTAGGATTTTAACATATACAAGTATACATTGAGTTATATGTATACTTGAATAATATCTGCTTAAGAAAGACACAGAACTTTCATTTCTTTACCATCTCTTTCAGATTAATAATTATATAGCATAGCATGACCTGGTCCTCTCACTCCTTATAACCTCCTAAAAAATTTAGTATATTCAGAGACAAAATGGATTCATGATAGAGATTTCTACCTTCATGAAGTAAATTAATTCCACAGTAAAGAAAACAGATCCTTCTAGATTGTATCTCAAAGCAGTATATTCAATCGAGGTTTGTATAGACCACAGAAACTTCTCAAAAACAATGTGAAAGGAAGTATCTAACTTCTGTCTTTCATGGAAGCAAAATGTTTTTTATTTTTAATGACAGTCATGGTAAATAAAACTTCCGGTATTTGTAAACCATGTTTTAGAATTTCTAGATGTGTAGTTGAGTTTAGGACTTGTTAAGATCTAAAAAGCTAAATAGTGTATCACGAAAGTAGCTAGAAAGTCTTACCATGACTCCCAAGAACCATGTAAGGAACCAGAAATCTTTAAGAAGATATTTGGGCATTAACGATAATTTGCCTATGGCAGCTGTCTAATCTGTAGTGGTAAATAATGAATGGGTGGAAAATCACTCCTCTTTGCTTACTTCTCTTTCTCTTTCTTTGATATCAATTCTATATGCATAATACTAGTTCTGTTTTATATTTAAGAAATTATTTTTAGTAATATGAATGGCATACTAAATTATATGTGAAATTCACCTAGCATAAAAGTAAATTTTAAAGGATTCATTTTCTACTGAAAGCTTCATTTCTTAATCTTTACCCCAGACCTGCACTTAAATTTATAAGGAGGCAACATATAGTACTTGTTAACTTTATTGATTCACATCAAAGTTTTTTTGGAATATTTCTGCCCACAAATAAAGGATAATGACAAAAGTTGTAACCATTAAAAACAGTATGTTGATGGTTTAATAACCCACAAAAATGCTGAATGAATTCTACTAGATTTTTGAAATAATTTGAGTGAAAGGTAAAATATGAGATTATAAATTTTGAAAGCAATTTGATAAAAAGCCAGAGATTAGTAATATTTAGCAGGTACTTTTCCACTTATTAAAATAATTAATATAATAGTACTATAATTTTACATTCAGAAGTTTGAATTACACCTATCAACTTGAAAAGATATATAGAAACAGAATTTAGGAAAAGAGCAATGCAAAATGTATGTAGCATATAAAAAATGGCTCATTTTGTAAAAGGAAATATAATCAGATGCTATTTTGTCTACTCTAGTGTGTTAACTGGAGCACTTAAGGAATCATAAATTCCATAGTCTTGAAAAGACTTTTAAAATAATCTACTGTAAAGTTCTTATTTAACACAAGGCATCTGAGATCAAACAGTAAGTGGCGAAGGTCATGCAACAACACTGACTCTGAGATCATTATCTCTCATGGAATAATTTTTTAGAGAGTTTAAGCGATTATCCAGACTATTATAGTTTTCTAGTGAAGAAAATGACATTTTATTGTAGTTTTAATTGTTTTATTTAATAATTAAGAATGTAGGATATGTTCTCATAAGCTTATTTGTCATGTGTATATCAGCTTATTCAATTCTTTGCCACTTACCCTGAATATCATAAGAATATTCATTTTAATAGCTACTATTAAATAGTAACAGCCACTGTTTTTACAGTGTTTTCCTATTATATCCATCATATGAGCCATCTAGATATTGGCTACCATTGTTTACCCACTTGTTTAACTTTGGGTCATACTTTCATTTCTTTAAATACTGCTAAGATTTTATTTTGTGCTAGACATTGTCATTTTATAAATTATGGAGATTCTAGATTTTATCTTCTTCTGAACATCATTAATTTTTTTGTCCAATAATGTGGTTAAATACTGATATCTACCTTGATAGCTTTATATTTTGTCAGTGCAGATATGTGAAAAGTCCAAGATAATACTTAAGGTCCCCTCAGTTGTCTGAGCCAAAGCTCCAAAAATCCTCTCCCAACCCCACCTCTCAGAATCTTGTCTAAGTTTTGATTTAGAATTTATTAAGGTAAGCCTAAAGTGAACTTTTATTAGGTCAAGACTCAACAGACTATTTCTGTAAATTATCACACAGAAAATTTTGAATCTTTGTAATCTTATACAGCCTCTATTGCAACTACTCAGTTTCACTGCAGTAACACAAAAACCACTAGACAATGTACTAATAAGCAAAAGTGACTGCGTTCCAGTAAATTTTTATTTACAAAAATGGGTCAGATTTGGAGTTTGGGCTGTAGTTTACCAACAACTGCTCTACTGCAAGGCTATTAATCTAAAGGCCGTCACTTTGATGCCTGTGTGGTGTTTATAGGTTTATGAATGTCTCTGGAATTCTCACATCCATCTGCAATGCTCAGTGTCTAGTGTTTCCATTCTGTTGCCAGCTGTGTAACAGTTACTTTGTGATTAGCCTGGGTAATATATTGCTCTGTATATGTACAGCCCAACTCTCAGCCAAGGACTTGCAGGAACATTCCCCAACAATCTGACTCAGTCCTGTGCCCTGCTCTGCTCACCTACTCTTCTCTGCTACCCTGCCACAGATACTGCAGCCATTTCATCTGCCCCACACTCTGATTTCTGCCCCGACAGCTAGTTCAGCTACAGTGGTCTGCTTGGGCCACAGCTCTTTGCACTTAGGTCAGGAAATTGTCCTCCAGTAGAAAGCTGGTGTAGACATGAGTCCTACCTCATGAATTTCCCCTATTTCAGGTTCAGAGCCTGGCATAATCAGCTCATAATTGTTTATGAGAGGAGGACTAGCTCAAAAGCAGTCACTGTGTCATGTCCAGAAGAAGCTTTGATTTTTTTAATTTTAAATAACAAAACTATGAACATCTAACAATAATTTAGTTAATAAAATGAATTTTATGTACTCAAAATAACTGAGAAATAAGGTTCATTTGACTTCAGATGTGGTTTGTGAAATTTTATGTCACCATTTCCTGTTTTATATATATATATATATATATATATATATATATATTTCCTGTTTTACATGCTTTGCTTTCTTCCATAGGATAGTTCTAACTTCATGTTATTCTCTTTTATTTTAGAAATAATGCCCATTAGAGCTTAGACTTAAACATATTCATACTAGACTATCTAGAGAAAGAGAATGTACTTTTTATTCACTCACTTATTACAATGGAACATCTTTCATTGCAGAAGCTACCAGTAAATATCTTCTTGTCTCTGGCCTGATGTTAATGAGGTGCCTAAACCTAATCACAATCATTTGACTAGAGAGCTGAGAAATAGTAATTGCTTTTAGAAATTGCATCCTCATCTCTGGAACTGAGGTTTGAGATAATGTTTCCTAAAATATATGGCTGAGGAATAGTGTGCAGCAGTCTCCTCCAAAATCTAGATGTTCTTGAGAGAAGGAACAGAATTGATATCAAGAACATAATAAAAGACTATCCACGATAGGTTTTTTTGTTTTGTTTTGTTTTGTTTTTTGCTTTTTAGTGCCACACCTATGGCATATGGAGGTTCCCAGGATCGGGTTCTAATTGGAGCTGCAGCTGCCAGCCTACACCACAGCCACACAAAGCCAAATCCGAGCCGCATGTACAACCTACACCACAGCTCACAGAAATGCTGGATCCTCAACCCACTGAGTGAGGCCAGGGATCAAATCTGCAACCTGCAACGAATCCTAGTTGGATTCATTTCTGCTGCATCAGGACAGGAACTCCTATGGCAGGTTTTCTTTAATGGCCACAACCCCTACTTGCACATACACACACACAATGGCAATAAGTTAGTTAAACATTTAGATTTGAAAAAGATTATATATGTCTGCTCTTATTTCCTAGGAAGATCCTTACTAAACTTTATAATTTTTACACATTAATGTTTACTTTTAATAGCATTTATAACCAGATGTTATGCTAAGCTGTTCCTATGCAGTTTGAGATCTACACTTGGTCCTTTTACACAATTAGTCATTCAATTCCAAGTCTTTCAGAGTTACTCTCAAATTATTAATATTGAAGTGAACAGGTGTTGCCTCAAATAATCTGATCACCAAAGATAATCCAGATACTAGAGGTTTATACCTTATGAGAGTGAGTAGAATCAGGTAGGAGTTGTTGACTTTCTGCCTCCTTAACTCAGTGATAAAGTAGAATGTAGAGATTACAGTGTTGGTGTTTTGTTCTGTGTTACTTCTCTTGTCATTATCCATAGCTTTTAAGCTAGTGCTGCTGAGCGGAGAGTATGTGCCTCATATATACGAACAGATGCATTGAGTCATACATAAAAAAAGCAATTCCATCAGTATCCTTTCACCAAATACCAAGTGCACTGTTCTAAGTACTTTAAAATAGCTCTTTTATGAATTTATTATCCTCCTTGGATAAATAACCTTAAACATACAAAATTCCTCCAATAGTCTGAGTGGTCTCCAAACATTCTAACCAGAAACTATATTAATACATTTTAAGCACATGCCATTCAATATATGTATACTTACTGGTTATAAGTTGTGTACACTCACATCTTTAGTGGTTAGGAGAACCAGCTTTACATCCAGACTGCTAGGTTCGAATTGCAGATCTGTCATTTCCCCACTGTGACCTTGAGCAAGATATTTAATAAATGTGTCTCAGTTTTCTCATTTTAAAAAGGATGGAAGCAATACTCTGTACCAAATACAATTGTTGTGAATATACTTTTTATTTTACTTCCATATTATGCACATTATAAACATAAACAAAATGAAAGGAAAACAGTAATGAAACTTAGAAAATACATAAATATGTTCTAGTGCTTTTCTATTAGAACAACCAAAAGATATTTTAGAATAAAAATGTAGAATACAGAGTACTTCATAATACCACCTATTTTACATTATTAAAGCCTAAATTAAAATGTAGAATTTCTAATGTTTTCTTCCTACACTCCAATGGAAATTCCTTTGAACTGTCTATCTATATTTCTGCAAACATGCTGCAACAAACCTGGATAAGGGTTCTTATTGGTTCTAAAATGTAGAACAAGTATTGTCTTATTAATAAGCAAGTAGCAGACATATCATTAGAAAACTTGTCGAGATTTCTAAACTTGTTTTGCCGATGCACCTACAAGCTTATTGTAATTCTGGATGTTACTTCCAGGTCCCTCAGTGACCTCCCCCCAACTCATTCTCTATGCCTTCAACCAATGAGTCACAGTAGTCTTGTAAGATTATTATAACACTGCAGTGGCCAAAACACCAGGAGGAGGCTCTATTCTGAATCCCCTTCAGAGTCTGTATACACACTTCCCTAGATGGTCCTCTCTGGGACCATGTCCAGTTGAGTCTTTCCAAGCAAGAAGGCCATGCCAGAAAGGAGTCTGGCTAGACATCCTTATGCTGGTACCCCTGTGGTGCTTCTTTTTACTATGTTCCTTCAGAAGATTAAGTAGCTGAGACTTTAGCCAACATTCAAAAGTTTGTGCTCTCCCTCACATCTTTTCAATTTAGCCCAATATGGTCAGGGGTTTAATCTTTTTAGATATTGTTGACTCATGATGTCTAAAGCATTGCTAATTGTTAAGATACAATGGTGACAAAAAGGTTTTAATTTCTTATATATTGACATCTAAGCTGTTCATCACTCACTTGTATTCCAGTCCATCTTATAGTGTGTGAGAAAGAAGAATTATTGTGCATGTCTTAAAGTCAAGATTTTGACTTGTTCCTACTGCTTTCTGTGTCTTGGTAGGAACACACACATACACACACAACACACACACATAGACGCACACCAGTGTAGCCTAGGTGTTATACTTTTTTTTTTAACCTTTTAGGGCTGTACCCATGGCATATGGAAGTGCCCAGGCTAGAAGCTGAATTGGAGCTACAGCTGCTGACCTAGACCACAGCCACAGCAACACAGGATTCGAGGCACATCTGCAACCTACCCCATAGCTCATGGCAACGCCAGATCCTTAACCCTCTGATGGAGGCCAAGGATCAAACCTTCATCCTCATGGATCCTAGCCAGGTTTGTTACTACTGAGCATGATGGGAATTCCACCTATGTATTATATTTGTCTGAGATGAACTGATTTTGGACTAGATTTTCTTGGCCCCTGGAAAAAAAATGGTTTTCTGAGTTAAAATCTGCTTGTTATAATTTTATGTTAGAACCTATTGCATAGGAGAGTTGCCGTCGTGGCTCAGTGGTTAACAAATCTAACTAGGAACCGTGAGGTTGTAGGTTCGATCCCTAGCCTTGCTCAGTGGGTTCAGGATCCGGCATTGCCGTGAGCTGTGGTATAGGTCGCAGACGCAACTCGGGTGTAGGCCAGTGGCTACAGCTCCAATTAGACCGCTAGCCTAGGAACCTCCATATGCTGCAGGAGTGGCCCTAGAAAAGGCAAAAAGACAAAAAAAAAGGGGGGGGGACCTATTGCATGGGAAAATTGTGCCCTGTCTCTGTCTCTGGTATGTGTACTATCATAAATGATGATAATTTTGAAGCCAAAAAAAAAAACTTTTCTTTTCAATACCTGACTGCCAGAAGCCTTGGAACCAATTTGCAGCTCAGTCAAGACAAATGGAAAAAAATTCATGGCCCCATTATCAGTGCCTTCTGCTGTCACTACCCAATATCTACCTTCCATTACATTTACAGGCCATATAAGTTTCCCATAGACCTCGTGTGTTTAATTTATGTTTAATAGTCTAATATATTTAGTGTTAAAATAATTTCAAGTATTTTTACAAATAAATATTTTCATATTCTACAAACCTCAGTGAAATTCACCAGAAAATTAAAAAGAAAGTAGGTGGGTGTTCTTACCTAGAGGGAAGGAAGTGGGGAAGGATCATGATAATCCTTGTCCCAGTGAGCTTCCTGAAACATTGAAGTAGAAACCTAATGAATGATTAATGAATGAGAACCTCGCAGCTTTATCCATTTGCCAAAATTTTGTAAAACGGTTCATTGGAGTTTCAGATTACTACCTAGTCCTTTCCATTTGCTTCATTTACCATGACTATACATTCATGTTTCTTACAAGAAAAAAAAAAAGACAGTTTTTGCATTAAATACAGCACTGATTTCATCCTTCATAATCTAGCTCAATTTAAGGTGGATCCTTTAGACAAAAATAGCATGGAACAGCCCCAGAAGTAATAGACTGGATAGCAGAGCCAAACTAGCCTCCAGGGTAATGTGATCTATAAAAACCTGGAGCTATAGACCTTCATACTTTTTAAGTAAATTAAGAATTATTTTACGGACTCTAGCTTCTCATGTTATAAAGATCAAAGGGGAAAATATGCTTATATGAAATTAAATGTTGTAATTTTTGGTCTTACACTTACTAGGAAGAATACACTGACCTCTCAGGCCACCCTGAAGAACTTCTCCTCTGTTCTCCACTGCAGCTTACAGACACTCTCAGCTTAGCATTTGTGTCTTATTGTGGCTTTCACTTTACATATTGTGGCTTTCACTTTACATGCTTGCTACCTCATGTCTGCTTTCAAACTATGCACACAGATGCTATTTCCATCTTAGTCGTAACAAAACTAATCCTTTCATAGATACATATTCAAAGACTGGGTGTGAAAGATACTTAAGAATCCTGACTAGTCCCCCTTAAGTAGCCCTACCTTACCTCCGTCTCCCCCATGGGAGTTGAGTTAAGAAAATAAATAAACAACTTAAAACAGATAAAATTCACTATCTGGTAAACTCTCCTGTCTTTTGTAGGTCTTCTCATGGTTTAAAACTCAGAGAACTGTTTTTGTTTTCTGAAAGCTTATAGATACTATATATGAATTAATCCAGTAGCTGGTCCTTTCATAACTAGGACCAAATTTAATAATATCAGTATCTGCAAATCCTGTGTGTCTGCAATTTTTATAGTCTTTTGTCTCCCAAGATCTCTTGGCTAGATCTTACTAGGTTCGATGAGTTTTTAGAAGAAGTAAACACTTGAAATCCTGGGAACTAACTGCAATAACCTCTCAAAGGCATATTTGCTATTTCTTTTGGAATTCATCCCACCTGCCCTGATATAGACGTCCCAGATTGCTAAATCACTGCACACCCTGAAGTCATTCTTTAATGAAAGTCCTTTAGTGTGGGTGACAGGATTTGGGCTGAAACACACACAGGGAGAGAAAGGGATGGAGATAGGTGGACTTGTATCCATGCAAATGCCTTCTGGACTGCAGATAACAAATGACAGCATCTTAGAGAAAGTAGCTGCCCACCAAAAGGGATCAGGAGAAAGAAAATATTATGAGAACCTTTGTGGGTGTAGAAAGGGATACCAAACATGGGGAATTTCCAGCCACCACTAACTGCGCTCCAGCTGGTGGTCAGGATCCTTGATTGACACTGAAGCTGGTGTTGACACTCTTGCTCTCTTCCCATACTGGTTTAAGGGAGTTTGCCTACAGCCAGCAGGGGTGTGGGGTAGCCACTACCCCACTGAGGCCAACTCACTTCTCCTCCCCATCTTCCCTAACTCCTGTCCTAGGCCTAGAAGCCAGGGACAAACATAAGGGCCACTCTTCTTCCTTCCTTTGGGGCTCAGTCCCATGAACAGAAACTGGCTCTGGCAGGGCCTGTGGTAGTGGGGACTGTTACAGGAGAAGTCTCTGTGAGTGCTCTGTGGTTGAGGAATGCAGCTGGGCCCAGGACAGCCAAGTTGCAGAGCCAGCAGGGTGGCTCAAGCCCAGGCCAGGAATGGTCCTGAAGCCCTCCTGATGTGGGGTCAACTGCCTAGAAAGACAGAGACAAACCAAAGCCAAGGGACACCCAGGGTTCAGAGCTTGTTGGTGTCCTTAAATTGGAAGCAACCATCTTCATCAGCTCTCTCTCTCCCTTTTACTAAGAATGGTTTTATTTTTAAATATCATTATACATTTAAAAGTGAAATATATATATGTATTTTTTTCTTCTTTTTATAGCTGCATCTGTGGCATATGGAAGTTCCCAGGCTAAAGGGTGATTAGCATTCTTAGCTAGCAGTGATAGCAATGCTGGATCCAAGCCACATCTGCAACCTGTGCCACAGATTGCAGCAATACCATATCCTTAACCCACTGAGTGAGTCCAAGGATCGAACCACATCCTCATGGACACTATGCTGGGTTCTTAATCCACTAATCCACAACAGAAACTCCCTGAACATATGTATTTTATATACATAATTTAGGTAAATATTTAAGGACAACAACTGCCTACTGGAAAATTATTTTCTCGAAGAGTAAAGTGGGGAAAATATCACAGATCAGTTTAGGAGATGCAAACTATGCATGGACACAGAGAACGGATATAGGTTTTCATAATCAAAAGCAGTATCCTCACCCTCTCCTCCCGCCTAGGTTTGCACAGTGGGGAAAATAATGTTAATTGAGGACAGAGCTACAGAGTACTGTTTCTCAGACCATGACGGAGAGAAGGGCAACAAATAGGCATTTTTAGTGATTGGACACAGCCTTGCAACAAGCCCACAGCATGGTAACACTCACGATAGAGATCCAGAGTAGTGACATCCCCGCCACTGAAGAAGCGATGAGCCCCCTCTGCTCACTTCTCCCAGCCCAGCCCAATCCCCTTGCCGCATAAGAACATCCGAAAGTGCCTCTGTTCCTTCCAGATTTCAGTTCTTTTCATTGGCTACATGTAGGAGAGGGGCAAAAGCCAGAGGTATAGAGGGGCTCTGAGGCATGAGAGAAGACTGGCCCTTCTGCCTGTCTTTTATGAGCTCACAAAGCATCTCCTTGTCAGTATATAACTCTAGTGTATACCATAGCTAGGAACTGGTGGAGGTGGGACTTTAGAACATCTTCCAAATCTGAAGCTCTTTTCTTTCAACAGTACAGGTGTTGACATTTGCAAAGATACAGAGTTCTGGTGGAATAGATAATTATATTGGTTTAAAGCTAAACAAAAAAAAGTGAATACTATTATTTTAGTCTTCTCAGTGTGCATTAACAAAATACTACCGAATGAGTGGCTTCAACAACAGACTATTTTCTCCCAGTTCTGGGGGCTAGCAGTCTGTGATCATGGTGCTCGTAGATTCAGTTTCTGGTGAGAGCTCTTTCTGGCTTGCAGATGGTGACATCTCACCATATCTATACTTCATGTGAAAGTGCAGAGACGTCTCTGCTGTCTCTCCCTCTCCTTATAAGAACAACTGTTCTGAGGGATTAGGACCCTAACTTTATGACTTCATGTAACCTTAATTATCTCCATAGAGGCCTTATCCCCCAGTAGAGTAACATGGTGGGAGTGGTAGTTATAACTTAAACTTATGAATTTTATGATGGACATCATTCAGTCCATAACAATTAGAAACATAACTAATGGATTTCTATTACAAGTATTTTCAGGGACTTGAGCTGGAACTTTTCAACCAAATGTTTGGATCCAGTGAAGCATGTAGTGCATATTCATCCAGAAAAACATTTTCTGCAGCTTAACCTAGTGACTATGTAATAGAATATTTTTAAACTTCATTCTAAATGAATTTTACAAAGTTACTTTTTTTTCTAGTTCTTTGGCAGTGAATGACCGGCCAACACTTAAAGTGAAGAGGGATTATAGAATTTATAAAAAGATATACTTTTCTTTCATTTTACAGGCCCAACAGCTTACTGATCTGGAACGAAAATTATCTGTGGCCAAAAATGAGCTGGAAAAAGCAGCTCTTGACCGGGTAAGTTGACATCTGCAACTTTGGTTTTAAAGATGAAGCTTGGAGTTCCCGTCGTGGCGCAGTGGTTAACGAATCTGACTAGGAACCATGAGGTTGCGGGTTCGGTCCCTGCCCTTGCTCAGTGGGTTAATGATCTGGCGTTGCCGTGAGCTGTGGTGTAGGTTGCAGACGCGGCTCGGATCTCGCGTTGCTGTGGCTCTGGCGTAGGCCGGTGGCTACAGCTCCGATTCAACCCTTAGTCTGGGAACCTCCATATGCTGCGGGAGCGGCCCAAGAAATAGCAACAACAACAACAACAACAATACCAAAAAAAAAAAAGACAAAAAATAAATAAAGATGAGGCTGGGGTATACTCATTGCTTCCCTTGATTTATTATTGCAGATTTAGATGCTGTGCATATAGATGGTTATAGAATTAATGGATGTTTGTGCATACTTTTTTTTTTGGCCATGCCCACAGCATGGGGAAATTTCTGGTCCAAGGATGGAACTTGTGCCATAGCAGCGACCCATGCCACCGCAGTGACAATGCCAGATCCTTAACCCACTGCACTATAAGAGAACTCCTCATGAGTGTTTGATATTCTCTTTGGAACCCAATTCTTTTTTGTTTTTTGCTGCTATAGTTAATCACCTCAAGACTGAAGGGTGATACTCTATGATGGCATGGTTTTATTTTTCACTTCACTGGTACACTTGTTCTATAATACAATGAGTAAACGTACTTTATTTACTGTTATTTTTTTTAAACACAGACATTTATTTTCTCACAGCTCTGGAGGTAGGGGAGTCTGGGATCAGGGTGCCAGCATGATTGGGTTCTTGTGAGAGCTTCTTTCTGGCTTTCAGAAGACTCCTTTTCGCTTTGTCCTCACATGGCACAGGGAGAGAAAGAGAGAGAGAGGCAGACATAGACAGACAGATGAGTAAACCTACTTTACATAATCAACAAAGATGCCATGTATTAAATTTACATAATGAGTTCTAAGCAAATAGAAGTGTTCTTGGAAACTTTTCATTTTGGAAATCTTAAACTTCTCAAGGTAGAGGCATAAAAGAAGACAGATAGCTCTCTTAAGCAATTCTGCTCATATAAAGATAATGCAAGAGTAGGTGACAGTTCATCGTTATAACAGCTTTATTGAAATTTAAGTCATATACTATATGTCACACTTTTAAAGTTCACAGACTTTTACAGTCATCACACTAATTCCAAAATATTTTAATTTTTTTAAACCTCGTTTCATCTAATTCATTTTGTTTTTATTATTTTTATACATTGTATTACAATTGTATATGCTCAGAATAATCTGCAATTCCCATATGATGACTACCTTTGCCTGTCAATGCCCTTCATGGGAGACGTGCATGGAGAATAGGGAATTGGTATATACAAAGGGAAATATAATATAGAGGAAGTAATTAGTCATATAATATAGAATTATTGTTCTGCTGCTAAATAGTTATGGTATCTGAAAATTTTCTTAATGTATTCTTTCATTTTTAAATCAAGTATACAAAATTGTGGGAAGAAAATATTCTTTTTTTCTTTAGATCATTCAGAACAAAAGGATATAATGATTTAAAAATTATTTCTTTGTTCATTCAGCATCTATTTATTGAACGTCCAATGTAGTTTTTTCTAATTCCAAGAAATTATACCTAGCAAATATTAATACAGGAAACTCTGAATCTAAGAATCGAATCATAGTATTTCAGATTTGAAAAGACAAGTACTTCCAGTGCTCTCAGTCAGACACTTGAAATATCTATGATAAAGCAGTAAGGATAATCTAGGAATAATCTGCATTTTTATCAGACCTTCAACCCATTCGGGCCTAAGATCAATTTTTGATTAGACTGGAGTTATCAACCAGCTAACAGTGGAAAAATAGACCCTCTCCTTGTGGAAGGTATCATGTGGAGGATTTTTGGTTCATTTATACATAATATTTTATGTGCAATAAAAATATTTATAGGTGTTCCTATTGTGGCTCAGTGGTAACGAACCCAACTAATATCCATGAATGAGGGTTGGATCCCTGGCCTCGCTCAGTGGATTAAGGATCCAGTGTTGCCGGGAGCTGTGCTGCAGGTTGCAGACGTGGCTTGGATCCAGCGTTGTTGTGACTATTGGGTAGACCAGCAGTATTAGGTTTGCTGAGGGAAAAATGCACAAGCCTAGGTTGGTAAAGTGAGAGAGATTTATCAAGGCTTCAGAGGGGGACAGACCAAGCTCAAGATGGCACCAGCCCTGACTGTGAGGAGATGCTAGGCTTATAAAGGATCTGTGGCTGGAACCTGAAGCTGGAGTTCATGGTAGGAACTTGTGGCTGGAACAATAAGGAGGAGGGGAAGGTCAAGGGAGAGGTAGGGGGTTGAGTCCTATGATAGGAGGCAGTTAATCCTTGTAGATGGTTAATCTATGCAGGCAGGTGTTTTTCTCAGGCCATTCTTTCTTGCTTCATCCACATTCTGGGAGAGGGTATTCACTTCAAGGTGAATGGCCACTTTTTGGGCATGGGAAGTGTTTGTCTCCATCCTCCTGGGAAACTATCAGGCAGCTGCAGTTCTGATTCAACCCCTAGGCTGGGAACTTCCATATGCCCTGGATGAGAACAACAGCAACAAAAAAATATATAGACATGAGAAGAAAGAATGCAGCATTATCAATATAAGTGAAGAAAACAAGAGATGTATACCTAGAACTGATTCAGATATTGGAATGAAAAAATAGACAAAAATTTAACAACTATTATATCCATATATGAATAATATTTCTATAAGTGTATATATAAATTACATGTATATTATAATAGAAGTAAAGCAGATGAGAGGATAGATTTTCACCAGACTTGGAATCTATTTAAAAAAGTAGATATTCTAGAATTAGAACAATATAATTCATGTAATTAAGATTTTAACTGAGAGAGATTAAGATGGCAGAATAGAAGGACTGGAGCCCAACCTCTATCCTAAAAACAACAAAATTCACAACTAAAGACTGAACACTCTTCAACCAAATGGACCAGAAACCTTAAAAAAGATAATCTACTCCAGAAGAAAAAGAGGAGGACACATCAAGAGGTAGGAGGGGGGATTTCATGATATAAACCACCCCATACCTCCTGGGTGGGAAGTTCCACAGGCTGGAAACTAACTGGTTCATAGAGACTCACCTAAAGGAATGAGGGTTCTTACCTGTGGAGATCTGGCATGGGGAGAAAGAGCCCCAGAGCATCTGGCATTGAAGGTCAGTGGGGCTTGTGCACAGGAGCTTCATGGGACTGGGGGAAACAGAGACCCCATTCTTAAAAGGTGCACACAGTCTTTCATGTGCACTGGGTCCCAGGGCAAAGCAAAGTCTCCATGGGAATCTGGGTCAAACTTGACTGCAGTTCTTGGAGGACATCCTGGGAAAACAGGTGTGAATGTGGCTTGTTGTGACGGAAGGACATTGAAAGCAAAGCTCTCGGGAATACTCAGGAGCCCTGCCTTTCTCTGGAAGTGCTCATTTTGGGAAAATCTGGCCCCACCCATCAGTCAGCTGCTGAGAAGCCCCAAAGCAAACAACATCCCAGGTAGGATCACAGCCCCGCTCCTCAGTAAACAGGCTACTTAAAGACGCCTCAGGCACACAGCTGCCTCTCATCCCTTCCAAAGACTAAACCCCACCCACCAGAGGGATTAAAATCAGCTCTACCTACCAGGGGGCAGGCATCAGCCCCTCCCATCAGCAAGCCTACAAAAAGCCCCCCAAACCGACTTCAGCCACGGAGGTGCAGACACCATAAGTAGGAGAGGCTACAATTCTATTATCTGTAAAAATGTCACCACACCAAACACCTATAAAAATGAAAAGACAGAGAACTATAACTCTGGGAGAAAGGAAAAACTCCAGAAAAACAGGTAAGCGAGGAAGAGATTCTTAGCATCCAGGAAAAAGACTTTAGACTGTTGATGCTGAAGATGATGCAAGACATTGGAAATAAACTGGAGGCAAAGATGGATAATTTACAGGAAACAGTGACCAAAAAGATACAAGATATAAAACTTAAACAAGAAGAGATGCAAAATACAATAACTGAAATAAAAAATTCCCTAGAAGCAGCTAACAGCAGAATACAGGAGACAAAAGAATGAATAAGCGACTAAACAAAGCAATCTACAGATTCAATGCAATCCCTATCAAATTACCCATGACATTTTTCACAGAACTAGAACAAACAATCCAAACATTTCTATGGAACCACAAAAGACCCAGAATCGCCAAAGCAATCCTGAGAAACAAAAACCAAGCAGGAGGCATCACTCTCCCAGACTTCAAGAAATACTACAAAGCCACAGTCATCCAAACAGTGTGGTACTGGTATCAAAACGGACAGACAGACCCATGGAACAGAAGAGAGAATCCGGAAATAAACCCGGACACCTATGGTCAATTAATCTTTGATAAGGGAGGCAAGAACCTAAAGTGGGAAAAAGAAAGTCTCTTCAGCAAGTATTGCTGGGAAACCTGGACAGCTGCATGCAAAGCAATGAAACTAGAACACACCCTCACACCATGCACCAAAATAAACTCCAAATGGCTGAAAGAGTTAAATATACGACAGGACACCATCCAACTCCTAGAAGAAAACATAGGCAAAACACTCTCTGACATCAACATCATGAATATTTTCTCAGGTCAGTCTCCCAAAGCAATCGAAATTAGAGCAAAAATAAACCCATGGGACCTCATCAAACTGAAGAGCTTTTGCACAGCAAAGGAAACCCAAAAGAAAACAAAAAGACAATTTACAGAGTGGGAGAAAACAGTTTCAAATGATGCAACCGACAAGGGCTTAATCTCTAGAATATATAAACAACTTATACAACCCAACAGCAAAAAAGCCAATCAATCAATGGAAAATTGGGCAAAAGACCTGAATAGACATTTCTCCAAAGAAGATATACAGATGGCCAACAAACACATGAAAAAATGCTCAACATCACTGGTTATAAGAGAAATGCAAATCAAAACTACCATGAGATACCACCTCACACCAGTCAGAATGGCCATCATTAATAAATCCACAAATCACAAGTGCTGGAGGGGCTGTGGAGAAAAGGGAACCCTCCTGCACTGTTGGTGGGAATGTCAACTGGTACAGCCACTATGGAGAACAGTTTGGAGATACCTTACAAATCTATACATAGAACTTCCATATGACCCCGCAATCCCACTCTTGGGCATCTATCCGGACAGAACTCTACTTAAAAGAGACACGTGCACCCGCATGTTCATTGCAGCACTATTCACAATAGCCAGGACATGGAAACAACCCAAACGTCCATCAACAGATGATTGGATTCGGAATATGTGGTATATATACACAATGGAATACTACTCAGCCATAAAAAAGAATGACATAATGCCATTTGCAGCAACATGGATGGAGCTAGAGAATCTCATCCTGAGTGAAATGAGCCAGAAAGACAAAGACAAATACCATATGATATCACTTATAACTGGAATCTAATATCCAGCACAAATGAACATCTCCTTAGAAAAGAGAATCATGGACTTGGAGAAGAGACTTGTGGCTGCCTGATGGGAGGGGGAGGGAGTGGGAGGGATTTGGAGCTTGGGCTTATCAGAAACAAGTTAGAATAGATTTACAAGGAGATCCTGCTGAATAGCATTGAGAACTTTGTCTGGATACTCATGTTGCAGCAGAAGAAAGGCTGGGGGAAAAATGTAATTGTAATGTATACGTGTAAGGATAACCTGACCCCCTTTCTGTACAGTGGGAAAATAAAAAAAAAATAAAAAAAAGAATGAATAAGCAAGGTGGAGGACAGATTAGTGGAAATTATGGATGTGGAACAGAAAGGAGAAAAAAGACAAAAGAAATGAAGAGAGTCTCAGAGAACTCTGGGACAATGTTAAACGCACCAATATCGGTATTACAGGGGTGCCAGAAGGAGAAGAGAGAGAGAAGGAGATAGAAAAAAATATTCTAAGGGATAATAGCCAAAAACTTCCTTAACATGGGAAAGGAACCACTCACTCAAATCCAGGAAGCACAACAATTACCATATAAAGTAAATCCAAGGAGGAATACACTGAGACACATACTAATCAAACTGACCAAAATTAAAGACAAAGAGAAAATCTTGAAAGCAGCTAGGGAAAAGAAACAAATAACATACAAGGGAACTCCGATAAGTCTATCGGCAGATTTTTTCGAAAGAAACTCTGCAGGCCAGAAGGGAGTGGCATGATATACTCAACGTGATGAAAGGAAAAAAACCTCCAACCAAGCAAGGCTCTCATTCAGATTTGAAAGAGAAATCAAAACCTTCTCAGATAAGCAAAAGCTGAGAGAATTCAGCAACACTAAACCAGCCTTACAACAAATACTAAAGGAACTTCTATAGGCAGAAAAGAACAAGAGAAGAAGGAAAGAAAAAACAGCAGCAAAAACAAATCCAAAGTAATTAATAAAATGGCAAAAGAACATACATATCAATAATTACCTTAAATGTTAATGGACTAAAGGCCCCAACAAAAAGACATAGACTGGCTGAATGGATACAAAAACAAGACCCATATATATGCTTTCTTCAAGAGACCTACTACACTTCTAGGGAAACATACAAATTGAAAGTGAGAGGATGGAAGAACATATTTCATGCAAATGGGGATCAAAAGAAAGCTGGAGTAGCAATACTCATATCAGGCAAAATAGACTTTAAAATGAAGAATATTTTCAGGGACAAAGATGGACATTACATAATGATCAAAGGATCAATCCAAGAGGATGATATAACAATTTTAACTATCTATGCACCCAACACAGGTTCACCACAATATATAAGGCAACTGCTAACAACCTTAAAAAGAGAAATCGACAGTAACACAATCATAGTGGGGGACTTTAACACCCCACTTACAGCAGTGGACAGATCAACCAGACAGAAAATAAATAAGGAAACACAGGCCCTGAATGATGCATTAATCCAGATGGACTTAGTAGATATTTTAGGACATTTCATCCAAAAGCAACAGAATATACATTCTTCTCAAGTGCACATGGAACATTTTCTAATATTGATCATATCCTGGGCTACAAACCCAACCTCAGTAACTTTAAGAAAATTGAAATCATATCAAGCATCTTTTCTGACCACAACGCTACATGACTAGAAATCAAGAAGAAGGAAAAAAACTGCAAAAAACACAAACACGTGGAGACTCAACAACATGCAGCTAAACAACCAATGGATTACTGAAGAAATCAAAGAGAAAATTAAAAAATACCTAGCAGCAAATGACAATGAAGATATGACACTCCAAAACATATGGGATGCGGCAAAAGCATGTTCTAAGAGGAAAGTTTATAGCAATACAAGCCCACCTCAGGAAACAAGAAAAAGCTCAAAGAAACAAGCTAACTTTACATTTAAAACAGCTAGAGAGAGATGATAACACCTAAAGTTAGTAGAAGGAAAGAAATCATAAAGATCAGAGCAGAAATCAATGAAACAGAAACAAAGAACACCATAGAAAAGATCAATGAAACGAAAAGCTGGTTCTTTGAAAAGATCAACAACAATGATAAACCCCTAGCCAGACATATCAAGAAAAAAAGAGAGAGGACTCAAATCAATTAAATTAGAAATGAAAAAGGAGAAGTAACAACAGACATCCCGGAAATACAAAGGATCATAAGAGACTACTATATGCAACTATATGCCAGTAAAATGGAAACCCTAGAAGAAATGAACAAATTCTTAGAAAAGTACAATCTTCCAAGACTAAACCAAAATGAAATGGAAAAGATGAATGGACAAATCACAAGAACTGAAAATGAAACGGTGATTAAAAAACTTCCAACCAACAAAAGTCCAGGACCAGATAGCTTCACAAGTGAATTCTATCAAGCATTTAGAGAAGAGATCACACCTCTCCTTCTCAAACTATTTCAAAAAATTGCAGAGGAAAGGATACTCCCAGACTCATTCAATGAGGCCACCATCACCCTGATACCAAAAACAGACAAGGATACCACAAAAAAAGAAAACTACAGGCCAACTTCACTGATGAACATCAATGCAAATATCCTCAACAAAATACTAGCAAATCGCATCCAACAATACATTAAAAGGATTGTACATTATGATCAAGTGGCATTTATCCCAGGGATGCAATGGTTCATCAATATCCGCAAATCCATCAGTGTGATACACCACATTAACAAACTGAAGAAAAAAAACCATATGATCCTCTCAAGAGATGCGGAAAAAGCCTTTGACAAAATCCAACACCCATTTCTGATAAAAACCCTTCAGAAAGTAGGCATAGCGGGAACCTACCTCAACATGATAAAGGCCATATATGACAAACCCACAGCAAACATCATTCTCAATGGTGAAAAGCTGAAAGAATTCCTGCTGAGATCAGAAACAAGACAAAGATGTCTGCTCTCACCACTACTCTTCAACGTAGCTTTAGAAGTCCTAGCCACGGCAATCAGAGAAGTAAAAGAAATAAGAGGAATCCAAATTGGAAAGAAAGAAGTAAAATTATCTCTATTTGCAGATGACATGATACTATACCTAGAGAATCCTCAAGCCTCTGCCAGAAAACTGTTAAGAGCTCATCCATGAATTTGGCAAAGTCGCAGAATACAAAATTAATATGCAGAAATCAGTGGCATTTCTATACACTAACAATGAAAGAGCAGAAAAAGAAATTAGGGAAGCAATCCCGTTTACCATCACATCCAAAAGAATAGAATACCTAGGAGTAAACCTACCTAAAGAGACAAAAGACATGTACTCTGAGAACTATAAGACACTGATGAAAGAAATCAAAGATGACACAAATAGATGGAAAGACATACCATGCTTGTGGATTGGAAGAGTTAATATTATCAGAATGACTATACTACCTAAGGCAATCTACAGATTCAATGCAATCCCTATCAAATTACCAAGGACATTTTTCACAGAACTCGAACAAAATATTTTACAGTTTGTTTGGAAGCACGAAAGACCCAGAATAGCCAAAGCCATCCTGAAAAAGAAAAACGGAGCTGGAGGAATCAGGCCCCCAGACTTCAGACTACACTCCAAAGCAACAATCATCAAAACCATGTGGTAGTGGCACAAAGAGAGAAATATAGATCAGTGGAACAGGATAGAAAGCCCAAAATTAAACCCATGCACCTACAGCCAACTAATCTATGACAAAAGAGGCTAGAATATGCAATGGAGAAAGGACAGCTTGTTCAATAAGTGGTGCTGGGAAAACTGGACAGCCACATGGAAAAGAATGAAATTAGAACACTTCCTAACACCATACACAAAAACAAACTCCAAATGGATTAAAGACCTAGATAGAAGACCAGACACTATAAAACTCTTAGAGGAAAACATAGGCCAAACACTCTCTGGCATAAACGACAGCAACATCTTCTCAGATCTACCTCTTAGAGTATTGACAACAAAAGCAACAATAAACCCATGGGACCTCATCAAACTGAAAAGCTTTTGCACAGCAAAGGAAACCCTAAACAACACAAAAAGACAACCCACAGAATGGGAGAAAATCTTTGCAAGTGAATCGACTGACAAGGGATTCATCTCCAAAATTTATAAACACCTCTTACAGCTCCATACCAAAAAAACAAACAACCCCATCGAAAAATGGGCAGAAGATCTAAACAGACAGTTCTCCAAAGAAGACATACAGATGGCTGAGAAACACATGAAAGGATTTTCAACACCACTCAATATTAGAGAAATGCAAATCAAAACCACTCTGAGGTACCACCATCCACCAGCCAGAATGACCATCATCCAAAAGTCTACAAACAGTAAGTGCTGGAGAGGGTGTGGAGAAAAAGGAACCCTAGTACACTGTTGATGGGATTGTAAATTGGTGCAACCACTGGGGAAAACAGTATGGAGATGCCTCAGAAAACTAAACATAGAACTACCATTGGATCCAGCAATCGCACTCCTGGGCATCTATCCAGAGAAAACCATGACTTGCAAAGACACATGTACTCCAGTGTTCATTGCAGCACTATTTACAATAGCCAAGACATGGGAACAATCTAAATGTCCATTGACAGAGGAATGGATCAA